>NC_091282.1:908227000-908901208 GCF_032444005.1 Ranitomeya imitator
TTGCCAAACAACGATTTAACCTGGAAGAGGAGTGGCAAATTCCTGCGAGATCCAGGCCTTGTTCATTTTCAGAAAAGTAAGCCTGTCAACATTATCGGAGGATAGTCGCATGCGACGGTCTGTTAGTACACCACCTTCGGCACTAAAGACGCGTTCCGATAATACACTAGCAGCAGGGCAAGCCAGCACCCCCTTCCTTGCTCCTTGTCAATGTTCCAGTGTTGGATCTGAGCTACTGCATCTTTCCTTGGGCCTGCTGCTCTGCTAGATAAGTGCTTCTAGTTTGTTTTCTGTTTTTTCTGTCCAGCTTGCTATTAACTTTTGCTGGAAGCTCTGAGAAGCAAAGGGGTGCACCGCCGTGCTGTTAGTTCGGCACGGTGGGTCTTTTTGCCCCTTTGCGTGGTTTTCGTTTTAGGGTTTTTTGTAGACTGCATAGTTCTCTTTGCTATCCTCGCTCTGTCTAGAATATCGGGCCTCACTTTGCTGAATCTATTTCATTCCTACGTTTGTCTTTTCATCTTGCTAACAGTCATTATATGTGGGGGGCTGCCTATTCCTTTGGGGTATTTCTCTGAGGTAAGTCAGGCTTGTATTTCTATCTTCAGGCTAGTCAGCTCCTCAGGCAGTGCCGAGTTGCATAGGTAGTGATAGGCGCAATCCACTGCTGCTTATAGTTGTGTGAGGATAGATCAGGTACTGCAGTCTACAGAGATTCCACGTCTCAGAGCTCGTCCTATTGTTTTTGGTTATTGCCAGATCTCTGTATGTGCGCTGATTACTGCACGCTGTGTTGCCTGATTGCCAGCCATAACAGTACAAGGAGCCCACACCAATGATTTCCAATAGAGGGAAAAAAGAAATCCTGACATCATTTTTTTTTCTTAGCTCTGTCTTCAGTCTTTTTTTTCCCCTAGACATTAGAGTGCTTCAGGACACAGCTGTGGACATGGATATTCAGGCTCTGTGCTCCTCAATGGATAATCTCGTTGTAAATGTACAAAAGATTCAAGATACTATTGATCAGAAATCGATGCTAGAACCAAGAATTCCGATTCCTGATTTGTTTTTTGGTGACAGAACTAAGTTCCTGAGCTTCAGAAATAATTGTAAGCTATTTTTGGCCTTGAAACCTCATTCTTCTGGTAATCCTATTCAACAGGTTTTGATTATTATTTCTTTTTTGCGCGGCGACCCACAGGACTGGGCGTTTTCTCTTGCACCAGGAGATTCTGCATTGAGTAATGTTGATGCGTTTTTCCTGGCGCTCGGATTGCTGTACGATGAGCCTAATTCAGTGGATCTGGCTGAGAAAAATCTGCTGGCTTTATGCCAGGGTCAGGATGATGTAGAAGTATATTGTCAGAAATTTAGGAAGTGGTCAGTACTCACTCTGTGGAATGAATCTGCACTAGCGGCTTTGTTCAGAAAGGGTCTCGCTGAAGCTCTTAAGGATGTAATGGTGGGATTTCCTATGCCTGCTGGTTTGAATGAGTCTATGTCCTTGGCCATTCAGATCGGTCGTCGCTTGCGCGAGCGTAAATCTGTGCACCATCTGGCGGTATTGTCTGAGAGTAAACCTGAGCCTATGCAGTGCGACAGGACTATGACTAAAGTAGAACGGCAAGAACACAGACGTCTGAACAGACTGTGTTTCTATTGTGGTGATTCTACTCATGCTATTTCTAATTGTCCTAAACGCACTAGGCGGTTCGATAGCTCTGCCGTTATTGGTACTGTACAGTCCAAATTCCTTTTGTCCATTACCTTAATGTGCTCTTTGTCATCGTATTCTGTCATGGCGTTTGTGGATTCAGGCGCTGCCCTGAATCTGATGGATTTGGATTATGCTAAACGTTGTGGATTTTTCTTGGAGCCTTTGCGGTGTCCTATTCCGTTGAGAGGAATTGATGCTACACCTTTGGCCAAGAATAAGCCTCAGTACTGGGCCCAGCTGACCATGTGCATGGCTCCTGCACATCAGGAAGTTATTCGCTTTCTGGTACTGCATAATTTGCATGATGTGGTCGTGTTGGGGTTGCCATGGCTACAAACCCATAATCCAGTATTGGATTGGAACTCTATGTCGGTAACCAGCTGGGGTTGTCAGGGAGTACATGGTGATGTTCCATTTTTGTCTATTTCGTCATCCATTCCTTCTGACATCCCAGAGTTCTTGTCGGACTTTCAGGATGTATTTGAAGAGTCCAAGTCTGATGCCCTACCTCCGCATAGGAATTGTGATTGTGCTATCGA
Organism: Ranitomeya imitator; assembly: GCF_032444005.1. Lineage (NCBI taxonomy): Eukaryota > Metazoa > Chordata > Amphibia > Anura > Dendrobatidae > Ranitomeya > Ranitomeya imitator. The sequence continues at coordinate 908,229,254 of NC_091282.1, forward strand.
TTTGATTCCTGGTAGTAAATTCCCTAAGGGTCGTTTATTTAATTTGTCCGTACCTGAACACACCGCTATGCGCAGTTATGTGAAGGAGTCCCTGGAGAAGGGACATATTCGCCCATCATCGTCACCATTGGGAGCAGGGTTCTTTTTTGTAGCCAAGAAGGATGGTTCGCTAAGACCGTGTATTGATTACCGCCTTCTTAATAAGATCACTGTTAAGTTTCAGTATCCCTTGCCATTGATTTCTGACTTGTTTGCTCGGATTAAGGGGGCTAGTTGGTTTACTAAGATTGATCTTCGTGGTGCGTATAATCTGGTGAGAATCAGGCAGGGAGATGAATGGAAAACGGCATTTAATACGCCCGAGGGTCATTTTGAGTATCTGGTGATGCCGTTCGGACTTGCCAATGCTCCATCTGTTTTTCAGTCTTTTATGCATGACATTTTCCGTGAGTATCTGGATAAATTCTTGATTGTTTACTTGGATGACATTTTGATCTTCTCAGATGATTGGGAGTCTCATGTGAAGCAAGTCAGAATGGTTTTCCAGGTACTGCGTGCTAATTCCTTGTTCGTGAAGGGATCAAAGTGTCTCTTCGGTGTGCAGAAAGTTTCATTTTTGGGGTTCATCTTTTCCCCTTCTACTATCGAGATGGATCCGGTTAAGGTTCAGGCCATCCAGGATTGGACTCAGCCGACATCTCTAAAAAGTCTGCAGAAATTCCTGGGCTTTGCTAATTTTTATCGTCGCTTCATCTGTAATTTTTCTAGCATTGCCAGACCATTGACCGATTTGACCAAGAAGGGTGCTGATTTGGTTAATTGGTCTTCTGCTGCCGTGGAAGCTTTTCAGGAGTTGAAGCGTCGTTTTTGCTGTGCCCCTGTGTTGTGTCAACCTGATGTTTCTCTTCCGTTCCAGGTCGAGGTTGATGCTTCTGAGATTGGTGCAGGGGCGGTTTTGTCACAGAGAGGTTCTGGTTGCTCAGTGTTCAAACCATGTGCTTTCTTTTCCAGGAAATCTTCTGCTGCTGAGCGTAATTATGATGTGGGCAACCGAGAGTTGCTGGCCATGAAGTGGGCATTCGAGGAGTGGCGTCATTGGCTTGAGGGTGCTAAGCATCGCGTGGTGGTTTTGACTGATCATAAGAACCTTACTTATCTTGAGTCTGCCAAGCGCTTGAATCCTAGACAGGCCCTTTGGGCGTTATGTTTTGCTCGTTTTGATTTTGTGATTTCATACCTTCCGGGCTCTAAAAATGTGAAGGCGGATGCTCTGTCTAGGAGTTTTGTGCCCGACTCTCCGGGGTTATCTGAGCCGGCGAGTATCCTCAAGGAAGGAGTCATTGTGTCTGCCATCTCCCCTGATTTGCGGAGAGTGTTGCAGAAATTTCAGGCTAATAAACCTGATCGTTGTCTGGCCGAGAAACTGTTCGTCCCTGATAGGTGGACTAGTAAAGTTATCTCTGAACTTCATTGTTCGGTGCTGGCCGGTCATCCAGGAATCTTTGGTACCAGGGAGTTGGTTGCTAGATCCTTCTGGTGGCCATCTCTGTCACGGGATGTGCGTGCTTTTGTGCAGTCCTGTGGAATTTGTGCTAGGGCTAAGCCCTGCTGTTCACGTGCCAGTGGGTTGCTTTTGCCCTTGCCGGTCCCGAAGAGGCCTTGGACACATATTTCGATGGGTTTCATTTCCGACCTTCCCGTTTCTCAAAAAATGTCGGTCATTTGGGTGGTCTGTGATCGCTTTTCTAAAATGGTCCATCTGGTGCCCTTGGTTAAATTGCCTTCCTCCTCTGATTTGGTGCCTTTGTTCTTCCAGCATGTGGTTCGTTTACATGGCATTCCTGAGAATATTGTTTCTGACAGAGGTTCCCAGTTTGTCTCGAGGTTCTGGCGAGCCTTTTGTGGTAGGATGGGCATTGACCTATCTTTCTCCTCGGCCTTCCATCCTCAGACTAATGGCCAGACCGAACGAACCAATCAGACCTTGGAAACATATCTGAGATGTTTTGTTTCCGCTGACCAGGATGATTGGGTGTCATTTTTGCCGTTGGCTGAGTTCGCCCTTAATAATCGGGCCAGCTCGGCTACCTTGGTCTCTCCATTTTTCTGCAATTCTGGGTTCCATCCTCGTTTCTCTTCAGGACAGGTTGAGTCTTCGGACTGTCCTGGTGTGGATTCTGTGGTGGACAGGTTGCAGCAGATCTGGACTCAGGTAGTGGACAATTTGACCTTGTCCCAGGAGAAGGCTCAGCTTTTTGCTAATCGCAGACGCCGTGTGGGACCCCGACTTCGTGTTGGGGATCTGGTTTGGTTATCTTCTCGTCATATTCCTATGAAGGTTTCCTCTCCTAAATTTAAACCTCGTTTTATTGGTCCGTATAGGATTTCTGAGATTCTCAATCCGGTGTCTTTTCGTCTGACCCTCCCAGACTCCTTTTCCATACATAATGTATTCCATAGGTCGTTGTTGAGGAGATACGTGGCACCTATGGTTCCATCTGTGGAGCCTCCTGCCCCTGTTTTGGTGGAGGGGGAATTGGAGTATATTGTGGAGAAGATTTTGGATTCTCGTGTCTCTAGACGGAAACTCCAGTATCTGGTCAAATGGAAGGGTTATTGTTATGGCCGGCAATCAGGCAACACAGCGTGCAGTAATCAGCGCACATACAGAGATCTGGCAATAACCAAAAACAATAGGACGAGCTCTGAGACGTGGAATCTCTGTAGACTGCAGTACCTGATCTATCCTCACACAACTATAAGCAGCAGTGGATTGCGCCTATCACTACCTATGCAACTCGGCACTGCCTGAGGAGCTGACTAGCCTGAAGATAGAAATACAAGCCTGACTTACCTCAGAGAAATACCCCAAAGGAATAGGCAGCCCCCCACATATAATGACTGTTAGCAAGATGAAAAGACAAACGTAGGAATGAAATAGATTCAGCAAAGTGAGGCCCGATATTCTAGACAGAGCGAGGATAGCAAAGAGAACTATGCAGTCTACAAAAAACCCTAAAACGAAAACCACGCAAAGGGGCAAAAAGACCCACCGTGCCGAACTAACAGCACGGCGGTGCACCCCTTTGCTTCTCAGAGCTTCCAGCAAAAGTTAATAGCAAGCTGGACAGAAAAAACAGAAAACAAACTAGAAGCACTTATCTAGCAGAGCAGCAGGCCCAAGGAAAGATGCAGTAGCTCAGATCCAACACTGGAACATTGACAAGGAGCAAGGAAGACAGACTCAGGTGGAGCTAAATAGCAAGGCAGCCAACGAGCTCACCAAAACACCTGAGGGAGGAAGCCCAGAGACTGCAATACCACTTGTGACCACAGAAGTGAACTCAGCCACAGAATTCACAACAGGTTATGCTCAGGAAGATAATTCCTGGGTTTTTGCCTCTGATGTCCATGCCCCAGATCTTGTTCGTGCCTTTCATGTGGCTCATCCTGGTCGGCCTGGGGGTTCTGGTGAGGGTTTGGTGACCCCTCCTCAAGGGGGGGGTACTGTTGTGAATTCTGTGGCTGAGTTCACTTCTGTGGTCACAAGTGGTATTGCAGTCTCTGGGCTTCCTCCCTCAGGTGTTTTGGTGAGCTCGTTGGCTGCCTTGCTATTTAGCTCCACCTGAGTCTGTCTTCCTTGCTCCTTGTCAATGTTCCAGTGTTGGATCTGAGCTACTGCATCTTTCCTTGGGCCTGCTGCTCTGCTAGATAAGTGCTTCTAGTTTGTTTTCTGTTTTTTCTGTCCAGCTTGCTATTAACTTTTGCTGGAAGCTCTGAGAAGCAAAGGGGTGCACCGCCGTGCTGTTAGTTCGGCACGGTGGGTCTTTTTGCCCCTTTGCGTGGTTTTCGTTTTAGGGTTTTTTGTAGACTGCATAGTTCTCTTTGCTATCCTCGCTCTGTCTAGAATATCGGGCCTCACTTTGCTGAATCTATTTCATTCCTACGTTTGTCTTTTCATCTTGCTAACAGTCATTATATGTGGGGGGCTGCCTATTCCTTTGGGGTATTTCTCTGAGGTAAGTCAGGCTTGTATTTCTATCTTCAGGCTAGTCAGCTCCTCAGGCAGTGCCGAGTTGCATAGGTAGTGATAGGCGCAATCCACTGCTGCTTATAGTTGTGTGAGGATAGATCAGGTACTGCAGTCTACAGAGATTCCACGTCTCAGAGCTCGTCCTATTGTTTTTGGTTATTGCCAGATCTCTGTATGTGCGCTGATTACTGCACGCTGTGTTGCCTGATTGCCAGCCATAACACAGCTCCACCTGCTTGTAGCTGCCCAAGTTTGATAGCTTTTCACTGGGCTGAGTGTTCAACACTGCCCTTTCCCACTTTCCTATGCATAGAGTAAAAAATGAGATGTAACCTGACAACTCATTTTGCTGGCAGACAGTGTTGACTTTGATTTTGAGTTTGCACAGTGACATAAAGAAGCTGGGGGCGTGGCCTGACTTGGAGAGGGAACAGTCACACTTCTCAGGAGCTGCTGCCCAGCTCTTGATATTTATGAGATTTATTAACCCCATGGTGATAATTGTGGCTCCCTGGACGGGCAGTAGTGCTGTGACCACTCCTAGAAGATCCGGAGGACAAGTGGAGAGCCTCACCCTAGCACAGGACCCACGGACCTTGGAGGAGAGAAGGAGAGGGGATAGAGATGCCGCCATCTTGGATGACTCACAGACCGAGAACACAGCAAACTGAAGCGGCCTCAGGGATGTACTAGCTTCCCCTTTCCCGGATACACTCCCCCACCCCAACTCACTGCTCATACATCTCACCGCTTACCTGCGTCGGTGTCCCCAGTGGCCCAGTGCATCCTGCGGTGCCCTGTGGCATGCTGTCCGTTGCTGCTGTGCCCCGGCCACTGCTTCCTGCCATCGGGGTCTAACAAAAGAAAAGACTCGCCTATCAGCAACATCGCTGGGTGGGCTCATCGTCCGTAGCGGCGCTCTGTGTCCCTCTTAGCCCAGCAGTTTGAATAGGTGAGTCAGCGCGGCTCTGAGAATGGGATGACGGACTTGGGGTTTTTCACGCAGGGCTCAGCGCTATCTTGGACTCCTCGCATTGTAGGGGGAAATCCCTGCGAGCTGTGGGTTGACTGTGAGAAAAAAGAGAAAAAGGAGCCATTATAATATATAATATAACTATTATGGGTTATTTAACCCGCTAATCGTACTGGGCACTGTCTTACTACCTATTTCTTGTTTGGGGTTTTTCCCCCTGCGTCTGTTATGAGTGATCGCTTGTAGGTCACTATGTTATTGTGCAGTTAGCTACTGTTTCCGCTCTTTTGCATGCACTTTTCCATCAGTTTGGTGGTTCAGGGCGGTCAGTATTTGTGTCCAGGTTTTGGGTATGTCCCCATTTTGACCTCATGAGCCAGGGGATAGGTTTTCCCTTTACATTTTTTTGCAGGCATATGATTGTGGATTATAACACTATATGTTCATAATAACGGATGGACCAAGTTGTTTATATGCATTGTTTTTAATTATGTTTTAATTTTTTTGTGTGGTTTGCCAATAAAATTCTTGTTACTTTATATGAGTTATTGTTGTTTCATATGTCCGTGGTGTGCATATATATAGTGGCTCCTTTTTCTCTTTTTTCTGGTTGTACATTGGCCACTTTTTGCACCCCGGCTGACACCTATTTTATACAATTTATTAGTTGTGCGCTTAGTGTTTTTTGGTTTCTCACTGTAGGTTGACTGTGATCGCTCCCCTTCCACAGATCACTACTTGTGATTCCTCTACTGCTGCCCCATACCCACTTTCTTTAACATATATCCCACTGGGTCAGACTTTGAGAATGGGTTAACCCCCCACTACGTGGATAACAGTGAACCCAACTTCTAATATTTTTCTCTAGTGCCACTAATGACTATCTGAAATCGGGGGTTGATCTGTCTATTGGGCCTTTTGGTTACCTAAGGTGAAGGATTATCTTTCGATTAACGTGCCACTGAAGTCTTTAAGAGCTTATATTCCTGTTTCTATTCATATATATTTCGACATGAAAGTGCTCAGCAAGATATTCCTGTAGCGACACCTAGTGTCCATGCCAAGTTCCAGCCTTAAACCCAATATAACATGGAATCTGCTCAACAAGACATTGTTTCTCTTTACTAATCCTATAGTGACACCTAGTGTCCATGCCGAATTTTTGCTCTAAATCCAATATAAGGAACAAATAAGTTTTTTCCTCCTTTGTCCAATTTGTGTTTACAGCAATTCACGTTAACAGAAAGTCTCAACATGGTTAAATCACAAAAAGAATGTGAAAAATTAGCGAATAAAGCTATGGCAGATGAACAGAAAAAAATAATCATGGTGCCCTTGACTCATATTTGAAGAAAAAAATGGACCCTTCTCACACTTCTACGAGGCGTTCTCTTAAAAAATCAATTTCTTTTGAAAATATAGATGAATCCTATCTCAGCGAAGTTGACTCTGACAGTGATTCGCCACAGGAGACGTAGCTCCCATCTCCAGAGCTTTCATGGAAAAGTTAATGGCCCAAAATATGAAATCTCTTCTGGAAGAAGTGACAGGAATGCGCTCAGATCTCCAACAACTGGGCCACAGGGTTGAGGCTTTGGAGTCTGCAAATACGGACATGGTCGATGCTGTTACCTGTCTCCATGAACAGGCTGTTAAACAACAACACCTGAATGTAGCGCTATTGGCCGTAGCGGATCAGGAAAACAGGAGCAGAAGAAAAAATATCTGTATAAGATGTATCTAAAGAAATGTTTGCCAATCTTCTGGGTCAAGAAAGAGCCTCTACAATCACAATTGAAAGAGTGCATCGTGCCCTGAGACCTAAAACAAAAGCAGATGAACCTCCCAGGGACATCATTTGTGGCCTTCTCAGCTACGTAGACACAGCTTCTATCTTAGCAAGTGCCAGAGAACAAGAAAACATTCTCTATGACAACTCTCAATTACAACTCTTTCAAGATCTGGCCCCTTCCACTCTGGCAAAGAGACGAATTCTTAGGCCTCTTCTCTCTGCACTGAAAACTAAAAATTTGTCTTACAAGTGTCTATTTCCTTTTGGTCTTGCGGTAAATATTGCTGGCTGTCAAATTGTAGTCCGCACTCCAGATGATCTTCATAAGGCCTGGGAGACTTTGGACATTTCACCGATTGATCTACCTTCCTGGATGCCAGTGGACATCAACTGGTGCCTTCCCCCGATAAAGAAACCACAAGAGTGGTCTCTAAAGAACCCCCCCTAAAGTCAAGAAACAAGACCCCAAGAAGCACCCACCATGAAAATATTTTCTTTTAAATTATAGTAATGATTCAGTTTGCATTTTTCTCTTTTTTTGGTATCTATATGCTGTAGATGATTTTGTCTGTCTTTTGTCTGTTTTTCCTCTTTTTTAGCAGCATATTATATTCACAACTTGGACTGCCTCATCTATGTTTGGGTTCTCCCACCCCCCACCTGTTTTAGGCGAGTTTTTGAATGTACAAAGTTTGTTGTTTACTCTGTTTCTGTTTCTCTTTAGATACCAGGGTGAGATAAATTCCTTCTCAAGACATGGCAAGTATGAATAGTCAGGTGAGCTCGAGTGCCATCACTGTGGCCTCTTTTTAATGTAAAAGGTCTGAATGCACCCGCAAAACGTAATCACATTTTTTCACTTTTAAAAAAGCAAAAAGTTCAGGTTGCCCTTCTCCAAGAAACCCATTTTAAAAATGGTAGAGTTCCCAACACTTCCTTTTCCCCCTACCCAACATGGTTCAATAGCTGCAACTCTTCTGCGTCTAAAGGGGTCAGCATAATTGTGAAAAAAGGTCTTCCATTCTTGCTTAAGGACACTTTGAGTGACTATGAAGGGAGATATATATTTGTAAAAGGGTTATTGGCTAACACTATGGTAACGTTCGCCAATTTATATGCACCTAACAAACAACAAGAACAATGGGTCACAAAAACGCTAGATGTGCTACGCAAATTGCCTCTTCTGAGAGTAACATAGTAACATAGTAACATAGTAAGGCCGAAAAAAGACATTTGTCCATCCAGTTCAGCCTATATTCCATCATAATAAATCCCCAGATCTACGTCCTTCTACAGAACCTAATAATTGTATGATACAATATTGTTCTGCTCCAGGAAGACATCCAGGCCTCTCTTGAACCCCTCGACTGAGTTCGCCATCACCACCTCCTCAGGCAAGCAATTCCAGATTCTCACTGCCCTAACAGTAAAGAATCCTCTTCTATGTTGGTGGAAAAACCTTCTCTCCTCCAGACGCAAAGAATGCCCCCTTGTGCCCGTCACCTTCCTTGGTATAAACAGATCCTCAGCGAGATATTTGTATTGCCCCCTTATATACTTATACATGGTTATTAGATCGCCCCTCAGTCGTCTTTTTTCTAGACTAAATAATCCTAATTTCGCTAATCTATCTGGGTATTGTAGTTCTCCCATCCCCTTTATTAATTTTGTTGCCCTCCTTTGTACTCTCTCTAGTTCCATTATATCCTTCCTGAGCACCGGTGCCCAAAACTGGACACAGTACTCCATGTGCGGTCTAACTAGGGATTTGTACAGAGGCAGTATAATGCTCTCATCATGTGTATCCAGACCTCTTTTAATGCACCCCATGATCCTGTTTGCCTTGGCAGCTGCTGCCTGGCACTGGCTGCTCCAGGTAAGTTTATCATTAACTAGGATCCCCAAGTCCTTCTCCCTGTCAGATTTACCCAGTGGTTTCCCGTTCAGTGTGTAATGGTGATATTGAATCCTTCTTCCCCTGTGTATAACCTTACATTTATCATTGTTAAACCTCATCTGCCACCTTTCAGCCCAAGTTTCCAACTTATCCAGATCCATCTGTAGCAGAATACTATCTTCTCTTGTATTAACTGCTTTACATAGTTTTGTATCATCTGCAAATATCGATATTTTACTGTGTAAACCTTCTACCAGATCATTAATGAATATATTGAAGAGAACAGGTCCCAATACCGACCCCTGCGGTACCCCACTGGTCACAGCGACCCAGTTAGAGACTGTACCATTTATAACCACCCTCTGCTTTCTATCACTAAGCCAGTTACTAACCCATTTACACACATTTTCCCCCAGACCAAGCATTCTCATTTTGTGTACCAACCTCTTGTGCGGCACGGTATCAAATGCTTTGGAAAAATCGAGATATACCACGTCCAATGACTCACCGTGGTCCAGCCTATAGCTTACCTCTTCATAAAAACTGATTAGATTGGTTTGACAGGAGCGATTTCTCATAAACCCATGCTGATATGGAGTTAAACAGTTATTCTCATTCAGATAATCCAGAATAACATCCCTCAGAAACCCTTCAAATATTTAACCAACAATAGAGGTTAGACTTACTGGCCTATAATTTCCAGGTTCACTTTTAGAGCCCTTTTTGAATATTGGCACCACATTTGCTATGCGCCAGTCCTGCGGAACAGACCCCGTCGCTATAGAGTCCCTAAAAATAAGAAAAAATGGTTTATCTATTACATTACTTAGTTCTCTTAGTACTCGTGGGTGTATGCCATCCGGACCCGGAGATTTATCTATTTTAATCTTATTTAGCCGGTTTCGCACCTCTTCTTGGGTTAGATTGGTGACCCTTAATATAGGGTTTTCATTGTTTCTTGGGATTTCACCTAGCATTTCATTTTCCACCGTGAATACCGTGGAAGAGGACTTAAACTCTATAGCGCCACCTGTTGGAAGTAGCGATCCTACAAGTCACAATCAACCCTTTAACGAGTCATGCAATATGACTTAGGATTAAAGCCAAATCAGTATCTCAATTTAGTTTAATTTCCCAGAGGAGCATTGCATGGCGAATAAGCCTCCTTATCTTGACAAGCCAGCTGGTATGTCACTCTCCATAAGGAGAAACGTTACCCCTTAGATGTACTACAAGTTTTTACAGAGGGATTACTGGTTTCTGGAGGTAATTTCAACTGAACCCTCAATCCTGATATAGATTCATAAAGCAGCTCTTCCCTTATCTACCAGAAATGGAGACACAATCTGTTGAACAAGCTGTCCGCACTTCAGCTTATTGACCCCTGGCGCACAATTCATCCTACTACAAAAGACTACACATTCTTCTCCCCTCCTCATTCGTCTTATCATCGAATTGACTTCATTCTGATCCAGTCACGATCTATGAGTCTAATTAAATCCGCCAATATAGGGGTAATTACAATCTCTGACCACGCCCCTATCTTTATAGACATCGTCATTAACACCCTACCCCGGCCTGCAACAGTTTGGAGACTAAATGAATCCCTATTAGATAACTCACAAAATCTAGAGAAAATAAAATATACGATCTCACATTATTTTACAGAACACGTAGCAGAGGGACCACTAAGACCTAACATATGGGAAGCACATAAGGTGGTACTTAGGGGTGAACTTATATCAATTGGGGCCCATGTTAAAAAACAAAGGGAAAAAGAGACTATGTCACTTTTACATCAGATCGCAACTGTAGAGCGTCTTCACAAAAATCTAACACTCCAAATCTTCAACAAGATCTCTCCTCCCTCCGCAAAAAAACTGAAAGACCTGCTCAATATTAAATCTGCAAAGGTATTTATGCAATGTAGATATAGATTCTATATCCATGGTAATAAAAATAGTAAGCTGACTTCCCGTCTACTTAAAAAGCAAAAAGAAAACAAATTTATAAAACACATCTACAAAAATCCTAATTTGAAAGTTGACAGGTCCGAAGATATTGCGGAAGCGTTCAGAAATTACTTCGAATCTCTTTACAATTTAGACCCACCCGATCCTATGAAAGATCACTTAGCCGCGGCGGATAGGATCCAAGAATTCCTGGCCTCCCTCTCTCTCCCAAAAATCCAAACCAAAGACCATACGGTTCTTCTATCTCAAATCACTCTCCAAGAAATTAGTGACACCTTACAGAATATGGCAATTAATAAGACTCCAGGCCCAGATGGTTTCCCTGTGTCCTACTATAAAAAATTTTCAGATCTGCTCCTCCCTCATCTAGTCTCTCTATTTAACTCTTTTCTGGCAGGAAACACTCCATCCAAACAGACCTTAGAGGCACACATTTCCGTCATCCCTTTATTAAACTTGGACGTAAAACTCTGGGCGAAAATCCTTGCAACTAGAATTAACACTGTCCTAGACTCCCTAATTCATCCTGATCAAGTAGGTTTTGTTAAAGGACATGAGGGTAAGGACAATGCCACAAAAATTCTCTTAGCTATTTCACACGCCAGGCGTTCTGGTATCCCATTAACTATACTATCAACTACTGCCGAGAAGGCCTTCAATAGAGTCAGCTGGCAATATATGGTTTGCACTTTACGGAAGTTTGACTTCCCCTCACCTATTATTGATGCCATAATGACGCTGTACTCTACCCCAACTGCTAGAGTTAAAGTCAACGGGTTGCTTTCGAGCTCCTTCGGGATTGGAAATGGCACTAGACAAGGCTATCGTCTCTCCCCGACCCTTTTTGTATTGGTTATGGATACCCTAATACAGAAAATAAGACAGGAAGAGGCGATCAGAGGGCTAGTAGGAGATCGAAGGGAATTTAAGACAGCAGCTTTTGCGGATGATCTCATGATTTTAATCTCGAACCCCAAAACAGCTTTCCCTACCCTTCTAAAGTTACTCGATGAGTTTGGAGTCATTTCTAACTTCACAGTAAATATGAATAAATCGGAGGTTCTGAACATTTTGTCAACAGAAGAAGTAGTCTCAGAGCTCAAAAAGAATACCCCTTTAAGTGGCCCACTGAAAAATTGAAGTACCTAGGAATCTTGCTTACTACAGACCCCTCTACTCTTTATTAAAATAATTTCCTACTTCTTTTAGATACCATACAAACGCTTCTCAAATCATACAACCTGCCATACCTTTTCGTGGATCGGTAGGATAAACATAATTAAAGCCTATATCTTACCAAAAATTTTCTACCATATGAACATGTTACCCATACCTCTCCCCAAGTCCTTTTTTGTAATTGCTAACAGATTGGTCACTAGATTTGTGTGGAAAGATAAAAGAGCCAGACTCCCCTTTAAAATCCTCTCCCTCCCAAAAAAGACAGGCGGCCTTGGACTTCCTAATCTTATTATCAGGCAATTCACCTAGCTCGATGGATGAATCTAACTAAAATTAGAACTGATCAAGAAATTTCCAAATCTTGAACTCAAATTACTAGGAAAGAAAGCGGAGATATATCTTTGGACCTACGCTACGCAAGGTTCACTGGAGACAATAACCAACAATACCTTGGCTATTAGAAGAGTGCTTGTCCCAATTAAATGGCCACATTGCCTTTTCCTAGATAACATCCCTTTGCATATTATTCCCTGGCTCATTGAGCCAAACTATATAGACGCTTTTGATCTATGGAACTCTTTACCAGCGCACCCTATTTCACATATACTCTCCAACCAGATCAAATGCGTTGAAAACTGGCCTCAAGATGCCAAAAAACAGCCCCGAGACTTCATACAAACACATCATGTACAATATATTATCTCAAAATTAAGGACCGACATCCAATACAACACAGACTGGTTATGGTTAGAATTCGTCGTTAGACTGAAAACTATACCTCCTAAATTAGTCTCTAAATTGTATTCTAACCTAATTTCCCCCAGCACGCATTTCAAACCTTTGTATATATCCTCATGGGAAACTGAACTAAATGTGTCCCTACCAAATCAAGAGACGGAGCAGGTATTGGGAAACTCACACGGTTTCTCAAGATGTGTTCTGCTGCAAGAAAATGCTTTTAAAATTCTTTCAAGATGGTATAGAACTCCTGAGTCACTCTATCATCTGGGCCTGTCCGACTCACATCTATGCTGGAGATGCTTGAAATCCAAGGGCTCTTTAGCCCATATATTTTGGTACTGTCCAATTATCTCTAAATTCTGGAACGAAATCTTTGATTACCTCCAACGGACAGGTTTAATAACACAAAATCTAACTCCTCAGTGACTGTGTCAGCGCCGGCCGTAAAGCAGAGCACAGCGGTGACATCACCGCTGTGCTCTGCTTTACGGCCGGCGCTCACAGTCAGTGCAGGGAAGCTGACGGCGGGGGACGTGACAGACATCGGAATGTGAGTATGTACTGTTTTTTTTTTTTTACTTTTACAATGGTAACCAGGGTAAACATCGGGTTACTAAGCGCGGCCCTGCGCTTAGTAACCCGATATTTACCCTGGTTACCCGGGGACTTTGGCATTGTTGAAGACAGTTTCAACGATGCCAAAGTCTTTCCCCTGATCGTTGGTCGCTGGAGAGAGCTGTCTGTGTGACAGCTCCCCAGCGACCATACAACGACTTACCAACGATCACGGCCAGGTCGTATCGCTGGTCGTGATCATTGGTAAGTTGTTTAGTGTAGCGGTACCTTAAGTTTGCACAGTGACATAAAGAAAGCAACATATCTTAAAGTACAGTTCGATGAATAGGAAGAGAATCTTAAAAAATGTACAAACTTTTTGCTGGAGAGGGCTTGAGTAGCTCAGTCGGTAGAGCATCAGACTGAGGGTCCAGGGTTCAAGTCTCTGTTCAGGCGTCTTCTAAATTTCATCCTATCGCTTTGCTTTGTTTAAATTTCAGCTTGTGCTTTAAGTTAAGTTGCATGCTTAGTTCACTCATTTGTTATGAAAAAATAAAAATGTTGCTTTCCTTCTCGATAGGAAAAGATACATTCGAATATGTCCAAACTGAATGCACAATGCTTTGCTTGATTTTGGCTTTGGTCAGTGATATTAAGCAGGAACATATGTTTCCCATAAAAAAAGCAAGCCGAACCAAAGTGAGTTCTACTTTTCTCTGTAGCAGATATGGCATCAACATTATGAAAGACAATAAACATCAGTACTGAGCTGTACGTATGTGAATTCAGCTTTGGGTTCAAGTCACTGTCCAGGTGCCAGACTTTTAAATTTCAACCTATCACTTTGCCTTGTTTAAATATCAACTTGTGCTTGAAATTAAGTTGCATGCTTAGTTAACTCATTTGTTATGAAAAATAAAATGCTGCTTTCTTCTAACTAGGAAAGGACCCGTATATTTGAATATGTCCAAACTAAATGCACGATGCTTTACTTTACTTTAGCTTTTTACAGTGATATTAAGCATGAAATTATGTTTCCCATAAAAGGCAAACAGAGAGAGTCCTACTTTTGGTTCTCTGTAGCAGATATGGCAACAACAGTATGAAAGACAATAAACATCAGTACGGAGCTGTACGTATGTGAATTCAGCTTTGGAGAAAGCTAAATCAATTGCTTGATGTTGCAGCTCCACCTGCTTGCAACTGCACAAGTCAGATAGCTTTTCACTGGGCTGAGTATTCAACACTCTCCTTTCCCTCTTTCCTATGCATAGGGTATAAAAGTAGATGTAACCTGACACCTCATTGTGCTGGCAGGCTACTGTATGGGTACCGTCACACTATAACATTTCGATCGCTACGACGGTACGATTCGTGACGTTCCAGCGATATCGTTACGATATCGCTGTGTCTGACACGCAGCAGCGATCAGGGATCCTGCTGAGAATCGTACGTCGTAGCAGATCGTATGGAACTTTCTTTCATCGCTGGATCTCCCGCTGTCATCGCTAGATCGGTGTGTGTGACACCGATCTAGCGATCTAGCGATGCGATCCAGCGATGCGTTCGCTTGTAACCAGGGTAAACATCGGGTAACTAAGCGCAGGACCGCGCTTAGTTACCCGATGTTTACCCTGGTTACAAGCGTTAAACTAAAAAAAAACAAACAGCACATACTTACATTCTGGTGTCCGTCAGGTCCCTTGCCGTCTGCTTCCCGCACTGTGACTGCCGGCCGTAAAGTGAAAGCAGAGCACAGCGGCTGTGCTTTCACTTTCACTTTACGGCCGGCAGTCTGTGAGTGCGGGAAGCAGAGGGAAGCAGACTGCAAGGGACCTGACGGACACCAGAATGTAAGTATGTGCTGTTTTTTTTTTTTTAGTTTAACGCTTGTAACCAGGGTAAACATCGGGTAACTAAGCACGGTCCTGCGCTTAGTTACCCGATGTTTACCCTGGTTACCCAGGGACCTCGGCATCGTTGGTCGCTGGAGAGCTGTCTGTGTGACAGCTCCCCAGCGACCACACTACGATTTACCTACGATCACGGCCAGGTCATATCGCTGGTCGTGATCGTAGGTAAATCGTATAGTGTGACGGTACCCTATGTGTTGACTTTGATCTTGAGTTTGCACAGTGACATGAATAAAGCAACATAGTTACATAGTTACATAGTTACATAGTTATTAAGGTTGAAGGAAGACTATAAGTCCATCTAGTTCAACCCATAGCCTAACCTAACATGCCCTAACATGTTGATCCAGAGGAAGGCAAAAAAAACCCATGTGGCAAGAGTAAGCTCCACATTGGGGAAAAAAATTCCTTCCCGACTCCACATACGGCAATCAGACTAGTATCCCCGAATCAACGCCCTATCAAGGAATCTAGTGTATATACCCTGTAACATTATACTTTTCCAGAAAGGTATCCAGTCCCCTCTTAAATTTAAGTAATGAATCACTCATTACAACATCATACGGCAGAGAGTTCCATAGTCTCACTGCTCTTACAGTAAAGAATCCGCGTCTGTTATTATGCTTAAACCTTTTTTCCTCCAAACGCAGAGGATGCCACCTTGTCCCGGTTTCAGGTCTATGATTAAAAAGATCATCAGAAAGGTCTTTGTACTGTCCCCTCATATATTTATACATTAACATAAGATCACCCCTTAGTCTTTGTTTTTCCAAACTAAATAGCCCCAAGTGTAATAATCTATCTTGGTATTGCAGACCCCACAGTCCTCTAAAAACCTTGGTCGCTCTTCTCTGCACCCACTCTAGTTCAGCTATGTCTTTCTTATACAGCGGAGACCAGAACTGTGCACAGTATTCTAAGTGTGGTTGAACTAGTGACTTGTATAGAGGTAAAATTATGTTCTCCTCATGAGCATCTATGCCTCTTTTAATTCATCCCATTATTTTATTTGCCTTTGTAGCAGCTGCCTGACACTGGCCACTGAATATGAGTTTGTCATGCACCCATACACCCAGGTCTTTTTCATTGACGGTTTTGCCCAGAGTTAGAATTAAGCACATAATTACACATCTTATTACTTCTACCCAAGTGCATGACCTTACATTTATCCCCATTAAAGCTCATTTGCCATTTATCAGCCCAAGCTTCTAGTTTACATAAATCATCCTGTATTATAAAATTGTCCTCCTCTGTATTGATTACCCTGCAGAGTTTAGTGTCATCTGCAAATATTGAAATTCTACTCTGAATGCCCCCTACAAGGTCATTAAAAAATATGTTAAAAAGATGAGGGCCCAATACTGACCCCTGTGGTACCCCACTGCTAACCGCTACCCAGTCCGAGTGCGTTCCATTAATAAACACCCTTTGTTTCCTATCCCTGAGCCAGCTCTCAACCCACTTGCACATATTTTCCCCTATCCCCATTATTCTCATTTTATGTATCAACCTTTTGTGTGGCACTGTATCAAAAGCTTTTGAAAAGTCCATATACACTACATCCACTGGGGTCCCTTGGTCCAATCCGGAACTTACCTCTTTATAGAAACTGATCAAATTAGTCTGACATGAACGGTCCCTAGTAAACCCGTGCTGATACTGGGTCATATCTTAGGGTACATTTAAATGCGTAGGAAGAGAATCTTAAAAAATGCACAAATATTAAGCTGAAAAGGACCTGGGTAGCTCAGTTGGTAAAACATCAGACTTTTAATCTGAGAGTCCAGGGCTCACGTCCCTGTTCAGGCAAAAGGCTTTTAAATTCCAACCTATCACTTTGCTTTGTTTAAATTTCAGCTTGTGCTTGTGTAATAGTATGCAGGTACTGAGTATGTCACCATGGAACAGACCAACAGTTGAGGGGTTTAATAACAGGAATAAGGTTCTCCTCGCGGGGAGGAAGCAATGGAAAATAACTAGCAATAAAACAGTGTAAAAATATGGGAGTCAAACAGTGTAACAGAATTAAGCAGGATTTTCTTGAGAAAAGAACACTTATCAGTCTGATGAGGACTTGCTTTAAGGGTCGTCTTCTCCAACGTAGGCGCCGAGAAACAGCGGCACTTGTCCCTCTGTTGCCGGTGGGCTGAGTAGTCTCTAGGACTACTCAGGGTTTCGGGAGTTAATGTGATATGCACAGGCTCTGAGTGTTTAGCTTTTACAGCACAGCCAGGAATCAGGGGCTCTGCACTGTTGTCTCTCACGAGGAATCACAGTCTCTGTACTGATACCGTGTGTACCAGGGGGTCGCAGTGTCTACACAGGCCAATATTTCTACACGGGTCTCAAAGCGCCCCTCACCAGTCACAGCAGAGTCCGCTTTCAGGTAGTCACAAGATGCAGTCTTTCTGGGCAATCTCCATGTATTTGTCCTCTGACTGGGAGCTCTCTCTCTCCCCCGGAGCACAGCTGCACCCTGCTCTGACTGCTGCTCATGCTGCTCTGTCCTTTGCGTGCGTGCCTTTCCCATTCTCTGCCTGGCTTTCTTCCTGTCCCAGTCTCTAAGTCTGCCCCCTGGGGAAATTGCAGCACAGCTCAATGGTTCCAGGCACAGAGCCGAGAAGGTAACCGCCCCCAGACTCTCCTTGTGCTTCACCTCCTTACACTTGAAAGTAATTTGCTTGCTTAGTTCACTCCAGGGCCGGACTGGCCATCTGGCAATTGTGCCAAATGCCAGATGGGCCTTCCTGATTGTGGGCTGCCTTGTCTGCTACGTTTTTAACAGAATCTGTGTTCTCAAGACACCAATACTGTTAAGATTTGTAACGGAGCACAAAATCGATGACTATGTCATTTACCCCACCAGGCCACCGGTATCATTAGAAATATTGGTCTTGTAGTAAATCTTGCTTTCCTCTATCCAGGGTAATATTAGTAATATATCCCTTCTAGTGCCTGGGGACGGGGACAGCATGGGCCTGTGTGATTTCAAATGCCAGGGCTGAATTTCAGCCTCGGTCCATACCTGGTTCAATAATTTGTTATGAAAAAAAAAATGCTGCTTTCTTCTAAATAGGAAAGCAAACATATATTTGAACATATCCAAACTGAATGCACGATTAGTAATGAGTGAGTACTGTAATATTCGTAATCACTATACTCATAACGAGTACTTTGTAAAAGTCATGTATTTGTTCTGATTAGCGAGTATAATGCAAGTAAATGGGAAATGCGAATCAATTTCTGCTGGACCACACAAAGGGATTTAGAGGCCTGAGGAAAAGGCTGAAATGAATGGGAAAGTGATGAAACAGAATGGAAAGAGCCTGGAGAATATGCCTGCATGCATTTGTGACTCACATATGGTTTCTGGGAATACGTTTGTCGCAGTATTATGACACTTTTACAGATACACAAGAACAACTACCAAACCTAATCTAAATTGCATTTAACACACCAAAAATCACTTGTATATAAGGCTAAATAAACCAGAGAAGCAAAAAATATCCCTTTTAGCGTTTGTTCACATGTACTGTAAACTAAAAAATACTTCTGGGGGTTGTCATAGATGCAGGAAGATACCGTGACAAGAGCCTCCCTTGACAAACATTGTCTACGCTGGACTACTGTGGTAGTTGTGGGCCTCAATTCAAGTTTTCAGACGGCCATCACAGTCATCAACAGTCAGTGTACATTTATATTGAATATGTATCCCCTATCTCAGTCACAATGTGGGAAAACCTGTTACAATGGCCTCCAATGACAAATATTAGTTTGGTATGACCACTCTACATTCAAGATTTGTCCACTGCACAATATGAATAGGGTTTGTAAAAGTAAGCCATATGGACTGAGTCATGGCTGACGCAGGAAGGAAACAGGTTTCCAATCACATACAGTAGTTAGGCTGGAGTAGGAATGCTGTCCTGGTTTGTCCATTGCTCAATGTGCATAGGGTTTGTGAAAAATAGCCTTATGGGCTGAGTCATGGTTGACGAAGGAAGGAAACAGGTTTTTATGAGAAAGGGTTGATGTTAACAGTAGGGTTGAGCGACCTTGACCTTTTTGGAGTCGAGCCGTGTTTCGCGAAACCCGACTATCTTAAAAGTCGAGTCGAGTGGAATCGGCCGATTATCGCGAAAAGTCGGGTATCGACCGAAACACGAAACCCAATGCAAGTCAATGGGGGAGCATAGTCGGCAGTGAGTGGAGGCCAGGAAAAAACCTACACTGCCCATTTTAAAGGCAAAAACATCCATTCTTGTTACAGAAGCTTGTCAATCGTAATTTAGCTTATAATAATTGGAAGACATTTGAATTTGGGGGTCATTTGGCTAAAGTTGTGGGGGGTAGGGCTGGTTCAAGTAATTAGTGGGCCCAGTAAATCTGGACCATGTCACGGCAGTGGAGCAGGGAGAGGTAAGTATTTCAACTTTGCAAATGCTGTGATCCTGAGCAAGCAGGGGGGGCCCACTCGTTGGCATTGGCACTGGCACAGGGCCCCTCAAAGTACAGCGGTGTGTTTGCACGGCGGGGGCGCCTCCCACCGGCAGCAACACTTTTGCGTACTATGAGAGGCCCTGTGCCAGTGA
Organism: Ranitomeya imitator; assembly: GCF_032444005.1. Classification (NCBI taxonomy): domain Eukaryota; kingdom Metazoa; phylum Chordata; class Amphibia; order Anura; family Dendrobatidae; genus Ranitomeya; species Ranitomeya imitator. The sequence goes on from NC_091282.1 coordinate 908,248,902, forward strand.
TGTCGCCAACTAGTATTCCTCCCCCACCTGATGAAGGAACCTGCACTTTCATCTGCACCTTCCTCTTTGTCCCCGTGTAAGGTGGTATGGTATGCGGGAAGGGGGACCTGACTTTCAGCAGGGTCACAATCTTGCAGTGTAGCGTGCACGGGAAATGTTGCGTTATGGGTCAATGTACCAGCAGACTCATCTATCACTGGCTGGGCAATGGGCAGGATGAGGAGGAAACACAGATATAGGCCCAAAGAATAAAGTGGGCTAAATGCAGTTCAAAATTGGTAACACAGGACTAATCAGGGGGCATTGCAGTGGAGGACAACTGGAATGAGAGGCTGACACAGAGAGTAGGCCCAAATCAGTAAGTAGTCGAAATGCAGTTCAAAATTGGCAACAGTAGTAAACAGGCGGCACAGCTTTGTTCAGTGGAGGAGAACAGCAAGGAGTGGCAGACACCGATAGTAGGCCCCAACCTAACTAGTAGGCCAAATGCAGTCTAACATTAACAACTACTTAACGAGAGCCTGAAAATGGAATTTCAGGACAGGAAACCAGGAGAACAGCAAGGAGCGGCAGACACTGTTAGTAGGCCCCAAACCAACTAGTACGCCAAATGCAGTTGTTCCATTTAAGCACTATTTAACAAGAGCCTGAAGATAGAAGCTTAGGAAAGGCAACCTGGAGAACACCTTGGAGCGGAAGACACCGTCTCTACACCCCATACCCAATTTGTAGGCCTAATGCAGTGTAGTTTTCACCAACTACTAAACGAGAGTAGGAAGATCGAAGCAATGTGGACGAAACATGGGGAACACCTTGGAGTGTAACACACCGTCTCTCTACACCCCATACCAAATTTGTAGGCCTAATGCAGTGTAGTTTTCACCAACTACTAAACGAGAGTAGGAAGATCGAAGCAATGTGGACGAAACATGGGGAACACCTTGGAGTGTAACACACCGTCTCTCTACACCCCATACCAAATTTGTAGGCCTAATGCAGTGTAGTTTGCAACAACTACTAAATGAGAGTAGGAAGATCGAAGCAATGTGGACGAAACCTGGGGCACACCTTGGGGCGGCAGACACCGTTAGTAGGCCCTACCAAAGTTGTAGCCCCAATGCAGTTTTAAAATTCCTAGAGGCTGAAAACAAGACTATTGACGCTCTGCTTTTTTCAAAGGAAGACAGCTGTATTGAGTGGAGCAGACAGACACAGGTAGTAGGCCTTAAACCAAAAATGTGGCTCACTGCAGTTTAAAAAAGGTTACAGGGGTACACAGGCAGCATTGCTCTGGGCAGTGGAGGACAATTGGTGGACCGCAGACAGACTTTGTACGCCTACTATTAAAAAAAGGATGCTCTATGCAATTAAAAATAGGTTCCAGGGGTACACGGGCAGCAGTGGTCTGGTCAGTAGAGGAGTAGTAGAAAGAACGGGCCGCAGACAGGCTTCTAAGGCCTAACATAATAAAATTGGGCTGTAGGCACTTTTAAATAGGTTCCAGGGGTACACGGGCAGCAGTGGTCTGGTCAGTGTAGGAGTAGTAGAAAGAACGGGCCGCAGACAGGCTTCAAAGGCCTAACATAATAAAATATGGCTGTAGGAAATTTATAATTGGTTCCAGGGGTACACGGGCAGCAGTGGTCTGGTCAGTGGAGGCCTAGTGGAAGGAGGGACCGCAGACAGGCTTCGAAGGCCTAACATAAAAAAAAATTGGGCTGTAGGCACTTTTAAATAGGTTCCAGGGGTACAAGAGCAGCAGTGGTCTGGTCAGTGTAGGAGTAGTAGAAAGAACGGGCCGCAGACAGGCTTCTAAGGCCTAACATAATAACATATGGCTGTAGGCACTTTATAATTGGTTCCAGGGGTACACGGGCAGCAGTGGTCTGGTCAGTGGAGGCCTAGTGGAAGGAGGGACCGCAGACAGGCTTCGAAGGCCTAACATAATAAAATTGGGCTGGCTGTAGGCAATTTAAAATTAGTTCCAGGGGTACACGGGCAGCAGTGGTATGGTCAGTGGAGGCCTAGTGGAAGGAGGGACCGCAGACAGGCTTCGAAGGCCTAACATAATAAAATTGGACTGTAGGCACTTTTAAATAGGTTCCAGGGGTACACGGGCAGCAGTGGTCTGGTCAGTGTAGGAGTAGTAGAAATAACGGGCCGCAGACAGGCTTCGAAGGCCTAACATAATAACATATGGCTGTAGGCACTTTATAATTGGTTCCAGGCAAATCTACGTCACTTGTGTCCCTCAAAAAACCAGAACCCGGCCTTGGTACGCCACCAATTTCCAGTGCCCCCGGGAAAGCTTCCTCATTAAAAATATACTCATCCCCATCATCCTCCTCGTCCTCCACCTCCTCTTCGCCCGCTACCTCGTCCTGTACACTGCCCTGACCAGACAATGGCTGACTGTCATCAAGGCTTTCCTCTTCCTCTGGTGCAGACGCCTGATCCTTTATGTGCGTCAAACTTTGCATCAGCAGACACATTAGGGGGATGCTCATGCTTATTATGGCATTGTCTGCACTAACCAGCCGTGTGCATTCCTCAAAACACTGAAGGACTTGACACATGTCTTGTATCTTCGACCACTGCACACCTGACAACTCCATGTCTGCCATCCTACTGCCTGCCCGTGTATGTGTATCCTCCCACAAAAACATAACAGCCCGCCTCTGTTCGCACAGTCTCTGAAGCATGTGCAGTGTTGAGTTCCACCTTGTTGCAACGTCTATGATTAGGCGATGCTGGGGAAGGTTCAAAGAACGCTGATAGGTCTGCATACGGCTGGAGTGTACAGGCGAACGGCGGATATGTGAGCAAAGTCCACGCACTTTGAGGAGCAGGTCGGAGAACCCAGGATAAGTTTTCAATAAGCACTGCACCACCAGGTTTAAGGTGTGAGCCAGGCAAGGAATGTGTTTCAGTTGGGAAAGGGAGATGGCAGCCATGAAATTCCTTCCGTTATCACTCACTACCTTGCCTGCCTCAAGATCTACTGTGCCCAGCCACGACTGCGTTTCTTGCTGCAAGAACTCGGACAGAACTTCCGCGGTGTGTCTGTTGTCGCCCAAACACTTCATAGCCAATACAGCCTGCTGACGCTTGCCAGTAGCTGGCCCATAATGGGACAACTGGTGTGCAACAGTGACAGCTGCCGATGGAGTGGTTGGGCGACTGCGGTCTGTGGAAGAGCTCTCGCTTCTGCAGGAGGACGAGGAGGAGGAGGGGGTGCGAACGCCTACAGCCAACTGTTTCCTAGACCGTGGGCTAGGCACAACTGCCCCAAAATTGATGTCCCCTGTGGACCCTGCATCCACCACATTCACCCAGTGTGCCGTGATGGACACGTAACGTCCCTGGCCATGCCTACTGGTCCATGCATCTGTAGTCAGGTGCACCTTTGTACTCACAGATTGCCTGAGTGCATGGACGATGTGCTGTTTAACATGCTGGTGCAGGGCTGGGATGGCTTTTCTCGAAAAAAAGTGTTGACTGGGTAGCTCGTAGCGTGGTTCAGCGTACTCCATCAGGGCTTTGAAAGCTTTGCTTTCAACTAACCGGTAGGGCATCATCTCTAACGAGATTAGTCTAGCTATGTGGGCGTTAAAACCCTGTGTACGCGGATGCGAGGATAAGTACTTCCTTTTTCTAACCAGAGTCTCATGTAGGGTGAGCTGGACTGGAGAGCTGGAGATTGTGGAACTAGCGGGTGTGCCGGTGGACATGGCAGACTGAGAGATGGTTGGAGACGGTATTGTTTCCGCCGGTGCCCTAGATGCAGTATTTCCTCCTACAAAACTGGTGATTCCCTGACCCTGACTGCTTTGGGCTGGCAAAGAAACCTGCACAGATACTGCCGGTGGTGCGATAAATGGTGGCCTTACAGTGACGAAAGGGATGTTGCGTTGCTGACTAGCTTCATTGGCCGAGGGTGCTACAACCTTAAGGTACGTTTGGTAGTTAGTCCAGGCTTGCAAATGCATGGTGGTTAAATGTCTATGCATGCAACTTGTATTGAGACTTTTCAGATTCTGACCTCTGCTTAACCTAGTTGAACATTTTTGACAGATGACTTTGCGCTGATCAATTGGATGTTGTTTAAAAAAATGCCAGACTGCACTCTTCCTAGCATCGGATTCCTTTTCAGGAATTGCAGACTGAGCTTTAACCGGATGGCCATGCTGTCCTCCAACAGGTTTTGGCTTTGCCACGCGTTTTGGGCCAGATACGGGCCCGGCAGATGGAACCTGTTGCGATGTTGATGCCTGCTGCGGCCCCTCCTCCACCTCCGCTTCAGAACTACTGCCGCCTGCACCCTGTTCCCCCAATGGCTGCCAATCGGGGTCAACAACTGGGTCATCTATAACCTCCTCTTCTAGCTCGTGTGCAACTTCGTCTGTGTCACCGTGTAGGTCGGTGGTATAGCGTTCGTGACGGGGCAACATAGTCTCATCAGGGTCTGATTGTGGATCAGTACCCTGAGAGGGCAATGTTGTGGTCTGAGTCAAAGGACCAGCATAGTAGTCTGGCTGTGGCTGTGCATCAGTGCACTCCATGTCAGAATCAACTTGTAATGGGCATGGCCTGTTAACTGTTTCACTTTCTAAGCCAGGGACGGCATGTGTAAAGAGCTCCATGGAGTAACCCGTTGTGTCGCCTGCTGCTGCTGCTCCGGCTTTAAAAGCGGTTTTCCTACTCCCAGAAAAGAGAGCGTTCGAGGCCTTGTGTAGCCAGACGACGAACCTGGCTCCACAGCTCCAGACTTAGGTGGAATATTTTTTTTCCCACGACCACCTGATGCTCCACTACCACTACCATCATTACCAGCTGACAATGAACGCCCACGGCCACGACCTCTTCCACCAGACTTCCTCATTGTTTTAAAAACTTAACCAAAGTAACTTTATTTGTTGCTGTCAAACAACTTACACGGTGAGCTATAACTTCAGTATGATTTCGATATCCCTTTACAGGTTGGTGAGACCGCAAGGAAAATCAGGCACAATGTTACACACTCTGTTTTCTGTGGCACCAAATCAGAGAGATGCCACACACGCAGGACTGTCACTCAAGCACAAATGTCAATATTAATCTCCCACAGTATTTTTTTTTTCAGGGAGAATTTAGAAACAAAATAAAATAAAATGATTTTTTCAGGAAGAATTTAGAAACCAAATAAAATAAAATGATTTCTTCAGGGAGAATTTAGAAACCAAATTAAAAAAAAAAGCCTTTCTATGGCGCAGTGCCCACTATTTGAGAGAGAGAGATGGCACACCCAGGAGTCAAGACTGGCACACAAGCAGAAAGGGCAATATTAATCTGCCACTGATTTTTTTTTTTTTCAGGGAGACTTTAGAAAAAAAATAAAATAAAATGATTTTTTCAGGAAGAATTTAGAAACCAAATAAAATAAAATGATTTTTTCTGGGAGAATTTAGAAACCAAATAAAAAAAATAGGCTTTCTATGGCCCACTGAGTGAGAGATGGCACACACAGGAGTCAGGAGTGGCACACACAGGAGTCAGGAGTGGCACACAAGCCCAGAGGCCAATATTTATCTCCCACTGATTGATTTTTTTATTTTTTCAGGTAGAATTTAGAAACAAAATCAACCAAAAAAATAAATAGGCTTTCTATGGCCCACTGAGTGAGAGATGGCACACACAGGAGTCAGGAGTGGCACACAAGCCCAGAGGCCAATATTTATCTCCCACTGATTGATTTTTTGATTTTTTTCAGGTAGAATTTAGAAACTAAATCAACCAAAAAAATAAATAGGCTTTCTATGGCCCACTGAGTGAGAGATGGCACACACAGGAGTCAGGAGTGGCACACAAGCCCAGAGGCCAATATTTATCTCCCACTGATTGATTTTTTGATTTTTTCAGGTAGAATTTAGAAACCAAATCAACCAAAAAAATAAATAGGCTTTCTATGGCCCACTGAGTGAGAGATGGCACACACAGGAGTCAGGAGTGGCACACAAGCCCAGAGGCCAATATTTATTTCCCACTGATTGATTTTTTGATTTTTTCAGGTAGAATTTAGAAACCAAATCAACCAAAAAAATAAATAGACTTTCTATGGCCCACTGAGTGAGAGATGGCACACACAGGAGTCAGGAGTGGCACACAAGCCCAGAGGCCAATATTTATCTCCCACTGATTGATTTATTGATTTTTTCAGGTAGAATTTAGAAACCAAATCAACCAAAAAAATAAATAGGCTTTCTATGGCCCACTGAGTGAGAGATGGCACACACAGGAGTCAGGAGTGGCACACAAGCCCAGATGCCAATATTTATCTCCCACTGATTGATTTTTTGATTTTTTCAGGTAGAATTTAGAAACCAAATCAACCAAAAAAATAAATAGGCTTTCTATGGCCCACTGAGTGAGAGATGGCACACACAGGAGTCAGGAGTGGCACACAAGCCCAGATGCCAATATTTATCTCCCACTGATTGATTTTTTGATTTTTTCAGGTAGAATTTAGAAACCAAATCAACCAAAAAAATAAATAGGCTTTCTATGGCCCACTGAGTGAGAGATGGCACACACAGGAGTCAGGAGTGGCACACAAGCCCAGATGCCAATATTTATCTCCCACTGATTGATTTTTTGATTTTTTCAGGTAGAATTTAGAAACCAAATCAACCAAAAAAATAAATAGGCTTTCTATGGCCCACTGAGTGAGAGATGGCACACACAGGAGTCAGGAGTGGCACACAAGCCCAGAGGCCAATATTTATCTCTCACTGATTGATTTATTGATTTTTTCAGGTAGAATTTAGAAACCAAATCAACAAAAAAAATAAATAGGCTTTCTATGGCCAACTATGTGAGAGATGGCACACACAGGGATGGCACTCTAGCAGAAATGCCTATCTTAATCTCCCACAAAAACAAAACAAAACAGGGACTGTCCTACAATTACTATCTCCCTGCAGTAATCTCAGCCAGGTATGGCAGGCAGCAATAAGGAGTGGACTGATGCACAAATGAAATAAAAAGTGTGGACAAACAAAAAAGATAGCTGTGCAGAAAGGAAGGAACAAGAGGATTTGGGCTTTGAAAAAAGCAGTTGGTTTGCACAGCGGCGTACACACAGCAATGCAGCTATCAGGGAGCCTTCTAGGGCAACCCAATGAGCTACAGCGCTGAGAAAAAAAAAATGTAGCCTCCACTGTCCCTGCAAACCGAAGGTGGTGTTGGACACTGGAAATCGCTACAGCACAAGCGGTTTGGTGGTTAATGGACCCTGCCTAACGCTATCCCTGCTTCTGACGAAGCGGCAGCAACCTCTCCCTAAGCTCAGATCAGCAGCAGTAAGATGGCGGTCGGCAGGAACGCCTCTTTATAGCCCCTGTGACGCCGCAGACAGCAAGCCAATCACTGCAATGCCCTTCTCTAAGATGGTGGGGACCAGGACCTATGTCATCACGCTGCCCACACTCTGCGTTCACCTTCATTGGCTGAGAAATGGCGCTTTTAGCGTCATTGAAACGCGACTTTGGCGCGAAAGTCGCGTACCGCATGGCCGACCCCACACAGGGGTCGGATCGGGTTTCATGAAACCCGACTTTGCCAAAAGTCGGCGACTTTTGAAAATGAACGACCCGTTTCGCTCAACCCTAGTTAACAGCAGTAGCATGAATCAGCATTTTTGGTGAATTTAGCTTGGCTTGCTGTCATCTGGAGGGATTGCAAACTGTGGAGATATCCAGTCCTTTTTTAATTTAATCAGAGTACGTCTGTCTGCATTTTCCGTGGAGATGCGTGTGCGCCTATCAGTGATGATTGACCCAGCGGAACTAAAAACATGCTCTGACATCACACTAGCAGCCGGGCAGGCCAGCACATCCAAAGTCTATAAGGAGAGGTCAGGCCAAGTGTTCAGCTTGGGCACCCAATAATTAAAGGGAACTAAAGCATCAGAAAGGACACACGTATGGTCACTTAAGTACCACTTGACCATGTTCTGCAGTTTCCTCCTTGGAATTGTTAGGCTATGTGCACACTAGGGTTGAGCGAAACGGGTCGGTCATTTTCATAAGTCGCCGACTTTTGGCACAGTCGGGTTTCATGAAACCCGACCCGATCCCTGTGTGGGGTCGGCCATGCAGTACGCGACTTTCGCGCCAAAGTCGCGTTTCAATGACACGAAAAGCACCATTTCTCAGCCAATGAAGGTGGACTCAGAGTGTGGGCAGCGTGATGACATAGGTCTCAGTCCCCACCATCTTAGAGAAGGGCATTGAGGTGATTGGCTTGCTTTCTGCGGCGTCACAGGGGCTATAAAGGGGCGTTACCGCCGACCACCATTTTACTGCTGCTGATCTGAGCATAGGGAGAGGTTGCTGCTGCTTCGTCAGAAGCAGGGATAGCGTTAGGCAGGGTACATGAACCCCCAAACCGCTTGTGCTGTAGCGATTTCCACTGTCCAACACCACCTTTTCTTAGCAGGGACAGTGGAGGCTAGATTTTTTTTTCCTCAGCGCTGTAGCTCATTGGGCTGCCCTAGAAGGCTCCCTGATAGCTGCATTGCTGTTTGTACACCGCTGTGCAAGCCAACTGCTGTTTTCAAAGCACAAATCCTGTTGCTCCTTCCTTTCTGCACAGCTATCTTGTTTGTTTGTCCATACTTTTGACTTTTTTGTGCAGCAGTCCACTCCTTGTTATTGCTGCCTGCCATACTTTGCTGAGATTACTGCAGGGAGATAGTAATTGTAGGACAGTCCCTTTTTTTTTTGTTTCGTTATATCTCTTCAAGCCACTTTCTGCCGCAGAAAATATACTCTAATACAGTGGCCCAGATTTATTCACTAGTCTCCCTGAAAAAAAAAAGGGTGCAGATTAAAATTGGCAAATCTGTACCAGTGGCAGTCCTGTGTGTGGCATCTGTGTCTCATTTTCTGGCACAGAAAACATACAGTCTAACAGTGGGCCTGATTTCTTGCCAATTCTCCCATAAATAAAAAAAAAATAGTGGGAGATTAATATTGGCAATTTTGCCTCAGTGCCAGTGCTGTGTGTGGCATCTGTCTCTAATTTTGTGCCACATTAAACCTAGTGTGTAATACTGGGCCAAATTTCTTTTAAATTCTCCATGAAAAAAAAAACAGTGGGAGATTAAGATTGGCATTTCTGCTTCAGTGCCAGTCCTGTGTGTCCCACCTGTCTCAAATTTTGTGCCACATTAAACCTAGTGTGTAATACTGGGCCAGATTTCTTTTAAATTCTCCCTGAAAAAAAAATAGTGGGTGATTAAGATTGGCATTTCTGCTTCAGTGCCACTCCTGTGTGTGCCACCTGTCTCAAATTTTGTGCCACATTAAACCTAGTGTGTAATACTGGGCCAGATTTCTTTTAACCCCTTAATCCCATATGACGTACTATCCCGTCCAGGTGACCTGGGACTTAATTCCCATGGACGGGATAGTACGTCATATGCGATCGGCCGCGCTCACGGGGGGAGCGCGGCCGATCGCGGCCGGGTGTCAGCTGCCTATCGCAGCTGACATCCGGCACTATGTGCCAGGAGCGGTCACGGACCGCTCCCGGCACATTAACCCCCGGCACACCGCGATCAAAGATGATCGCGGTGTGCCGGCGGTGCAGGGAAGCATCGCGCAGGGAGAGGGCTCCCTGCGGGCTTCCCTGAGACGATCGGTACACGGTGATGTGCTCACCGTGTACCGAGCGTCTTCTCCCTGCAGTCCCCGGATCCAAAATGGCCGCCGGGCTGCATCCGGGTCCTGCAGGGAGCACTTCCGGGTCAGGATCAGGCTGCAGCTGCAGCTCTAATCCTGCCCGGCTGTATGTCAGATCACCGATCTAACAGAGTGCTGTGCACACTGTCAGATCGGTGATCTGTGATGTCCCCCCCTGGGACAAAGTGAAAAAGTAAAAAAAAAAATTTCCACACTTGTAAAAAAAAATAAAAAAAAAATTCCTAAATAAAGCAGAAAAAAAAAATATTATTCCCATAAATACATTTCTTTACATAAAAAAAAAACAAAAAAAACAATAAAAGTACACATATTTAGTATCGCCGCATCCGTAACGACCCGACCTATAAAACTGGCCCACTAGTTAACCCCTTCAGTGAACACCGTAAGAAAAAAAAAAAAAAAACGAGCCAAAAAACAACGCTTTATTATCATAACGCTGAACAAAAAGTGGAATAACACGCGATCAAAAAGACGGATATAAATAACCATGGTACCTCTGAAAACGTCATCTTGTCCCGCAAAAAACGAGCCGCCATATAGCATCATAACCAAAAAAATAAAAAAGTTATAGTCCTGAGAATAAAGCGATGCCAAAATAATTATTTTTTCTATAAAATAGCTTTTATCGTATAAAAGCGCCAAAACATAAAAAAAATGATATAAATGAGGTATCGCTGTAATCGTACTGACCCGAAGAATAAAACTGCTTCATCAATTTTACCAAACGCGGAACGGTATAAACGCCTCCCCCAAAAGAAATTCATGAATAGCTGGTTTTTGGTCATTCTGCCTCACAAAAAATCGGAATAAAAAGCGATCAAAAACTGTCACATGTCCGAAAATGTAACCGATAAAAACGTCAACTCGTCCCGCAAAAAACAAGACCTCACATGACTCTGTGGACCAAAATATGGAAAAATTATAGGTCTCAAAATGTGGAGACGCAAAAACTTTTTTGCTATAAAAAGCGTCTTTTAGTGTGTGACGGCTGCCAATCATAAAAATCCGATATAAAAAACTCGCTATAAAAGTAAATCAAACCCCCCTTCATCACCCCCTTAGTTAGGCTAGGTTCACATTGCGTTAATGGGTTAACGCTAACGGACAGCGTTGCACGGCGAAAATGTCACAATTAACGCCGTGCAACGGGTCCGTTAGCACAACCATTGACAGCAATGTGATTTTCGGGTGTAGCGCATCGCTAGAGCGTGCCATTTTCGGCTCGCGCTAGCAAGGTGCCGTTCTTTTGTGGCGCGCCTCAGACGCTGCTTGCAGCGTCCGCGGCGCGCCCGAGGTCCGATCCCCGATCTTCCAGAGCGGGGACGTTAACGCGACCACTAAACACGACACCTAAAAAGACATTGCGTTAGCGCAATCCGCTAGTGCTAAACGGATTTCCCTAATGCAATGTGAACCTAGCCTTAGGGAAAAATAATAAAATTAAAAAAAATGTATTTATTTCCATTTTCCCATTAGGGTTAGGGTTAGGGCTAGGGTTAGGGCTAGGGTTAGGGTTAGGGTTTGTATTACATTTACGGTTGGGATTAGGGTTGGGATTAGAATTAGGGGTGTGTCAGGGTTAGGTGTGTGGTTAGGGTTACAGTTGGGATTAGGGTTAGGGGTGCGTTTGGATTAGGGTTTCAGTTATAATTGGGGGTTTCCACTGTTTAGACACATCAGGGGCTCTCCAAACGCGACATGGCGTCCGATCTCAATTCCAGCCAATTCTGCATTGAAAAAGTAAAACAGTGCTCCTTCACTTCCGAGCTCTCCCGTGCGCCCAAACAGGGGTTTACCCCAACATATGGGGTATCATCGTACTCGAGACAAATTGGACAACAACTTTTTGGGTCCAAGTTCTCTTGTTATCCTTGGGAAAATAAAAATTTGGGGGGCTAAAAATCATTTTTGTGGGAAAAAAAAGGATTTTTTATTTTCACGGCTCTGCGTTGTAAACTGTAGTGAAACACTTGGGGGTTCAAAGTTTTCACAACACATCTAGATAAGTTCCATGGGAGGTCTAGTTTCAATATGGGGTCACTTGTGGGTGGTTTCTACTGTTTGGGTACATCAGGGGCTCTGCAAATGCAACGTGACGCCTGCAGACCAATCCATCTAAGTCTGCATTCCAAATGGCGCTCCTTCCCTTCCGAGCTCTGCCATGCGCCCAAACAGTGGTTCCCCCCCACATACGGGGTATCAGCGTACTCAGGACAAATTGAACAACAACTTTTGGGGTCCAATTTATTCTGTTACCCTTGTAAAAATACAAAGCTGGGGGCTAAAAAATCATTTTTGTGAAAAAAAAAAAGAATTTTTATTTTCACGGCTCTGCGTTATAAACTGTAGTGAAACACTTAGGGGTTCAAAGTTCTCACAACACATCTAGATAAGTTCCTTGGGAGGTCTAGTTTCTAATATGGGGTTACTTGTGGGGGGTTTGTACTGTTTGGGTACATCAGGGGCTCTGCAAATGCAACGTGACTCCTGCAGACCAATCCATCTAAGTCTGCATTCCAAATGGCGCTCCTTCCCTTCCGAGCTCTGCCATGCGCCCAAACAGTGGTTCCCCCCCACATATGGGGTATCAGCGTACTCAGGACAAATTGGACAACAACTTTTGGGGTCCAATTTATTATGTTACCCTTGTGAAAATACAAAACTGGGGGCTAAAAAATAATTTTTGCGAAAAAAAAAAAAAATTATTTTAACGGCTCTGCGTTATAAACTGTAGTGAAACATTTGGGGGTTCAAAGCTCTCAAAACACATCTAGATAAGTTCCTTATGGGGTCTAGTTTCCAAAATGGTGTCACTTGTGGGGGGTTTTAATGTTTAGGCACATCAGGGGCTCTCCAAACCAACATGGCGTCCCAACTTAATTCCAGTCAATTTTGCATTGAAAAGTCAAATGGCGCTCCTTCCCTTCCGAGCTCTGCTATGCACCCAAAAAGTGGTTTACCCCCACATATGGGGTATCGTCGCACTCAGGACAAATTGCACAACAACTTTTGTGGTCTAATTTCTTCTCTTACCCTTGGGAAAATAAAAAATTGGGGGCGAAAAGATCATTTTTGTGAAAAAATAAGATTTTTTATTTTTACGGCTCTGCATTATAAACTTCTGTGAAGCACTTGTTGGGTCAAAGTGCTCACCACACATCTAGATAAGTTCCTTAAGGGGTCTACTTTTCAAAATGGTGTCACTTGTGAGGGGTTCCAATGTTTAGGCACATCAGGGGCTCTCCAAACGCAACATGGCGTCCCATCTCAATTCCAGTCAATTTTGCATTGAAAAGTCAAATGGCGCTCCTTCCCTTCCGAGCTCTGCCATACGCCCAAACAATGGTTTACACCCATATATGGGGTATCAGCGTACTCAGGACAAATTGGCCAACAATTTTTGAGGTCCAATTTCTTCTCTTACTCTTAGGAAAATAAAAAATTGGGGGCGAAAAGATCATTTTTGTGAAAAAATATGATTTTTTATTTTTACGGCTCTGCATTATAAACTTCTGTGAAGCAATTGGTGGGTCAAAGTGGTCACCACACATCTAGATAAGTTCCTTAGGGTGTCTACTTTCCAAAATGGTGTCACTTGTGGGGGGGTTTCAATGTTTAGGCACATCAGTGGCTCTCCAAACGCAACATGGTGTCCCATCTCAATTCCTGTCAATTTTGCATTTAAAAGTCAAATGGCGCTCCTTCCCTTCCGAGCTCTGCCATGCGCCCAAACAGTGGTTTACTCCCACATATGGGCTATCAGCGTACTCAGTACAGATTGTACAACAATGTTTGGCATCCATTTTATCCTGTTACCCTTGGTAAAATAAAACAAATTGGAGCTGAAATAAATTTTGTGTGAAAAAAAGTTAAATATTCATTCTTATTTAAACATTCCAAAAATTCCTGTGAAACCCCTGAAGGGTTAATAAACTTCTTGAATGTGGTTTTGAGCACCTTGAGGGGTGCAGTTTTTAGAATGGTCTCACACTTGGGTATTTTCTATCATATAGACCCCTCAAAATGACATCAAATGAGATGTGGTCCCTAAAAAAAAATGGTGTTGTAAAAATGAGAAATTGCTGGTCAACTTTTAACCCTTATAACTCCCTAACAAAAAAAAATTTTGGTTCCAAAATTGTGCTGATGTAAAGTAGACATGTGGGAAATGTTACTTATTAAGTATTTTGCGTGAGATATCTCTGTGATTTAAGGGCATAAAAATTTAAAGTTGGAAAATTGCGAAACTTTCTAAATTTTCGCCAAATTTCCGTTTTTTTCACAAATAAACGCAAGTTATATCGAATAAATGTTACTACTAAAATGAAGTACAATATGTCACGAGAAAACAATGTCAGAATCGCCAAGATCCGTTGAAGCGTTCCAGAGTTATAACCTCATAAAGGGACAGTGGTCAGAATTGTAAAAATTGGCCCGGTCATTAACGTGCAAACCACCCTCGGGGCTTAAGGGGTTAAATTCTCCCTGAAAAAAAAATAGTGGTAGATTAAGATTGGCATTTCTGCTTCAGTGCCACTCCTGTGTGTGCCACCTTTCTCAAATGTTGTGCCACATTAAACCTAGTGTGTAATACTGGGCCAGTTTTTTTTTTTTAAATTATCCCAGAAAAAAAAATAGTGGGAGATTAAGATTGGCAATTCTGCCTCATTGCCAGTGCTGTGTGTGGCATGTGTCTCTAATTTTGTGCCACAGAACATATACTGTATAAGAGTGGGCCACATTTCTTCAATATTCTCCCAGAAAAAATAAAAAGGGGGAGATTTTTATTGGTAGTGTCTGCATCAGCGTCAGTCCTGTTAGTGGCATATCTGTCTGCCACTGAAGCTGTGTACTGTTATACATTGGGCCTGATTTTCCCTGCAGTCTCACCCACCTATAAAGGGATATATAAATCCAACAGAAGTTTGAGTTCACCTTGTAACTGGTTTTACAGTAACAAATACCGTTAGTTTGGTTATGTTTTTCAAGCAATGAGGAAGTCTGGTGGAAGAGGTCGTGGCCGTGGGCGGTCATTGCCAGCTGGTAATGATGGTAGTGGTGGTGGAGCATTAGGTAGTCGTGGGAAAAGCAATATAGCACCTAAGTCTCGAGTTGTTGAGCCAGGTTTGTCATCTGGCTACACAAGGCCTTGAACGCTCCCTTTTCTGGGAGTAGGAAAACCGCTTTTAAAGCCGGAGCAGCAAGAACAAGTTTTGGCTTTCCTTGCTGACTCAGCCTCTAGCTCTTTCACCTCCTCTTCTGAAACTGCTAAATGTAAAAGCAGCACGTCGTTAGTGGATGTTCACGGTCAGGGACAAGTCGCATCCTTGTCTTCTTCACCAAGAACAACAGAGAAGGATGCGTCAGGCGACACAACGGGTTACTCCATGGAGCTCTTTACATATACCGTTCCTGGGTTAGAAAGTGAAACAGTTAACAGGCCATGCCCATTACAAGTTGAATTGGACATGGAGTGCACAGATGCACAGCCACAGCCAGATTACTATGCTGTTCCTTTGACTCAGACCAGAACATTGCCCTCGCAGTGTACTGATCCAGAATCAGACCCTGATGAGACTATGGTGCCCCATCACGAACGCTGTACCACCGGCTTACACGGTGACACAGACGAAGTTGCACACGAGATAGAAGAGGAGGTCATAGATGACCCAGTTGTTGACCTCGATTGGCAGCCATTGGGGGAACAGGGTGCAGGCGGCAGTAGCTCTGAAGCGGAGGAGTAGAAGCCGCAGAAGGCATCAACATCGCAATAGGTTCCATCTGCCAGGCCCGTATCTGGCCAAAAATGCGTGGCAAAACCAAAACCAGTTGTAGGACAGCGTGGACATCCGGTTAAAGAAGCTCAGTCTGCAATGCCTGAAAAGGTATCCGATAGTAGAAAGAGTGCAGTCTGGCATTTTTTTAAACAACATCCAAATGATCAGTGCAAAGTCATCTGTCAAAAATGTTCAACTACCTTAAGCAGAGGTCAGAATCTTAAAAGTCTAAATACAAGTTGCATGTGTAGACATTTAACCACCATGCATTTGCAAGCCTGGACTAACTACCAAACGTCCCTTAAGGTTGTAGCACCCTCGGCCAATGAAGCTAGTCAGCAACGCTACATCCCTTCCCTCACTGTAAGCCCACCATTTCCCGCACCACCTGCAGTAAATGTGCAGGTTTCGTCGCCAGGCCAAAGCAGTCAGGGAATCACCAGTTTCGTAGTAGGAAACACTGCATGTAGGGCACCAGCAAGAATACCATCTCCAACCCTCTCTCAGTCTGCCATGTCCACCTGCACCCCCTCTAGTTCCATGATCTGCATCTCTCCAGTCCAGCTCACCCTACATGAGACTCTCGTTAGTTAAAGGAAGTACTCATCCTCGCATCCGCGTACACAGGGTTTGAACGCCCACATTGCTAGACTAATCTCATTAGAGATGATGTCCTACCGGTTAGTTGAAAGCGAAGCTTTCAAAGCCCTGATGGACTATGCTGAACCACGCTACGAGCTACCCAGTCGACACTTCTTTTCGAGAAAAGCCATCCCAGCCCACCACCAGCATGTAAAAGACCGCATCGTCTATGCACTCAGGCAATCTGTGAGTACAAAGATGCACCTGACAACAGATACATGGACCAGTAGGCATGGCCAGGGACGTTACATGTCCATCACGGCACACAGGGTTAATGTGGTGGATGCAGGGTCCACAGGGGACAGCAATATTGGGACAGTTCTGCCTAGCCCATGGTCTAGGAAACAGTTCGCTGTAGGCGTTCGCCCCCCTCCTCCTCCTCCTCCTCCTGCAGAAGCGAGAGCTCGTCCACAGACCGCAGTCGCACAAGCACTCCATCCGCAGCTGCCACTGTTGCACACGAGGTGTCCCATTATGGGACAGCTAGTGGCAAGCATCAGCAGGCTGTATAGGCAATGAAGTGTTTGGGCGACAACAGACACACCGAGGAAGTTCTGTCCGAGTTCTTGCAGCAAGAAACTCAGTCATGGCTGGGCAGTGTACATCTTGAGGCAGGCAAGGTAGTGAGTGATAACGGAAGGAATTTTATGGCTGCCATAGCCTGTTCCCAACTGAAACACATTCCTTGCCTGGCTCACACCTTAAACCTGGTGGTGAAGTGCTTCTTGAAAAGTTATCCGGGGTTACCGGACCTGCTCCTCAAAGTGCGCAGACTTTGCATGCATATCCGCCGTTCGCCCGTACACTTCAGCCGTATGCAGAACCATCAGCGGTCTTTGAACCTTCCCCAGCATCGCCTAATCATCGACGTTGCAACAAGGTGGAACTCCACACTGCACATGCTTCAGAGACTGTGCGAACAGAGGCGTGCTGTTATGTATTTGTGGGAGGATACACATACACGGGCAGGCAGTTGGATGGCAGACATGGAGTTGTCAGGTGTGCAGTGGTCGAAGGTACAAGACCTGTGTCAAGTCCTTCAGTGTTTTGAGGAATGCACACGGCTGGTTAGTGCAGACAACGCCATAATAAGCATGAGCATCCCCCTAATGCGTCTGCTGATGCAAAGTTTGACGCACATAAAGGAGCAGGCGTCTGCAGCCGAGGAAGAGGATAGCCTTGATGACAGTCAGCCATTGTCTGGTCAGGGCAATCTACAGGACGAGGTAGCGGGCGAAGAGGAGGAGGATGAGGAGGATGATGGGGATGAGTATTTTTTGAATGAGGAAGCTTCTCCGGGGCCAATAGAAACTGGTGACGTTGCAAGGCCGGGTTCAGGTTTTTTGAGGGAGACAAGTGACGTAGACTTGCCTGAAACTGCCCCTCAACCCAGCACAACTGCAGATTTGACAACTGGAACTTTGGCCCACATAGCGGATTATGCCTTACGTATCCTCAAAAGGGAACCACGCATTATTAAAATGATGACCGATGACGATTACTGGTTGGCCTGCCTCCTTGATCCTCGCTATAAAGGCAAATTGCAAAATATCATGCCACATGAGAACCTCAAACAAATATTAGCAACCAAACAAGCAACTCTTGTAGACCGTTTGATTCAGGCATTCCCAGCACACAGCGCCGGTATTGGTTCTCACACGAGCTGCAGGGGGCAACAGGGCAGAGGTGTTAGAGTGGCACAAATCAGAAGTGGCGTTGGACAGAGGGGTTTTCTGACCAGGTTGTGGAGTGATTTCGCAATGACCGCAGACAGGACAGGTACTGCAGCATCAATTCAAAGTGACAGGAGACAACATTTGTCCAGTATGGTTACTAACTATTTTTCATCCCTTATCGATGTTCTCACTCAACCGTCATTCCAATTTGATTACTGGGCATCCAAAATAGACACCTGGCCTGAATTGGCAGAATATGCATTGCAGGAGCTTGCTTGCCCAGCAGCTGGTGTGCTATCAGAAAGAGTATTCAGTGCTGCTGGTTCAATATTGACCGAAAAAAGGACTCGTCTCGCTACCCAAAATGTTGATGATCTAACCTTCATTAAAATGAACCACTCATGGATTTCGAATTATTTTGCCCCACCTTTCCCGGCTGACACCTAGCTTTCCTATAAAAAGGTCTCGCTTGTGGACTGGTCTTACTGACTGTTCCAATCTCTTAATTTCCAGCAGCTGTTTGTCCAGCATACGACATGTTTACACCTCCCTAAATTGGCTAACTCACCCCACGGGGTCGTGGTCTCGCCACTTGGTGCAAGCACCCGTTTGTCTGAAGAGGTGGGTGTGCCCGTTTTTGGTCGACGGCACTGCCACTGGGTCCCTCATAGTACAATAAAGTGTCTCTGGTGGTGGTGGCGCGCAACCAACGTCAGACACACCGTTGTAACATGAGGGGCCCTGGGCCTGTACCGCCGGCCACAAGAGAGTTCCCCCCCCAGCTCAAACACTGTTCTACCACTTGCAAAATTATCTCTCACAGCTCCACCAATGTTTAGTCTATGCGCTGACATCCTTCAATGCCTGGCACTGACAATACCAATTTGTTGACATGTATGATTCTAGTTAAAATAGTCAGGGTCAGTGTCCTATATTGACACCAGTAAATACTTAGCGCCAAATTACTATGTCTGAAACTCAGCAGAGGAGCCCACCCCTGTACCTAAGTATGCCACCCTTTTGTTTTTTGGTTTTGTTGTTTTGCGAGACATTAACATCTATTTATTTTTTGGGAGTACTAACCGTGTCAGACACTCCTTCCAATCGTCCTCCGCTGACAACACCAATGCTGCCTGTGTACCCCTGCAAGATAATTCAAACTGCATTGAGCCTAATTTTTTTTTATTTTAGGCCTACTAAGTCTGTCTGCGGTCCCTCCTTCCAATTGTCCTCCGCTGACCACACCAATGCTGCCTGTGTACCCCTGCAAGATAATTCAAACTGCTTTGAGCCTATTTTTTAAAATTTTAGGCCTACTAAGTCTGTCTGTGGTCCCTCCTTCCATGTGTCCTCCGTTGAGCACACCAATGCCAACCGTGTACCCATGTAACTTTTTTTCATCCTGCAGTGAGCCTACTTTGTGGTGTAAGGCCTACTAGCAGTGTCTGTCTGCGCCACTTAATACAGCTGTCCTCCTCTAAAAAAAAAAAAGGCTGATTTTCAGCTTGTCAGACTTATAAAACTGCATTGCGGCCACAAGTTTCATTGTGGTCTACAAACTGAGTCTTCCGCTCCAAGGTGTTCCCTCTGTTGCCTCTCCCTCGCTTCTATCTTGAAGCTCTTGTTAAGTAGTTGTTGAAACAACACTGCATTAGGCCTACAAGTTGGGTCTGGGTTGTAGAGACGGTGTCTGCCGCTCCAAGGTGTTCTCCTGGTTGCCTTTCCTGAGTTTCAATCTTCAGGCTCTTGTTAAATAGTTTTTTAATCAAACAACTGCAGTGGGGCTGTATTGCCAAGTTTTTAACAGTAAGGTTCGGATACGGCTTTAAAGAAGGCTACTACTTGCGATATAACGCAATTTTATTTCAAAGTACAAAATTAAAGGAATAATATGATTGGATAGTATGATTGCATACACATTTGTATATTTTAAGATACAAAGTACATATAAGGATTAAATACATATAATGATTAAGAAATATAAGGATTAAATACATATAATGATTAAGTACATATACTCACATCATCCGTCACCAAGGAGCTTTTAAACATCATCCGTCTGGAAAATCAGAGAAGCAACACCAAGACAGAGAACCCCTGGAAAATTCACAACACTGCACGGGCGTCCCCACTTATGCAGGTATCAAACACTGTACACATGTAAGCACAGGTTCACCAGTTTATGCTTCTGTCTTAGTCATGTTTCTCTGGCCTTATATAGTAATTTGCACTATGTTTAATTTGGTTTCACCCTGCCCTTCAAGTGGCCAGCTTTCAAGATAAGATGAGACCAAGATATCAGTCATACATCAGACAATGGGCTATAAACCCATAGATACATAAAAGCCCACAAGGGTTAGATAAAAATACCAGACAGAGGTTAAATAAACCTAAAGGTACTGTCACACTAAACGATATCGCTAGCGATCCGTGACGTTGCAGCGTCCTGGCTAGCGATATCATTCAGTTTGACACACAGCAGCGATCAGAATCCTGCTGTGATGTCGTTGGTCGCTGCAGAAAGTTCAGAACTTTATTTCGTCGCTGGACTTCCTGCTGACATCGCTGAATCGGCGTGTGTGACCCCGATTCAGCGATGTCTTCGCTGGTAACCAGGGTAAACATCGGGTTACTAAGCGCAGGGCCGCGCTTAGTAACCCGATGTTTACCCTGGTTACCAGCGTAAAAGTAAAAAACAAACAAACACTACATACTTACCTTCCGCTGTCTGTCCCCGGCGCTCTGCTTCTCTGCCCTGTGTAAGCACAGCGGCCGGAAAGCACAGCGGTGACGTCAGCGGAAGGTAAGTATGTAGTGTTTGTTTTTTTTTAACTTTTACGCTGGTAACCAGGGTAAACATCGGGTTACTAAGCGCGGCCCTGCGCTTAGTAACCCGATGTTTACCCTGGTTACCAGGGACCTCGAGATCGTTGGAGAGCTGTCTGTGTGACAGCTCTCCAGCGACCAAACAGCGACGCTGCAGCGATCCGGATCGTTGTCGGTATCGCTGCAGCGTCGCTTAGTGTGACGGTACCTTTACTGTTTTACAATAACAAACAAACTTAAAACTGTTTGTAAACTCAAAGGTCTCCAGACAATAAATAAACAGCTCTCAAGATTGTGTCACAATGAGCATTGTCTGTCTGTAAATCTATGACAAGAAATGCTGCTTTGTAATAGTCTGAATGCATTCAGTATATTTCAAAATGGACTCAAAATAGCCATTTTTATATTCACATTACATTCCACCTTGGCTATTTTGAGCCAAACATTATTTATACCAGGTATCATATCCTAAGGGGATGGTTTTAGTGGATAATTGGCATAAGGATAATAATGCAAAGTGTGCACTGTATACAACAGCACAAAGCAATGCATGCTCAAATTATAGCAAGATTCTTATTATATGTGAAGTTTTAAGTCACATCTTCTTCTATGTCTTCATCTTGAGTTAATACCCCTATTAGCTTTGTCCATAGCTGTAAAGGGGTCTGTACTGCCACCAGACACGTTTCTAATATATTGGTAGTAGTCGTTGTCATATAAAAATGGCTAGTGTTCATCAGCTGAGCCAAGTAAATCCATAGATTCTGTTTGGTCTTCATTAAGCTCCACTTTCCATGATTGGTCTCTTGGTGTTCGGTCTGAAGATCTCTTGGGTAGTGACGGAACTTGAAAGGACCATGCATACGGTGGCTGCAACGATGCACCATTTCCAGATTTTGATCTAAAGGGAAAATATATATTATTCTCTGAGATAACACCTGTCTGTTGGGATGTGTTCTCACTTCTCTTGCCCGGGTTTCATAACTATCAGCACATTATTTGCTCCACGAGCAATTACTTCTGCAGGTTCTGGAGGACCTTTGTCCCACAGATTTTTCATACCATCATTGGTAGGATGTAAGAATCCAAATACTTTAGCAAATCTAACCTGATGGGCACCCCTATGGTTTTTACCCATTGGTAAGTAGCTTTTTCTCCCAGGTGCCATGTTTCTGGTGTGCCCACTGAGTCAATCCGAGCAGTCCCTCAGTGGTGTCTGTCATTGAACTGGATTCAGCGACTGATATTTTGGAATGTTCATCTGCTACTGAGTTGAAAAGTCTTTCCAGTGTATCTGAAGCACAATAATCATCAACATTAAACACAGTCACTTTAATTCTTTGTGCAATTACCCAGATATCTTGCCACAACTTTCTCCACACTACAGGATTGTTCCATTCAGTAGTACTAAGCACTAGCACACGGGTCTCTAATAAATTCTGTAATTATAACTTTGCGCCCACTAAACTATTTTGGATTTACATAAATCCGACTGGCCTCCACCCTTGTATCTACCAAAGCTTTAACATGTTGCCTGTTTTTATTTTTCCAGTTAATCACTAAATCTACATGAGGGCGTCTATCCATTTGTGGGGTATGGCCAGCTAGTTATTCACTCTTATTTCCCCTCCCATTGATCCTCCATTTTAGATGAAGGCATCTTGGTAGGAGATAGTGACAGCCCCCTCAGTTGGGCTTTAAATTCCTGTATCAAGGATTTCACTTCAGCATAAAGATCCTCAATCCCCGGTGCTGTGGACTTTGACGGAGACGAAAAGGGAGCAGGCCCTCTCTCTCCCCGTGTCCTGTCTGGCCCTTGCTGTGGAGCTTCAGAATCTTTTACAGCAACTAGAGTCGAGCGACCTTGACTTTTTAGAGTCGAGCCGGGTTTCGCGAAACCCGACTATCTCAAAAGTCGGGTCGAGTGAAATCGGCCGATTATGACGTAAAGTCGGGATCGACCGAAACACGAAACCCAATGCAAGTCAATGGGGCAGCATAGTCGGCAGTGAGTGGGGGCCAGGAAAACACCTAGAGTGCCCATTTTAATGTCAAAACCATCCATTCTTCTTAATGAAGCTTGTCAAGCGTAATTTACCTTATAATAATTGGAAGGCATTTGAAATTGGGGGTCATTTGGCTAAAGTTGTGGTGGGTAGGGCTGGTTCAAGTAATTAGTGGGCCCAGGAAATCTGGACCACGTCACGGCAGTGGAGCAGGGAGAGGTAAGTATTTCAACTTTGCAAGTGCTGTGAACCTGAGCAAGCAGGGGGGGCCCACTCGTTGGCATTGGCACTGGCACAGGGCCCCTCAAAGTACAGCGGTGTGTTTGCACGGCGGGGGCGCCTCCCACTGGCAGCAACACTTTTGCGTACTATGAGAGGCCCTGTGCCAGTGACGTCGCCAACTAGTATTCCTCCCCCCACCTGATGAAGGAACCTGCACTTTCATCTGCACCTTCCTCTTTGTCCCCGTGTAAGGTGGTATGGTATGCGGGAAGAGCAACCTGACTTTCAGCAGGGTCACAATGTTGTTGTGTAGCGTGCACGGGGAATGTTGCGTTATGGGTCAATGTACCAGCAGACTCATCTATCACTGGCTGGGCAATGGGCAGGATGAGGAGGAAACACAGATATAGGCCCAAATAATAAAGTGGGCTAAATGCAGTTCAAAATTGGTAACACAGGAATAACCAGGGGGCATTGCAGTGGAGGACAACTGGAATGAGAGGCTGACACAGAGAGTAGGCCCAAATCAGTAAGTAGTCGAAATGCAGTTCAAAATTGGCAACCGTAGTAAACAGGCGGCACAGCTTTGTTCAGTGGAGGAGAACAGCAAGGAGTGGCAGACACCGATAGTAGGCCCCAACCCAACTAGTAGGCCAAATGCAGTCTAACATTAACAACTACTTAACGAGCGCCTGAAAACGGAATTTCAGGACAGGAAACCAGGAGAACAGCAAGGAGCGGCAGACACTGTTAGTAGGCCCCAAACCAACTAGTACGCCAAATGCAGTTGTTCCATTTAACCACAATTTAACGAGAGCCTGAAGATAGAAGCTCAGGAAAGGCAACCTGGAGAACACCTTGGAGTGGAACACACCATCTCTCTCCACCCCATACCCATTTTGTAGGCCTAATGGTGTGTAGTTTTCTACAACTACTAAACGAGAGTCGGAAGACCGAAGCAATGGCAAGGCAACCTGGGGAACACCTTGGAGTGTAACACACCATCTCTCTCTACCCAATACCCATTTTGTAGGCCTAATGCAGTGTAGTTTTCTACAACTACTAAACGAGAGTCGGAAGATCGAAGCAATGGCGAGGAAACCTGGAGAACACCTTGGAGTGTAACACACCATCTCTCTCCACCCCATACCCATTTTGTAGGCCTAATGCTGTGTAGTTTTCTACAACTACTAAACGAGAGTCGGAAGACCGAAGCAATGGCAAGGCAACCTGGGGAACACCTTGGAGTGTAACACACCATCTCTCTCCACCCGATACCCATTTTGTAGGCCTAATGCAGTGTAGTTTTCTACAACTACTAAACGAGAGTCGGAAGACCGAAGCAATGGCAAGGCAACCTGGGGAACACCTTGGAGTGTAACACACCATCTCTCTCCACCCGATACCCATTTTGTAGGCCTAATGCTGTGTAGTTTTCTACAACTACTAAACGAGATTCGGAAGATCGAAGCAATGGCGAGGAAACCTGGAGAACACCTTGGAGTGTAACACACCATCTCTCTCCACCCCATACCCATTTTGTAGGCCTAATGCTGTGTAGTTTTCTACAACTACTAAACGAGAGTCGGAAGAGCGAAGCAATGGCAAGGCAACCTGGGGAACACCTTGGAGTGTAACACACCATCTCTCTCCACCCGATACCCATTTTGTAGGCCTAATGCAGTGTAGTTTTCTACAACTACTAAACGAGAGTCGGAAGACCGAAGCAATGGCAAGGCAACCTGGGGAACACCTTGGAGTGTAACACACCATCTCTCTCCACCCGATACCCATTTTGTAGGCCTAATGCAGTGTAGTTTTCTACAACTACTAAACGAGAGTCGGAAGACCGAAGCAATGGCAAGGCAACCTGGGGAACACCTTGGAGTGTAACACACCATCTCTCTCCACCCGATACCCATTTTGTAGGCCTAATGCAGTGTAGTTTTCTACAACTACTAAACGAGAGTCGGAAGATCGAAGCAATGGCGAGGAAACCTGGAGAACACCTTGGAGTGTAACACACCATCTCTCTCCACCCCATACCCATTTTGTAGGCCTAATGCTGTGTAGTTTTCTACAACTACTAAACGAGAGTCGGAAGACTGAAGCAATGACAAGGCAACCTGGGGAACACCTTGGAGTGTAACACACCATCTCTCTCCACCCGATACCCATTTTGTAGGCCTAATGCAGTGTAGTTTTCTACAACTACTAAACGAGAGTCGGAAGACCGAAGCAATGGCAAGGCAACCTGGGGAACACCTTGGAGTGTAACACACCATCTCTCTCCACCCGATACCCATTTTGTAGGCCTAATGCAGTGTAGTTTTCTACAACTACTAAACGAGAGTCGGAAGACCGAAGCAATGGCAAGGCAACCTGGGGAACACCTTGGAGTGTAACACACCATCTCTCTCCACCCGATACCCATTTTGTAGGCCTAATGCAGTGTAGTTTTCTACAACTACTAAACGAGAGTCGGAAGATCGAAGCAATGGCGAGGAAACCTGGAGAACACCTTGGAGTGTAACACACCATCTCTCTCCACCCCATACCCATTTTGTAGGCCTAATGCTGTGTAGTTTTCTACAACTACTAAACGAGAGTCGGAAGACCGAAGCAATGGCAAGGCAACCTGGGGAACACCTTGGAGTGTAACACACCATCTCTCTCCACCCGATACCCATTTTGTAGGCCTAATGCAGTGTAGTTTTCTACAACTACTAAACGAGAGTCGGAAGACCGAAGCAATGGCAAGGCAACCTGGGGAACACCTTGGAGTGTAACACACCATCTCTCTCCACCCGATACCCATTTTGTAGGCCTAATGCAGTGTAGTTTTCTACAACTACTAAACGAGAGTCGGAAGATCGAAGCAATGGCGAGGAAACCTGGAGAACACCTTGGAGTGGAACACACCATCTCTCTACACCCCATACCCAATTTGTAGGCCTAATGCAGTGTAGTTTCCAACAACTACTAAACGAGAGCCGGAAGATCGAAGCTCAGGAAAGGCAACCTGGAGAACACCTTGGAGTGGAACACACCATCTCTCTACACCCCATACCCAATTTGTAGGCCTAATGCAGTGTAGTTTCCAACAACTACTAAACGAGAGCCGGAAGATCGAAGCTCAGGAAAGGCAACCTGGAGAACACCTTGGAGTGGAACACACCATCTCTCTACACCCCATACCCAATTTGTAGGCCTAATGCAGTGTAGTTTCCAACAACTACTAAACGAGAGCTGGAAGATCGAAGCTCAGGAAAGGCAACCTGGGAGAACACCTTGGAGTTGAACACACCATCTCTCTGCACCCCATACCCAATTTGTAGGCCTAATGCAGCCTACTTTCCGACAACTACTAAACGAGAGCATGAAGATCGAAGCTCAGGAAAGGCAACCTGGGGAACACCTTGGAGTGTAACACACCCTCTCTCTACACCACGGAAGGGCTGATTCTTAGGAAGGAAGGCTGTCGGAAAGAAGCAGGGCGCGTCCGAGGGTGATTATATTCTTATTAGGTATATACTCACCCTCGGACGCGCCCTGCTTCTTTATTTGTAATGAATGTTTATTTGCAATGTGGTTTTGACTTACTCTATTTTTTTGGTAAATAATGATTTTATTATTTTCATTGTTTTGCATCTTCTTGGAATAATATAAAGAAGACGCGACAGGACAACACTCGGTGGATGCCATATCTGTGTTTTAAATTGAAAAAAACTTTCAGTTAACTACTTGCAGGAGAAAGTTATTGTAGCTGGTGGCCATTTTTAGTACTGTACCAGATTTTTGTTGTATGTGTTTGTTTTTAATGTTAAAATGTCTGCATTTGATATCTCTCCAGTATTTTCTTTTTTATAAGCAAAATACTTATTTTTATATTTTCTGATGTTGGTTCAAGGGGTACACGGGCAGCAGTAGACAGGTCAGTGGAGGCCTAGTGGAAGGAGGGACCGCAGACAGGCTTCGAAGCCCTAACATAATAAATTGGGCTGGCTGTAGGCAATTTAAAATTGGTTCCAGGGGAACCCGGGCAGCAGTAGACAGGTCAGTGGAGGCCTAGTGGAAGGAGGGACCGCAGACAGGCTTCGAAGCCCTAACATAATAAATTGGGCTGGCTGTAGGCAATTTAAAATTGGTTCCAGGGGAACCCGGGCAGCAGTAGACAGGTCAGTGGAGGCCTAGTGGAAGGAGGGACCGCAGACAGGCTTCGAAGCCCTAACATAATAAATTGGGCTGGCTGTAGGCAATTTAAAATTGGTTCCAGGGGAACCCGGGCAGCAGTAGACAGGTCAGTGGAGGCCTAGTGGAAGGAGGGACCGCAGACAGGCTTCGAAGCCCTAACATAATAAATTGGGCTGGCTGTAGGCAATTTAAAATTGGTTCCAGGGGAACCCGGGCAGCAGTAGACAGGTCAGTGGAGGCCTAGTGGAAGGAGGGACCGCAGACAGGCTTCGAAGCCCTAACATAATAAATTGGCCTGGCTGTAGGCAATTTACAATTGGTTCCAGGGGAACACGGGCGGCAGTAGACAGGTCAGTGGAGGCCTAGTGGAAGTAGGGACCGCAGACAGGCTTCGAAGCCCTAACATAATAAATTGGCCTGGCTGTAGGCAATTTACAATTGGTTCCAGGGGAACACGGGCGGCAGTAGACAGGTCAGTGGAGGCCTAGTGGAAGGAGGGACCGCAGACAGGCTTCGAAGCCCTAACATAATAAATTGGGCTGGCTGTAGGCAATTTAAAATTGGTTCCAGGGGAACCCGGGCAGCAGTAGACAGGTCAGTGGAGGCCTAGTGGAAGGAGGGACCGCAGACAGGCTTCGAAGCCCTAACATAATAAATTGGGCTGGCTGTAGGCAATTTAAAATTGGTTCCAGGGGAACCCGGGCAGCAGTAGACAGGTCAGTGGAGGCCTAGTGGAAGGAGGGACCGCAGACAGGCTTCGAAGCCCTAACATAATAAATTGGCCTGGCTGTAGGCAATTTACAATTGGCTCCAGGGGAACACGGGCGGCAGTAGACAGGTCAGTGGAGGCCTAGTGGAAGGAGGGACCGCAGACAGGCTTCGAAGCCCTAACATAATAAATTGGGCTGGCTGTAGGCAATTTAAAATTGGTTCCAGGGGAACCCGGGCAGCAGTAGACAGGTCAGTGGAGGCCTAGTGGAAGGAGGGACCGCAGACAGGCTTCGAAGCCCTAACATAATAAATTGGGCTGGCTGTAGGCAATTTAAAATTGGTTCCAGGAGAACCCGGGCAGCAGTAGACAGGTCAGTGGAGGCCTAGTGGAAGGAGGGACCGCAGACAGGCTTCGAAGCCCTAACATAATAAATTGGGCTGGCTGTAGGCAATTTAAAATTGGTTCCAGGGGAACCCGGGCAGCAGTAGACAGGTTAGTGGAGGCCTAGTGGAAGGAGGGACCGCAGACAGGCTTCGAAGCCCTAACATAATAAATTGGGCTGGCTGTAGGCAATTTAAAATTGGTTCCAGGGAAACCCGGGCAGCAGTAGACAGGTCAGTGGAGGCCTAGTGGAAGGAGGGACCGCAGACAGGCTTCGAAGCCCTAACATAATAAATTGGGCTGGCTGTAGGCAATTTAAAATTGGTTCCAGGGGAACCCGGGCAGCAGTAGACAGGTCAGTGGAGGCCTAGTGGAAGGAGTGACCGCAGACAGGCTTCGAAGGCCTAACATAAGAAAAATGTCAATACAATGGTATTGACAGTGCCAGGCATTGAAGGATGTCAGCGCATAGACTAAACATTGGTGGAGCTGTGAGAGAAAATTTTGCAAGTGGTAGAGCACTGTTTGACCTGGGGGGGGGACTGTCTTGTGGCCGGCGGTACAGGCCCAGGGCCCCTCATGTTACAACGGTGTGTCTGACGTTGGGTGCGCACCACCACCGCCAGACACTTTATTGGAAAAGTCGTTCAGAATAGTCCACAGGCAAGACCTTTACATAGGAAAGCTAGGTGTCAGCCGGGCAAGGTGGGGCAAAAGATTTCGAAATCCAGTTGTGGTTCATTTTAATGAAGGTTAGATCATCTACATTTTGGGTAGCCAGACGAGTCCTTTTTTCTGTTAGTATTGAACCTGCAGCACTGAATACTCTTTCTGATAGGACACTAGCTGCCGGGCAAGCAAGCTCCTGCAATGCATATTCTGCCAATTCTGGCCAGGTGTCTAATTTTGGTGCCCAGTAATCAAATGGGAATGACGGTTGAGGGAGAACGTCGATAAGGGATGAAAAATAGTTAGTAACCATACTGGACAAATGTTGTCTCCTGTCACTTTGAATTGATGCTGCAGTACCTGTCCTGTCTGCGGTCATAGCAAAATCACTCCACAACCTGGTCAGAAAACCCCTCTGGCCAACGACACTTCTGATTTCTGCCCCTCTAACACCTCTGGTCTGCTGGCCCCTGCAGCTCGTGTTAGAACGATCACGGGCGCTGTGTGCAGGGAATGCCAGAAGCAAACGGTCAACAAGAGTTGATTGTTTGGTTGCTAATATTAGTTCCAAGTTCTCATGTGGCATTATATTTTGCAATTTGCCTTTATAGCGAGGATCAAGGAGGCAGGCCAACCAGTAATCGTCATCGTTCATCATTTTTGTTATGCGTGTGTCCCTTTTGAGGATACGTAAGGCATAATCCGCCATGTGGGCCAAAGTTCCAGTTCTCAAATCTGTGGTTGTGCTTGGTTGAGGGGCAGTTTCAGGCAAATCCACGTCACTTGTGTCCCTCCAAAAACCAGAACCCGGCCTTGCCGCGCCAACAATTTCCACTGGCCCCGGAAAAGCTTCCTCATTAAAAATATAATCATCCCCATCATCCTCCTCGTCCTCCTCCTCCTCTTCGCCCGCTACCTCGTCCTGTACACTGCCCTGGCCAGACAATGGCTGACTGTCATCAAGGCTTTCCTCTTCCTCAGCTGCAGACGCCTGATCCTTTATGTGCGTCAAACTTTGCATCAGCAGACGCATTAGGGGGATGCTCATGCTTATTATGGCGTTGTCTGCACTAACCAGCCGTGTGCATTCCTCAAAAACACTGAAGGACTTGACACATGTCTTGAATTTTCGACAACTGCACACCTGACAACTCCATGTCTGCCATCCTACTGCCTGCCCGTGTATGTGTATCCTCCCACAAAAACATAACAGCCCGCCTCTGTTCACACAGTCTCTGAAGCATGTGCAGTGTTGAGTTCCACCTTGTTGCAACGTCTATGATTAGGCGATGCTGGGGAAGGTTCAAAGAACGCTGATAGGTCTGCATACGGCTGGAGTGTACGGGCGAACGGCGGATATGTGAGCAAAGTCCACGCACTTTGAGGAGCAGGTCGGATAACCCCGGATAACTTTTCAGGAAGCACTGCACCACCAGGTTTAAGGTGTGAGCCAGGCAAGGAATGTGTTTCATTTGGGAAATGGAGATGGCAGCCATGAAATTCCTTCCGTTATCACTCACTACCTTGCCTGCCTCAAGATCTACAGTGCCCAGCCACGACTGCGTTTCTTTCTGCAAGAACTCGGACAGAACTTCAGCGGTGTGTCTGTTGTCACCCAAACACTTCATAGCCAATACAGCCTGCTGACGTTTGCCAGTAGCTGCCCCATAATGGGAGACCTGGTGTGCAACAGTGGCAGCTGCGGATGGAGTGGTTGTGCGACTGTGGTCTGTGGACGAGGTCTCGCTTCTGCAGGAGGACGAGGAGGAGGAGGAGGGGGTGCGAATGGCTGCAGCCAACTGTTTCCTAGACCATGGGCTAGGCAGAACTGTCCCAATATTGCTGTCCCCTGGGGACCCTGCATCCACCACATTTACCCAGTGTGCCGTGATGGACACGTAACGTCCCTGGCCATGCCTACTGGTCCATGCATCTGTTGTCAGGTGCACCTTTGTGCTCACAGATTGCCTGAGTGCATGGACGATGCGCTCTTTAACATGCTGGTGGAGGGCTGGGATGGCTTTTCTGGAAAAAAAGTGTCGACTGGGTAGCTCGTAGCGTGGTACAGCGTAGTCCATCAGGGCTTTGAAAGCTTCGCTTTCAACTAACCGGTAGGGCATCATCTCTAACGAGATTAGTCTAGCTATGTGGGCATTCAAACCCTGTGTACGCGGATGCGAGGCTAACTACTTCCTTTTTCTAACCATAGTCTCATGTAGGGTGAGCTGGACTGGAGAGCTGGAGATCGTGGAACTAGCGGGGGTGCCGGTGGACATGGCAGACTGAAAGACGGTGGGAGATGGTATTGTTGCCGCCGGTGCCCTAGATGCAGTGTTTCCTACTACGAAACTGGTGATTCCCTGACCCTGACTTCTTTGGCCTGGCAAAGAAACCTGCACAGATACTGCAGGTGGTGCAGAAAATGGTGGCCCTACACTGCCGGAAGGGATGTTGCGTTGATGACTAGCTTCATTGGCCGAGGGTGCTACAACCTTAAGGGACGTTTGGTAGTTAGTCCAAGCTTGCAAATGCATGGTGGTTAAATGTCTATGCATGCAACTTGTATTGAGACTTTTCAGATTCTGCCCTCTGCTTAAGCTAGTTGAACATTTTTGACAGATGACTTTGCGCTGATCAATTGGATGTTGTTTAAAAAAATGCCAGACTGCACTCTTTCTAGCATCGGATACCTTTTCAGGCATTGCAGACTGAGCTTTAACCGGATGGCCACGCTGTCCTCCAACAGGTTTTGACTTTGCCACGCGTTTTGGGCAAGATACGGGCCCGGCAGATGGAACCTGTTGCGATGTTGATGCCTGCTGCGGCCCCTCCTCCTCCGCTTCAGAACTGCTGCCGCCTGCACCCTGTTCCCCCAATGGCTGCCAATCGGGGTCAAGAACTGGGTCATCTATTACCTCTTCTTGTAGCTTGTGTGCAACTTCGTCTGTGTCACCTTGTCGGTCGGTGGTATAGCGTTCGTGATGGGGCAACATAGTCTCATCAGGGTCTGATTCTTGATCAGCACCCTGCGAGGGCAATGTTGTGGTCTGAGTCAAAGGACCAGCATAGTAGTCTGGCTGTGGCTGTGCATCAGTGCACTCCATGTCAGATTCAACTTGTAATGGGCATGGACTGTTAACTGCTTCACTTTCTAAGCCAGGGACGGTATGTGCAAAGAGCTCCATGGAGTAACCCGTTGTGTCGCCTGCTGCATTCTTCTCTGTTGTTGTTTTTGCTGAAGAGGACAAGGAAGAGACTTGTCCCTGACCGTGAACATCCACTAACGACGCGCTGCTTTTACTTTTACCAGTTTCACGAGAGGAGGCAAAAGAGCTAGAGGCTGAGTCAGCAAGATAAGCCAAAACTTGCTCTTGCTGCTCCGGCTTTAAAAGCGGTTTTCCTACTCCCAGAAAAGGGAGCGTTCGAGGCCTTGTGTAGCCAGACAACGAACCTGGCTCCACAGCTCCAGACTTAGGTGCAATATTTTTTTTCCCACGACCACCTGATGCTCCACCACTACCACTACCCTCATTACCAGCTGACAATGAACGCCCCCGGCCACGACCTCTTCCACCAGACTTCCTCATTGTTTTAAAAACGTTACCAAACTAACGGTATTTGTTGCAGTCACACAACTTACACAGTGAGCTATAACTTCAGTATGATTTAGCTACCCCTTTACAGGTGGGTGAGACCACAACGAAAATCAGGCACAATGTTACACACTCTGTTGTTGGTGGCAACAAATGAGAGAGATGCCACACATGCAGGACTGTCACTGAAGCGCAAATGTAAATATTAATCTCCCACTGATTTGTTTTTGTTTTTTTTTTCAGGGAGACTTTAGAAAAAAAAAATACAAAAAAAATGATGTTTTTCAGGAATAATTTAGAAACCAAATAAAATAAAATGATTTTTTCAGGGAGAATTTAGAAAACAAATAAAACAAAAAATAGGCTTTCTAGGGCCCACTGAGTGAGAGATGACGCACACAGGAGTCAGGAGTGGCACACAAGCCCAGAGGCCAATATTTATCTCCCACTGATTGATTTATTGATTTTTTCAGGTAGAATTTAGAACCCAAATCAACCAAAAAAATAAATAGGCTTTCTATGGCCCACTATTTGTGAGAGAGATGGCACGCTCAGGACTGGCACACAAGCCCAGAGGCCAATATTAATCTCCCACTTTTTTTTTTTTTTCCAGGGAAAATTTATAAACCCAATAAAAAAAATAATAAATAGGCTTTCTATGGCCCACTATCTGAGAGAGAGAGATGGCACGCTTAGGACTGGCACACAAGCCCAAAGGCCAATATTAATCTCCCACTGATTGATTTATTGATTTTTTCAGGTAGATTTTGGAACCCAAATCAAGCAAAAAAATAAATAGGCTTTCTATGGCCCACTGAGAGATGGCACACACAGGAGTAAGGAGTGGCACACAAGCCCTGAGGCCAATATTTTTCTCCCACTGATTGATGTAGTGATTTTTTCAGGTAGATTTTAGAACCCAAATCAAGCAAAAAAATAAATAGGCTTTCTATGGCCCACTGAGTGAGAGATGACACAGACAGGGATGGCACTCTAGCAGAAATGCCAATCTTAATCTCCCACAAAAAAAAAAGGAACTGTCCTTCAATTACTATCTCTCTGCAGTAATCTCAGCCAGGTATGGCAGGCAGCAATAAGGAGTGGACTGATGCACAAATTAAATAAAAAGTGTGGACAAACAAACAAGATAGCTGTGCAGAAAGGAAGGAACAAGAGGATTTGTGCTTTGAAAAAAGCAGTTGGTTTGCACAGCGGCGTACACACAGCAATGCAGCTATCAGGGAGCCTTCTAGGGCAGCCCAATGAGCTACAGCGCTGAGGGGAAAAAAAAAATAAAATGTAGCTTCCACTGTCCCTGCACACCGAAGGTGGTGTTGGGCAGTGAAAATCGCTACAGCACAAGCGGTTTGGTGGTTAATGGACCCTGCCTAACGCTATCCCTGCTTCTGACGAAGCGGCAGCAACCTCTCCCTAGGCTCAGATCAGCAGCAGTAACATGGCGGTCGGCGGGAACGCCCCTTTATAGCCCCTGTGACGCCGCGGACAGCAAGCCAATCACTGCAATGCCCTTCTCTAAGATGGTGGGGACCAGGACCTATGTCATCACGCTGCCCACACTCTGCGTTTACCTTCATTGGCTGAGAAATGGCGCTTTTCGCGTCATTGAAACGCGACTTTGGCGCGAAAGTCGCGTACCGCATGGCCGACCCCGCACAGGGGTGGGATCGGGTTTCATGAAACCCGACTTTGTCAAAAGTCGGCGACTTTTGAAAATGTTCGACCCGTTTCGCTCAACCCTAACAGCAACCATTTCATTATATGACACAGCTGACTTTCTATTAAGTCCTCTCTTTTGATACAATTTCCACATTGCGTCAGTTCCAATCCCATCTATTTTATCCCTGTGGATGCCATCCTTTATTAAGGCTCTAAACATATATTTTCGGGTAATACGGGTCCTAGGATTGTAATGACTTTTGACATCATCATGCTGCTCTTCAGAGGGAAAATTACCCTTTTGTTTGGGACCCCAATCTCCCAGATCCCTTAACTGTCGAATTGCCTTCAATGTACTGGCGATTGTTTTCCCAGTCTGATTTACCATTAGCATCATCATGACATGTTTATAAGCTGGAGGGGCGTTTCTAATGATACGATTTCTAACAGATACACTTACAACAACTTGCATATAGTCATCATAGGTGTTTGCTGAAATAGCATTTTTCATGACCTCCTCCTTCAATCTCTGAGCACAATCTTTTAATGTAAACCATGGTTTTTCATTGAGCGGCCAGTCCGCCTCAGATGGGTGTTTATGCTGCAATGCCATAGCCACAACATCAAGCATACTACACACCACATGTGGTTCCTGGATTATCAAGGTACGAAATGCCTCCTTCACTACAGGCTCATGACTGAGTTGGACAAATTTGGGGCCATCCACAGCGTCCACCTGTACTTCATGAGCCCCCGTCTCCCATAATCTGACTGCCCAAGCTACCAGGGATTCATTTGACTTTTGAGAAAAATGATCATGAAGGTCATTAAGCTCCTGCTGACTGTAATCCTCTACGGCATTCTTATTCCGTCTGCCTGTCGCTGTCTCTACAATCCGTCTCCGATATATAGGATGAGCTTTCACTGGGTTAAGAGGAGGATCCATTTCCCTCTTCCCATGGAAATGTTTATCCTCAGACTCGGGATCGGTGATGTTTTCGGAGTCAGTTGAATTCCAAATATCACCATCCCACTGATCAGGGTTCCACTCTATCCCTGCTTTGGCTATGGCCAAAGCCACTTTGTTTTTATTCACCTTCCCTCGCCTCTTTCTGTACTTATACTCTGCTACACGTACGGCAGCCTTTTCTGCAACATGCTGATATCCATCACATCTGTCCATTAATAACTTATTCTGACATTGTGCTCTAACCAATGCATTCTGGGCCTCACACAACTGTTTTTCCAATTTCTGGACTTTTGTTAACATACGTATTCTTTCCTCATGCTGTTTTCTATATGCATACAACAATATCCATCTGCGCCTAGCAACAGCGCCCAACTCTTTACCTTTCTCCACTTTCACTTTCTGTAAGCTTGCAACAACATCAGCAGGTTCAGCATCCTTCAAACATTTGTCCCATGCTTCACCCAAACCAGCACTATGCGACCACTTGGTTGCCAAAATATCATAAGGAGCCCGTTCCCAACCTGGAATCTCAATAGACTCACTCACAGCCACCTTTTTCTTAAAGAGAGGCATGTTTTACACAATATCACACTATCACACAGAGTCCTGTTAATAATATAAGCTTCTGAGCCTTCTGCATATCCTGCCGACTACGCCAATAATGTATTGCCAAGTTTTTAACACTAAGGTTCGGATACGGCTTTAAAGAAGGCTAAAGGAACTGGATGCACAGGTAGTTTTTTCTTCTATCCTTCCAGTAGACGGGCATGGCACCAGGAGATGGAACAGGATCCTTGATGCAAACAACTGGCTAAGACGATGGTGCAGACAACAAGGATTCGGATTCCTGGACCACGGTGTGAATTACTGATACGATGGACTCCTCGCCAGAGACAGACTACACCTCAACAAACCTGGGAAACACACATTCGCCAGAAGACTCGCTACACTCATCAGGAGGGCGTTAAACTAGAAGAAGAGGGGACGGGAAGAAAAACATTAGACTTGAACAAAGAAGACACAGGAAAACATACTCAGATGGGAGGTAAGAACATTTCTAAAACAATCCACAGCGAGGAGATTGGAACAAAACAAAATCCTCTAAACTGCATGCTCGCAAACGCCAGAAGCCTGAAAAACAAGATGGAAGAACTAGAAGCAGAAATATCTACAGGTAACTTTGACATAGTGGGAATAACCGAGACATGGTTAGATGAAAGCTATGACTGGGCAGTTAACTTACAGGGTTACAGTCTGTTTAGAAAGGATCGTAAAAATCGGAGAGGAGGAGGGGTTTGTCTCTATGTAAAGTCTTGTCTAAAGTCCACTTTAAGGGAGGATATTAATGAAGGAAATGAGGATGTCGAGTCCATATGGGTCGAAATTCATGGAGGGAAAAATGGTAACAAAATTCTCATTGGGGTCTGTTCCAAACCCCCAAATATAACAGAAACCATGGAAAGTCTACTTCTAAAGCAGATAGATGAAGCTGCAAACCATAATGAGGTCCTGGTTATGGGGGACTTTAACTACCCGGATATTAACTGGGAAACAGAAACCTGTGAAACCCATAAAGGCAACAGGTTTCTGCTAATAACCAAGAAAAATTATCTTTCACAATTGGTGCAGAATCCAACCAGAGGAGCAGCACCTTTAGACCTAATACTATCTAATAGACCTGACAGAATAACAAATCTGCAGGTGGTTGGGCATCTAGGAAATAGCGACCACAATATTGTACAGTTTCACCTGTCTTTCACTAGGGGGACTTGTCAGGGAGTCACAAAAACACTGAACTTTATGAAGGCAAAGTTTGACCAGCTTAGAGATGCCCTTAATATGGTAGACTGGGACAATATCCTCAGAAATAAGAATACAGATAATAAATGGGAAATGTTTAAGAACATCCTAAATAGGCAGTGTAAGCGGTTTATACCTTGTGGGAATAAAAGGACTAGAAATAGGAAAAACCCAATGTGGCTAAACAAAGAAGTAAGACAGGCAATTAACAGTAAAAAGAAAGCATTTGCACTACTAAAGCAGGATGGCACCATTGAAGCTCTAAAAAACTATAGGGAGAAAAATACTTTATCTAAAAAACTAATTAAAGCTGCCAAAAAGGAAACAGAGAAGCACATTGCTAAGGAGAGTAAAACTAATCCCAAACTGTTCTTCAACTATATCAATAGTAAAAGAATAAAAACTGAAAATGTAGGCCCCTTAAAAAATAGTGAGGAAAGAATGGTTGTAGATGACGAGGAAAAAGCTAACATATTAAACACCTTCTTCTCCACGGTATTCACGGTGGAAAATGAAATGCTAGGTGAAATCCCAAGAAACAATGAAAACCCTATATTAAGGGTCACCAATGTAACCCAAGAAGAGGTGCGAAACCGGCTAAATAAGATTAAAATAGATAAATCTCCGGGTCCGGATGGCATACACCCACAAGTACTAAGAGAACTAAGTAATGTAATAGATAAACTATTGTTTCTTATTTTTAGGGACTCTATAGCGACAGGGTCTGTTCCGCAGGACTGGCGCATAGAAAATGTGGTGCCAATATTCAAAAAGGGCTCTAAAAGTGAACCTGGAAATTATAGGCCAGTAAGTCTAACCTCTATTGTTGGTAAAATATTTGAAGGGTTTCTGAGGGATGTTATTCTGGATTATCTCAATGAGAATAACTGTTTAACTCCATATCAGCATGGGTTTATGAGAAATCGCTCCTGTCAAACCAATCTAATCAGTTTTTATGAAGAGGTAAGCTATAGGCTGGACCACGGTGAGTCATTGGACGTGGTATATCTCGATTTTTCCAAAGCGTTTGATACCGTGCCGCACAAGAGGTTGGTACACAAAATGAGAATGCTTGGTCTGGGGGAAAATGTGTGTAAATGGGTTAGTAACTGGCTTAGTGATAGAAAGCAGAGGGTGGTTATAAATGGTATAGTCTCTAACTGGGTCGCTGTGACCAGTGGGGTACCGCAGAGGTCAGTATTGGGACCTGTTCTCTTCAACATATTCATTAATGATCTGGTAGAAGGTTTACACAGTAAAATATCGATATTTGCAGATGATACAAAACTATGTAAAGCAGTTAATACAAGAGAAGATAGTATTCTGCTACAGATGGATCTGGATAAGTTGGAAACTTGGGCTGAAAGGTGGCAGATGAGGTTTAACAATGATAAATGTAAGGTTATACACATGGGAAGAAGGAATCAATATCACCATTACACACTGAATGGGAAACCACTGGGTAAATCTGACAGGGAGAAGGACTTGGGGATCCTAGTTAATGATAAACTTACCTGGAGCAGCCAGTGCCAGGCAGCAGCTGCCAAGGCAAACAGGATCATGGGGTGCATTAAAAGAGGTCTGGATACACATGATGAGAGCATTATACTGCCTCTGTACAAATCCCTAGTTAGACCGCACATGGAGTACTGTGTCCAGTTTTGGGCACCGGTGCTCAGGAAGGATATAATGGAACTAGAGAGAGTACAAAGGAGGGCAACAAAATTAATAAAGGGGATGGGAGAACTACAATACCCAGATAGATTAGCGAAATTAGGATTATTTAGTCTAGAAAAAAGACGACTGAGGGGCGATCTAATAACCATGTATAAGTATATAAGGGGACAATACAAATATCTCGCTGAGGATCTGTTTATACCAAGGAAGGTGACGGGCACAAGGGGGCATTCTTTGCGTCTGGAGGAGAGAAGGTTTTTCCACCAACATAGAAGAGGATTCTTTACTGTTAGGGCAGTGAGAATCTGGAATTGCTTGCCTGAGGAGGTGGTGATGGCGAACTCAGTCGAGGGGTTCAAGAGAGGCCTGGATGTCTTCCTGGAGCAGAACAATATTGTATCATACAATTATTAGGTTCTGTAGAAGGACGTAGATCTGGGTATTTATTATGATGGAATATAGGCTGAACTGGATGGACAAATGTCTTTTTTCGGCCTTACTAACTATGTTACTATGTTACTATGTTACTATGTTACTTGCGATATAACGCAATTTTATTTCAAAGTACAAAATTAAAGGAATAATATGATTGGATAGTATGATTGCATACACATTTGTATATTTTAAGATACAAAGTACATATAAGGATTAAATACATATAATGATTAAGAAATATAAGGATTAAATACATATAATGATTAAGTACATATACTCACATCATCCGTCACCAAGGAGCTTTTAAACATCATCCGTCTGGAAAATCAGAGAAGCAACACCAAGACAGAGAACCCCTGGAAAATTCACAACACTGCACGGGCGTCCCCACTTAGGCTACGTTCACATTTGCGTTGTGCGCCGCTGCGTCGGCGACGCAACACACAACGCAAATAAAAACGCACCAAAACGCACACAAAAACGCTGCATTTTGCGACGCATGCGTGCTTTTTTGCCGAAATT
This sequence comes from Ranitomeya imitator, assembly GCF_032444005.1. Taxonomy (NCBI): domain Eukaryota; kingdom Metazoa; phylum Chordata; class Amphibia; order Anura; family Dendrobatidae; genus Ranitomeya; species Ranitomeya imitator. The sequence continues at coordinate 908,288,424 of NC_091282.1, forward strand.
TGGACGCAAGAAAAATGCAACTTGTTGCGTTTTCTGCGCCCGACGCTTGCGGCAAAAAAAACGCATGCATCGCACAACGCAGCACAACGCATGTCCATGCGTCCCCCATGTTAAATATAGGGGTGCATGACGCATGCGTCGCCGCTGCGTCACCCGACGCAAACACGCAAAACGCTAATGTGAACGTAGCCTTATGCAGGTATCAAACACTGTACACATGTAAGTACAGGTTCACCAGTTTATGCTTCTGTCTTAGTCATGTTTCTCTGGCCTTATATAGTAATTTGCACTATGTTTAATTTGGTTTCACCCTGCCCTTCATGTGGCCAGCTTTCAAGATAAGATGAGACCAAGATATCAGTCATACATCAGACAATGGGCCATAAACCCATAGATACATAAAAGCCTACAAGGGTTAGATAAAAATGCCAGACAGAGGTTAATTAAACCTTACTGTTTTACAATAACAAACAAACTTAAAACTGTTTGTAAACTCAAAGGTCTTCAGACAATAAATAAACAGCTCTCAAGATTGTGTGACAATGAGCATTGTCTGTCTGTAAATCTATGACAAGAAATGCTGCTCTGTAATAGTCTGAATGCATTCAGTATATTTCAAAATGGACTCAAAATAGCCATTTTTATATTCACATTACAGGGGCGTACTAACGGTGTATGCCGCTCCGTGCTGTTCTCCAGGTTTCCTGTCCTGAAATTCCATTTTCAGGCTCTCGTTAAGTAGTTGTTGAAACAACACTGCATTAGGCCTACAAGTTGGGTCTGGGTTGTAGAGACGGTGTCTGCCGCTCCAAGGTGTTCTCCAGGGTGCCTCTCCCTAGCTTCTATCCTCAAGCTCTTGTTAAGTACCGTAGTTGTTGAAACAACACTGCATTTGGCCTACAAGTTGGGTCTGGGTTGTAGGGACGGTGTCTGCCGCTCCAAGGTGTTCTCCATGTTGCCTCTCCCTAGCTTCTATCTTCAAGCTCTTGTTAAGTAGTTGTTGAAACAACACTGCATTTGGCCTACAAGTTGGGTCTGGGTTGTAGGGACCGTGTCTGCCGCTCCAAGGTGTTCTCCAGGTTGCCTCTCCCTAGCTTCTATCTTTGAAGCTCTCGTTAAGTAGTTGTAGAAACAACACTGCATTAGGCCTACAAGTTGGGTCTGGGTTCTACAAACGGTGTCTTCCGCTCCAAGGTGTTCTCCAGGTTGCCTTTCCCTAGCTTCTATCTTCAGGCTCTCGTTAAATTGTTTTTAATATAACACTGCATTTGGCCTACTTGTTTTGTTGGCCCTACTAACGGTGTCTGCCGCTCCTTGATGTTCTCCTCCACTGAACAAACCAGTGCCGCCTGTTTACTTCTGTTACCAATTTTGAACTGCATTTAGCCTACTTACTGATTTGGGCCTACTCACTGTGTCAGCCTCTCATTACAGTTGTACTCAACTGAACAAAGCAATGCCCCCTGGTTAGTCCTGTTACCAATTTTGAACTGCATTTAGCCCACTTTATTCTTTGGGCCCATATCTGTTTCCCCCTCATCCTGCCCATTGCCCAGCCAGTGATAGATGAGTCTGCTGGTACATTGACCCATAACGCAACATTCTCCATGCACGCTACACAGCAAGATTGTGACCCTGCTGAAAGTCAGGTTCCCCTTCCCGCATACTATACCACCTTACACGGGGACAAAGAGGAAGGTGCAGATGAAAGTGCAGGTTCCTTCATCAGGTGGGGGGAGGAATACTCGTTGGCGACGTCACTGGCACAGGGCCCCTCATAGTACGCAAAAATGTCGCTGCCGGGAGGCGCCCCCGCCGTGCAAACACACTGCCGTACTTTGAGGGGCCCTGTGCCAGTGCCAATGCCAACGAGTGGGCCCCCCCTGCTTGCTCAGGATCACAGCACTTGCAAAGTTGAAACACTTACCTCTCCCTGCTCCACTGCCGTGACGTCGTCCACATTTCCTGGGCCCACTAAATACTTGAACCAGCCCTACTCCCCACAACTTTAGCCAAATGACCCCCAATTTCCAATGCCTTACTATTATTATAAGGTAAATTAAGATTGACAAGCTTCAGTAACAAGAATGGATATTTTTGCCATTAAAATGGGCACTCTAGGTGTTTTCCTGGCCTCCACTCACTGCCGACTATGCTCCCCCATTGACTTGCATTGGGTTTCGTGTTTCGGTCGATCCCCGACTTTTTGCGATAATCGGCCGATTCCACTCGACTCGACTTTTGAGATAGTCGGGTTTCGCGAAACCCGACTCGACCCTAAAAAACTAAAAGTCGCTCAACCCTAGTGCACACGTGAGGATTTCTGGCAGAAATTTTCCTGACAAAAACCTGACATTTCTGCCAGAAATCGCATGCATTTTTTTTGTACATTTTTGACGCGTTTTTGACGCTTTTTTGATGCGTTTTTTTCCAAATGCATAGAATAGCTGGAAAAACGCAAAAAAACCCGCAAAATTAATGAACATGCTGCTTTTTTTTACCACGATGCGTTTTTTTACCCCAGAAAAAAACGCATCATGTGCACAAAAATTGCAGAATGCATTCTAAATGATAGGATGCATATGTCTGCAGTTTCTAATGCGGTTTTATCGCATTTTTTCGTGCACATACCCTTACAGGCACAGTTAGCCAATGCTGTTGTGCTGGTTTATTGAAAAATACCCAATTTGTACACACTTTCCCCCACCTTTGTTGGAACTGGTGTTTATGTCTCTCCCCATTATTCCTTGGTGTTGAAAACAGCCGCTACCTCTGCCACCAGCACTGTCTGAGGGTGATGTTTTCAGCAAGTCATCTACAACGGCCCTCTTGAATGATTCCATTGTAAAACGCTTTGGTGACTCCAAAAGAAGGAAACTTCTCCTTGTACCATGGATCGATAAAAGTGGCCAACCAGTATGCCATGTGAGCCAAGCTGCAAAAAGGAAAATGTTCTGTGTCCCCAACAGTAGGAACAGTACCCATCCTCTCCTCATGCTGACTCGCCTCCTCCTCCACCTCTTCCTCTCCAGCCCTTCCAGGCTGCACAGACATGAAACTTGAGTTGGGTGACCCCTCTGTAGCATTGGGAGTCCCCTCGGTAGCACAGAAAGACAAGTCCTCTCCCTCCTCATTCTTCTCCTCATCTTCCTCCTCATCACCCAATGTTGCCTCAGAATAATAGCTGGGCTGGGTAGTATCACCCATTGTGAAATCTGGCTCCATACCAACTTGCTGGGAACTCAAAGCTTCCTCTTTGAGATCATGCAGTGATTGTTTCAAGAGACACAGCAGTGGGATAGTTACGCTGATTATAGCCTGATCACCGCTCACGAGGGTGCTACAGTTCTCAAAGTTCTCAAGAACCTCACAAATGTCAGCGATCCACACCCACTCGACAGTTGTGGTGTGTGGTGGCTGACTCTCAGTCTGATGGGCATGTTGAAGCTGGTATTCAGCTACTGCCATCTGCTGCTCATTAATCCTCACCAACATGTGTTAGGTTGAGTTTCACTATGTGGGCAGGTCACAAATGAGTTGGTGACTTGGCAAATTCAAGTGGTTTTGCAGCGCTGTAAGACAATCAAAAGTGGTAGAGGAATGGCGGAAATGGGCACTAATACGGTGCACCTTCTCAAGTAGGTATGGCAAGGCAGGGTAACTTTTCAGAAATTTCTGAACAACTAGGTTCAGTACGTGAGTTATGCAAGGCACGTGTACCAGCTTTAAAACCTTTAAAGCCACCACCAGGTTACGCCCATTATCGCAGATGACCAGACCAGGTTGGAGGTGCAGCGGGGAGAGCCACTGATCGGTCTGTTGTTTTAAAGCTTGCCACAGCTCTGCTGCAGTGTGTGGTTTATGAACTAAACAGATCAGCTTCAGAAGAGTGTTGCCGCTTTGCCAGTGCGCTGCTGCACAGGACCCAGCTTGGCAGTGATGAGGAGGGTACTTCAGCAGAGGATGAGAAGCAGGAGGAGGGCAGAGAGGAAGTGGAATATGAAGAGGCAGAAACCCTGACAGAAGTTGGGCCCACTTTTCTTGGTGTGGTTAGGATATGTGATGTTACAGTTTGCACCTTTGTTCCACCCTCCACCAGGTTCACCCAGTGTGCTGTGACAGAAATGTATCATCCCTGTCCACAACAACTTGTCCAGGTGTCTGTTCTTAAGTGGACCTTCCCAGTTACGGCATTGGTGAGAGCACAGTTCAGATTGTTTAACACGTGCTTGTGGAACGCAGGGATGGCACAAGGGCAAAATAGTGGGGAAAATGGCCTGGTCCGTGCTTGGTAGCAGGCAGTAGTAAATGTTAGGACTACTGCTTTGTGCATGGCACGCTATGCCTTTTTAAGTGGACCAATGTGGACAGCAGAACCAGGCTTTGATCCCAAAAACAGTGGGGAAAATTGCCTGGTGGGTGCTTGGTAGCAGGCAGTAGAAAATGTTTGGACTACTGCTTTACGTAGGGCACTAACCGCCTTTTTAAGTGGACTAATGTGGACAGCAGAAGCCAGGCTCTGATCCCCAAAATTGGGGAAAATGGCCATGATTCTGCACTCTCTGGAGGACAGAGAATGAACTTCAATCCAATATTGCAGCCAGCATGCAGCCAGCGGGTAAGGAAAGGGTGAATCAAACACCCGAAAACCCTGCCCCTATGGCTGAAGATTGTTCCCTCCAAATTCAGGTGGCAGAGTCCCTTTAACTGTTTATCTCCCTGCGAGGAGTTCCTCTATTATTTCAATTAAACTGTTATACTGCTAACCCGTGCTTTGTCTCCCTTGCATCACTGCATCCTGCAACCTGTTTAAATTTGGCATAGTCGGCAGAATGCAGTCTACAAACGCAGAGGCAGCAGACCAAGTGGTCATGGGTGCCTCAAGGGCCAGCTTGCCACTGGGGACCATGCTCAGCAATCTCCCAAAGTTTACAGGGAGCAATTTACTGCTGTGGGACTGGACTGAGTGGGTTAAAGGTATGCTGAGGATGCACCTTTTGACCCCCTCTATGCAAGTAGAGATTGCTGTGATGGCCCTGGATGGGGAAGCTAGATGTTCCGTGATGTTTGTATGAGGAGAACACCTTCACCAATGTGTTGCAAATTTTGGAGGAGATGCATGGGGATCCCACTGATGTCGGAGAATTGTGGATGCGATTGTTTAGCTGTGTTGAAAGTGAGGGGGAATCTATGACCCAATATATGAATGCATTACAAGAGGTGCACGCAGTGATTGCTAAGCAGGATGATGTGGGCATGGGACCTCCCGATGTGATCTTGAGAGACCAACTTGTAGCAAAGACAAGCAGAAGAGAAGCTCGTTGTCACAGGACCATAAGTATGAAAATCACATGTGAGTGAAGTGTGACAACTACTGGAACCTGCAGAGCTGAATCCTGACATCGCAGTTTCTGAATTCTCACAACGAATGCACTGCACACTTTTAGGGTATGTGCACGCGTTGCGGATTTGCTGCGGATCCGCAACATTTTTTGAGGTGCAGAAACGCTGCAGATCTGCAGTTGATTTACAGTACAATGTAAATCAATGAGAAAAAAAATGCTGTGCAGACGATGCGGAAAATTCGGTGCGGAAACTCTGCGGATTAAAAGAAGTAGCATGTCACTTCTTTTTTGCAGATCTGCAGCGTTTTTGTACCCATTCCATTATAGAAATTAGCAGGGGTAAAAAAAACGCTGAAAATCCGCAAAAAATCAGCAGCAAAACCGCACTAAAAATGCTGCAGATCTGCACAAAAAATGCGACAAATCCGTAGCTGCGTTTTCTGCCAAGAGATGCAGAATCCTCACCAGAAATTCCTAAGCCTAATCCGCAACGTGTGCACATTGCCTTTGGATTCTCCCTTGCCGGTGGACATTCATGTCAGCACAAGCATGTGATTTGTATACTTCTGACCACATTCCGACTAGACATGCCTGGCCTTGCTCAGTTAATTTTCATTGAACACATGTCTAATCAGCACTTGACCACATGTACAGTACAGACCAAAAGTTTGGACACACCTTCTCATTTAAAGATTTTTCTGTATTTTCATGACTATGAAAATTGTAAATTCACACTGAAGGCATCAACACTATGAATTAACACATGTGGAATTATGTACTTAACAAAAAAGTGTGAAACAAATGAAAATATGTCTTATATTCTAGGTTCTTCAAAGTAGTCACCTTTTGCTTTGATGACTGCTTTGCACACTCTTGGCATTCTCTTGATGAGCTTCAAGAGGTACTCACCGGAAATGGTCTTCCAACAATCTTGAAGAGTTCCCTAAGATGATTAGCACTTGTTGGCCCTTTTGCCTTCACTCTGCGGTCCAGCTCACCCCAAATCATCAGGTCATCTAGCGTAGCACCCCATCACTCTCCTTCTTGGTCAAATAGCCCTTACACAGCCTGGAGGTGTGTTTGGGGTCATTGTTCTGTTGAAAAATAAATAATGGTCCAACAAAGCGCAAATCGGATGGAATAGCATGCCACTGCAAGATGCTGTGGTAGCCATGCTGGTTCAGTATGCCTTCAATTTTGAATAAATCCCCAACAGTGTCACAAGCAAAGCACCAGCACACCATCACACCTCATCATCCATGCTTCATGGTGGGAACCAGGCATGTAGAGTCCATCCGTTCACGTGGCACAAAGACACGGTGGTTGGAACCAAAGATCTCAAATTTGGGCTCATCAGACCAAAGCACAGATTTCCACTGGTCTAATGTCCATTCCTTGTGTTCTTTAGCCCAAACAAGTCTCTTCTGCTTGCTGCCTGTCCTTAGCAGTGGTTTCCTAGCAGCTATTTTGCTATGAAGGCCTGCTGAACAAAGTCTTCTCTTAACAGTTGCTGTAGAGATGTGTCTGCTGCTAGAACTCTGTGTGGCTTTCACCTGGTCTCCTATCTGAGCTGCTGTTAACCTGCAATTTCTGAGGCTGGTGACTCAGATAAACTTATCCTCAGAAGCAGAGGTGACTCTTGGTCTTCCTTTCCTGGGGTGGTCCTCATGAGAGCCAGGTTCTTTGTAGCGCTTGATGGTTTTTGCAACTGCACTTGGGGACACTTTCAAAGTTTTCCCAATTTTTTGGACTGACTGACCTTCATTTCTTAAAGTAATGATGGCCACTCGTTTTTCTTTACTTAGCTGCTTTTTTCTTGCCATAATACAAATTCTAACAGTCTAATCAGAAGGACTACTAGCTGTATATCCACCAGACTACTGCTCAACACAACTGATGGTGCCAACCCCATTAATAAGGCAAGAAATCCCACTTATTAAACCAGACAGGGCACACCTGTGAAGTGAAAACCATTTCCGGTGACTACCTCTCGAAGCTCATCAAGAGAATGCCAAGATTGTGCAAAGCAGTCATCAAAGCAAAAGGTGGCTACTTTGAAGAACCTAGAATATAAGACATATTTTCAGTTGTTTCACACTTTTTTGTTAAGTATATAATTCCACATATGTTAATTCATAGTTTTGATGCCCTCAGTGTGAATGTACAATTTTCATAGTCATGAAAATACGGAAAAATCTTTAAATGAGAAGGTGTGTCCAAACTTTTGGTCTGTACTGTATGTAAATTGCCGGCATGAGAGAATCCTGACAGCGTGCAGTGCGCACTGTGAGAATTTAGAAGTCTGCAGTCACAAAGAATGACTGCAGACTCATTACAAACCTGGACATCCCCTTTAATGCTCCTAACATAATTAAAGACATAAGTGTTAGTTAGTATCACAAATAACATTTACATCCAGGTAACTTATAGATGACGTCGTCTACGGAGTCCTTCTCCTTCTTTTCTTCATCTTGTCCAGACCCCATGATGAGTTTTCTCATCCACTGCCGTCTCTGCAGACTTTTATCTTCTCTGCTCTTTTGCAGAAAATCTCCACACGATGCCCTTAAAGATACAAGTGTCATTATAATGCTCCTGAATAAACAATTGCCCCTCACTATATTGTCTGCACAAAATATGACCCCCACACTGTCCCTCTTATGGTACCTGCTCTTTACACCGATCTCTCCTTTCCATACCGGCCTCCCTCTTCACACTGTCCTCTCACACTGTGTCCCCCTATAGGGCCCAGTATTTATACTGTACTCTCTCATCACACTCCCCCTCCCTGGTATACTGTCCGCTTCTGGCTGTGCCCTTACACTGTCCCCACATGCTACGAACCCACTACTCAGTTTCTATTCTGTGCTTATTCCCCTCCCTCCTCATACTGTCTCCTCCCACATCCCCCTGTTTACCATACTGTCTTCTCATATATTTACCCCCTCACTTTCTATACTGCCTGCTCACCTGACTCCACATACTGTGTCTGCACACATCCCATCACCCTCACTTCCTGTACTCTCTCCACATACATTTTTCACATCACTACTCATTATATGTCCACATACATTCCCCTGTTCGCTACCCATTCTGTGTACACACATCCCCCATACTGTTTTCTCATACATGTTCCCCAATCCCCCATACTGTTTCCTCATATATGCCCCCATTCCTCAGTACTGTTTCCTCATATATGCCCCCCATTCCCCATACATGCCCCCATTCCCCTGTACTGTTTCCCCAACTCCCCCTTTGCTCTTCATTTTGTGACCACACATCTCCCACACATTAAATCCCCCATCCCCACTACAAATCTCTCCACACACAATAAATCCCCTCATCCCCACTCAAATTGTCCCCCCCGTGCACTTATCCTTCGGTGTCTTCTGCTCCACTGGAGCATTTATCACCAGTGTTCGCCTCTGCACTGTGAGTAACGTGTGATCACATGATCTGATCACGCTGTTCACGTCGCTCTGACCCGACAGTCAGAGCCTCAATTGAACTCACTTCTGTAAGATGCAAGTACAATTGATCCCTGGGCAGGGGCAGACACTGACAGCTTGGGGCCCCTGTGCAACAAAAGTGTTTGGACCCCCCTCCTTTTATGGTGACATATATATATCCACACACATACATGTGTATATATTACATACCGTATATACTCGAGTATAAGCTGATCCAAGTATAAGCCAAGGCACCTAATTTTGCCATGGAAAACTGGGTAAGCTTATTGACTGGAGTATAAGCCGGGTATGTATTGTCCCCCTCATTCCTATCCCGGTTCCCCCTGTTGTTTACATGGCTCGGCTCCCCCCTCCCATCTTGTATGCATGGCTCCCCTGTCCCATCTTGTATGCATGGCTCCCCTGTTGCATCTTGTATACATGGCTCCCCTGTCCCATCTTGTATACATGGCTCCCCCTGTCCCATCTTGTAAACATGGCTCCCCTGTCCCATCTTGTATGCATGGCTCCCCCTGTACCATCTTGTTTGCATGGCTCCCCTGTCCCATCTTGTATGCATGGCTACCCCTTCCCATCCTAGTATGCATGGCTTGGCTCCCCCTTCCCATCCTTGTATGCATGGCAAGGCTCCCCCTCCCATCTTGCATGCATGGCTAGCCTCCCTCCCCGTCCCATCTTGTATGTATGGCTTGGCTCCCCCCAACCATCTGGTATGCATGGCTCGGCTCCCCCTCCCATCTTGTATGCATGGCTCGGCTCCACCCCTCCCATCTTGCATGCATGGTTCGACCCCCCTCCCATCTTCTATGCATGGCTCAGCTCCCCCATCTTGTATGCATGGCTCGGCTTCCCCCTCCCATCTTGTATGCTTGGTGCGGCTCCCCCCTCCTCCTATCTTGTATGCATGGCTCAGCTCTCCCCCTCCCATCTTGTATGCATGGCTCGGCTTCCCCCTCAAATCTTTTATGCATTGCTCGGCTCCCCCCTCCCATCTTGTATGCATGGCTCAGCTCCCCCCATCTTGTATGCATTAGCTCAGCTCCCCCCATCTTGTATGCATGGCTCCCCCATCCTCCTTAGTCCTCCTTCTCCTCCCCATCCTCCTCCTCCTTCTTCTCCCCATCCTACTTCTCCTCCTTGTCCTCCTTCTCCTCCCCATCCTCCTCCTCCCCATCCTACTTCTCCTCCTTGTCCTCCTTCTCCTCCCCATCCTCCTTCTCCTTCTCCTTCCCCGTCCTCCTTCTTCTTCTCCATCCTCCTTCTTCTCCCCATCCTCCTTGTCCTCCTTCGCCCTCCTTCTAATCCCCCGTCCTTCTTCATCCTCCCCGGGCTGTCATACTCACCCTCCTCACAGCAAGCTGAATGGACTCCTTGCATCTCTGTCCCGACTCCCAGCACTGCAGCTTCTTCCTGTGTGAGCGGTCACGAGGTACCGCTCATTAAGGTCATGAATATGCATCCATATGCATCACCTTAATGAGCGGTACCACGTGACCGCTGTGAGTACAGGACGAGCTGCCGGCACTGAGACTAACGGAGCTGCAGGCATCGCTGAAGGAAGGTGAGTATGCCATCTTTGAGGAGGGGGGGGGGTGAGGGGAGTGAGGGGGGATGGTGGGTGGGCGGACGGTTGCCCCAGACTTAATAAAAAAACCTTGCTCAGGTGCCGCCCCCTGCATCCTGCCTCCCTAGGTACATGCCCTCACGTGCCTTGTGGCAAATAGGCCCTGTCAGTACTGAGCTGTATGTATGTGAATTCAGCTTGTAGAAAGCTAAATTAATTGCTTGATGCTGCAACTCCATCTGCATGTAACAGCCCAATTCTGATAGCTTTTCACTGGACTGAGTGCTCAACACTCCTCTTTTCACTTTCTTATGCATAGAGTATAAGAAGAGAGGTAACCCGACACCTCATTGTGCTTCCAGACTATGTGTTGACTTTGATTTTCTAGTTTGCAGAGTGACATAAGAAAAGCAACATATATTAGGGTACATTTAGATGTATAAGAAGAGAATCTTAAAAAACATATAAATATTTAGTTTGAAAGGTCCTGGGTAGGTCAGTCGGTAGAGCATCAGACTTTTAATCTGAAAGTCCAGGGTTCAAGTCCCTGTTCAGGCATTTGCTTTTAAAATCCACCCTACCACTTTGCTTTGTTTAAATTTGAGATTGTGCTTGAAGGTATGTTGCATTCTTAGTTCACTCATTTGGTATGAAAAACAAAATGCTGCTTTATTCTAGATAGATAGCAAACATACAGTGGGTACGGAAAGTATTCATACTCCTTTAACTTTTTCACTCTTTGTTTCATTGCAGCCATTTAGTAATTTCAAAAAAGTTCATTTTTCTCATTAATGTACACTCTGCACCCCATCTTGACTAAAAAAAACATAAATGTAGTAATTTTTGAAAATGTATTATAAAAGAAAAACTGAAATATCACATGGTCATAAGTATTCAGACCCTTTGCTCAGTATTGAGTAGCACCCTTTTGAGCTAGTACAGCCATGAGTCTTCTTGGGAATGATGCAACAAGTTTTTCATACATGGATTTGGGGATCCTCTGCCATTGTTCCTTGCAGATCCTCTCCAGTTCCGTCAGGTTGGATGGTGAATGTTGGTGCACAACCATTTTCAGGTCTCTCCAGAGATGCTCAATTGGGTTTAGGTCAGGGCTCTGGCTAGGCCAGTCGAGAATGGTTACAGCGTTGTTCTGAAGCCACTCCTTTGTTAGTTTATTCTGTGTGCTTAGGGTCAATTGTCTTTTTGGAAGGTGAACCTTCAGCCAATTCTGATGTCCAAAGCACTCTGGAAGAGGTTTTCATCCACGATATCCCTGTACTTGGCCGCATTCATGATTCCTTCAATGTCAACCAGTCTCCTGTCCCTGCAGCTAAAAAACACCCCCATAGCATGATGCTGCCACCACCAAGTTTCACTGTTGGGATTGTATTGGGTAGGTGATAAGCAGTGCCTAGTTTTCTCCACACATACCACCTAGAATTATCACCAAAAAAGTCTATTTTCATCTCATCATACCTGAGAATCTTATTTCTCATAGTTTGGGAGTCCTTCACGTGTTTTTAGCAAACTCTATGCGGACTTTCCTATGTCTTGCACTGAGAAGAGGCTTCTGTTGGGCCCTTCTGGCATAAAAGCCCAACTGGTGGAGGGCTGCAGTGATAGTTAACTTTGTGGAACTTTCTCCCATCTCCCTACTGCATCTCTGGAGCTCAGCCACAGTGATCTTGGGGTTCTTTACCTGTCTCATCAAGGTTCTTCTCCCACAATTGTTCAGTTTGCCTTGACAGCCAGGTCTAGGAAGACTTCTGGTTGTCCCAAACTACTTCCATTTTAGGATTATGGAGGTGCACTTAGGAAAATGGAGTACTGCACAAATCCCTTTGTAACCTTGGCCAGATCTGTGCCTTGCCACCATTCTATCTCTGAGCTTCTTTGCCAGTTCCTTTGACCTTATGATTCTCATTTGGTCGGACACGCACTGTGAGCTGTGAGGTCTTATATATACAGGTGTGTGCCTTTCCAAATCAAGTGCTATCAGTTTAATTAAACACAGAAGGATTCAAATGAAGGAGTAGAACCATCTCAAGTGTAATGTGGTGCTGCAGTGCAGTATAGTGCAACCTCTACCAAGGGGTGCTGGTGAGGGAAGAGAGGTTGTACACACAGCGTAGCAACACTTGAACAGCAGCACAGGTGCCACAGGTAATGAAAGAGAAGTCAGACAAGCCAAGGTCATACACAGAGAGGTCAGCGCAGTACACAGAGGCAGTCAGAAGAATAGTCAGGGACAACCAAGAGATCAGAGCCTACCGGGAATGTGGTAACCAAAATGTGAGACGTAAGACGAAGTCGGGGTATAAGCCAGAGTCGAAGCCAGTCAGGAATCGTGGTATTAGAGAGGGAAAACAAGGGGCGAAGTCCAGAGATCAGATCGAGTCATACATGGGTGCAGGCAGTCAGAGGCACAAGGATCACTAATACAAGTATACATGTCAGGGGCTCAAGCCAGGGAGCAAGAACTATAGCTGACACTGGCCCACAGGCTGCAGAGGACTGAAATAGCCAAGATAGCTTCAATGCAAGGCAGAGGGGATTAACTCCCGCATAACCAGTCCAGAGACAAGACAGCTGAAAATAAAATCAGGACTGGATCATGACAGTACCCTCCTCTCAATGAGCGTGAAAGGCCCGTACCAGCTGATCTGCATGGACCGAACATGCCAGCACCCATGACTGGTACCCAGTACCGTAACCTTTCCAATGGACCAAGTATTGCAGTGAGAATCCGAGCATATGAGAATCCACCACCTGTTCCACCTCATACTCAGTCTGGCCATCTACCACAACAGGCGGCAGGTGCGCGGGAGACTCACCTGAAAAAGGCATCGATGGCTTCAGAAGCACCCTATGGAATACATTGGGGATCCACAATGACAGAGGCAAGTGCAGACGGAAAGCCACAGGATTAACCTCCAAAATTTCATAAGGGCCAATAAAATTGGGACCCAACTTAGCAGAGTGAATCCTCAATCTAATATTCTTAGTGGATAACCATACCTTATCCCCCAGCTGGTAAGAAGGCCCCACAGAATGTCGTTTATCGTCAAAAAATTTATACTTGCCCTGAGCCTCCCCAATGTTTCCCAATCTCCCTCCAGATCTCCCCCAACCACAGAAAGGCCAAATTAGACCCTGGACACCCTGAATCCAGCCTGGAAAACTCACAAAAGTGAGGATGAAACCCATAGTTGCAGAAGAATGGGGAAGTACCAGTGGACTGATTGACATGATTATTGAAAGCAAATTCTACCATGGGTACCGCAGAGGACCAATCATCCTGTCTGGACATAGCAAGACTTCGCAATATCTGCTCCAAAGATTGATTAGTCCTTTCAGCCTCAGCATTGGTCTCAGGATGGTAGGCCGATGAAAAGGACAGACTGATACCCAGCCTTTTACAAAGGGCCCTCCAGAATTTTGCCACAAATTGCACCCCTCTATCAGACACCACACTGACAGGCACACCATGCAATTGGACCACATGCTCAATGAATAGTTTTGACAGAGTCTCAGCATTAAGGAGGCCCACCAAAGGTATAAAATGCACCTGCTTACTGAACCTATCAACAACTACCCAGATCACAGTTTTGCCATTAGAGGGGGGAAGATCAGTGATAAAATCCATGGACAGATGAGTCCACGGTCTATCTGGAATTGGCAGTAGCACCAATTCCCCGGCCAGCCAGTTATGGGAGTTTTTAGCGTGAGCACAAGTTTCACAGGAAGGCACAAACCCAATGACGTCAGAAGCCAACGAAGGCCACCAAAACATCCTAGTGATGGCTTTACGCGTGGTCGAGATTCCAGGATGGCCACTAAGAGCCAAGTCATGGAACTCCCGAAGCACCCTTAACCTATACTGGACAGGTACAAAGAGCTTATTATCTGGTACGGATGAAGGAGCAAGAGATTGGGCCTCACGAATCTCTCAATCCAATGCCGAGGATACTGCAGCCACCACCACTCCGTGCTGAAAAATGGAGGAAGGAGGTTCAGGAGGTGAAACTGGATCCAGGCTACGAGATAAAGCATCAGCCTTCACGTTTTTGGACCCTGGTCTGAAAGTAATAGAAAACTGAAATTGGGAAAAAAAAGTGACCACCTTGCCTGTCTCGGGGTCAAACATTTGGCAGATTCGATGTAAGACAGATTCTTGTGATCCGTAATGATAGTGATATGATGGGCAGCCCCCACCAAAAAATGCTTCCATTCTTCAAATGCCAATTTAATGTCCAACAGCTCCCAGTTACCCTGTTATGACCTGGTGGTCAGGACAATAATGGACCTGGTGGTTAAGAGCAAAGATCTAAGTAGAGTTAAATAGAGCAGCAGCTAACGAATTAACCTCGTCACCTGTGAAACTCAGAAACACCCACCAGAGGAAGTCCATGGACAGAATCAGCCGAAGTACCATTCATGACCACAGGAGGGAGCCCGACAACAGAATTCACAACAGTACCCCCCCCTTGAGGAGGGGTCACCGAACCCTCACCAGAGCCCCCAGGCCGACCAGGATGAGCCAAATGAAAGGCACGAACCAGATCGGCAGCATGAACATCAGAGGCAAAAACCCAGGAATTATCTTCCTGACCATAACCCTTCCACTTGACCAGGTACTGGAGTTTCCGTCTCGAAACACGAGAATCCAAAATCTTCTCCACCACATACTCCAACTCCCCCTCAACTAACACCGGGGCAGGAGGATCAACGGATGGAACCACAGGCGCCACGTATCTCCGCAATAACGACCTATGGAACACATTATGGATGGCAAAAGAAGCAGGAAGGGCCAAACGAAATGACACAGGATTGATAACCTCAGAAATCTTATACGGACCAATGAAACGAGGCTTAAACTTAGGAGAGGAAACCTTCATAGGAACATAACGAGACGACAACCAAACCAAATCCCCAACACGAAGTCGGGGACCCACACAGCGCCGGCGGTTAGCGAAACGTTGAGCCTTCTCCTGGGACAATGTCAAATTGTCCACCACATGAGTCCAAATCTGCTGCAACCTATCCACCACAGTATCTACACCAGGACAGTCTGAAGACTCAACCTGCCCTGAAGAGAAACGAGGATGGAAACCAGAATTGCAGAAAAACGGCGAAACCAAAGTAGCCGAGCTGGCCCGATTATTAAGGGCGAACTCAGCCAACGGCAAAAAGGACACCCAATCATCCTGATCAGCAGAAACAAAGCATCTCAGATATGTTTCCAAAGTTTGATTGGTTCGTTCGGTTTGGCCATTTGTCTGAGGATGGAAAGCCGAGGAAAAAGACAAATCAATGCCCATCCTAGCACAAAAGGATCGCCAAAACCTTGAAACAAACTGGGAACCTCTGTCAGAAACAATGTTCTCCGGGATACCATGTAAACGAACCACATGCTGGAAAAATAATGGCACCAAATCAGAGGAGGAAGGCAATTTAGACAAAGGTACCAAATGGACCATCTTAGAAAAGCGATCACAAACCACCTAAATGACCGACATCTTTTGAGAGACGGGGAGATCCGAAATAAAATCCATAGAAATATGCGTCCAGGGCCTCTTCGGGACCGGCAAGGGCAAAAGCAACCCACTGGCATGAGAACAGCAGGGCTTAGCCCGAGCACAAGTCCCACAGGACTGCACAAAAGAACGCACATCCCGCGACAAAGACGGCCACCAGAAGGATCTAGCCACCAAATCTCTGGTACCAAAGATTCCAGGATGCCCAGCCAACACTGAACAATGAATCTCAGAGATAACTCTACTAGTCCATCTATCAGGGACAAACAGTTTCTCCACTGTGCAACGGTCAGGTCTATCAGCCTGAAATTTTTGCAGCACCCGCCGCAAATCAGGGGAGATGGCAGACAAAATTACCCCCTCTTTGAGAATACCCGCCGGCTCAGGAACACCCGGAGAGTCAGGCACAAAACTCCTAGACAGGGCATCAGCCTTCACATTCTTAGAGCCCGGAAGGTACGAAACCACAAAATCAAAATGGGAGAAAAATAATGACCATCGAGCCTGTCTCGGATTCAACCGTTTGGCAGACTCAAGATAAGTCAAATTCTTGTGATCTGTCAAGACCACCACGCGATGCTTGGCTCCTTCCAGCCAATGACGCCACTCCTCGAATGCCCACTTCATGGCCAACAATTCACGATTACCAACATCATAGTTACGCTCAACAGGTGAAAACTTTCTAGAAAAGAAAGCACATGGCTTCATCACCGAGCCCTCAGAACTTCTTTGCGACAAAACAGCCCCTGCTCCAATCTCAGAAGCATCAACCTCAACCTGAAACGGAAGTGAAACATCTGGCTGGCACAACACAGGGGCAGAAGAAAAATGATGCTTCAACTCCTGAAAAGCCTCTACAGCCGCAAAAGACCAATTGACCACATCAGCACCCTTCTTGGTCAAATCAGTCAACTGTTTAGCAACAGTAGAAAAATTAGCGATGAAGCGCCGATAAAAATTAGCAAAGCCCAGGAACTTTTGCAGGCTCTTCACAGATGTCGGGTGAGTCCAATCGTAAATGGCCTGGACTTTAACAGGGTCCATCTCGATAGTAGAAGGGGAAAAAATGAACCCCAAAAATGAAACCTTCTGAACTCCAAAGAGACACTTTGACCCCTTCACAAACAAGGAATTCGCACGAAGGACCTGGAACACCATTCTGACCTGCTTCACATGAGACTCCCAATCATCCGAAAAGACCAAAATATCATCCAAATACACAATCAGGAATTTATCCAGGTACTCTCGGAAGATGTCATGCATAAAGGACTGAAATACTGATGGAGCATTGGAAAGCCCGAATGGCATAACCAGGTACTCAAAATGGCCCTCGGGCGTATTAAATGCTGTTTTCCATTCATCACCTTGTTTAATACGCACAAGATTATACGCCCCTCGAAGATCTATCTTGGTGAACCAACTAGCCCCTTTAATACAAGCAAACAAATCAGACAGCAACGGCAAAGGATACTGAAATTTGACTGTAATTTTATTAAGAAGGCGGTAATCAATACAAGGTCTCAGAGAACCATCCTTCTTGGCCACAAAAAAGAACCCTGCTCCTAACGGTGATGACGACGGGCGAATATGGCCTTTCTCCAAGGATTCCTTTATATAACTCCGCATAGCGGCGTGTTCTGGCACAGATAAATTGAACAATCGGCCCTTAGGAAACTTACTACCAGGAATCAAATTAATTGCACAATCGCAATCCCTATGAGGAGGTAGGGCACTGGTTTTGGGCTCATCAAATACATCCCGATAATCCGACAAAAACTCTGGAACTTCAGAAGGAGTGGAAGACGAAATAGACAAAAATGGAACATCACCATGTACCCCCTGGCAACCCCAGCTGGACACAGACATAGATTTCCAGTCCAATACTGGATTATGAACCTGTAGCCATGGCAACCCCAAAACGACCACATCATGCAGATTATGCAACACCAGAAAGTGCATATCCTCCTGATGTGCAGGAGCCATGCACATGGTCAATTGGGTCCAATACTGAGGCTTATTCTTGGCCAAAGGCGTAGCATCAATTCCTCTCAATGGAATAGGATACTGCAAGGGCTCCAAGAAAAAACCACAGCGCCTAGCATACTCCAAGTCCATCAAATTCAGGGCAGCGCCTGAATCCACAAATGCCATAACAGAATAGGATGACAAAGAGCAAATCAGAGTAAGAGACAATAGAAATTTAGACTGTACCGTACCAATGGTGGCAGACCTAGCGAACCGCTTAGTGCGCTTAGGACAATCGGAGATAGCATGAGTGGAATCACCACAGTAAAAACATAGCCCATTCCGACGTCTGTGTTCTTGCCGTTCAGCTCTGGTCAAAATCCTATCACATTGCATAGGCTCAGGCCCATGCTCAGATAGTACCGCCAAATGGTGCACAGCTTTACGCTCACGCAAGCGTCGATCGATCTGAATGGCCAAGGACATAGACTCATTCAGACCAGCAGGCATGGGAAATCCCACCATGACATCCTTAAGGGCTTCAGAGAGACCCTTTCTGAAGATTGCTGCCAGGGCACATTCATTCCACTGAGTGAGCACAGACCACTTTCTAAACTTCTGACAATATATCTCCACTTCATCCTGACCCTGACACAGAGCCAGCAAGATTTTCTCTGCCTGATCCACTGAATTAGGTTCGTCATAAAGCAATCCAACCGCCAGGAAAAACGCATCAACATCATGCAATGCCGGATCTCCTGGCGCAAGGGAAAATGCCCAGTCTTGAGGGTCACCACGTAACAAAGAAATAATGATCTTTACTTGTTGAACAGGGTCACCTGAGGAGCGAGGTTTCGAGGCAAGAAACAATTTACAATTATTTTTGAAATTCAAGAACTTAGATCTATCACCAAAAAACATATCAGGAATTGGAATCCTAGGCTCTGACATCGGATTCTGAACCACAAAATCTTGAATGTTTAGTATCCTTGTAGTGAGATTATCCATCCAAGAGGACAGACCTTGAATGTCCATGTTTACACCAGTGTCCTGAACCACCCAGAGGTAAAGGGGAAAATAGAGACAAAACACACTGCAAAGAAAAAAAAATGGTCTCAGAACTTCTCTTATCCCTCTATTGAGATGCATTAGTACTTTGGGCCACCTGTACTGTTATGACCTGGTGGTCAGGACAATAATGGACCTTGTGGTTAAGAGCAAAGATCTAAGTGGAGTTAAATAGAGCAGCAGATAACGAATTAACCTCGTCACCTGTGAAACTCAGAAACACCCACCAGAGGAAGTCCATGGACAGAACCAGCCGAAGTACCATTCATGACCACAGGAGGGAGCCCGACAACAGAATTCACAACATTACCCACATCATAATTCCTCTCAGCAGAGGAAAATTTTCTCAAAAAGAAGGCACAAGGTCTTAAGTTAGTCAATGTGGTGGGCCCTTGGGACAACACAGCCCCCACTCCCACCTCCTAGGGGCCCACCTCTATGATAAATGGTTTAGACAAATCAAGTTGAACCAGTACAGGAGCAGTCATAAAACAGTTCTTCAAAGAAGAAAACTCCACCAAAGCTGGAGCTGACCAGTTTTTGAGATCAGCCCCCTTACGACTTAAATCCGTGAGGGATTTGACCACCTGAGAAAACCCCATTAATGAATTTTCTATAATAATTGGCAAAACACAGAAAACACTGAAGACCCTTGAGATCTCTGGGTTGCACAGAATCCACAGTAGCCTGTAGCTTCCTTGAGTCATTATGAATCCCCTTAGTGGACAAAATGACCCCTAGAAAGGACAGTTACTGAGCAAAAAATGAACACTTCTCTGGTTTAGCAAATAGTGAGTTCTCCCTAAGCCTCAGAAGAACTGCAGGGAGGTGGTCCATGTGACTCTGTTTATCAGAAGAATATATGAGGATGTCATCCAAATAAATTACCATGAAACGCCCAATAAAATCTGAGAAAACATGATTAATGAAATTCTGAAACACTGCTGGCACGTTAGTCAGGCCAAAGGGCATAACCAAGTTCTCAAACAAACCTTCAGAGGTGAGAAAAGCAGTTTTCCACTCATCCACCTCCCGCATACGGATGAGATTGGATGCCCTTCTGAGGTCCAACATAGAGAACCACCTGGCCCCTGACAATTGATTGCACAAATCGGGTATCAGTGGGAGGGGATAAGTATTTCTTATGGTGATTTTATTAAGTTCTCGAAAATCGAGGCATGGGCGTAAACCACCATCCTTTTTCTTCACGAAAAAGAACCCTGCAGCCACAGGAGAGACAGATGGCCGAATGTGCCCTTTGCAGAGGCTATCAGAGATATACTCTTTCATACCGGTCCGCTCAGGAGCGGAGAGATTGTACAGATGGGCTTTGGGTAATTTTGCACCGGGAACAAGATCAACAGCACAATTGAATGGGCGGTGTGGTGGCAGATCCTCAAAGTCCTTCAGGTACTCCGGAATACCCTCCAGACTGATGGATGACACAGATACAGTAACAAAACATCTCTTAGAACAATTGGGACCCCATATAACAATGTTCCAAGATTCCCAGTTTATCACAGGATTATGTAATTGCAACCAGGGGAACCCCAACACTAGTCCCGCAGGCAGATTGTCCATAACGAAACATGAAATACGTTCCTGGTGCAAGGAACTCACTTTAAGGAGAAACTCCTCTGAAACCATTTTAATGACATTCTTAGCCAGTGGTGTTTTGTCAATGGCAACAACATGAATAGGAGTCTCCAGCCAAACTGTCCCTAACTTACACCTGGATACCAAGTCAGAGTTAATAAAATTCATGAACGACCCGCAATCCATGAAGGTACAAGTGGACACGGAGCCACTCCCACAACAAAGTTCCACTTCCAACTAAATTTTTGAAAATGCAAAAAAAGGTACCTGAGAGTCAGGGTGATTACCACGACAATCACCCAGACTCAGCTGCTTGTTGGTTGATGGACAGGAGGAGCAGTCTTTTTTCCGATGTCCAGGATCTCCGCAGTAGAAACATAACTTTGCTTCAAGCCGTCGTCTCCTCTCCTCCTTGAGATTGGCGGCTCCCACCTCCATAGGTTCAAACGGGGGTAAACCAACAGGACCAGCAGAGAACAACGGAACCTCTTGTTGTGCAATGCCTCTCTCCCGCAGCCTCCGATCCATGCGGATAGCCTGAGTCATAGCTTCCTCCAATGAGCTGGGAGGTGGATGGAGAGCCAGAGCGTCCTTCAGGTAATCCGTCCATCCACACCTGAACAGACATCCCAGGACACTTCAGTGGACCATCGACTGAACTCAGAGCTGTACCACTCGGCTGAACGCTTCTCCTGAACCAGACCCATAATAGTGTCCTCTGCCATCCTGACATGGTCCGGTTCATCATAGATAAGTCCTAGAGCCTCAAAGAACCTATCTACAGACATCAGTTCAGGAGCAGTGAGGGGCAGTGAGAAAGCTCAAGATTGGGGACCTTCCCTAAGTAAGGAGATAATAATCCCTACCCGTTGAGTCTCATTCCCAGACGATCGAGGTCTAAGGGAAAACACTAATTTACAACTAATCATAATTATAATGATAATTTTTATTTATATAGCGCCAACATATTCCACAGCACTTTGCAATTAAGCGGGGACATATACAGACAATAAATTCAATACAAGTTAAGACAATTTAAACAGTGACTTTAGGGGTGAGGTCCCTGCTCGCAAGCTTACAATTTACAAGGAAATGGGGGGACAACTCTCCCTGAACATACAATATTTATCTTTTTTGTCAGAAAAGGTGTCAGGAAGCTTAACCAAGGGTTTTTTTTGTAAGTGAGTATGAGACGTGACAAGGGCACGATGTTTCACTGAAAAATTCTGCACCATCTGTGTCAAACTGGACACTTGATCCACCAGGTTACTAAGCGGATCCATGACCAGAGAAAAAAATGCAAAAATCCCCTTTAAATGTGTGGTCAGCTATAATTTAATGTGCTGCTGCAGTGCAGCATAGTGCAACTTCCACCAGGGGGTGCCGGTGAGGGACGAGAGGTTGAACACACAGCGTAGCAACACTTGAACAGCAGCACAGGTGCCACAGGTAACGAAAGAGAAGTCAGACAAGCCAAGGTCATATACAGAGAGGTCATCGCAGTACACAGGGGCAGTCAGAATAATAGACAGCTGTTTGGTCTTCACTATAGTGGAGTTTGGAGTGTGACTGTTTGAGATAGTGGACAGTTGTCTTTTATACTGATAACAAGTTCAAACAGGTGCCATTACTACAGGTAAAGAGTGGAGAACAGAGGAGCCTCTTAAAGAAGAAATTACAGATCTGTGAGAGCCAGAAATCTTGCATGTTTTTAGGTGACCAAATATTTATTTTCCACCATAATTTGCAAAATAAATCTTGCCAAATCAGATAAGATGATTTTCTGGTGGATCAAGTGTGTTTTCTCATTTTGACTCTAATAGTTGTGGTCTACCTATGATGTCAATTACAGGCCTCTGTCATCTTTTTAAGTGGGAGAACTTGTACTATTGGTCACTGACTAAATACTTTTTTCCCCACTGTATGGCATGCTGAATCATGTTAGCAACTCCCAAAAAAAAGTTTTTTTACTGTGCAACAGCTAATATCACAGAACAATTTAACTGCCAATAAATGACAATGTGGGATTTGGCGTGCTGAATCACATTTGTAACCTCCAAAAATGTTTTTTTATTTACTGTGTATGAGCTCACCACCACAAAATGACAGGGTGAGATATGGAGTGCAGAATCACTTTAGCAACTGCCCCCTCCCCCCCAATTTTTTTTTACTGCCCAACAGCTCAGATCACATAACAATGTCACCACCACTAAATAACAAGGTGGGATATGGCATGCTGTATCACATTTAGCAAATGAAAAAAGTAAGATTTCAAAAGGTCTACTCATACATGCAGCACAATAGAAGCAGTTCATAACACACTTATAGGACTTGTGCACTGCTGTCTTTGTCTGTGGATCTCAGTAATGGCACAAAAATAAACAATCTGATGGAAGCTCGATATTACAGCCACACAGGACACTAGCTATCTAAACTATCTGACTTTGAAACAACCACCTAGCTAACTAGCTAAAATCTATCAGCACCCAGGACCAGCGTCAGGAGCAGCCACTCTGCACTGTTATATTGACAAAATGGCTCTAAATCAACATGGCCGCTCTTTACACAGAGAGGGACACGTGAGTTCAGCAGTCAAATACACAAGCGATTGTGTCAGAACATTGTGGATGTTTCCTGCACCCTGATTGGTTAGCCACAGTGTGCACACATAAAGTTAGAAAAAAATAAAAATTAAAAAAATATTGAAGCACTCCACTTCTCTGAGCTTTCCCCACCCCCTACCCTCATTAAACACATGCCCAAAGCTCAACATACACCACCATTATTGTAGCCAAAGTAGTCAAAATAATTTAGTGTCAACGCAAATATTTTCCCTCACTTTGCACCAAATGTTACAGATTTTTACGATTTTATGAATATCTGCTTGTGTTTCCGATCATGAATCCGAATGTGCCATATTCATGCCGAATTTATGCTTTGCGATTGGTTTTCGAAAATATTTGCTCATCTCTAATTATGACCTTTGTTACATCTACAACAGATAACACAGGGATTCTATTAAAAACATACCAAGCAACTAAGTGACACATCACTGGAGTCAGGCTCTTTTGCCCTATATTAAGCTGCTCTCAAATTACATAGCAAAAACTTGCTGACAGGTTCCTTTTAAGGAACTGTGAACTTTTGTATACTTCTACTTTTGGTGCTCCAATGCAATTGTAGCTTTGGCTTGCAATACTCTCCAGTAATACTTAACATCAATATGGTTAAAACTATATCTATGCCACATGTGTAGAATGAATAAAACAACAAGATCAGTGCTATTTCCTGTTTTATGTCACAAATCATTTGAGTATTGATTAAATATTGTATGATGTACATACAATTTATGTATTATGTGTATTGAACATATCCAGATATTATCAATAAATTAACTGAACAGGGTGAAATCTAGTGGCAAGTACAAATAGTAATAACTAGTGATGAGCGAGTGTGCTCGTTACTCGAGCTTTCCGAGCATGCTCTGGTGTTCTCCGAGTATCTTGGGCGTGCTCATACATTATGTTTGTGTCCCCGAAACTGCATGATTTACGGCTCTTAGATAACCTGAACACATGCAACGGTTGCCTGTTTATTAGGGAATCCCCAAATGTATTCAGGCTGTCTAGCAGTCGCAAATCATGCAGCTACGGGGACACAAGCATAATCTACGAGCACGCCCAAAATACTCAGAGAACACCCGGAAATCTCGAGTAACAAGCACACTCGCTCAACAGTAGTAATGACATCTAAAAGGTATTTTTTAAATACAGCACCTATGAGTTGCATGTGGTAGAATTTATCATTGAATATGTGAAATGTCTTCTCAATAGAAATTATTTTACATGTTGATAAAAACTTTTACATCCAGAAGCAGGGTGTAAGCATGGGGGGAAGTTCTCACCCTCGCTTGCAAACATTACTATGGCTTTTTGGAAAAAAAACTATATTGTTCTCTCCAGATAACGCTTTTTTGAAAAACATAATTTGGTTTGGGAGATACATTGATGACCTCTTGCCGGTGTGGACAGGTGACATAGATGAAGCCAATATGTTTTTCAAATTTTTGGACGATAATTTCAAATTCACTCATTGTTTCAATAAAGAAAAAGTCAATTTCCTAGATGTTACCCTCCACATCAGTAGGGGAAAAAAAACTGACACTAATGCTATTCTTAAGCCAAATTCATGTCATCCGAAACATGTCACATAATATACCTGCGGGAGATCTTATTAGAATCAGAATAAATTGTTGTGATGATACTAGATGCAGAAGTGGACAAAAAAGGCGCTGAATTAAGAAGTAGAGGATATTCACTAAACATCTTAAAACAAGCCAAAAATAAGGCAGCAAAATTGAGTAGAGATGTTCTCATTAAAAATAATCATAAAAAAGTAATATCTCTGTGGACACGGGTTATATTAATTTCACTATCCAATATAGTGCTAACTATGGGGAAATAGTGAATATAATCAGAAAATACATACCAATGCTAGACCAGCTTAAACAAATTCTGGCAGACAATACTGTCCGGTTCTCTGCCAGAAAAGCTCCTACTTTGGGCACAATGATTTCACCTAGTCTTTCTGTGAGATAATACTAAAGAAACCAATAACTGGTTAAATCTGATAGGATTCTATAAATGTGGCCAGAAAATATGCATCAGCTGCACGCATGCTATGAAATGTAAGGATTTTACTTCTTATCACGGGCCTGACATATGCAATCAAAGATTTTATGAATTGTAACACCAGTGGAGTGATATATGTAATTGAATGTGCGGAATGCAAGATTCAGTACATTGGTTGCACAATCGGTCCTTTGAAACGCGGAATCAGGGGACATCTCTCTGCTTCTACGGGTGAATTGAAAATAAATGTTTCAGCCGTTTCAACACACTTTGCGGTAATGCATGGTGGGAATACTGCCGCATTACGATTTTGCGGTATAGAGAAGGTCAAACGCCCGACTCGGGGTGGTGATTATAGAAGAAAGGTTCTGAATCGCGAAACATTTTGGATGTTTAAGTTGGTTACTAGACATCCAGATGGTTTGAATATCAGGAGGGATTTAATCCTACAATATAATTAATACTTTGAAAAATCACATTGAATTATAGGAACCTGATAAGTTAAGCATTCTTAGAAACTACTCTTTTTGAATTCCACATGCCCGCAAAGTGTATACGCACTAATTTTATTTAAACTAATACAGATATACTGTTCGGATCTTGAAACTAATAAAAAATTCAGGCCCATACATTATGTGGAATATTTGGGAATAATAGATAATTGTGACATGTATGGATCAAGGTGTAAAATAGGTATATAGCATGGATAGTTGGAATATCAGTTTATTTGCATTAAGTAATAGTAGATAACATATATTACACAGGTATATTTATGTTTTGACATTCTACTTAATTTAAAAAAAATATATATCAATACATACCGTGCACATATAATACCATTATATTTCACTAAAATTTGATTTGCAAATAATACCAGCACAAATGTTCCACAGTTTATTATATATATTGAACCAATTTGCATTGTGTATGTGAATATCATGATATATGAAATGATAAACTTTTTGTAATGTTATTTATATAATATAATATGATTCCATACTATCTTGCTATTACATTTATGCATAGGTTCACATGGGCCTATTTTTCCAGCTGCACTCTTCTGGTTGCAAGGAATGACTTAAATTCAACAGCTATGTTGAAATCATCTGTGTGCGTGCTGGACATGAAATTATACGATTCTGTGATAGTAGTGCACCTGACATCTTAACTATTGCTGGACATGAAATTGTCACTCACACAGCTGAAATTTCTGCTCTGAACCTAGCCTCTGCATGGACATGTCTTTGTAGCTATTTAATGTCTTTTTGTGTCTGTTCACTGTGACCATGATTAACCCTTTAATGACCGCCGATATGCCTTTTAACGGTGGTTGTTAAGGGTACTGGGGGGTAGCTGAGACCCCAGAGAACATGATTTGGGTCAGTTTTTACTGACGCATGGGTTACAATCCCCGGTATTAACCGTATACTGGCGAACGCCAAAAAAAAGCGCAATTTGCCATATAATTCTCTGTCCTCCAATGTGATCGCACATCACAGGACAGAGAAATAGGGTCCTCGATCCCTCTCTGGTACCTCCTGGTGCTCCTAATGCTTTCCTCCATGGGCGCCGCCATCTTCTCCCGGGAAGAAAATGGCAGACTCATGCACAGTGTGTCCACCGAATCTGCCGGCCAGCACCCAGCAGATCTCAGTGTCTCAGCTGCCGGGGGTAGCCGAGACCCCAAAGAACATGGTTCGGGTCGGTTTTAATGACCCCTGTTTTCCAATCGCCGTTACTAACCGTGTAACGGCGGCCACAAAAAAAAAAAGATGTCCCATTTAATTTCTCTCTCCTCTGATGTGAGAAGTCCCATATCCCCCCCAGTAGGGTTGGGATTAGGGTTAGGGATGTGTTGGGATAGGGATGTGATTAGGGTTATGGTTAGGGTTGGGATTAGGGTTAGGCGTGTTGGGGTTAGGGTTGTGATTAGGATTATGGATAGGGTTGGGATTAGGGTTAGGGGTGTGTTGGGGTTAGGGTTGGAGTTAGAATTGAGGGGTTTCCACTATTTAGGTACATCAGGGGGTTTCCAAACGCGACATGGCTCCACCATTGATTCCAGCCAATTTTGCTTTCAAAAAGTCAAATGGTGCTCCATCCCTTCTGAGCTCTGCAGGGCGCCCAAACAGAGGTTTACCCCCACATGGGGCATCAGCATACTCAGGACAAATTGAACATCTTTGGGGTCCAGTTTATCCTGTTACCCTTGGGAAAATAAAAAAAATTGAGGGCTAAAAAATCATTTTTGTGGAAAAAAAATGATTTTTTTATTTTCACGGCTCTGCGTCATTAACTTCTGTGAAGCACTTAGGCGTTCAAAGTGCTCATGACACATATAGATAAACTCCTTGGGGGATCTAGTTTCCAAAATGGGGTCACTTGTGGGGTGTTTCCACTGTTGCACATCAGGGGCTCTGCAAACTCAACATGACATCACAGACCATTCTATCAAAGTCTGCATTCCAAAACAGCGTTCCTTCCCTTCCGAGCTCTGCCATGCGCCTAAACAGTGGTTCCCCCCACATATCAGTGGATATCAGTGTACTCAGGACAAATTGCACAATAACGTTTGGGGTCCAATTTCTCCTGTTACCCTTGTGAAAGTAAAAATTTGGGGGTGAAAAGATATTTTTTGTGGAAAAATATGATTTTTCAATTTCACGGTTCTACATTATAAATTTCTGTGAAGCACTTGGGGGTTCACAGTGCTCATCATACATCTAGATAAGCTCCTTGGGGTCTAGTTTCCAAAATGGGGTCAATTGTGGGGGTTTCTACTGCTTAGGTACATCAGGGGCTCTGCAAATGCAACATGATGCCAGCAGACCATTCCATCAAAGTCTGCATTTTAAAACATCACTACTTCCCTTCTGAGCCCCGATGTGTGCACAAACAGTGGTCCCCCCACATATGGGGTATCGCCGTACTCAGGACAAATTGCACAACAACTTTTTTACTCCAATTTGTCCTGTTACCCTTGTGAAAATCAACAATTGTGGGCCAAAAAAACATTTTTGAGGAAAAAAAAAGATTTTTTATTTTCACGACTCTGCGTTATAAACTTCTTTGAAGCACTTGGGGTTCAAAGTGATGATCACACATCTAGAAAAGTTCCTTTAGGGGTCTAGTTTCCAAAATGGTGTCAATTGTGGGGGTTTTCCACTATTTAGGCACATCAGGGGCTCTCCAAACGCGATATGGCGTCCGATCTCAATTCCAGCCAATTCTGCACTGAAAAAGTAAAATGGCACCCCTTCTCTTCCAAGCTCTGCCGTGCACCCAAACATTGGTTTACCCCAACATATGGGGTATCAGCGTACTCAGGACAAATTGCGCAACTACTTTTGCTGTCTAATTTCTCCTGTTACCCTTGCAAA
Organism: Ranitomeya imitator; assembly: GCF_032444005.1. Lineage (NCBI taxonomy): Eukaryota > Metazoa > Chordata > Amphibia > Anura > Dendrobatidae > Ranitomeya > Ranitomeya imitator. The sequence goes on from NC_091282.1 coordinate 908,316,980, forward strand.
AATAAGAATTTGGGGGCGAAAAAATAATTTTTGTGGAAAAAATACGATTTTTTATTTTCACGGCTCTACTTTATAAACTTCTGTGAAGCACTTGGGGGTTCAAAGTGCTCACCACACATCTAGATAAGTTCCTTAAGGGGTCTAGTTTCCAAAATGGTGTCACTTGTGGGGATTTCCACTGTTTAAGCATATCAGGGGCTCTCCAAATGCGACATGGCGTCTGATATCAATTCCAGCCAATTCTGCATTGAAAAAGTCAAACGGCACTCTTTCTCTTCCAAGCTCTGCGGTGCGCCGAAACAGTGGTTTACTCCCACATATGGGGTATCGGCATATTCAGGAGAAATTGCACAACAAATTTTGTCGTTAATTTCCTCTTTTTACACTTGTGAAAATAAAAAAAATTGGTTCTGAAGTAAAATATTTGTAAAAAAAAGTTAAATGTTAATTTTTTCCTTCCACATTGCTTCAGTTCCTGTGAAGCACTTCAAGGGGTAATAAACTTCTTGAATGTGGTTTTCAGCACCTCAAAGGGTGTCCTTTTTAGAATGGTGTCACTTTTGGGTATTTTCTGTCATCTACACCCCTCAAAATGACTTTAAATGTGAGATAGTCCCTAAAAAAATGGTTTTGTATATTTTGCTGTAAAAATGAGAAATTGCTGGTCAACTTTTAACCCTTATAACTTTCTAAGAAAAAAAATTTTGTTTCCAAAATTGTGCTGATGTAAAGTAGACATGTGGGAAATGTTACTTATTAAGTATTTTGTGTGACATATCTCTCTGATTTAAGGGCATAAAAATACAAAGTTTGAAAATTGCAAAAGTTTAAAAATTTTCACCATATTTCCGTTTTTTTCACAAACGCAAGTAATATCGAAGAAATGTTACCACTAACATGAAGTACAATATGTCACGAAAAAACAATCTTAGAATCAGCGAAATCCATTAAAGTGTTCCAGAGTTATAACCTCATAAAGGGACAGTGGTCAGAATTGTAAAAATTGGTCTGGTCATTAAGCTGCAAATTGGCTCCGTCACTAAGGGTTTAAGGCCTCGTTAGGCTATGTGCACACATAGGCAGGGTCCCTGCGGGTTTTCCCGCAGCGGATTTGATAAATCTGCAGGGCAAAACAGCTGCAGTTATCCCTGCAGATTTATCTTGCGGTTTCCGCTGCGGGTTACTCCTGCACTTGTTTTACTACTGATGCTGCATATGCAGCATCAATAGTAATGTTAAAAATAATTTAAAAAATGGTTATACTCACCCTCTGACGTCCCGATCTCCTCGGTGCTGCACGCGGCGGTCCGGTTCCAAAGATGCTATGCGAGAAGGACCTTCGTAACGTCACGGTCATGTGACCGCGACATCATCGCAGGCCCTGCTCGCATAGCAACCCTGAGACCGGACGGCTGCATGCAGCGCTGAGAGGTGAGTATAGCATTATTTTTTATTTTAATTCTTTTTTTTACACAAATATGGTTCCCAGGGCCTGGAGGAGAGTCTCCTCTCCTCCACCCCGGGTAGCAACCGCACATTATCCGCTTACTTCCCGCATGGTGGGCATAGCCCCATGCGGGAAGTAAGCGGATCAATGCATTTCTATGTGTGCAGAATCGCTGCGATTCTGCACAAAAGAAGTGACATGCTGCAGATTGTAAACCGCTGCGTTTCTGGGTGTTTTTTTCCGCAGCATGTGCACAGCGGATTGCGGTTTCCCATAGGTTTACATGTTTACTGTAAAGGCAATGGAAAGTGCTGTGGACCCGCAGCATCAAAATCGCTGCAGTTCCGCGGTAAAAAACGCAACATGTGCACATAGCCTACAGGCCGAAACATGTTGCTTCTAGATGTCCACTGGCTGATCTGACTGCAAGTAACTGTGCTTTTTTATATTTTTCTATTATTCTTGAATACAATTTTATATATATTAGACCCTCTGAAAGCGCAGCGGACCCTTCATCGCCGGGTCATACACATGTTTTTTGGATCTAAAAGGTATGGTTCAATAAATAAACATATGTTAAGTCAAATTAATGTCACATTTTTTAATTGATTAATTAACTCCACTTCTTTTTGAGGTATATGTGCTTAAAAGAAGCAGTCCGATGTATATTTTTTTTATTAAATATGTGTGTATATGCATGTAGTGTAGTGTGAGTGTATTAATATACCCATCTACCGCTGCTTTATCTTTGTTTCGCTTCTGAGTGACATCACCGCAATTGCTACTAACTGGCTCACTCTGTGCCAGAAGCCTCTTTTACAATGTAAGTCTATGCAGTCTCATTCTGACTGTCCATAGGCTTACATTGTAAAAGCGACTTCTGGGTCACACACACAGAGCCCAGTGTGACCCTGAGAGTCTGCACTGAGAAGCAGAAAAGAACGGCGCTGGACACCGGAGAGAGCAGCGGTAGGTGACTATATTAATACACTCACGCTACATTACATGCACATTCAATAAAAAATCTAGATGCGATTCCTTCTTTAAATAAAGGATACTGTTATATTATTCTGATATTATTTCTATATGAGGACTACACGGGAGACATTGCCTTATGGTATTGACATTGAGGGACATTATTGATGTGTGGAGGCCATATATAATCACATTGTTATTATACGGGAGCCACATGGAGGACATTGTTAATGTATGGGGCTACATGGGGAAATATGTTAATGTTTGGGGTCATATAGGGAACATTATTACATTATTGATGTATGGGGCCACCTAGGGGAATATCACCACAATATCATAAAAGCAAAGATATTGTTACGTTTTCGCAATATGTAGCATTTATTTCCTGATATATGTAACGCTTGTATTGGGGCATAAATGCTGCTGTACAGATGCCATTTTACTATTTTGTAATCGGGGCTAACACAGACTCTATGCTACTAATGCGTACGCAACTGACTAACATGCTGGTGTGTGTGCGTCTGTATGTGGAGGGGGAGGATTGGTCCAAATTTAGAATTTTGCCATGGAACCCATTGAATTTTCGTTTTGCCACTGCCCACTGAACTGACTTTTCTTATATGTAAATTACCAGAAAAAATACTTAGCTGAAAAGCAAAACATAATGACATGTGTTCAACAATAGAAGAACTGCTTCCTAGCACTTTTTATTTTTAATGATTCAGTTAATCAAATTCTTGACTACTGTCACTTCTACTTTCTGATGAACTTTGTCTGTAGTTGTGTCGCTTGCCACCAGTCTTGTGTTTTTTTCCACTGCTGTATTGAAATTTTTTTCTAGTTTGTTTTGCACCTTTATGCTTGTTTATTTTGGGTTTTTTCCTCGGTTTTTTGTTTGATTTGACTTTTTGGTTCATGGAATTTTTCTCCTCCTTTGTGTGTCTATCAGGTCTATCCATACTGCTTTTTGAATAGAACAAGTCCTTTTGTGTTGGGGGCTGTGTCACAAAAATATCTTCCTTCACTTTGGGTGGATACTTGCATTGCCCATCAGATTCAAAACATCCTATATTACTACTAGAGTCATTAATTTTTGGCAGAAAATCTGTGTGTGTTCCTTGATTACCCATATCTGTGTTATTGTAGACTGGGGTGTCAAGAAGGGTACTACCGTCAGTACCAAAGTAATCATCTCCATTGCTATATTCATTTATTTTCACTTCTTTACTGTGTGATATTCCTGTCTGAAGTCCCTTTGTGATATTGGCAACTAGATCCCTATCTTTATACATCTCAATATCATTTTGAGCTAAATTTACTGCACTTGTAATGGTATCAAACTTTACATCAGGTGTGCTGTTATAGTCTCTGGTACCAGTCTCCGTATATGTTTCTCCATTTTCTGTAGTTTTAGGAGAATTTGTATTACTTGGAAAGTCAAAAAGTGCACTACTATCAGTAACATAGTAATCATCTTGATTACCACTGGTCTTCTGCATCTCTTTAATGTGAGACGTTCCTGTCTGAAGTCCATGTGTAGTGTTAGAGAGTAGACTTGTGGTTTCATACATCTCAATATCATTTTGAGTTAAACTTACTGCACTTGTAATGGTTTCAAACTTTACATCAGGTGTGCTGTTATAGTCTCTGGTACCAGTCTCCATATATGTTTCTCCATTTTCTGTAGTTATAGAAGAGTTTTTATTACTTGGAAAGTCAAAAAGTGCACTAGTATCAGTAACATAGTAATCATCTTGATTACCACTGGTCTTCTGCATCTCTGTAATGTGAGACGTTCCTGTCTGAAGTCCATGTGTAGTGTTAGGGAGTAGACTTGTGTTTTCATATATTTCAATGTCCTTTTGAGTTGCTCCTACTGTACTAAACTTTAAACCAGGCATATGGGTGTTGTCTCTGGTCCCAGTATTTGTATCTGGCATCTGTTTCTTGTCATACATGCTTGCAGGTTTAATGGTCGGAATGATTGTATCTTCATTGATATCTTTATTTTCTGTATTTATGGGAAAATTTCGGTTACTTTGATGGTCGTTCTTCATTGTTGTGTCTTCAACTCTGTCCTTCAATTAGACCATATGAAACACAAAATATAGGTAAAAATACAAGTTCCTAAAAGGCTGCCCAAAGTTCTGTTTGGGGGAAAGGCAGAAGAAGTATGACAATCTGCAGTGTATTACTGGAATATGTCATCACTTTCTGATCAATGGGTGTTCAACTGCTGGGACTTCTACTTATCCTGACATTAAAGGTATGACAATGTTAATTTAACACTTCCTATTCCCTTTTTTACATTGTACGGGTGTTACCTGTAATTCCCAGTACAGGGATTTTCAGAACAGTTATGTTCACTTTACAGGGCCTCGCCACAATCCCTTGCATTGCCAAAGTACAAGGAATATTTTAAAGCCGAGCCAACCAAAACCGAAGCAATATTATTCTAAAGATCAATGGAGATGATGGTTGAACCTCAACTGATCAGAAAGTGATGGTATACCATTTATATAACACTTTAAAATAATATTCAAGATAATTTCCACCCACTGTAAATATAAAATTGTATGTTAGTTAAATTAAGCATTATTATAGTTGCCTTTCTGTCAAAAGTGACAAAAGGAAGAACAAAGCGGTATCGGCTGTCAGTTTTGAATTAGCTTCTCAGAAAAAAAATCCTTTAGCTTTGTAAATCAATAGAACATGCTAATACAACAGTGACAATCAATATGGCTGCACTTCCTCTTGTCACTTTTTTACTCTGTGTACATTTATCTATAACCGATCCCTGGCTACTGCTCTGATTTATTATATAATGTTATTAATATTATTATGTAATGTTATATTAGTAAATGTTCTCTTGAAAATTATCACTGTGCAATGCAGAACACAAACAGCATTTCCCATTTTCTTGAAAAATCCTAATACAGAATTACCTTGGCTTCTTTATTTTCTGGTAGAAATTCAAATACATAGACATTTATGCCACTGTTGGAATCACGACCTTGGTAAATTAGCTAAAAATCAGGATAAAATCCCCCCACCAAAAAATAAATAAAAAAAACATAAAGGAAAGCATTAAGTAGAGTTCAAAGATTCAATGGAAATTAATATATAAGAACATAACTACAGTTGTTTTCCAAAGTGCAGGTTGATGTGCTTTAGGTCACATTAGTGAGAGGGAATATAAAGGAATGTATTTATTGTGTTCCTCAGCGCCACTGCTTGTGGTGCATCGTGTAGGATAACGGGCCCTTTACCTTTACATGCCTTGGGACCCTTTGATTTGGTTTTATTGTATTGTATTGGTTTATTGGTATTGCAATCACTTGCTGTTAGTACTGTACTTTGGGTATACTTATATTCTCTTATTTGCTATATTATTAAGTATACATCTCTAGAGGGTCCCATGGAAGATATTATTTCATATGAGAGTATTTATCAATGTGCAACCTCATTGATATTATTGAAGGACACATGCTTTTTAATTATTTTTAAAAGGAACATTATAATCTGACACACACACAGCGTGCTCACTATGTAGTAAATAACTGGAAGTGAGCAGCTGCAGGGGGAATAAAACTTGGTTTTCTCCCTGCGGCCACTTCTCCAGTAAGCTGGCTATACAGGATTTAAACACTATTTACCCCAAAATTACCACTATTTCCAAAGGTAAATCACATTTCTGGACATGATGGGTTCCCTTTAATATCTGGCCCTATAATTGTTGTTTTGAATAAAGCTTACATATTTTGTTTATCTGATATTTTGCATAGTGTATCCTTTTTAGACTTTTCATGTATCCGCTCATCATCCATTAGAACAGATCCAGCAGCAATCCATTAACAAAAAAAGTTGTGCAAACACAATTTTTTATACATTGAACTGATCCAATAAGCAAAAAATCAATCCTTAACAAAAGAGAGAAGACCAGATCGATAATTAATGGATCTGTTTTCCATAGACTTCAATGTTAAAAAAAAGGGATCTAGTTGAAATCATTTTTTTTTAGCTGGACAAAAAAGTTTTCTCTGCAAAACTTCTTTGTCAACGGGTGGTTATTTATCTGCAGATCACTGGCAGATTGAACCGATATACCTGCTCTTATTCTTGTGAGATCTCATATGTAGCACCAGCTTTACCATCCTTCTATATCTATACCTTCAGCATCTGCAGAGGTATGTAGCGGTATGATTAACATGATGATTAACGTGCCATAAAAAGCTATTTACATCACTATCATCCTAAGGCCGGGATCACACATACGCGAGATACGGCCGAGTCTCGCAGGTGAAATCCCTCCTCCGGCGCCGGCACTTGGGAGTGGAGCATGCAGCTCTATGTATAGCTGTGTGGCCACACGCTTCGCTCCGGAGGAGGGATTTCACCTGCGAGACTCGGCCGTATCTCGCGTATGTGTGATCCCGGCCTTAGGCTGGGTTCAGATGGGTGTGTTATATGATCTGTATTCGGACAGCAATGCATGGACTGACCTTGGATCTCTCAACCCAATTTTACATCTTCATATACAATAATGAAACTGGAAGTTTGGCTCGGGAAATCCGTGCTCAGTACATGCATTGTAGTCTGATTCTGGCCTTACGAAAATCTGAACATGTATCAAAAAAACACTGACACAACAATGATGAAAGCAAGTACACAAATACAGATGTAAAAAAATAACATTTGGGAAATTGAAACTTGGACTTTAATTGGTTGCTTTTGCCAATCTACATTTTGTCATAGCTATGTGCATGGCTTACTTTTGGGTTTTGCGCACAACAAGCTGTGGTATCGTCGACATCGGGAGACTGGGTCTTTAAGTTTAAAAAATGACAAAGCAAAGAAGACATGTTATCAGAAGATATTGGTGAATTATCATGACAATACTTGTAGCTTGGTTTACACACAGTGGATTCATTGTAGATTAGTTGTGGATTCAGAAAAGAAAATCCACAGCGGCCATTGGAAAGATTGTGAATACAATTTCATAAAAACCATTCAAAAAAATCAGGGAAGATTTGAAGACATATTGCAGATTTTCCATTTGTATAATTTTATCCATTGCCACATACTGTACACAGGTCAAATGATTCCAGTTTGTGTGAACCCAGCCTAAATATTTTATAATAATTGCAATTATTAATAATAATAATAATAATAAAAGAGGGTGAATCATTGTCCTAGATCTATCTAAAGCAAACCTTGCTCTTTCTTGCATTTTCATTCACGGCAGATGAAATACAGTCATGCCGGCAGTTTTGGCACCCTTGAAATTGTTTCAGAAAATTAAGAATTTGGCTCAGAAAATTATTGCAATTATGCGTTTTATTATACACATGTTTGTTTCCTTTGTGTGTAGTTGAACAAGACAAAAAAAAACAGAGAAAAGACAAATTGGGCATAATTTCACACAAAACTCGAAAAATAGGTCAGACGGAATTTTTGGGAACAATTTCAAGGGTGCCAACACTTTCTGCCATGACTCTATATCAATGATACTTAGAATACTTTGCCTACACTTAGGTTACAAATGTATGACATAGGACAGCTGGTCTCATAAATATGACATAAAGTAATGTTTGAAAATGGAGTAAGAAAAACCAAAAAACAAAGATCAGGTCATGTTCGGATTACATGGGTTTTTTTGTGTTTTTTGCTTTGGAAATGCAAATCATATATGCAATTTGACTCTGTGGAATTTGTACTTCTCAGTCATGTCTGCAAAAAACAAACATTTACTGCAAGAGAAATTGAGACGTTGCGAAATGCTAAATCCCATAATCTTTACTCAAACTGTAATACACTGTATCTTTTTCCACATGGAAAAAACACACAAATTACTCTTCATGAAAACTTACTGATTAATTATGCTTAGATTATAGAACACCATCATATTCATCAGCACTTTGCAGACATCATTATTATCTGTGTACATTGGGCCTCACAATGTAGATTCCCATTCAGTTTGTCTATGGAGTATGGAAGAAAACCAGAGAACCTGAAGGAAGCCCATGCAAACATGAGGAGAACATTGCAGGTTGTCTTTAGTGAGATTTGAACTTAGGACCCCAGCGCTGCAAAGTTTTAGCACTAACCTCTGAGCCGCTAACCTCTGAGCCAACATGCTTTCCAACTTAGACTTAAAGGGGTTGTACCACGAACATAAGTACTGGATATTTTAATCAACAGATCTTGGAATAAAAACAAACTTCACAATTAAATGTGCTTAGAAAAAATGTTCCTATGCTGAAATAATCCTATAAATGTGTCCCTGCTGTGTACTGTGTAATGGCTGTGTCTGACCGTGCAGGAACATGGTCTGATCATACCTCATCTCCTGGGCAAGGGAGGAAGGAGGAAAGTATACAGACAGAACATCAGGGGATCACAGCTGATTCATTCTGTGAGGTAAAATATTGTTTATAAACAGGCAGTGAAATGTTTTACCTCACAGAAAGAATCAGCTGTTATCCCAAGCTGTCCTGTCTGTATACTCTCTTTTTGCTTCCGTCCCCGCCCAGGAGCTGTGGTATGATCAGACCATGTTCCTGTACGGTCAGACACGGCCATTACACAGTACACAGCAGGGGCACATTTTTTAAGATTATCTCAGCACAGTAAAAAATTTTTACACACAACCAATTGTAGAAGTTATTATTATTATTCCAAAATCTATTGATTGAAATATACTTTTGTTTGCGGAAAAAACACTTTAAGAGATAAAATATGAAATGTTTATACCTGCGTAGTGCTTTATTGGCACTGGCTGTGATGGGAGTTAAGGAAATACAGTGGGGCAAAAAAGTATTTAGTCAGTCAGCAATAGTGCAAGTTCCACCACTAAAAAAGAAGTTACAGGTCTGTGAGAGCCAGAAATCTTGATTGTTTGTTTCTGACCAAATACTTATTTTCCGCCATAATATGCAAATAAAATGTTAAAAAAACAGACAATGTGATTTTCTGGATTTTTTTTTCTCAGTTTGTCTCCCATAGTTGAGGTCTACCTATGATGTAAATTACAGACGCCTCTCATCTTTTTAAGTGGTGGAACTTGCACTATTGCTGACTGACTAAATACTTTTTTGCCCCACTGTATAATGTGTAGATATATTTTTTGTCATCTCAATTAAAACATACAGCATTATATGTACTTACTGGAAACTGAAAGGTTTCTGAAATTAGACAGATCCATACAAGAATAAGCTTCATTTTGAATACTTCTGTGGACAGATCACAATAGTTAAATGCTGGTGCTTTTCCAATTTATCTCTTTCGTTGAATGTACAGACAATATTACCAACTGTTACTCTACGTTTTCAAAATGTTCCAAGTTCTATCACATAAGAAGCACTTATAATTTGTATTTATTTTCCATAACATCACCTTATCATTGTCTATGAAGACTACTATTTTAAGATAAGTGACAATTTAAGTCATAGATTTTTCAAGCTAAATGCTACACTAGCAATCAAGAGACACCTAGACACCTATGCCTCTGCTATTTAAGGAATGTAGACATAATTAAAAAATAGCAATAATAAATATAAACCAATGAAGCATAAGCTTAAGACTACACCACGACACCCAAAATACTTAGAAACACATAAAAGACTCTAGAACATTTCCCTCATTTTTACCTGATGTGGTTTATATTACTCTTGTCTATGTCAACTATGATAAATATACATGTATATAACCCTAAATTTATAGCAAAACATTGATACTGTATCTTAAAATAAATTTGCTACTTTGAAATACATGGAGGTTAATTATTTTATTGAGTATTATACTGTAGAATAATCTGTGAAACTATTCCAAAGAAAAAATGTGACATTGAACATTGGAATTTTATGTTATTCTTGTTATCATAATGAGAAGGTTTTAATATATGTTTAGCTATAGGTTTCTATTTGCTACTTATGTGGAAAAAATGAGCTATCTTGGTGCAAAGGGCACATTCAGCAACATTTTACTTATCAATTACATATTTTATCAAATGTTTTTATTTATATAAAATGTAAGTATGGTCAAAGACATAATTTAGAGTCACTACTATAATTTTGGTGAAGTTTCAGACTGTCTAAATTAGAGTTTACACTGTCTAAATATTCAACAGAATGAATCAACCTTCTCTAGATATAGTGGACGTGGAGAGGTCAATAATAATAATGTGCTCTCTTTAGAGTCTGAAGTTAAAGGAATTCTGTCATATTAAAAATGGTATCTGATCTGCCGGCAAGATGACATGGAAATGAAGGAGCTGATCAGAATGATATGCATTTTTATGGGAAAAGTTTCAGCAAAACTTCTATTTTCATGGAAATAATTATTGTTTATTTGGATATGAGTCCAGTGGGTGGTCCTAATCAGTGATTGACAGTCTTCCTTGTATGTACATGCAGAGATAGCCGCCAATCACTGAGTAGGACCGCCCACTGAACTCATATGCATTTGAATACAAATGATTTCAATGAATAAAATATTAGCTATACAGAATTGTCATATCATTATATCATTTCCTTCTCTATACTGTGCTGTCCACAGATCAGGCTGCTTGTACATCATGATAAGTTCCTTTTAAAGCATCACCTTTGTAGTGTGAAAATTCTACAATCTTGAATCAAAAGGGCTAATTGCATCCAATCTAGTAGTAAACTGTAATTATATAAATAAATTACAACAGACTACAACATATATAGCAATTATTTTACCTGCCATCTCGTATCGCTTTATCCCATCTGAATTTGTAGAATGAATGTTTACTTCCAAGATTTAACCATGCGGACAGCCAATCAGATTTTTGTGTCCCAGAAGTCACCACCAGCATACAGACAGGCTTATTTCATGCCTAAAATACATCTGTGGTAACAAGAATTAGATAGAAAACAAAACAGCATATTGAAAAATAAAGGATTTCACAACCTGTGCAAAAGAAAAGATTATTTTTAGATCTAAATTCTGTGTTCTGTTAATATCAAATGGGGAAATTTTCCTTTACGTAAGAACTTTGGAGATACTGCAGAAGAAGATGAGCTTGAGAATGCAAAAGCTGCTAACCACAGTGATACAGAGAGAGATACTTGTGGTTTACTAGACCACAGAACAATGGAAAGTGCATGCAGTCATTTACTTCATTTAGATAAATGAAAAGTGTAACTCTGGGGTTTTTGCATAGCCCAAATAATTCCATCCAAATTCCCATTTTCCAAACACATTTTAATAATTAAAGTTCTAAAAAATATGTATCTTTTTTCATTTTGAAATAAATACCCAGATACACATGGATCATTTCCTGAAATGCTTAATTATAGTCTAGTATTTGTAGGGCACTAACCACCATCACAAACAAATGATGTGAGATTTTTCCTTTTAATTTTCCTGGTAACAGTTAAGAATACTTAGATGTAAACAACTTGTTTACTCAAGAAAATACATTCCTTTTTATAGCTAAAGTCAATTTCACCTTAGACTAATGACTTACTTTAATTATAAACCTGTTTTTGAAGATGAGATAAAGAATATATAAAACATATACCGTATATACTCGTGTATAAGCTTAGATTTTCAGCACATTTTTTGTGTGCCGAAAACACCCCCTCGGCTTATACATGAGTCAGACATGAATACTCACCCTCCGTCGCTGGATCTCCATCCCTACATCTCCGTTGTCCGGGCGCCGGCAGCTTCTTCCTGCACAGAGCGGTCACGTGGTACCGCTTATTAAGGTAATGAATATGTACGCGTCTCCACTCCCATAGCCACAGAGCGCATATTCATTACCATAATGAGCTGTACCACGAGACCTGTCCATCCCACACCTGAAGACACAGTAACATACTGTATAGAGCCCGGGTCATTATAGAGATCCTGTAAAAAGGCTCGAGTTACCTGTCATACAGGTATTGTCCTACCAAAAGGGGGACAGAGAGAACACGTGATGACTTTGTGTGAGGTTTAGGCAGCAAAGAACTACACCACAGCTCTATAAGGAAGGCTTATGACTCCACCTGGTAAGGGGAACTCCAGATTCGTTTCCAAGCCGGCCAGACCATCAACACCTCTGATTCGGTATCCTGGACTGCGGCTGCCTGAACCTTCAGTAAAAAGGTAAAGAGACTGCAACCCTGTATCCTCGTTTCTTTCTACACCACTTATCACCTGTCCCTACTACACCAGGAGCCCTGGGGATCCAGCTTCACCTGTGGGAAGACATACCATCATTGCTGCCATAACATAACCCCAGAGGACCCCTTTATGCAGCGTCGGTCATCACTGACCGAGAACCACAGGTGGCATCACGAACACAAACTTTATTCGAACCCCTTTAAAGACATTCACTTTTACTTGGGCACCCAGGGCCACGAACCGGGTCACCACCACCATGACATCCCATTTACGTACCCGGAACGAGTACCCCTAGGCCCCAGCGGGCAACCCAACTTGGCGTCACGAACAGGATGGACCGACCCGGTGAACTGGGTCTTGTGCACCTAAGAGACTGTGCTTTATTGAGAGACTATTGAATTGCTAGTTGCTGCCAAAACTGCCGATATTACAGCACCACGAGGAGCGCAGGAGAAGAAAAGTACACCATCATGGGCGGAGTCTAGCGTGAGGCATGAAAACCATGAACGCCCCCTTTAAGTGCTGATATACAATGAGGACATGTCCATCGCCAAGGGAGGTCTGCCTCCTGATCTGTTATGGTGGGAACCAGAAGAAAAAACCCCACTCCCGGAGAACAGAGCAGGAGCAGCACAGAGAAAAAGATGGCGACCGGTGGCCACCCAGAGGGTGAAGCAGCCGAGGACTGTCCTGGACGATGGGACAAGGACCCGGACCTACCGCTGCTTGGGGAGCTGGAATTCCTGGGAACACAAGTGGAGGAGCTGAGCTGCCAGCTCCTGAGCACTGAGCTGACCGCGGTGAACAAATGGAAGGCAGCCCTGCGCAGAAAGACCATGCTGGAGGAGCTGCGGCCTGTCCAGCGATCAGCGTCCACAGCCTCAACAGCAGAGCAGAGGGATCCCATCGGAAGCAGGTATGGAGCCCTGGTGACCGACCCTGCTCCAGCAACTGCTCCTGCCCCAGCTACTGACCCTGCTCCAGTGACTGACCTTACCGCGGTTACCGACTGTACACTGGTAGGCCCGTTCCCAGCATCATCAGCCCCCCGACCTGGTTGGGGCCAATACAATGTTGCCTGGGATCAGGTATCTGGTATGGAAGGACACATGAGAGCACCGCTGAAATCCATAGGCACACCACTGGAGGTGAGCGCAGGTAGTATTCCAATGGGATAATCCGGGAGCAGAACTGATCGGGTTCCCTGGGGAGGCCAAACCGGAGGGGTCCCATATACATAGTTACATAGTTATTAAGGTTGAAGGAAGACTTTAAGTCCATCTAGTTCAACCCATATCCTAACCTAACATGCCCTAACATGTTGATCCAGAGGAAGGCAAAAAAAACCCATGTGGCAAAGAGTAAGCTCCACATTGGGGAAAAAAATTCCTTCTCGACTCCACATACGGCAATCAGACTAGTTCCCTGGATCAACGCCCTATCAAGGAATCTAGTATATATATCCTGTAGCATTATACTTTTCCAGAAAGGTATCCAGTCCCCTCTTAAATTTAAGTAACAAATCACTCATTACAACATCATACGGCAGAGAGTTCCATAGTCTCACTGCTCTTACAGTAAAGAATCCACGTCTGTTATTATGCTTAAACCTTCTTTCCTCCAGACAAAGAGGATGCCCTCTTGTCCCTGTCTCAGGTCTATGATTAAAAAGATCATCAGAAAGGTCTTTGTACTGTCCCCTCATATATTTATACATTAAAATAAGATCACCCCTTAGTCTTCGTTTTTCCAAACTAAATAGCCCCAAGTGTAATAACCTATCTTGGTATTGCAGACCCCACAGTCCTCTAATAACCTTGGTCGCTCTTCTCTGCACCCGCTCCAGTTCAGCTATGTCTTTCTTATACACCGGAGACCAGAAATGTGCACAGTATTCTAAGTGTGGTCGAACAAGTGACTTGTATAGAAGTAAAATTATGTTCTCCTCATGAGCATCTATGCCTCTTTTAATGCATCCCATTATTTTATTTGCCTTAGTAGCAGCTGTCTGACACTGGCCACTGAATATTATTATTATTATTATTATTATTATAATTATTTATTGTTATAGCGCCATTTATTCCATGGCGCTTTACATGTGAGGAGGGGTATACATAAAAACAAGTACAATAATCTTAAACAATACAAGACATAACTGGTACAGGAGGAATGAGGACCCTGCCCGCGAAGGCTCACAATCTACAAGGGATGGGTGAGAATACAGTAGGTGAGGGTAGAGATGGTCAGGCAGCGATTTGGTCGATCGGTGGTTACTGCAGGTTGTAGGCTTGTCGGAAGAGGTGGGTCTTCAGGTTCTTTTTGAAGGTTTCAATGGTAGGCGAGAGTCTGATGTGCTGTGGTAGAGGGTTCCAGAGTAGGGGTGATACGCGAGAGAAATCTTGTATACGATTGTGGGAAGAGGAGATAAGAGGGGAGTAGAGTAGGAGATCTTGTGAGGATCGGAGGTTGCGGGTAGGTAAGTACCGGGAGACGAGGTCACAGATGTATGGAGGAGACAGGTTATGGATGGCTTTGTACGTCATGGTTAGGGTTTTGTAGTGGAGTCTCTGGGCAATGGGGAGCCAGTGAAGGGATTGACAGAGGGGAGAGGCCGGGGAATAGCGGGGGGACAGGTGGATTAGTCGGGCAGCAGAGTTTAGAATAGATTGGAGGGGTGCGAGAGTGTTAGAGGGGAGGCCACAGAGCAGGAGGTTGCAGTAGTCAAGGCGAGAGATGATGAGGGCATGGACTAGGGTTTTTGCAGATTCATGGTTGAGGAATGAACGGATTCATGAAATATTTTTGAGTTGAAGTCGGCAGGAAGTGGAAAGGGCTTGGATATGTGGTTTGAAGGAGAGATCAGCGTCAAGGATTACCCCGAGGCAGCGAGCTTGTGGGACTGGGGAGAGTGGGCAGCCATTTACTGTAATGGATAGGTTCGTTGGGGGGGTCGCGTGAGATGGGGGAAAGATGATGAATTCTGTTTTGTCCATGTTAAGTTTCAGAAATCTAGTGGAGAAGAAGGATGAAATAGTGGACAGACATTGAGGGATTCTGGTTAGAAGGGAGGTGATATCTGGTCCAGAGATGTAGATCTGTGTGTCGTCAGCATAGAGGTGATACTGAAAGCCATGAGATTCTATGAGCTGCCCCAAGCCAAAGGTGTAAATGGAGAAGAGCAAGGGCCCAAGGACTGAACCTTGCGGGACTCCGACAGATAGAGGGCGAGGTGAGGAGGTGGTGTGTGAGTGGGAGACACTGAATGTCCGGTCTGTTAGGTATGATGAGATCCAGGATAGGGCCAAGTCTGCAATGCCAAGGGATGAGAGGGTTTGTAATAATAGGGAATGGTCCACTGTATCAAAGGCAGCCGACAGGTCGAGGAGGAGGAGGACAGAGTAGTGTCGCTTGCTCTTGGCGGTTAAGAGGTCATTGGTGACTTTAGTTAGGGCAGTTTCAGTGGAATGGTGTGACCGAAAGCCAGATTGCAGGCGGTCAAAGAGGGAGCAAGAAGAGAGATGGGAGGACAGTTCAAGGTAAATGTGTTGTTCCAGTAGTTTGGAGGCATAGGGGAGAAGTGATATAGGGTGATAGCTAGATACAGAGGATGGGTCAAGAGAGGGCTTTTTGAGGATAGGTGTGATGGAGGCATGTTTAAAGCTTGAGGGGAAAACACCAGTTGTTAGTGATAGGTTGAAGAGATGGGTTAGGGTTGGGATGAAGATTGTGGTGAGGTTTGGGATGAGGTGGGATGGGAGTGGGTCAAGTGCACAGGTGGTGAGATGCGATCTTGAGAGTAGAGTGGAGAGTTGATCTTCTGTAATGGTGGAGAAGTTGGTTTTGGAGGTGGAGGGCTGGGAAATCGGGAGGAAGGGCTCTGGGGGTTGTTGACCAAAACTGTTTCTAATGCTATCAATCTTCTGCTTGAAAAATTAGGTAAAATCTTCAGCGGAGATAAGTGGGGAGGGAGGAGGTGCTGGGGGACGGAGGAGAGAATTGAAGGTGTTGAATAACTGTTTAGGGTTGTGAGACAGGGAGGATATGAGAGATGAGAAGTAGGTTTGTTTAGCTGTGGCGAGTGTGATCTTGAAAGTAGTGAGGGACTGTTTGAATGCGATGAAGTGCTCGTTAGAGTGGGATCTTTTCCATCTGCGCTCAGCAGCCCTGGAAGCTCGCCTCAGTTCTTTGGTCAGGCTGGTGTGCCAGGGCTGTCTGTTGATTTTGCAAGCTTTGGTATGTGTAAGTGGGGCAGCAGATTCCAAAGCTACAGCTATCGTGGTGTTATATAGAGCAGCAGCGCCATCCGCATTGTGTATGGAACTTATGTCTGTGAGGGGGAGGAGGGATTCAGAGAATGAATGTAGGTCAAGATGTTTAAGATTTCTGCGAGGGTGTGAAAGTTTGTGGGGTGGGGATTGTAGACATGGAGTGGAGAGGGATGAGAATGTGAGAAAGTTGTGGTCAGAGAGTGGAAGAGGTGAGTTAGAGAGGTTAGATAGAGAGCAGAGGCGGGTGAAGATGAGGTCCAGTGTGTGACCGTCTTTGTGAGTGGCTGCAGAAGACCATTGAGTGAGGCCGAAGGAGGAAGTGAGAGTTAGAAGTTTAGTGGCAGCTGAGAGGGAGGTGTCAATGGGGATGTTGAAGTCGCCCATGATGATAGTGGGGATGTCCGCAGAAAGGAAATGAAGTAGCCAGGTGGTGAAGTGGTCAAAGAAGGCGGTGGCTGGCCCTGCGGGGCGGTAAATGACAGCCAGTTGGAGGTTGGTGGGGGAGTAGATGCGCATAGAATGCACCTCAAAGGAAGGGAGGGTAACAGAGGGTGGCAGTGGGATTGGGGTGTAGGAGCAGTTATCTGACAGGAGAAAACCAACTCCTCCGCCATGTTTGCTGCTGGGGCGGGGTGTGTGGGAAAGGTGGAAGCCACCGTAAGAGAGTGCAGCAGGGGAGACTGTGTCAGAAGGGGTGAGCCAGGTTTCGGTGATGGCGAGGAAGGAAAGTTTGATAGTAACAAAGAGATCATGGATGTAGGAGAGCTTGTTGCAGGCAGAGCGAGCGTTACACAGAGCTCCTGTTAGTGGGACTGGGGAGGCGGGGGCTGGGTAAATGGGTATAAGGTTAGCGAGGTTACGGAAGTTTGTGCTAGAGCGTGGATGGGAGGTAGAAATGATTGTGGGAATGTGGTGAGGAGGACCAGGATTTGGAGAGATATCACCAGCAGTGAGAAGGAGCAGAGAAAGTGTTAGCAGGTGGAAGCAGGAGAGGGCATGAGGGGGCTGTCTGTGCTTGGAGACAGAAGATTGTATGCTAAGGAACAGTTCTGAGGAGGAGGTGAGGTGGATGGGGAGGATTGAAGAGGAGATGAACAGTTCCTTACTTGGTGTGGGGATTGGGGGAGGAAGCAGAAAGTGAAGGATTATAGGGGTGAATGTGAAAACAAACAGGAACATTGTTTACAGTGACTGTGGCCAGTTACCTTCAGTTCTCTTCAGGTTCAATTCAGGTTTTAATTCTACTATAATCCACACTTTTAAGGACACACTTCTAAGGGATCACACTGCAGACTGAAGTCATTGCAGACTTGAGCTATGCAATATATGTACAACTAAGTGCGTTCAGGTGTGAAGCAGAGAGGAGTGGTCTCTGCTCATTTCGGTCAGAGAATTAAGAGTGGACCAGATGCATACAATCAGGCCTGAGTAAACAAGGTCATAAATATCACAGGGTAAGCTGGGGTTAGCTGAAAAGCATACCATGAGAATGCTAGGAGCAGAGGAAAGTCTGTGTGGAAAGCTGGGTGATGTATTATGTGCACTTCATAGACAGACAAAGCAGGGGAGCAGGCTGGATAAACATACCATGAGAATGCTAGGAGCAGAGGAAAGTCTGTGTGGAAAGCTGGGTGATGTATTATGTGCACTTCATAGACAGACAAAGCAGGGGAGCAGGCTGGATAAACATACCATGAGAATGCTAGGAGCAGAGGAAAGTCTGTGTGGAAAGCTGGGTGATGTATTATGTGCACTTCATAGACAGACAAAGCAGGGGAGCAGGCTGGATAAACATACCATGAGAATGCTAGGAGCAGAGGAAAGTCTGTGTGGAAAGCTGGGTGATGTATTATGTGCACTTCATAGACAGACAAAGCAGGGGAGCAGGCTGGATAAACATACCATGAGAATGCTAGGAGCAGAGGAAAATCTGTGTGGAAAGCTGGGTGATGTATTATGTGCACTTCATAGACAGACAAAGCAGGGGAGCAGGCTGGATAAACATACCACGAGAATGCTAGGAGCAGAGGAAAGTCTGTGTGGAAAGCTGGGTGATGTATTATGTGCACTTCATAGACAGACAAAGCAGGGGAGCAGGCTGGATAAACATACCTGTTGGAAGAATAGAGATGCTTGTTAGAGTGCGATGGTGGCAGGTAGCAGGGCACAGTCTATATACATCTTTCAGGTTTTAATTCTACTATAATCCACACTTTTAAGGACACACTTCTAAGGGATCACACTGAATATGAGTTTGTCATCCACCCATACACCTAGGACTTTTTCATTGACGGTTTTACCCAGAGTTTTAAAATTAAGCACATAGTTATACATCTTATTACTTCTACCCAAGTGCATGACCTTACATTTATCCCCATTAAAGCTCATTTGCCATTTATCAGCCCAAGCTTCTAGTTTACATAAATCATCCTGTAATATAAAATTGTCCTCCCCTGTATTTATTACCCATTAGGGGAGGACAGAAGTCCTCAGCTGGGAGGAGTATAGACACCATTTAGAATTAAAGTGGAAGACGAAGGATGAGGAGCATGATGCCTGGCATAGGGCCATTGAAGAGCGCAATCTGTGGGCCAAAGCACAGAGCCGTAAGGCTAAACAATTAGACCAAGGCCCATGGATACAGGGCATTATAGTGGCCTTCCACCCTCAAAAGGGTTTGGGTTTCCTTGGGGAGCCTGGGCTATTGGCAGAAATTTTTGTCACCCGACGTGATGTCATATCTCACCTCCTGGAGGGGCACCGGACAGGGATCTGTACCCAGGGGATTGTGTGACCTACACCCGTCACTGGGGTGAGAAAGGTTGGTACGCCCTAAATGTCAGAAAATGCAAACCAACAGCTGCCAGTCCTGACAAGTCAGTAGCACTAAAATCAACCAAGCCTAAGTCACCTGCAAGAAGTGCAGCCCCAGTGTCTGTAGATGTAAAGTCAGTGCCTCCAACAGTGAAAAAGCAACATACAGTGAGTTCACGTGCTATCCAAACTGATGTGGAGACACAATGCAGGAGTACTCAAACCCTTATAGTGGGAACAGACCAAATTTTCATTATCCCCGGAATAAGACTGGAACCCAATATGAGTGAGCGTAGCATCCAGGTGCTACCAAAGCAGCAAGATTAGATATGGAAGTATGACTGTGAATAGATAAAGAATTAACCTGGTTGGTTGTGTTATTGCGGTTTCAGTTTAAAGAACTGCAGAGTCATGAACTAAGCATGATCAAAACAGGCCATAAAAAATATTTTTAGGACCTAAAAATGATAAGATGGCTGATACTTAATATTGTTTTGAAAAAGTATTAAAAGACATACACCAGGCTTAGAAAAGTATTATTGGGGCCTACAAATGTCAACGACACGACTCATGTGGTATATTGAATTGCAAAAGTACTAGACAACACACACTAAAGGTTAAAAATTACTTTTGGGGCCTAGAAATGGCAACAAAGAGGCTGATAGGAAATATTGATTTGCAAAAGTACTACAAAACATACACCAGGCCTGAAAAAGTGTTTTTGGGATCTACAAAGGGCAGCGAGACGGCTGATGCGATATATTGATTTGAAAAACTACTAGAAGACACACACCAGGCCTGAAAAATTATTTTTGGGGCCTACTAATAGCAATGAGATGACTGATGCCAATTATATACTTTAAAAACTATCAGAAAATACACAGCAGCTTCTAGGACAGTACTTCCACAAGGGCGAGTGCAGAGTACACACAGAGGCTTAAAGGA
The DNA here is from genome assembly GCF_032444005.1 of Ranitomeya imitator. Classification (NCBI taxonomy): domain Eukaryota; kingdom Metazoa; phylum Chordata; class Amphibia; order Anura; family Dendrobatidae; genus Ranitomeya; species Ranitomeya imitator. The sequence continues at coordinate 908,337,566 of NC_091282.1, forward strand.
CAGTACTCCCACAGGCGAGGAGTACAGAGTAGATAAAGCAACTTTAAGGACAGTGCTCCCACAGGCGGGTGGGTGCAGAGTACACACAGCGGCTCTAAGGACAGTATTCCCACAGGCAGGAGGTGCAGAGTAGGGTTGAGCCAAACGGATCGGACAAATTCAAAAATCGCCGACTTTCGGCAAAGTCGGGTTTCATGAAACCCGACCCGATCCTAATGTGGGATCGGCCATGAGGTTGGCGATCTTTGCGCCAAAGTCGCGTTTTGTATGACGCTTTCAGTGCCATTTTTCAGCCAATGAAGGAGGACGCAGAGTGTAGGCAGCGTGATGACATAGGTCTCGGTCCCCACCATCTTAGAGTAGGGCATGACAGTGATTGGCTTGCTTTCTGTGGCATCACAGGGACTAAAAAAGGGCGTGCACGCCGACCGCCATCTTACTTCTGCCAATCGTAGCATAGGGAGAGGTTGCCGCAGCTGCATCAGAAGAAGGGGTATAGTTAGGGAGGGAAGATTAAGCCCCGAAACTGCTTTGTAATGTGGTGCTGCAGTGCAGTATAGAGCAACCTCCACCAGGGGGTGCTGGTTAAGGAAAAGAGGTTGTACACACAGCGCAGCAACACTGAACAACAACACAGGTGTCACAGGTAATGAAAGGGACGTCAGACAAGCCAAGGTCATGCACGGATATAGCAGCGTGGTACAGAAGGGGCGAGCAGAGAATAGTCGGGGCCAAGCAAGAAGTCAGAACCTACTGGGAACATGGTAACCAAAACGTGAGAAGTAAGAAAGAGTTGGGGTACAAGCCAGAGGTCAGAACAAGTCATAAACGGGTGCAGGCAGTCAGAGGCAAAAGGAACACTAGTACAAGTATCCAGGTCAGGTGCTCAAACCGTGCAGCATGAACTATAGCTGACACTGGCCCACAAGCTGCAGCGGACTTAAATAGCTCTGCCAGCTTCAAAGTGAGGCAGAGGGGATTAACTCCCACATGACCAGTCCAGAGATAAGACAGCTGAGCACAAACTCAGAAATGGATCATGACATGCTTGTGCTGTAGCGATTTCCACTGTCCAACACCACCATTTGTTTGCAGGGACAGTGGAGGCTACATTTTTGTGCATCAGCTCTGTAGCTTATTAGGCTTCCTTATAAGGCTCCCTGATAGCTGCATTGCTGTTTGCACACCGCTGTACAAACCAACTGCTTTTTTAAAAGCAAAAATCCTGTTACTCCTTTCTGCACAGTTATCTTGTTTATTTGTCCACACTTTTGTGTGCAGCAGTCCTTTTTATTGCTGCCATACTTTTCCTGAGATCATTGTAGGGAGATTGAAATTGTACTACAGTCCTTGTATTTTTTCATATATCTTTCAGCCACTTTCTGCCACTTAGATTGCGTTGTTATATACACTGGGCCTGAGTTTTGTGTCAGTCTCCCCCCAAAAGAGGGGAGATTCAAATTCTCACAAAGTGGATCTACTGCAGTCCTGTTAGTTTGGTATATGTCAGCCAGCCACTCTCTGCCACTTAGATTGCGTTGTTATATACATTGGGCCTGAGTTTTGGGTCAGTCTCCCCCAAAAAGAGGGAGTTTCAAATTCTCACAAAGTGGATCTACTGCAGTCCTGTTAGTTTGGTGTATGTCAGCCAGCCACATTCTGCCACTTAGATTGCGTTGTTTTATACACAGGGCCTGAGTTTTGGGTCAGTCTCCCCAAACAAAGGGAGTTTCAAATTCTGACAAAGTGGATCTACTGCAGTCCTGTTAGTTTGGTGTATGTCAGCCAGCCACTTTCTGCCACTTAGATTGCGTTGTTATATATACTGGGCCTGAGTTTTTGGTCAGTCTCCCCCCAAAAAAGGGAGTTTCAAATTCTCACAAAGTAGATCTACTGCAGTCCTGTTAGTTTGGTGTATGTCAGCCAGCCACTTTCTGCCACTTAGATAGCGTTGTTATATACACTGGGCCTAAGTAGTGGTTCAGTCTCCCCCCCCCAAAAAAAAGGAGATTCAAATTCTCACAAAGTGGATATACTTCTGTCCTGTTAGCTTGTCGTATATCAGCCAGCCACTTTCTGCCACTTAGATAGCGTTGTTATATACACTGGGCCTAAGTTGTGGTTCAGTCTCCAAAAAAAAGGGGAGATTCAAATTCTCACAAAGTGGATATACTTCTGTCCTGTTAGTTTGTCGTATATCAGCCAGCCACTTTCTGCCACTTAGATAGCATTGTTATATACACTGGGCCTAAGTTGTGGTTCAGTCTCCCAAAAAAAAGAGGGAGATTCAAACTCTCAAAAAGTGGTTATACTTCTGTCCTGTTAGTTTGTCGTATATCAGCCAGCCACTTTCTGCCACTTAGATAGCGTTGTTATATACACTGGGCCTAAGTTGTGGTTCAGTCTCCAAAAAAAAAGGGGAGATTCAAATTCTCACAAAGTGGATATACTTCTGTCCTGTTAGTTTGTCGTATATCAGCCAGCCACTTTCTGCCACTTAGATAGCGTTGTTATATACACTGGGCCTAAGTTGTGGTTCAGTCTCCCAAAAAAAAGGGGAGATTCAAATTCTCAAAACGTGGATATACTTCTGTCCTGTTAGTTTGTCGTATATCAGTCAGCCACTTTCTGCCACTTAGATTGCGTTGTTATATACACTGGGCCTAAGTTGTGGTCAACTCTCCCCCCAAAAAAGGGGAGATTCAAATTGTCACAAAGTGGATATACTTCTGTCCTGTTAGTTTGTCGTATATCAGCCAGCCACTTTCAGCCACTTACATTGTGTTGTTTTTTGCACAGGGCCTGATTTTTTGTTCAGTCTTCCCAAAAAAAAGGGAGATTTAAAATCTCAAAACGTTTATATACACCTTCTACCTTGTTTTACAGTACCATATAGCGGTTGTTATTTTGGTTAGATTTTCCAAAAAATGAGGAAGTCAGGTGGAAGAGGCCATGGGCGGGCATTGCCAGCTGGTACTGATGGTGGTGGTGGTGCATCTGGTGGTAGTGGCAAAAGCACAATAGCACCTAAGGCTGGAGGTGTTGAGCTAGCGTCATCGTCTGGCTACACAAGGCCTCGAAGGCTCCCTTATCTGGGAGTAGGAAAACCACTTTTAAAGCTGGTGCAGCAGGAAAAAGTTTTGGCTTTCCTTGCTGACTCAGCCTCTAGTTCTTTCGCCTCCTCTTGAGAAAGTTCCAAATATAAAAGCAGCGAGTCGTCAGTGGATGCTCCCGGTCAGGAACAAGACGTTTCCTTGTGTCCTTCACCCAAACTAAGTGAAGAATGCGTCAGGCGACACTACAGGTTACTCCATGGAGCTCTTTACACATACCATGCCTGGGTTACAACGGGAAATTGTTAACTGCCCATTACAAGATGAATCAGACATGGAGTGCAGTGATGCACAGCCACAGCTAGATTATTATGCTGTTCCATTGAGTCAGATCCCTACATTGCCCTCACAGTGTACTGAGCCAGAATCTGACCCTGATGAGACTATGGTGCCCCGTCCCGAATGCTATAGCACCTTACACGATGACACAGAGGAAGGTGCACATGACATTGAAGAGGAGGTGATAGATGACCCAGTTGTTGACCCAGATTGGCAGCCATTGGGGGAAGAGGGTGCCACTGCCAGTAGCTCTGAAGCGGAGGAGGATGATCCACAGCAGCCATCTACATCGCAACAGCTGTCATCTGGCAGGCCGTATCAAAAACGTTTGTCAAAAACAAAAACAGTTTTAGGACAGTGTGGCCATCTGGTGAAAGTAGCACAGCATGCAATGCCTGAAAAGGTATTCCATACTAGGAAGAGTGCAGTGTGTCAATTTTTTAACCGTGCAGTGTGGCAATTTTTTAACCAAGATCCGAATGATCAGTCAAAAGTTATCTGTAAGAAATGCTCAAAGACCTTTAGCAGAGGGAAGAATCTTCAAAATTTAAATACAACGTGCATGCTTACACATTTAAACAGCATGCACTTGCAAGCCTGGACTAACTACCAAACGTCCAGTACCGCTGGTGCACCTGCTCTGAATGAAGGTAGTCAGCAACGCTACATTGCTTCCCTCACTGTAAGCCCACCGGTTAGGACACCACCACCAGCAAATGTGGAGGTATCGTCGCAAGGCTAAAGCAGTCAAGAAATCACAAGGTTATTGGTAGGAAACACTGTATGTAGGCCAACATCGAGAATACCATCACCAACCCTCTCTCAATCCGCCATATCCACCACCACCACCACCGCTAGTTCCACCATATGCACCTCTCCAGTCCAGCTCACCCTACAAAAGACTCTTGTTAGGAAAAGAAAGTAGTCATCCGTGTACACAGGGTTTGAACGCCCACATTGCTAGACTAATCTCGTTAGAGATGATGCCCTACCAGTTGGTGGAAAGTGAAGTATTCAATGCCCTGGTGGCCTAAGCAGGACCACGCTATGACCTACCCAGTCGACACTTCTTTGCGAGAAAAGCCATCCCAGCCCTCCACCAGCATGTCAAAGACCGCATTGTCCATGCACTGAGGCAATCAGTCAGCAGAAAGGTGCACCTCACAACAGATGCACGGACCAGTAGGCATGGCCAGGGACATTACGTGTCCATCACAGCACACTGGGTTAATGTGGTGGATGCAGGGTCCACAGGAGAAAGCCATAGTGGGACAGTTCTGCCTAGCCCACGGTCTAGGAAACAGTTGGCTGTAGGCATTCGCCACCCCTCCTCCTCCTCCAGAAGTGAAAGCTCGTCCACAGAGCGCAGTCGCAAGACCACTCCATCCACAGCTGCCAGTGTTGCACACGAGGTGTCCCATTATCGAACAGCTAGTGGTAAGCGTCAGCAGGCTGTGTTAGAAATGAAGTGTTTGGGCGACAACAGACACACCGCGGAAGTACTGGCCGAGTACTTGCAGCAACAAACTCAGTCATGGCAGGGCAGTGTACATCTTGAGGCAGGCAAGGTAGTCAGTGATAACGGAAGAAATTTTATGACAGCAACAGTCCTTTCAGAACTTAAAACATACCTTGCCTGGCTCACACCTTGAATCTGGTGGTGCAGTGCTTCCTCAAAAATTATCCGGAGGTTCCAGCCCTGCTCCTTAAGGTGCGAAGACTTTGCTCGCACATCCGCCGGTCGCCCGTACACTCCAGCCTTATGCTCAACCATCAGTGATCGCTGAATCTTCCCCAACACCACCTAATAATCGACATTGCAACAAGGTGGAACTCCACACTGCACATGGTTCAGAGGCTGTGATAACAGAGGCGTGCTGTGATTAATTTGTGGGAGGATACACATACACGGGCAGGCAGTTGGATGGCAGACATGGAGTTGTCTGGTGTGCAGTGGTCGAAGCTCCAAGACCTCTGTCAAGTCCTTCAGTGTTTTGAGGAATGCACATGGCTGGTAAGTGCAGACAACGCCATCATAAGCATGAGCATCCCACTAATGCGTCTCCTGATGCAAAGTTTGACGCACATTAAGGAGCTGGCGTCTGCAGCCGAGAAGGAGGGAAGCCTTGATGACAGTGAGCCATTGTCTGCTCAGGGAACTCTCCTGGACGAGGTGGCGGATGAAGAGGAGGAGGAGGATGATGTGGATGAATATTTATGAGAGGAGGATGCTTCTCAGGGGCAATAGAAACTAGTGGCATTGCAAGGTCAGGTACAGGGTTTTTGCGGGACACAAGTGATGTTGATTTGCAAGAAAGTGCTCCTCAACCCAGCACAAGCAGTGAATTGACACCTAGAACATTGGCCCACATGGCTGAGTATGCCTTGCGTATCCTAAAAAGGGACCCCTGCATTATCAAAATGATGACCGATGACGATTACTGGTTGGCCTGCCTCCTGGATCCACGATATAAAGGAAATTTACAAAATATCATGCCACATGAGAACCTTGAGCAAATATTGGCTACCAAACAAGCCACTCTTGTAGACCATTTGGTTCAGGCATTCCCAGCACACAGCGGCGGTGATGGTTCTCACACGAGCCATAGGGGGCAACATGGCAGAGGTGTTAGAGGTGCACAAATGCGAAGTGGCGTTGGACAGAGGGGTTTTATGACCAGGTTGTGGAGTGATTTCGCAGTGACCGCTGACACGACAGGTACTGCTGCATCGATTCAAAGTGACAGGAGACAGCATTTGTCCAGTATGGTTACCAACTACTTTACCTCCCTTATCGATGTTCTCCCTCACAGGTCATTCCCCTTTGATTACTGGGCATCTAAAATAGACACCTGGCCTGAATTGGCAGAATATGCATTACAGGAGCTCGCTTGCCCTGCTTCTAGTGTGCTATCAGAAAGAGTCTTCAGTGCTGCTGGTTCAATACTGACCGAAAAAAGGACACGTCTGGCTACCCAGAATGTTGATAATCTAACCTTCATTAAAATTAACCAATCACGGATTTCAAATTATTTTGCCCACCTTCTCCTGCTGACACGTAGCTTGCTTGAAAAATGTCTTGCTTTTGGCCTCCTCTTACTGACTTCTCGGATTCCGCCATTTGCAGCTGCTGAATGTCCACCACAGGCCATTTTTATACCTCCTTAAATGGGCTGACTCCCCCCACAGGGCCGTGGTCACCACCTGGCGGAAGCACCCGTGCGAGTGCCGCTTGCCTGGACAGGTGGGTGCACCCACTCTTGGGCGATGGCACTGGCACAGGGTCCCTCATAGTACAATGAAGTGTCTCTGACGGTGGTGGTGCACAACCAATGTCAGACACACTGTCGTAACATGAGGGGCCCTGTGCCAGTACCACCGCCCACGAGAGAGTGTTCCCCCCAGGTCGAACAGTGCTCTACCACTTGCAGTACTTACCTCTCCCTGCTCCACCACTGTGTAGTCTGTGCTGTTAAATCTTTCAATGGCACTGCCAATACAAATTTGTTGAAATGATAGATGATAATTAAAATATACAGGGGCCCTGGCCTCCATTTTGACCAGTTAATACTTTGCGCCTACTACCACTGTCTGCTACTCAGCAGAGGAGCCCAACCCAGTACCTAGCTATGCCGCCAGTTTAGTCCTGTTACCAATTTTGAACTGCATTTAGCCTACTTTTTTATTTTGAGCCTACTACCAGTGTCTGCGCCACTCATTACAATTGTCCTCCACTTAACAAAGCTATGCCGCTTGTTTAGTCCTGTTACCAGTTTTGAACTGCTTTTAGCCTACTTTTTTATTTTGAGCCTACTACCAGTGTCTGCGCCACTCATTACAATTGTCCTCCACTGAACAAAGCAATGCCGCCTGTTTAGTCCTGTTACCAATTTTGAACTGCATTTAGCCTACTTTTTTTATTTTGGGCCTACTACCAGTGTCTGTGCCACTCATTACAATTGTCCTCCACTTAACAAAGCAATGCCGCCTGTTTAGTCCAGTTACCAGTTTTGAACTGCATTTAGCCTACTTTTTTATTTTGGGCTTACTACCAGTGTCTGCGCCACTCATTACAATTGTCCTCCACTTAACAAAGCTATGCCACCTGTTTAGTCCTGTTACCAGTTTTGAACTGCATTTAGCCTACTTTTTTATTTTGGGCCTACTACCTGTGTCTGCGCCACTCGTTACAATTGTCCTCCACTGAACAAAGCAATGCCGCCTGTTTAGTCCTGTTACCAATTTTGAACTGCTTTTAGCCTACTTTTTTATTTTGGGCCTATATCAGTGTTTCCTGCCCATTGCCCAGCCACTGCTAGATGAGTCTGCTGGTACATTGACCCAGACCACTACATTCCCCTTGCACTCTACACAGCCAGAATCTGATCCTGCTGAAAGTCAGGTTCCCCTTCCTGCATACTATACCACCTTACACGGGGACAAAGAGGAAGGTGCAGATGAAAGTGCAGGTTCCTTCATCAGGTGGGGGGCATACTCATTGGCACTGGCACAGGGCCCCTCATAGTACGCAAAAGTGTCTCTGGCAGTGGGAGGCGCCACCCGCCGTCAAACACATCGCCGTACTATGAGGGGCCCTGTGCCAGTGCCAACTATTGCCCCCCCCTGCTTGCTCAGGATCACAGCACTTGCAAAGTTGAAATACTTACCTCTCCCTGATCCACCGCCGTGACGTATTCCGCGTTTCCTGGGCCCACAAAAATCTTGAGCCAGCCCTACCCCACCACAACTTTAGCCAAATGACCCCCTGTTTTCAATGCCTATTATTATAAAGTACAAACAAAATAGCCATCAATCCTAATTGCCCACACAGATAGAATGCCTGCTGCGTGTACTAAAGGACATGAGAATGGAGTGCACTAAGTATAACATTGAGCTAACATGCCGCAGGTAAGGACATTGAGAGTCTTACTCACCGAGATCCCGTGATGGATGTGGTGCCGGGGATGCCAGGAATATGAAGTGCGTAGTTGATCAGTCCGGCTTATGGGAGGCTGGTCCTGAGAAATAGGTACTGGGCGAGGAGGCCAACAAAGGATGGCCGCAGCCAGATGGGAAGGCGGTGAGTCAGCGTGGAAACCAGGAACGCCCTGGCCGGTGGTGTCCCTGGAAACAGTGAAGGAGCAGAAAAACAGGTGGGGCCCCCTCCGTGACAACATTAGGACCTAGGTCACGCCGCCCCATCAATCAGAATTTTTTCCGGGCAAGACCTACAAATCAAAGAGAGGTAGGAGGGGGAGGAAACTCCCCAAAACTCAAACAATAACCAACAGGAATCCAATTTCCACTAACCCTCAGAGAATTTTTAACCTAAGCTCCCACCAATTAACTGATAACGAAATCTCGCTCCTACAAAAGGGATTAAAATATGCCCCAACAGCTGTGGGCCACCCATTTAATCTTTATATCAGTATGAAAATAAATACTTGAGGAATTTGGCTGTAAAGAAATATTTTTTCAAAAAAGAGAAATAATCAATCAGACCATTACAGAACCTGGCACTTATATTCATACCTCACTAGCTAAACCATCTACCTTTCACCCAATCCAGGAGCAGTCCGAGGCATTTGTTACCTTTGATAGACTAGTCACGGAGGATATAAGAAAATTGCAAAAGAGACAAACCAGGTATATGGCCTGTAATCTTAATCCACAGGAGAAGAAAGCCATTAAGGAAATACAGCAGTATAACAACATTATTGTCCGTCCAGCAGACAAAGGAGGGGGAATCGTAATAATGGATCATATAATGCAGTGTTTTTCAACCAGTGTGCCGCGGCACACTAGTGTGTCGCGACACATGGTCGGGTGTGCCGCGGGGAACGGGAGTCAGCTGTTCTCTGTGCCGACTGTCAAGCTGACAGCCGGCACAGAGAAGCTGCAGCGCGCCGGCTCCCGGAGATCAATTGTACTCGCAGACATCTACCAGCTGCGAGTACAATTGAGGCTCTGACCGCTGGGTCAGAGGGACGCCAGCAGCATGATCAAGTCATGTGATCACGCTGCTGACGTCACTATCCGGCGCGCAGGAGACAGAAGACACTTGGTGGTAAGTGCTCCTGTGCTGTGGAGCTGAAGACACCGAAGATTCAGCGTGGGGCGGGTTTATGGGGAGTATGTGGGGGGTTGTGGGGGGATTTCAGTGTGTGTGGGGGATTTATTCAGTGTGTGGGGGGGATTTATTCAGTGTGTGGGGGGATTTATTCAGTGTGTGGGGGGAATTATTCAGTGTGTGGGGGGGATTTATTCAGTGTGTGGGGGGATTTATTCTGTGGGGGGGGGATTTATTCAGTGTGTGGGGGGGATTTATTCAGTGAGTGGGGGGATTTATTCAGTGTGTGGGGGGGATTTATTCAGTGTGTACGTGGGGGGGGGCTGGAATTTATTTAGCATGTGTGGGGCAGGGTGCATTTATTCTGTGTGGAAGGGGATGGATTTATTCTATCGGAAGGGGAGTGGATATATTCTGTGGGGGTGAGTGGGGAGATGGGGGTGGACACAGTAGCGAGGGGAAAAATGTGTGCTGACAGTACTGGGAGCAACGGTGATGGGATGTGTGAGGACAGTATGGGGAGTCGGGGGAATGTGTGAGGGGGGAATGTGTGAGGAGGAAATATGGAGAGAGCAAAGGGGTATGTTAGCAGGGGGGGGATGTACAGGAGGAGGCTATTAGAAATGTGTGCAGACAGTATGGGGGGATGAAAGTGTGAGTGGACACATAATAGATACTGAGTAGTGTGAGGGTAACAGCCAGGAGGAGACAGTATGCCAAGTAGGAGGAGTGTAATGAAGGGGCACAGTAGAGAGACTGGGCTCTCTATGAGGGACACCGTATGAGAAGGCAGTGTGAAGTATAGAAAAGAGAGAGAGGGTAGTGTGGATGGCATGTACCATAAGAGGGACAGTGAGGGTCATATTATGTGCTGGGAATAAAGTGAGGGGCAATTATTTACTCAGGGGCTCAGCCTAGGGCAGATATTGTTATTCCGGAGCATTATAATAACACTGCTATCTTTAAGGGTGTTGTGTCGGGATGTGCTGCAGAAGACAGGAGAAGATGGAAGTCTGCAGAAACAAGCTCTGCCGGTGGATGAGAAGAGTCATCATTGCATCTGGACAAGGTGATGATGAAAAGAAAGAGGCGACTCCACAAACAACGTCATCTATCAGGTACCTGGATGTAAATGTGTTTTTTTTGTGATACTAATTCTCATTTTTATTTGTTAGGAACATTAAAGGGGATGTCCAAGGTTGTGATGAGTCTGCAGTCATACTATGTGACTGCAGACTTCTGAATTCTCACAGTGCACACTGCTATCATAATTCTCTGATGTTGGTGATTTACATACATGCGGTCACGTGCTGACTAGACATGTGTGGCCTCATTCAATGAAAATGAATTGACTGAGGCCGGACACGTCTAGTTAGAATGTGGCCAGAAATATCCAAATCACATACTTGTGCTGTCATGACCGTCCACTCTGGCCACCGGCAAGGGAGAATCCTGAAAGTGTGCAGTGCTTGCGCTGTGAGAATTCAGAAGCCTGCAGTCACATAGAATGACTGCAGACTTTCATCTCAAACCTGGACGCACCATTTTGTGCCATTTTGGTTGGTGGTGTGCCTCGGGATTTTTTAAGTATAAAAAGTGTGCCGCGGCTCAAAAAAGGTTGAAAATCACTGATATAATGTATCATGAAGAGTCCATGCGGCTGACACTGTCACATATAAGAAACTCATAAATGATCCCACTCAAGGCTATGTTAAAAAACTAAGCATTCTGTGCCTCAAGGGCAAAACATTGGAAATCCTGAACAAAAAAGAGTATGAAGTCGTTATGAATAAAGATCCAAGCTTGGCCATCTTTTATCATATTCCTAAGCTTCACAAGAATATGACACGCCCCCCTGGAAGGCCCATTATTTCATCCATAAACAGCCTTACAGCCAACCTATCACGATATGTGGACACACACCTGGAAAAGTGCATGCTACTTATACCAGCCTATTTGAAGGATACTGGCCATATTTTTCAGGTTTTAGAATGAGTGAAGTGGGATACCGGGAACATCTTAGGCACGTTGGATATTAAATCGTTATATATGGTGATCGATCAAAAAATGGGCTGCCAGATTGCAGGCCAATTTCTCCACTCCTTAGTGTATTGATTTCATTTTGCGGCATAATTATTTCATGTATGAAGGTGAATTCTACTTGCAGATATGGGGCACGGCTATGGGGACACGCTTTGCCCCTAGCTATGCTAACTTGTACATTGCCAAGTGGGAGGAGTCCCACACTTATGTATCCGGGAATTTACGCACTGGCCTAGTCCTGTGGCGCCGGTATATCGACGACATTATATTTATTTGGAATGGCTCGAGATATAGCCTGGATTAATTTATTCTGAGCTTGAATGAGAACAACTTTGCTTTGAATTCACTCCTACGATTAGCACCACGAGCGTGATTTTTTGGATTTGAGCATATACATTGAAGATAATAATTTCCTCACAAGATGCTACCGAAAGGAAGTTGATTCCAACAGCTTTATTCACATGAGTAGCTGCCATTTGCCGGTATGGCTTGCGAATATTCCTAGAGGCCAGTATACAAGAATAAGGCGTAATTGCACCACTTTGAATGATTACAATGAGGAGGCGGAGGTCCTTACTAAACAATTCCTGGAAAAGGGATATCAAATTTCCCTGCTGGAACAAGCCAAACAACAGGTGGGAGCTGCCTCGAGGGAGCCTCTGGTACAAAAAACCAGAGACAGTAATCCATCAAGCAACAGCATTCAAGATCAAATTCGACAATTGTCATTTATTACTCAATTACTCATGCTGGCCATAAAAAGTTCCAATCTATTATTTTGAAACATTGGGCCATTTTGCGGAAAGACAAGGTTATAGGAGAACACCTACCCATTGTCCCCAGATTTGTATTCAGGAAGGCCCAGTCCATGGGCAACTTACATAGTTACGTAGTTACATAGTTATTAAGGTTGAAGGAAGACTATAAGTCCATCTAGTTCAACCCATAGCCTAACCTAACATGCCCTAACATGTTGGCTTGGTGGCTCCAACCCTTAGAAGCCAAAAGGCAGAGAAATCGGTATTTCTAGGGATACTGCCCCTGGATTCATTCCATGCGGCACTTGTTTTTGTTGCAGAAACACAATCCATAACAAAACAAAACAAGTTACCTTTACCGACTCTGATGCTTCGATTACTTTTAGTGTCAAAAGCAACATTACCTGCTACACTACAAGGGTTATTTACTTAATTAAATGACCTTGTAAAAAACTGTACGTGGGTCGCACTAAGAGGTGGCTTATGGTACGCATCAAGGAGCACCTTATAAACGAAGAAAGGGCATATGGGCCATCCCCTTTCACGACATTTCTCTGAGAAACACAACAAAGATGTTCGTTTTACGGGAATTCAAAAAATCCAGCAGAATGCCAGGGGGGCAATCTTATAGATACAATGTCAAGAGCGGAATCTAAATGGATTTTTTCACTAAATTGTTTGGCCCAAAAAGGTCTTAATTTTGGGCTAGAGCACTATGCATTTTAATGGTGGGATGGACCAATGATCCGTTGGTGGTTCCCACCCCCCCTTTTATCCATTTTAGGTCTATTTACTCAAATTCTCCCCATGCAACTTGCAATTATAAAATCAATGGGGATAGTACAGAGTGACTTCTCTCGTTCCTTTACTCTTCTGCTAGTGTCTTAATACAGGTTTTTTATTGCTTTTTTAATATAATAGTTTCTTAAAGATATTATATATTTATATATATGGGGCACATACCCTCCTTTTAATCTTCACCTATATTCAGCGGAGATATATATATTTTATATATTTTTTATTACATGTATTTAATAGTATTTAATAGTAGTTTTTTATCTTTCACTGGTATTTTATTGAATTAATAAATCATTACGCACTTTTTAACTGATTTAATCATAACTCTGTAGGCATAGAGAAAAAAATGAGACACATAGTGTCATAGTGCCAGCAGTGGTGGTTTGCATCAGATTGTATTAGCAGCCTTAGGGGCGGTGTTAGGAGTGAGGGGCGGTACATTCTTGGCTATTTAACTGGGCTTCCAAAGCAGGCGGTAACCCTGATGAAGAAGGACTGCGCTGCTTCGAAACACGTCGGTTTCCTTCTTGGTCCCAGCGCTGCTCCATACTTTTTGTGACGTCACACAGCTAGCGCTCCCGTCGGCCATTTTTTCTGCTCCTTCACTGTTTCCAGGGACGCCACCGGCGGGGGCGTTCCTGGTTTCCACGCCGACTCACCGCCTTCCAGTCTGGCTACGGCCACCCTTTGTTGGCCTCCTTGCCCAGTACCTGTTTCTCAGGACCAGCATCCCACGAGCCGGACTGATCAACTACGCACTTCATATTCCTGGCATCCCCGACACCACATCCATCACGGGATCTCGGTGAGTCAGACTCTCAATGTCCTTACCTGCGGCATGTTAGCTCAATGTTATACTTAGTGCACTCCATTCTCATGTCCTTTATTACACGCAGCAGGCATTCTATCTGGGCAATTAGGAGTAGTGGCTATTTTGTTTGTACTTTCTACTGATTTATGTACATGATCAGTAGTGTATATATATATCCCCTTAGTGCAGTATCATTTTATTTTATTTTTATTGGCACATGCACTAACGACCTCGGCACTTGGTTGTTTTGATACCAGCAGCAAAGGTCATCTTCTGTTTTCTGGCAGCGCTGGTGTTTCTTTGTTATATATTATTATAAAGTAAATTAAGATTGACAAGCTTAAGAAATAAGAATTGATGTTTTTGGCATTAAAATGGGCACTGTAGGTGTTTTCCTGTCCTCCATTCACTGCCGACTTTGATTCCCAATTGACTTGCATTGGGTTTTGTGTTTCGGTCGACCCCCAACTTTTCGCAATAATCGGCCGATTTCACCCGACCTGACTTCTGACAAAGTCGGGTTTCGCTCAACCCTAGTGCAGAGTACACACAGCAGCTTAAAGGACAGTACTCCCACAGGCGGGGGGATGCAGGGTACACACAGCGGCTTCAAGGACAGTACTCCCACATGTGGGGGGCTGCAGGGTGCACACAGCGGCTTCATGGACAGTACTCCCTTAGGTGGAGGGTGCAGAGTACCTACAGCAGCTACATGGACAGTACTCCCATAGGTGGTGGGGTGCAAAATTCACACAGCAGCTTCAAAGACAGTACTCCCACAGGTGGGGGGGGGGGTGCAGAGTATCCACAGAAGCTTAAAGGACAGTACTCCCACAGGCGGGATGTGTGGAGTACCCACAGCAGCTTAAAGGACAGTACTTCCACAGGTAGGAGGGTTCAGAGTACACACAGTGGTTTCAAGGACAGTACTCCCACGGGTAGGGGGGTGCAGAGTACACGCAGCGGTATCAAGGATAGTACTCACACAGGTGGAAGGTGTAGATTACACACAGCAGCTTAAAAAACAATACTTTCACAGATGAGTTTGCAGGGTACACACATTGGATTTTTCCACAGAAATAGCACATATAGGGGTTGCAGATGACACACAAAATTGTGTTTGCAGAGTACGCAGTTAGACTCTGTCCCTCACTCCAGATGCATCCTATCTCTACACTAACAAGAGCACAATGGCAGCGGCACTAGTGATCCAGCCTTTATACAGGCCGGGTAATGTGCTGTGACAGCCATTCACAGCCATTCCAATACTTGGCAAGGATGTGATGGCTCCGGAGTTGCCAACAGTCTTGCCAAATCTTGTTGATTGGCTGTGCTATCGCCTTTCAACAAGCTTTATTAGATTGGCAAACCTGAACAGGAAATTGGACACACAGTAAAATGTCCATGTTTGGTGTTCGGTACCAGACACTAGGTGTCTGGTACAAACCCCAAACTTTTCGGTTCGGGTTCACTCATCCCTACTCTTTAGCAATTCTACAAGCAGCTCTTACTGAAATTTTGCTTGGTCTTCTAGAGCTTATCTTGATCACTGTTCCTGTGGACTGCGATTTCTTAATTACAATTAAAACTGAGGAAAGGGCAACTGGAAAACACTTTGCTATCTTCTTATAGCCTTCTCCTGCTTTGTGGGCCTCCACCATTTTAATTTTCAGAGTGCTAGGCCTCTGTTTAGAAGAACCTATAGCTGCTGTGTTGTGAATTCTGCTCTCGGGCTCCCTCCGGTGGTTATAAGTGGTAGCGCTGCTGTTTTTGGATCGCAGCAGCCATCAGGTGTGTCCACTTATGGTAATTCCAACTGGGCTATTTAGTCTTGCTTTACCCTTCAGTTAGTGCCAGTTGTCCATTGTTCCTGGAGGATTCACATCCCTGCCTGGTCTCTGCTGCTTGCTGTTCATTTCATTTAAGCTAAGTTCTGGCCTTGATTTTTGCAGTCCACATGCTGTGGGCCTTATTGTTCAGTGCTTCCTCATGTTTTGTGTTTTGTCCAGCTTGGTCTGTATAAGGATTTGTTTATCCAAGCTGGTATCTCTGGAGATGCAGATATACCCTCCATGCCTTTAGTTAGTTGTGGAGATTTTTGTATTTTCTGTGGTGGATATTTTCTAGTGTTTTAATACTGACTGCATAGCTCTCTGTCCTGTCCTTTCTATCTAGCTAGAATGGCCTCCTTTGCTAAAACCTGATTTCAGTCTGCGTATGTTATTTTCCTCTTCTCTCACAGTCAATATTTGTGGGGGGCTGTCTATTCTTTTGGGATTTTCTCTGAGGCAAGATAGTTTTCCCTTTTCTATCTCTAGGGTTAATTAGTCCTCCGGCTGTGTCGAGATGTCTAGGGAGCGTTAGGTACATTCCACGGCTACTGCTAGTTGTGGCGTTAAGCTCAGGTCTGCGGTCAGTACAGGTGCCACCTTCTCCAGAGAACGTCTCATGTTGCTCCTAGGCCACCAGTTCATAACAGTACAACTGGCCCACAATGAGTTAATCACATCTCAAAAGAAGGGAAGGAAAGTGCTGAGCCATTTTTTTTTTTCTGTAGTCTGCTGTGTTTTTTTTCCCTCTTTACCTCTGGGTGGCTCAGGAGTTTGGCGCTGACATGGATGTTCAGGGATTGGCTTCTCGTGTGGATCAACTTGCTGCTAGAGTACAGGGTATTTCCGATTATATCGTTCAGACTCCGGTTTTAGAGCCTAAAATTCCAACTCCTGATTTGTTTTTTGGGGACAGATCCAAATTTTTGAGCTTTAAAAATAACTGTAAACTGTTTTTTGCTCTTAAACCCCGTTCCTCTGGTGACTCCACCCAGCAAGTTAGGATTGTCATCTCTCTGCTGCGTGGTGATCCTCAGGATTGGGCATTTTCCCTAGAATCTGGGAATCCAGCTTTGCTTAATGTTGACACATTTTTTCAGGCGCTAGGGTTATTGTATGATGAATGTCATGATCCCAATGGCAGGGGATCACAAAAAGGACAAGCACAGATACAAACAAGCTCTAGGGCGATGGAACCTGAGCTGACCGCGACCCTGAACCTAACACACAAATAAAAGTAGCCGGTGAACGTGCCTACGATGATCCTAGACGTCTCGCTCCAGCCGAAGATCTAACTTCCCCTATCAGAAGAAACACAGACCTCTCTTGCCTCCAGAGAAATACCCCACAGCAAATAGCAGCCCCCCACATATAATGACGGTGAAATGAGAGGAAAGCACATACGTAGTATGAAAACAGTTTCAGCAAAATGAGGCCCGCTAAAGCTAGATAGCAGAGGATACAAAAGTGAACTGCGCGGTCAGCGAAAAACCCTTCAAAAAACCATCCTGAAATTACTTGAACTCATGTGCCAACTCATGGTACATGAAAAGCAATTTCAGCCCACTAGAGCAACCAGCAGCAGAGAATCACATATCTGCAGGCTGGACTAAAAACCAAATTAAGCAAAACACAAAACAGGAAAATCCAAACTTAGCTTGTCCAGAAGGTTCTAGGAGCAGGGAGCAGAGGTAACAAGACACACTGGATACATTGATAACCGGCGAGGAAATGCCAGCAAAGCCAGGTTAAATAGGAAACTCCCATATGCTGATGGAACAGGTGGAACCCAGAAACCCAGGAAAGACAAGTCACCCAGTACCATCAGTAACCACCAGAGGGAGCCCAAAAACAGAACTCACAACAGTACCCCCCCCTTGAGGAGGGGTCACCGAACCCTCACGAGAACCACCAGGGCGACCAGGATGAGCCCTATGAAAAGCGCGAACCAAATCATCAGCATGAACATCCGAGGCAACCACCCAAGAATTATCCTCCTGACCATAACCCTTCCACTTGACCAAATACTGGAGTTTCCGTCTGGAAACACGAGAATCCAAGATCTTCTCCACAACATACTCCAATTCTCCCTCCACCAGCACTGGAGCAGGAGGCTCAAGAGAAGGAACAACAGGTACCTCATACTTCCGCAACAACGACCGATAAAACACATTATGAATAGCAAACGATGCCGGGAGATCCAAACGAAACGACACAGGGTTAAGAATTTCCAAGATTCTATAGGGACCGATGAACCGAGGCTTGAACTTAGGAGAAGAGACCTTCATAGGAACAAAACGAGAAGACAACCACACCAAGTCACCAACAAGAAGTCGAGGACCCACGCGGCGACGGCGATTAGCAAACTGCTGAGCCTTCTCCTGGGACAACTTCAAATTGTCCACCACATGACTCCAAATCCGATGCAACCTATCCACCACCATGTCCACTCCAGGACAATCAGAAGGTTCCACCTGACCAGAGGAAAAACGAGGATGAAACCCCGAATTACAAAAGAAAGGAGAAACCAAGGTAGCAGAACTAGCCCGATTATTAAGCGCAAACTCGGCCAGCGGCAAAAAGGTAACCCAGTCATCCTGATCAGCAGAAACAAAACACCTTAAATAAGTTTCCAAGGTCTGATTAGTTCGTTCAGTCTGGCCATTCGTCTGAGGATGGAATGCAGACGAAAAGGACAAATCAATGCCCATCTTAGCACAGAAAGTCCGCCAAAATCTAGACACAAACTGGGATCCCCTGTCAGAAACGATGTTCTCAGGAATCCCATGCAAACGAACCACATTCTGAAAAAACAGAGGGACCAACTCAGAGGAGGAAGGCAACTTAGGCAAGGGTACCAGATGAACCATTTTAGAAAAGCGATCACACACAACCCAGATGACGGACATTTTTTGAGAGACAGGGAGATCCGAAATAAAGTCCATGGAAATGTGCGTCCAAGGCCTCTTCGGGATAGGCAAAGGTGACAACAATCCACTGGCCCGAGAACAGCAAGGCTTAGCCCGAGCACAAACCTCACAAGACTGCACAAAAGAACGCACATCCCTCGACAAGGAAGGCCACCAAAAAGACCTGGCCACCAAGTCTCTAGTACCAAATATTCCAGGATGACCTGCCAACGCAGAAGAATGGACCTCGGAGATGACTCTACTGGTCCAATTATCCGGAACAAACAGTCTCTCAGGCGGACAACGATCAGGTTTAGCCACCTGAAACTCCTGCAAAGCACGTCGCAAGTCTGGGGAGACAGCAGACAAAATCACCCCATCCCTAAGGATGCCAGAGGGCTCAGAATTTCCAAGGGAGTCAGGCACAAAACTCCTAGAAAGAGCATCCGCCTTCACATTCTTTGAACCTGGCAGGTATGAAACCACAAAATTGAAACGAGAGAAAAACAGTGACCAACGAGCCTGTCTAGGATTCAGACGCATGGCAGACTCAAGGTAAATCAAATTTTTGTGATCAGTCAAGACCACCACACGATGTCTAGCACCCTCTAGCCAATGACGCCACTCCTCAAATGCCCACTTCATGGCCAAAAGTTCCCGATTACCAACATCATAATTCCGCTCAGCCGGCGAAAACTTTCTAGAAAAAAACGCGCATGGCTTCATCACTGAGCCATCGGAGCTTCTCTGTGACAAAACCGCCCCCGCTCCAATCTCGGAAGCATCAACCTCAACCTGAAAAGGGAGCGAAACATCTGGCTGACGCAACACAGGAGCAGAAGAAAACCGGCGCTTAAGTTCCTGAAAGGCCTCCACAGCCGCAGGAGACCAATTAGCAACATCAGCACCCTTCTTAGTCAAATCCGTCAAAGGCTTAACAACACTAGAAAAATTAGTTATAAAACGACGATAGAAATTAGCAAAGCCCAAGAACTTCTGTAGACTCTTAAGAGATGTAGGCTGCGTCCAGTCACAAATAGCCTGAACCTTGACGGGATCCATCTCAATAGTAGAAGGGGAAAAAATATACCCCAACAAAAAAATCTTCTGAACTCCAAAGAGACACTTTGAGCCTTTTACAAACAAGGAATTGGCCCGCAGGACCTGAAACACCTTCCTGACCTGCTGAACATGAGACTCCCAGTCATCAGAAAAAACCAAAATATCATCCAAATACACAATCATAAATTTATCCAGATATTCACGGAAAATATCGTGCATAAAGGACTGGAAGACTGAAGGAGCATTAGAAAGTCCAAAAGGCATTACCAAATACTCAAAATGGCCCTCAGGCGTATTAAATGCGGTTTTCCACTCATCACCTTGCTTTATTCGTATAAGATTATACGCACCCCGAAGATCAATCTTAGTGAACCATTTAGCCCCCTTAATGTGAGCAAACAAATCAGTCAACAATGGCAAAGGATACTGATATTTTACGGTAATCTTATTCAAAAGACGATAATCTATACAAGGCCTCAAGGAACCATCTTTCTTGGCCACGAAAAAAAAACCTGCTCCCAAAGGGGACAAAGATGGACGGATATGTCCCTTTTCCAAGGACTCCTTAACATAATCCCGCATAGCAGTATGCTCTGGCACTGACAGATTGAACAAACGACCTTTAGGAAATTTACTGCCCGGAATTAAATTTATAGCACAATCGCAATCCCTGTGAGGAGGAAGCGAACTGAGCTTAGGCTCCTCAAAAACATCCCGATAGTCAGACAAAAACACAGGAATCTCAGAAGGAGTAGATGAAGCGATAGAAATCGGAGGTGCATCATCATGAACCCCCTGACAACCCCAGCTTAACACAGACACTGATTTCCAGTCAAAGACTGGATTATGAGTTTGTAACCATGGCAGACCAAGTACTAGAACATCATGCAAATTATACAGTACCAGGAAGCGAATCACCTCCTGATGAACGGGAGTCATACGCATGGTCACTTGTGTCCAGTACTGAGGTTTATTCATAGCCAAAGGTGTAGAGTCAATTCCCTTCAAAGGAATAGGGACTTCCAGAGGCTCCAGACTAAACCCACAGCGATTGGCAAATGACCAATCCATAAGACTCAGGGCAGCGCCTGAATCCACATAGGCATCGACGGAAATGGATGATAATGAACAAATCAGAGTCACAGACAGAATGAACTTAGACTGTAAAGTACTAATGGCAACAGACTTATCAACCTTTTTTGTGCGTTTAGAGCATGCTGATATAACATGAGCTGAATCACCACAATAAAAGCACAACCCTTTTTTCCGCCTATACTTTTGCCGTTCACTTCTGGACTGAATTCTATCACATTGCATTATCTCAGGTGACGGTTCAGACGACACCGCCAAATGATGCACAGGTTTGCGCTCCCGTAAACGCCGATCAATCTGAACAGCCATAGTCATAGACTCATTCAGACCAGCAGGCGCAGGGAACCCCACCATAACATCTTTAATGGCCTCAGAAAGGCCATCTCTAAACTTTGCAGCCAGAGCGCACTCATTCCACTGAGTAAGTACCGACCACCTCCGAAATTTTTGACAATAAATTTCTGCTTCATCTTGCCCCTGAGAGAGGGCCAACAAAGCTTTTTCAGCCTGAATCTCTTGGTTAGGTTCCTCATAGAGCAAACCCAATGCCAGAAAAAACGCATCTGCATTAAGCAACGCAGGGTCCCCTGGTGCCAATGCAAATGCCCAATCCTGAGGGTCACCCCGCAGGAAAGATATAATTATCTTGACTTGCTGAGCAGGGTCTCCAGAGGAGCGAGATTTCAAAGAAAGAAACAACTTGCAATTGTTCCTAAAATTCAGAAAACGAGATCTATCTCCAGAAAAAAACTCTGGGACAGGAATTCTAGGTTCAGACATAGCAGCATGTACAACAAAATCCTGTATATTTTGAACCTTAGTGGCAAGATTATTCAGGCTGGAAGTCAAACTCTGGACGTCCATGATAAACAGCTGAGATCAGAGCCATTCAAAGATTAAGAGGAGGAGGAAGTAGCCAGGCTGCAATAAGGCTAGGCAGCAAACTCTGAGGGGAAAAAAAAAAAAAAAACTTCCTCAGACTACTTATCCTCCTACTTCAGCCAATACAATTAACACTTTGTGGGCCGGTTATACTGTCATGATCCCAATGGCAGGGGATCACAAAAAGGACAAGCACAGATACAAACAAGCTCTAGGGCGATGGAACCTGAGCTGACCGCGACCCTGAACCTAACACACAAATAAAAGTAGCCGGTGAACGTGCCTACGATGATCCTAGACGTCTCGCTCCAGCCGAAGATCTAACTTCCCCTATCAGAAGAAACACAGACCTCTCTTGCCTCCAGAGAAATACCCCACAGCAAATAGCAGCCCCCCACATATAATGACGGTGAAATGAGAGGAAAGCACATACGTAGTATGAAAACAGTTTCAGCAAAATGAGGCCCGCTAAAGCTAGATAGCAGAGGATACAAAAGTGAACTGCGCGGTCAGCGAAAAACCCTTCAAAAAACCATCCTGAAATTACTTGAACTCATGTGCCAACTCATGGTACATGAAAAGCAATTTCAGCCCACTAGAGCAACCAGCAGCAGAGAATCACATATCTGCAGGCTGGACTAAAAACCAAATTAAGCAAAACACAAAACAGGAAAATCCAAACTTAGCTTGTCCAGAAGGTTCTAGGAGCAGGGAGCAGAGGTAACAAGACACACTGGATACATTGATAACCGGCGAGGAAATGCCAGCAAAGCCAGGTTAAATAGGAAACTCCCATATGCTGATGGAACAGGTGGAACCCAGAAACCCAGGAAAGACAAGTCACCCAGTACCATCAGTAACCACCAGAGGGAGCCCAAAAACAGAACTCACAACAGATGAACCTAATTCAGTGGATCATGCTGAGAAGACCTTGTTGGCCCTGAGTCAGGGTCAAGAAGCGGCAGAATCATATTGCCAGAAATTTAGAAAATGGTCTGTACTGACTAAATGGAATGAGGATGCCTTGGCGGCAATTTTCAGAAAGGGTCTTTCTGAATCCGTTAAAGATGTTATGGTGGGGTTCCCCACGCCGGCTGGTTTGAGTGATTCTATGTCTTTGGCCATTCACATTGATCGGCGCTTGCGCGAGCGCAGAGTTGCGCATACTGTGTCGTTGTCTTCCGAGCAGAGTCCTGAGCCTATGCAGTGTGATAGGACTGTGTCTAGAGCTGAACGACAAGGATTCAGACGTCAGAATAGGTTGTGTTTTTACTGCGGCGATTCTGCTCATGTTATTTCTGATTGCCCTAAGCGTACCAGGAGAATCGCTAGTTCCGTTACCATCAGTACTGTACAACCTAAATTTCTGTTGTCTGTGACCCAGATCTGCTCATTATCGTCTTTTTCTGTCATGGCATTTGTGGATTCAGGAGCCGCTTTAAACTTGATGGACTTAGAATTTGCCAGACGTTGTGGTTTTCCCTTGCAGCCTTTGCAGAATCCTATTCCTTTGAGGGGCATTGATGCTACACCTTTGGCTAAGAATAAACCTCAGTTTTGGACACAGCTGACCATGTGCATGGCGCCAGCCCATCAGGAAGATTGTCGTTTTCTGGTGTTGCATAATTTGCATGATGCTGTTGTGCTGGGTTTCCCATGGTTACAGATGTATAATCCGGTATTGGATTGGAAATGTATGTCTGTGACTAGTTGGGGTTGTCAGGGGGTTCATGGTGACGTTCCTTTGATGTCAATTGCCTCCTCCCCCTCTTCTGAAATTCCTGAGTTTTTGTTTGATTTTCAGGATGTATTTGATGAACCCAAGTCCAGTTCCCTCCCACCGCACAGGGACTGTGATTGTGCGATTGACTTGATTCCAGGCTGTAAGTTCCCTAAGGGCCGACTTTTCAATCTGTCTGTGCCAGAACATGCCGCCATGCGGAGCTATGTTAAGGAGTCTTTGGAGAAAGGGCATATTCGGCCATCTTCTTCACCATTGGGAGCAGGTTTTTTTTTGTTGCCAAGAAGGATGGTTCCTTGAGACCCTGTATTGATTATCGCCTCTTGAATAAGATCACGGTCAAATTCCAATACCCTTTACCTTTGCTTTCTGATCTGTTTGCTAGGATTAAGGGGGCTAGTTGGTTTACTAAGATTGACCTTCGAGGGGCATATAATCTTGTTCGTATTAAGCAGGGTGACGAATGGAAAACTGCGTTTAATACGCCCGAAGGCCATTTTGAATACCTTGTGATGCCATTCGGGCTCTCTAATGCTCCATCTGTGTTTCAGTCCTTCATGCATGATATCTTTCGGAATTATCTTGATAAATTCATGATCGTATATTTGGATGATATTTTGATTTTTTCAGATGATTGGGAGTCTCATGTGAAACAAGTCAGGATGGTATTTCAGATCCTTCGTGATAATGCTTTGTTTGTGAAGGGGTCTAAGTGCCTCTTTGGAGTACAGAAGGTTTCTTTCTTGGGCTTCATTTTTTCTCCCTCATCTATAGAAATGGATCCGGTTAAGGTCCAGGCCATTCATGATTGGATCCAGCCCACATCCATGAAAAGCCTTCAGAAATTTTTGGGCTTTGCTAATTTTTAGGTGAGGGTAGAGCTGCATGACCAGCTCTACCCTCACCTACTGTATTCTCACCCATCCCTTGTAGATTGTGAGCCTTCGCGGGCAGGGTCCTCATTCCTCCTGTACCAGTTATGACTTGTATTGTTTAAGATTATTGTACTTGTTTTTATTATGTATACCCCTCCACACATGTAAAGCGCCATGGAATAAATGGCGCTATAACAATAAATAATAATAATAATAATTTTTATCGCCGTTTCATTGCCAACTTCTCTAGTGTGGTTAAACCCCTGACCAATTTGACCAAGAAAGGCGCTGATGTGACGAATTGGTCCTCTGCGGCTGTTTCTGCCTTTCATGAGCTTAAACGCCGGTTTACTTGTGCCCCTGTGTTGCGTCAGCCTGATGTTTCTCTTCCATTTCAGGTTTAGGTTGACGCTTCTGTGATTGGAGCAGGGGCTGTTTTGTCTCAGAGGAATTCTGATGGTTCCGTGATGAAACCGTGTGCCTTCTTTTCTCGAAAGTTTTCGCCTGCGGAATGCAATTATGATGTCGGCAATCGTGAGTTGTTGGCTATGAAGTGGCCATTTGAGGAATGGCGACATTGGCTTGAGGGGGCTAAGCACCGTATTGTGGTCTTGACCGATCATAAGAATCTGATTTATCTCGAGTCTGCCAAACGGCTGAATCCTAGACAGGCCCGATGGTCCCTGATTTTCTCCCGTTTTGATTTTGTGGTCTCGTATCTTCCGGGTTCTAAGAATGTTAAGGCGGATGCCCTCTCTAGGAGCTTTTTGCCTGATTCTCCTGGGGTCCTTGAGCCGGTCGGCATTCTGAAGGAGGGGGTGATTCTTTCTGCCATCTCCCCTGATTTGCGACGGGTTCTTCAGGAATTTCAGGCTGATAAACCTGACCGCTGTCCAGTGGGGAAACTGTTTGTTCCTGATAGATGGACTAATAAAGTGATTTCTGAGGTTCATTGTTCTGTGTTGGCTGGTCATCCGGGGATTTTCGGTACCAGAGACTTGGTTGGTAGGTCCTTTTGGTGGCCTTCCTTTTCACGGGATGTGCGTTCTTTTGGGCAGTCCTGTGGGACTTGTGCGCGGGCCAAGCCTTGCTGTTCCCGCGCTAGTGGGTTGCTTTTGCCTTTGCCGGTCCCTGAGAGGCCTTGGACGCATATTTCTATGGATTTTATTTCAGATCTTCCGGTTTCCCAAGAAGATGTCTGTTATCTGGGTGGTTTGTGACCGGTTTTCTAAGATGGTTCATTTGGTACCTTTGCCTAAATTGTCTTCCTCTTCTGATTTGGTGCCATTGTTCTTTCAGCATGTGGTTCGTTTACATGGCATTCCGGAGAATATTGTGTCCGATAGAGGCTCCCAGTTTGTTTCCAGGTTTTGGCGGGCCTTTTGTGCCAAGCTGGGCATCGATTTGTCTTTTTCTTCCTCCTTTCATCCTCAGACAAATGGCCAAACCGAGCGAACTAATCAAACTTTGGAAACATATTTGAGATGCTTTGTCTCTGCTGATCAAGATGATTGGGTGGCCTTCTTGCCATTGGCCGAGTTTGCCCTTAATAATCGGGCTAGTTCTGCTACCTTGGTTTCACCCTTCTTTTGTAATTCTGGTTTTCATCCTCGTTTTTCTTCGGGACAGGTTGAGCCTTCTGATTGTCCTGGGGTGGACTCTGTGGTGGACAGGCTGCAGCAAATTTGGGCTCATGTTGTTGACAATTTGGTGTTGTCTCAGGAGGAGGCCCAGCGTTTTGCTAACCGTCGCCGGCGTGTTGGTTCCCGGCTTCGGGTTGGGGAATTGGTCTGGCTGTCTTCCCGTCATGTGCCTATGAAGGTTTCTTCCCCTAAGTTTAAGCCTCGGTTTATTGGCCCTTCCAGCCTCTTTTTCCATCCATAATGTTTTTCATAGATCTTTGTTGCGGAAATATGTGGAGCCCGTTGTTCCCTCTGCTGATCCTCCTGCCCCGGTGTTGATTGATGGGGAGTTGGAGTATGTGGTTGAGAAGATTTTGGATTCTCGTTTTTCGAGGCGGAAGCTTCAGTATCATGTCAAATGGAAGGGTTATGGCCAGGAGGATAATTCTTGGGTTGTTGCCTCCGATGTTCATGCTGACGATTTGGTACGTGCCTTTCATTTGGCTCGTCCTGATCGGCCTGGGGGCTCTGATGAGGGTTCGGTGACCCCTCCTCAAGGGGGGGGTACTGTTGTGAATTCTGCTCTCGGGCTCCCTCCGGTGGTTATAAGTGGTAGCGCTGCTGTTTTTGGATCGCAGCAGCCATCAGGTGTGTCCACTTATGGTAATTCTAACTGGGCTATTTAGTCTTGCTTTACCCTTCAGTTTGTGCCAGTTGTCCATTGTTCCTGGAGGATTCACATCCCTGCCTGGTCTCTGCTGCTTGCTGTTCATTTCATTTAAGCTAAGTTCTGGCCTTGATTTTTGCAGTCCACATGCTGTGGGCCTTATTGTTCAGTGCTTCCTCATGTTTTGTGTTTTGTCCAGCTTGGTCTGTATAAGGATTTGTTTATCCAAGCTGGTATTTCTGGAGATGCAGATATACCCTCCATGCCTTTAGGTAGTTGTGGAGATTTTTGTATTTTCTGTGGTGGATATTTTCTAGTGTTTTAATACTGACCGCATAGCTCTCTGTCCTGTCCTTTCTATCTAGCTAGAATGGCCTCCTTTGCTAAAACCTGATTTCAGTCTGCGTATGTTATTTTCCTCTTCTCTCACAGTCAATATTTGTGGGGGGCTGTCTATTCTTTTGGGATTTTCTCTGAGGCAAGATAGTTTTCCCTTTTCTATCTCTAGGGTTAATTAGTCCTCCGGCTGTGTCGAGATGTCTAGGGAGCATTAGGTACATTCCACGGCTACTGCTAGTTGTGGCATTAAGTTCAGGTCTGCGGTCAGTACAGGTGCCACCTTCTCCAGAGAACGTCTCATGTTGCTCCTAGGCCACCAGTTCATGACACTGCTGTTTCTTGGCACAACATTAGAGGAGGCTGAGTTTTTATAAAACTGGGAAATTTGCATCACTATGATAGTGTTGACAGTGTCCATGGAAACCCCAGGCCAAAAGATGGCCATGGGGTCTTTCAGGGAAAAAGGCCTGTGAGCACTTGCAGGAGCTGACACGCCTCCTCCCCTGCCTGCGAGGCACTGGTCTAATGCCCTGCAGTGCAGAAGCATTGCAGAATATCAGATGACCAGTCTGTCACTATACAATGATGTCCCATTCTTGGTCAGGAAGGTGAAAACAGGCTTAGGAGTGAAGGGGCTAAAGGGAATCTATTGGCTAGATTTTGCCATTTGATCTGAGAGCAGAATAATGTAGGGGCAGAGAACCGCAATGCAGGGATTTGTTACTTGCTCAGTGGCTTGCTGTAGTTTCAAATCAGCAGTGTTTTCTTCAGCAGGAGATTATCATTAGAGGACTACCTGTCACATACCAGGCATTCCAGAGAATCTGCCCCACCACTCATAAACAGCTTGCTGACAAATCTGTGTACACAGGAACTTTCCAATACAGGGTGTGGGTGGGATTATACACAGATCAGCATTCGGAGCGCTACTACATCATCAAATCCCTGAGTTGGATTTGAACCCAATACCCATGTGCTGCAAAGCAATAGTACTAACCAATAAGCCACCGTGCTACCCTTTAACTATACGTACTCACAAGTTTCATCACTTTCTGTTAAAGCACACTGTGGCATAGTCAACTTTTTTAATGACCAACTAAAAGAACAAAACTCTTGAATAGAAAGCAAATATTTTATTATGATTTTTACATATTCTAAGTAATACATTTGAAGCAACAAATGTAAGTTTCTATGTTCAGATAGCACTTCATTAGATTTTAACTTGATGAAGACATTGTCACTCTGGGCTTTACGTTACCCATAGATATGCAGACATCTTTCAGAAACATATAATTTCTTGTTTTTGCTAATGATTATGGCTAAGAAAAGTTCACCATCAAAATATCACAAAAAATTGTCGATTTGCCATCGATATGTGATTCTTCATATTGTCAAATTTCTTTGTTATACAGAAGTCATGTTTTCTATTTTCTGTCTGTATCCCAAGGAAAACTCTAAAAATCCTTGTATCATTTTCTGGGGAAAAATATCCATATACTGAGGTTATCTATTAAAGTTACATATGTAATACATATTTCTTTCTCATTTCTGTGAGCTCTTCCAGTAATAGAAGAACCTATAATACTCTCAAAAAAAGTAAAAGAAGATACCTGAGTTGGAAAATCCCATAAGACCAATCCATTGAATATTTACCAGTATGGTTAGCAGAATAGTTTTATTGAATGATCAAAGCTTTTGACCTTTCATAAGTGTTAAATTTATAGTTATTCAACAATTAAAACAAACATATTAACATATTATAAATCCCACGATAAAATGCGTTCACTCTCCTTGCTTTCCATCTATTGATTATAATATTGCTGATACTGTCGAGCGTAGAGCTGATAGAGGTGGTTTCTGTAGTGATAATCATCATCATACCTTCCATAATTATCACCTTTTACTCCTCTAGGATCAATTTCATTCTCATGGTAATAATAGCCATTTTCATTATAGTAGCCATTATTGTCAGGTTCATATACATGAGCATTGCTACCTTCCTCACCACCTAGGTTATCATAATCACTGCTCTTAGTGAGTTCAGTGGGATTGTCAGCTGTTTCCTTAAGTTGTTGAGTTGCAGGTTCAATGGTACCAGCTTGTGTGGGCTGCACTTCAGTACTGCTCTCCTGGGCTGTGCTTGACTGTGCGTCATCAGTTGTGGTCTCATTCTGGCTTGCAGTACTATCTTCCACCTATTAAGAGAAAAAAACATGACACAATATAGTCACATTGCTCAATATCGTCAAGTATGAACGCCCTTTGCTCGTTAAAATTTAACTTCCAGCTCGTTGGCAGAAACCTATCAAGGCAGCCGGAGAGGAGAAGTAGTCGGGGACCTGCCTGTCCGACTTGTATCCAGCGTTACTCACTCCCCTGAGACTGATAAAGTTTGTTTTTCTCTGAAACAACATTTCAGAGTCAAACAAACCTGGCTGAGATTATACAGCCGGAGCCTGATATGTGCTGCCTGTGGATTGGGCAGCATGTATTACCTATCAGGCTTAAACTGCAAAATCAGAGTTCTATATGATCCTGGTCTTAGGGTACTGTCACACAGTGGCACTTTGATCGCTAGGATGGCACGATCCGTGACGTTCCAGCGATATCGTTACGATCTCGCTGTGTCTGACACGCTACTGTGATCAGGGACCCCGCTGAGAATCGTACGTCGTAGCAGATCGTTTGAAACTTTATTTCGTCGCTGGATCTCCCGCTGACATCGCTGAATCGGCGTGTGTGATGCCGATTCAGCGATGTCTTCACTGGTAACCAGGGTAAACATTGGGTTACTAAGCGCAGGGCCGCGCTTAGTAACCCGATGTTTACCCTGGTTACCAGCGTAAACGTAAAAAAACAAACACTACATACTTACCTTCCGTGTCTGTCCTCCGGCGCTGTGCTTCTCTGCACTGGCTGTGAGCGCCGGCCAGCCGGAAAGCGCAGCACAGCGGTGACGTCACCGCTCTGCTTTATGGCTGACCGGCGCTGACAGTGCAGAGGAAAGCATAGCGCTGGAGGACAGACACGGAAGGTAAGTATGTAGTGTTTGTTTTTTTACGTTTACGCTGGCGGGATCGTTGGTCGCTGGAGAGCTGTCTGTGTGGCAGCTCTCCAGCGACCAAACAGCGACGCTGCAGCGATCGACATCGTTGTCGTATCGCTGCAGCGTCGTTTCAGTGTGACGGTACCCTTAAAGCATGAGAAGGTGCTTCCCCCACTGGTAATTATGGTGCAATTACTGCTGTCAATTTGCATTGAAAAACACTACCATGATTTTTTTGTGCTAAATCTGTGCACATGTGCATATAGTTTAGTGTGAATGTGTTAATATATTCACCTGTCGCCCTGTTCCCCTTGATCCTGTTTCTAGATTGCCTGTTCATCTCAGTGACATCATCAATCTTAAGACTATCCATATCACTGTACACTTTATGCGTGAGCCAGGATTCTCTGTTACAATGTAAGTCTATCGAGCCGCGTTCTAACATTTCATAGGCTTACATTGTAAAAGCCACTTCGGAGTCATGTAGAGTTCAGTGTGACCTGGAGAGCCTGAAGTTTGGTGATGTCACTGAGAAGAGGAGAAGAACGGCACGGGATCCTGGAGAAGGTGGAGGTTGATGGGTATATTAATACACTCACACTACACTACATCGATATACACAGATATAGTAAAAAAAAATCATGGGACTGCTTCTTTAAGAAGTTAAAAGCTATTCTGTTAAAAAAAAAGTAATAAAGATAAGGCTCAAACGTATAATGGTAAATGCAAACGACGTCTTTTTCATATGGATGCTGCCTAAAAAAATGCCAAAAGGAATGGACATATGCACAACAAATGACCTGTTCTGCGTATGTGCCGTCTTTTGGCACTTCTTTTAAACACTAAGACTTTGAAAGCTGTGGAGAAGCTAAAAGAAGTGATTGGTTCATCGTTCTGGCCATTATGTGATGTATGGAATATAGGAAAAAAACAGCACGAAAAAATGTCTTAAAAGGCAACAGAAAATTCACCAAAAAGCCAAAAAAAAGATACATTCTTCTAAAAGTTGTGATGAGTATTAATTTAGCAGTACCCCATAATATTCAACAGCATCACTAGAAGAACATTTGAGAGGTCACATGTGGTACCCTTGCCAACAACGACCATGGATGATATGATATAAGTCCTTAACCTATCGCCATCTGCTGCTTTATTATTATTGATATTTTTATTACAAATAATATTTCACGTGGTCCTGATGAGAATAAATATGAATGTGGTGACAAAAAAACAGTATACATCTATACCTTAAGACAATGAGGGACAGTTAATAAAAGTAGTACAAGATGAAAATGGCCAGCCAATCAAAGCAGCGAAAGCAATGGGCCAGATTCTTTTAGAGGCCAATCAAAGAGTCAGCCAGTTTAGTTGTTATCGTTAACTGCCTGCCAAATGAATATAATGATTGTTTGTCACCTCTGGAGCAGAGGTTCCTCCGTTCTCCTCGGCACCTTCAGAGTCAGCTTCTTCTTCTGCCCCATTTCCTTCTGATTCCCCTGCTCCTGTTTCTTCTGAAGCAGCATTGTTTCCATTTTTACCAACATCCACGGATTCCTCCTGCTGTAATAAGATTAATTATTAACCTGATATTAAGCTAGAAAAATGTGAATGTCTTTATTTTACCAAATTTGTTTACTCCTGCTTACATCAACCTTTCTCCAAGTATTTAGTGAGGATTCTGTCTTCATTCCTAGAAAAGTCATCTGGAATGTATTCAGCCAAGACTGTGTATCTCGGCCTTTTGTTGTGTTTGAGGTTAACCTCTATGGTGGTTTGGAGGCAAGAATACATTGCTGGGAAGAGAGCCTTATAATGACTCATAAAACCACAAGATTTAAAAACAGGATAGAAGATTGCACACTATTTTGTATTCTAGAAGAACAAATTTTGTAAATTGAAAATTTTCATTTTAAAAACTTTATCATGGGTAGGAGATGACATATTCACACTTTAACCCCTTTATCCCTGAGGGTGGTTTGCACGTTAATGACCAGGCCAATTTTTGCAAGTCTGACCACTGTTAATTCATGAGGTCCTGACATATTGTACTTCATGATTGTGGTAACATTTCTTTGGTATGATTTGTGTTTATTTGTGAAAAACACGGAAATTTGGGGAAATTTGGATAATTTTGTAATTTTCAAACTTTTAAGTTTCTGGCCCTTAAATCACAGAGATATGTCACACAAAATAGTTAATAAATAACATTTGCCTCATGTCTACTTTACATCAGCACAATTTTGGAACCTAATTTTTTTTGTCTTGAAGACATCCAGTCACCATGGCAATGATCGGGGCCCCGCGTCTCCGATCCAAAGGCAGAGGAGCTGTCAGCCCTCTGCTGGCACCCGGAATGCTGCGTTCGTGTTTGATTGCAGCATTTTGGGGGTTAAAGTGCTGGGAGCACTTTCTGTGACTGCTCCTGGCACTTAATGCTTGGTGTCAGCTGTGAGAATCAGCTGACACCCGGCGGCGATCGCCCACACACCATCCATGTGCGCGATCGTACAGACATAATAATCGGTCCAAGGTCAAATAGGCCCAGGCCACATGGATGGATCATCATTACATCTGATGTCAGAATGGGGTTAACACTTTTAAGGGAATCTGTCACCAAGTTTTTGCTACGTCATCTGTGAACTGCCTAATGTACAGATAGATGCCCTATATCACTTAGATTACTGGGTGCAGCAGTTGTAGCACAACATTTTTAGATGTAGCATGTAGCAAAGCTCTTAAATCTACTCCCGTTACGTCACCACACGAACACTGCCAGAAGAAGCCGAAGACTGCCGAGTGAGCAGCCCCGGACGCAGATGCGGCCGCGAGACAGCGGGACTGGAGGACGTGTCGCTGGACAGGTAAGTATAATTATGTTTATTATTAATATTTTATGCTTTCTTTTACAGGCCCTGGACCCGAACTGGACCCGAACTGTGACACGGGTTTCCCATGGAAACCCGTGTTCGGGACCTTGTGATCTGCGGTACGGGTCCAGAACTTTACAGTTTGGGTTCGCCCATCCCTAG
The DNA here is from genome assembly GCF_032444005.1 of Ranitomeya imitator. Taxonomy (NCBI): domain Eukaryota; kingdom Metazoa; phylum Chordata; class Amphibia; order Anura; family Dendrobatidae; genus Ranitomeya; species Ranitomeya imitator. Next base: position 908,370,531 of record NC_091282.1, read on the forward strand.
TCATGACAATATACTGGTCACTCCTACATACTGATCACTAAATGGCAGTTTGGAATTTTCACTCAGCAACATTCACTACTGCTTTGAAAAACACCCATGGAGTCAAAATCGTCACTAAACCTGTAGATAAATTCCCAAAGGGGTATAATTTCCAAAATGAGGTCACTTGAGGGAGGGATTCTGTTCTTCAGCACTTAGAGGCTCTGTATATGGAGTCTGGAAACTATTTTAATAATATCTGTGGTTCAGGAGGCAAATAGCACTCTGTCCTTCAAGAGTCTCACCATGTGGCTAAGGGGTACTGTACAGCCGTATATAGGTTTTTTCTACATTTAGCAGAAATTGTGGGTCAAAATTTGGTACCATTTTTACCCATTTCCCAGCATGAAAATCTATAATTGGGGATAACATGCAATCTTGTTGGTAAAAATGTAAATTATTTTTTCTTCACTGCCCAGTGGAATACATTTCTATGACACACCTGTGGTGTCAATATGATCACTGCACCCCTAGGTGAATTCATTGAGAGATTTAGTTTGTAAAATGGGGTCACTTATGAGGGGTTCTGCTCTTCTGGCACCTCAGGGGCTCTGCCAGTATGACATGGCCTCCTCAAACCAGTGCAGTAAAATCTGAACTGTAACATTGCGCTCCTTCCCTTCTGAGCTTTACACTGTGCCTCAAAAGTAGTTTTCGACAACATATTGGGTATCAGTGAACTCAAGAGAAATTGCACAACATATTTTGGGGTCCATTTTCTTCTGATATCTTTGTGAAAATACAACATTTGGGGCTAGAAAACATTTTTGAGGTAAAAATTAGATTTTTTTATTTCAACGTTATAAATTGCTGTGAAGCACCTGAAGGTTCAAGGTGCTCAAGACACATCTAGATAAGTTCCCTGAGGGGTTTAGTTTCCAAAATGGTGACAATTGTGGGGGGTTCCACTGTTTAGGCACATCAGGGGCTCTCCAAATGCATCATGGCACCTGATAATTATTCCAGCAAATTTTGCATTCAAAAGGTTAAATGATGCTCCTTCACTTCCAAGCCCGTGCATCCAAACGGTACTTTTTCTCCACATGTTGGGTATCAAACTTAGGAGAAATTTTATGGTGCAAATTCTCCTGTTACCCTTACAAAAGTGCAAAATTTGGAGCTAGAATACATTTTTGTGGGAAAAAAAATTTTTTTTTCACTTCTCAATGTTGCAAAGCACCTGGGATTTCAAGGAGTTTTTAGATTTAGCAATGCAGCAGATCTAAAAATAAAAACTTCCCCCTGCCCCCACGAGGGTTTCTATGTACACATTCTAAAAACAGTGAGCTGCTTACTGCATTGGAAGGGGGGAGTCAGACTAGCATGCACATACTGCTGTAGCTGATAGTCCAAACCATGATAACCACCAGGTGATCAAACCTTCAGAATAAGTAAACAAAAGCACACAGCCTGACATGTCACATATCTTTGAAATCTGTATTTTAAACCTTATCTCATGCTGTCCTCAGATTACATAGCAAAAACCTGCTGACAGATTATCTTTAGCTTTAATACCACAGGTCAATATGATAATAGCAATAATGATACCCCATTGAAATTATTTTTGTAGTTATGTTTTACTGCTCACACAAAAGAAAATATTTTTACCCCAAAAATCTTTTTTTGGGGGAGGGGTGGGGACTTGGATCACCATATTCCTAGACCCAAACATTTTTTATGTTTTTGTGGACAAAGTTATATAGACCTGTCTCCAATCTTGCCTTCATCTCTAAACTCCCCGAATGCTTGGTCCACTCCTGTCTCATCCGCTGTCTCTCAGATAACTCTCTTCTCGACCCTCCTCAATCTGGTTTCCGCTCTTTACACTCTACTGAAACTGCCCTCACTAAAGTCTCTAATGATCTACTAACAGCTAAATCTAATGGTCACTACTTCATGCTAATTCTCTTGGATTTCTCCGCAGCATTCAACACTGTGGATCATCAGCTCCTCCTCACTATGCTCCGTTCCATCGGCCTCAAGGACACCGTTCTCTCTTGGTTCTCCTCCTACCTCTCTGACCGCTCCTTCACTGTATCTTTTGCTGGCTCCTCATCTCATCTTCCCCTTACTGTTGGGGTTCCTCAAGGATCGGTCCTAGGCCCCCTCCTCTTCTCCTTGTATACCACCCCTTTTGGACAAACAATCAGTAGATTTGGTTTCCAGTACCATCTCTATGCTGATGACACCCAATTATACACTTCTTCTCCTGATATCACGCCTGCCTTTTTAGAAAACACCAGAAAGTGTCTTACCGCTGTGTCTATCATCATGTCCTCCCTCTATCTGAAACTGAACTTGTCAAAAACTAAACTCCTTGTGTTTCCTCCCTCTACTAATGTGCCTATGCCTGACATTGCCATCTCAGTGTGCGGAATATGTTGGCGCTATATAAATAAAATTATTATTATTATATGAGTGCTTATTTTTTGTGTAGCAAGCTGTAGTTTGAACTGGTGCCATTTCTGAGCACATACAATTTTTGATCACTTTGAAATTAATTTTTTGAGATGATGGGTGAGCAATCTTAAGCAATTCTTGTATTGTTTTTGATTTTTGTTCTTTTATGGCTGAACAGTATGTGATAAATAATATTATAGTATTACAATATGCAAGTAGAACAAACAAGTCAAGCCAGACATGTCACTCGAAACAAGGATCACAAAGCTACAACTAGCCTACTTTGGACACATCATGCGAAGACAGCAATCACTAGAGAAGGGTATAATGGTCAGAAGAATAGAAGGAACAAGGTGAAGAGGAAACCCCGATGGCTTGATATTATCAAGATACAGGTGCAGCTCACAAAATTAGAATATTATCAAAAAGTTAATTTATTTACATAGTAACATAGTAACATAGTAACATAGTTAGTAAGGCCGAAAAAAGACATTTGTCCATCCAGTTCAGCCTATATTCCATCATAATAAATACCCAGATCTACGTCCTTCTACAGAACCTAATAATTGTATGATACAATATTGTTCTGCTCCAGGAAGACATCCAGGCCTCTCTTGAACCCCTCGACTGAGTTCGCCATCACCACCTCCTCAGGCAAGCAATTCCAGATTCTCACTGCCCTAACAGTAAAGAATCCTCTTCTATGTTGGTGGAAAAACCTTCTCTCCTCCAGACGCAAAGAATGCCCCCTTGTGCCCGTCACCTTCCTTGGTATAAACAGATCCTCAGCGAGATATTTGTATTGTCCCCTTATATACTTATACATGGTTATTAGATCGCCCCTCAGTCGTCTTTTTTCTAGACTAAATAATCCTAATTTCGCTAATCTATCTGGGTATTGTAGTTCTCCCATCCCCTTTATTAATTTTGTTGCCCTCCTTTGTACTCTCTCTAGTTCCATTATATCCTTCCTGAGCACCGGTGCCCAAAACTGGACACAGTACTCCATGTGCGGTCTAACTAGGGATTTGTACAGAGGCAGTATAATGCTCTCATCATGTGTATCCAGACCTCTTTTAATGCACCCCATGATCCTGTTTGCCTTGGCAGCTGCTGCCTGGCACTGGCTGCTCCAGGTAAGTTTATCATTAACTAGGATCCCCAAGTCCTTCTCCCTGTCAGATTTACCCAGTGGTTTCCCGTTCAGTGTGTAATGGTGATATTGATTCCCTCTTCCCATGTGTATAACCTTACATTTATCATTGTTAAACCTCATCTGCCACCTTTCAGCCCAAGTTTCCAACTTATCCAGATCCATCTGTAGCAGAATATTATCTTCTCTTGTATTAACTGCTTTACATAGTTTTGTATCATCTGCAAATATCGATATTTTACTGTGTAAACCTTCTACCAGATCATTAATGAATATGTTGAAGAGAACAGGTCCCAATACTGACCCCTGCGGTACCCCACTGGTCACAGCGACCCAGTTAGAGACTATACCATTTATAACCACCCTCTGCTTTCTATCACTAATTTCAGTTCTTCAAAACAAAAAGTGAAACTCATATATTAGATAGAGTCATTACAAACAGAGTGATCTATTTCAAGTGTTTATTTCTGTAAGGCTATGTGCTTACATTGCGTTTTAGCATTTTTACTGAGTTTTTCCGCTGCGGAAACGCTTAAAAAACGCTTACAAAATGCATCCCATTGTTTTTAATGGCATTCCGCAATTGTTATGCCCATGCTGCGTTTTTTTTCCGCAGCAGAAACGCATCGCAGCAAAAAAGCAGCATGTTCATTAATTTTGCGGAATCGCAGCAATTTGGCTGCTATATAATTGTATTGGGACGCATGGAAAAAAACACATGAAAACCACAATAAAAACGTGACAAATACGTTATAAAAACGCAAAAAAATGCTAGAAAACCGCGAGTGCATTTCCTGGCAAGGGAGTCCGTTTTTGATGAGGAAAATTGTGCTTAGAATCTGCAACATGGCCTATAGCCTTAATGTTGATGATTATGGCTTACAGCCTATGAAAACCCAAATGTCATTATCTCAGTAAATTAGAATACTTTATAACACCAGATTGAAAAATGATTTTAAAATCCGAAATGTTGGCCTGCTGAAATGTTTATTTAGTAAATGCACTCAATACTTGGTTGGGGCTCTTTTGGCATCAATTCCTGCATCAATGCGGCATGGCATGGAGGCGATCAGCCTGTGGCACTGCTGAGGTGTTATGGAAACCCAGGTTGCTTTGATAGCAGCCTTCAGCTTGTCTGCATTGTTGAGTCTGGTGTCTCATCTTCCTCTTGACAATACCCCATAGATTCTCTATGGGGTTAAGGTCAGGCGAGTTTGCTGGCCAATCAAGCACAGTGATACTGTTGTTATTAAACCAGGTATTGGTACTTTTGGCAGTGTGGACAGGTTCCAAGTCCCGTTGGAGAAATAAATTTCCATCTCCAAAAAGCTTGTCAGCAGAGGTAAGATTGAAGTGCTCTAAAAGTTCCTGGTAGACGACTGTGCTGACTTTGGTCTTGATAAAACACAGTGTACCTATACCAGCAGATGACATGGCTTCTCAAACTATCACTGATTGTGGAAACTTCACACTAGACCTCAAGCAGCTTAGGTTGTGTGCTACTCCACTCTTCCTCCAGACTCTGGGACCTTGATTTCCAAGGTCTAGTGTGAAGTATCCACAATCAACGATGGTTTCAGGAACCATGTCATCTGCTAGTGTAAAGGCCCCTTCACATTAAGCGACGCTGCAGCGATACCGACAACGATCCGGATCGCTGCAGCGTCGCTGTTTGGTCGCTGGAGAGCTGTCACACAGACCGCTCTCCAGCGACCAACGATGCCGGTAACCAGGGTAAACATCGGGTTACTAAGCGCATGGCCGCGCTTAGTAACCCGATGTTTACCCTGGTTACCATGCTAAAAGTAAAAAAAAACAAACACTACATACTTACCTACAGCCGTCTGTCCTCCGGCGCTGCGCTCTGCTTCTCTGCTCTCCTCCTGTACTGTCTGTGAGCCGGAAAGCAGAGCGGTGACGTCACCGCTCTGCTTTCCAGCTCACAGCCAGTACAGGAGGAGTGCAGAGCACAGCGCTGGAGGACAGACGGCTGTAGGTAAGTATGTAGTGTTTGTTTTTTTTTACTTTTAGCATGGTAACCAGGGTAAACATCGGGTTACTAAGCGCGGCCCTGCGCTTAGTTACCCAATGTTTACCCTGGTTACCAGTGAAGACATCGCTGGATCGGTGTCACACACGCCGATCCAGCGATGTCAGCAGGAGTCCAGCGACGAAATAAAGTTCTGGACTTTATTCAGCGACCAACGATCTCCCAGCAGGGGCCTGATCGTTGGTCGCTGTCACACATAACGATTTCATTAACGATATCGTTGCTACGTCACAAATAGCAACGATATCGTTAACAATATCGTTATGTGTGAAGGTACCTTAAGTCTACTGTGTTTTATCTAGACCAAAGTCAGCGCAGCCGTATACCAGGAAATTTTAGAGCACTTCATGCTTCCCTCTGCCGACAAGCTTTTTGGAGATGGAAATTTAATTCTCCAGCAGGACTTGGCACCTCTCCACACTGACAAAAGTACGAATACCTGATCTAAAAACAACAGTCCTTCCATGACCTGGGCTTCCACAACACCTCAGCAGTGCCACAGGCTGATCGCCTCCATGTCATGTCGCATTGATGCAGTAATTTATGCTAAAGGAGGCCCAAACAAGTATTAAGTGCATTTACTGAACATAGATTTCAGTAGACCAAGAATTTGGATTTTAACCTTCGTCAGGCTACATAATTTTACAACGTTAACAGGCTGCAGAGGTACAATTGTACCTTCATATATATTTTATTGAAATTTGGCCAATATATTCTGGACCACAACTGCAGAGATGTCACGAAATTTCAGCCCTCTACGGCTTTTAAAAAAAAAGTTATTGCAATTTTAAAACGGAATAGTTACAATTGAACCTACTCAGCCGGACGAAGGTTAAAATCATTTTTTCAAGCTGGTGTTATAAAGTATTCTAACTTACTCAGATGATGACTTTGGGGTTTTCACTAGCTGTAAGCCATAATCATCAACATTAACAGAAATAAACACTTGAAATAAATCACTCTGTTTGTAATGACTCTATATAATATATGAGTTTCACTTTTTGTATTGAAGAACTGAAATAAATTAACGTTTTGATGATATTCTAATTTTGTGAGATGCACCTGTGATAACAGAGAAGACCCTGGTGGACCCATCTGGGCATGCACAAGATGGATCTTCATAGCGAGTGTTTATTCATCATGTCTCCATGGCTCGAGATCAAGCTGAAGGCCATTAAATAATATTAATTTATAAAATGAGTAGAGACATTTACAGTGATTTGTTTTACATTTTACCTCTTTTGCACAAGAAAATAAATTTTTTATAAAATATTTTTTTAATTTGCATCATGTTCTGAGAGCCATAAAGTTATTTTTTGTTTACAGTGCTGTATCGTGAACATTTTTGAATGCATAAATCTTTTTTAATCACTTTTTTTTTGTTTTGTGAGACAGGCTGAAAAAAATGGCATTGTTTTTTCATTTAATTTTGCAATGATAAAGTTTTGGGATAAATAATGATATAATTTTACACTGCGTGTTATTGTGAATGCAGCCGCACCAAATATGTCATGTTTTTAGCTACATTTATTTTTTCCAGATAAAAACATTATTTTGTGGGGAAGAACTGGGATTTTTTTTTACAATATTTAATAGTCCCCCAAAGGAAATTTAAAATGTTATCTCATGGTCGCATTGATAATACACAGTACAACTTCAGTATACTGCACTGTTATGCTACACTGTTACTTTATTGCTTGACTGACATTTATCTTATCAGACCCTTCCCAAAGCGGGTTCTGATTGGCTGTGCTGTATGACAGACTTAAAGGTACTGTTACACCAAGCGACTTACCAACGATCACGACCAGCGATACGACCTGGCCGTGATCGTTGGTAAGTCGTTGTGTGGTCGCTGGGGAGCTGTCACACAGATAGCTCTCTCCAGCGACCAACGATCAGGGGAATGACTTCGGCATCGTTGAAACTGTCTTCAACGATGCCGAAGTCCCCCTGCAGCACCCGGGTAACCAGGGTAAACATCGGGTTACTAAGTGCAGGGCCGCGCTTAGTAAGCCGATATTTACCCTGGTTACCATTGTAAAAGTAAAAAAAAAAAAAAACACTACATACTCACATTCTGATGTCTGTCACGTCCCCCGCCGTCAGCTTCCCTGCACTTTCTGTGTCAGCGCCGGCAGTAACAGCGGTGACGTCACCGCTGTGCTCTGCTTTACAGCGGGAGAGCTGCAGACAGTATGCGCATTGCAATCTGATTTTGGATAATAGTAATAACAATTTTATTTATATAGTGCCAACATATTCCGCAGCGCTTTACAAAATAGAGAGGGGATTTGTACAGACAATAGACATTACAGCATAACAAAAATCACAGTTCAAAACAGATACCAAGAGGAGTGAGGGCCCTGCTCGCAAGCTTACAAACTATGAGGAAAAAGGGGAGACACGAGAGGTGGATGGTAACAATTGCTTTCGTTGTTCGGACCAGCCGTAGTGTAAGGATTGGGTGTTCATGTAAAGCTGCATGAACCAGTTAACAGCCTAAGTATGTAACAGTACAGACACAGAGGGCTATTAACTGCATAAAGTGTATGAGACTTGATGCGAGGAACCTGATTTTGGTTTAACTTATATGAATGGGCCACACAGGGATAATTAGGTTAATGCGTTGAGGCGGTAAGCCAGTCTGAACCAATGCGTTTTTAGGGCACGCTTAAAACTTAAAACTGTGGGGATTGGGGATTAATCATATTAACATGGGTAGTGCATTCCAAAGAATTGGCGAAGCACGTGAAAAGTCTTGGAGACGAAAGTGGTAGGTTCTGATTATTGAGGATGTTAACCTCAGGTCATTAGCAGAACGGAGGGCACGGGTAGGGTGGTAGGCTGAGACCAGGGAGGAGATGTAGGGTGGTGCTGAGCCATGGAGCGCTTTGTGAATGAGGGTAATAGTTTTACACTGGATTCTGCAGTGGATGGGTAGCCAGTGTAATGACTGGCACAGGGTAGAGGCATTGGTGTAACGGTTGGTGAGGAATATGATCCTGGCTGCAGCATTCAGGACAGATTGTAGAGGGGAGAATTTGGTAAGAGGAAGGCTGTTTAGGAGAGAGTTACAATAGTCCAGAAAAGAATGAATGAGTGAAACAGTAAGAGTTTTTGCAGAGTTGAAAGTCAGAAAAGGGCGAATTCTAGAAATGTTTTTGAGATGCAGATAAGAAGAGCGAGCCAATGATCGGATGTGGGGGATGAAGGAAAGCTCGGAATCAAGTATGACCATAAAGCAGCTGGCATGTTGCTTGGGAGTAATGGTGGAACCACACACAGAGATGGCAATGTCAGGCAAAGATAGGTTAGTAGAGGGAGAGAACACGAGGAGTTCAATTTTTGACAGGTTCACTTTCAGATAGAGGGAGGACATGATGTTAGCGACAGCGGTAAGAAAAAAAAAGGCAGGCGTAAGATCAGGAGCAGAAGTGTATAATTGAGTGTCATCAGCACAGAGATGGTACTGGAACCCAAATCTACTGATTGTTTGTCCAATAGGGGCAGTATACAAAGAGAAGAGTAGGGGGCCTAGGACTGATCCTTGAGGAATCCCAACAGAAATGGGAAGGTGAGAGGAGGAGGAACCAGCAAAAGATGCAGTGAAGGAGCGATCAGAGAGATAGGAGGAGAACCAGGAGAGAACGGTGTCCTTGAGGCCGATGGAGCAGAGCATAGTGAGGAGGAGCTGATGATCCACAGTATTGAATGCTGCAGAGAGATCCAAGAGAATTAGCATGGAGTAGTGACCAATAGATTTAGCTGTTAGTAGATCATTAGAGACTTTAGAGAGGGCAGTTTCAGTAGAGTGTAAAGAGTAGAAACCAGATTGAAGAGGGTCAAGAAGAGAGTTTTCTGAGAGATAGCGGGTATGACGGGAGTGGACCAAGCGTTCGAGGAGTTTAGAGATGAAGGGAAGAATAGAGACAGGTCTATAATTAGTGGCACAGTTTTGATCAAGGGATGGTTTTTTAAGTAGTGGATGTATGATGGCATGCTTAAATGAGGAGGGAAAGATACCGGAAGAGAGAGAAAGGTTGAATATTTTTGTTAGGTGAGAGGTGACAGCCGGGGAAAGGGACGTGATGGAATGGGGGTCACTGGTGTAAGTGGTTGGGCGAGAAGATGCAAGGAGCCTGATTACTTCTTCTGTAACTGGTTCAAAGTCAGAGAGTGAACGAGATGTAGTGGGGGAGAGAGGAGTGTGCATGGTCTGAGGGGATTGGGAGATAATTTCCTGTCGAATGTGGTCAATTTTTTTTTTTGAAGTAATTGGCCAGATCATCAGCTCAGTTGGGGCCTGCACTCCTTGGTTTAGTAGGGACTGCAAAGTGTCAAAGAGATGCTTAAAGTTATTGGACAGGGAGGTGATGAGAACGTTAAAATAGGTTTGTTTGGAGAGGTGAAGGGCAGAGTTATATGTTTTAAGCATGAACTTATAATGGATGAAATCTTCAGGTAGATTAGATTTTCTCCACAGAAGTTTGGCGCACCTGGAGCACCGCTGCATGAAATGTGTTTGCAGCGTGTTCCACGGTTGTCGCCGTCTGTGCCGAATTGCTCTATGTATAGGAGGTGCAGTTTCATCCAGGGCACTTTGCAGGGTTTCATTGTAATGTTTCAGTGCAGAATCAGGACATGAGATGGAGGAGATAGGGGCCAATCTCGGATGCATGGACATCTGCATAATTCCTTAGGTAAGTGGACTCAGGCAGGGAGAAGCCCCCAGGGACCTGCCTGAGTCCACTGGGAAACCCAGGTTTTCTCTGTCAATCTGTAGTGTTTCAGAATAAAACATACATAACTGTAATACTGATCAAGAGAAAAATGGAGTAGCCACAAACCACCAAAAAGTAAAAAAAAATTGTTGAAAGAAAAATTAGAAAAAATGATAAATACCATCAGTTTACAAATATGCCAACAAAAGGAGGAAAAACTAGAGGAGGGCAAGAGGTAGATTCAGCAAGTAAAGCAACAAATAATATGCTATGTACCCATGTAGTTAGGCTGATATATATTAAAGGAAATAATATCAACATACTGTATATCATAGATATAAAATAGAGCAGAAACCAATAGATCATGTAAAGTATTGCTTACCCATGATAAGGGAGGCTCAGTATAAGCCCACCAGCATGGCCCCGACGCACTTTTCGCGTGCAGCTTTCTTAAGGGGAGGTGTAAATGAAAGTGTCCTATCCTACATTTATAAGGATCCCACAGGTGCCAGTGTAATTGGAGCATGGATGCTGCTGCCCACACCATCAGTAACACTACCGCCTGCAGCCATCACAGTGGTGCACGCATGGAAGGCCAAATGGCTGTGTGACATCATCAACATGTGTGCATCACCTACAGTCAGTCTACAGAGTATTCTCCCAAAAGTCTTGGGGATCATCAAGATGTTTTCTGAAAAAACTTAGACAAGCCTTTATGTTCTTATTGATCAGCAGTTGTTTTCATCTTGGAACTCTGCCATTCAGGCCATTTTCGCCCAGTCTCCTCCTTATAGTGGAGTCATGAACATTGAACTTAACTGAGGCAAGTGATGTCAGCAGTTCTCCAAATGTTGTTGTGGGGTCTTTTGTGACCTCTTGGATTAATCCTTTTGGGGTAATTTTGGTTGGCTGGCCAGTCCTGGAAAGGCTCACAACTGCTCAATGTTTTCGCTATTTGTGAATAAAGGCTCTTAATGTGGTTCACTGGAGTCCCAAAGCTTTATAAATGATTTTAGAACATTTTCTAGACTGATTGATCTCATTTACTTTGTTTCTCATTTATTCAAGAATTTTTTTGGGTTGCGGTATGTCTAGCTTTTGAGGATCTTTTGGTCTACTTCACTGTGTCAGCTAGGTTTTATTTAAGTGATTTCTTGATTGAAAACAGATGTACAAATAATTAGGCCCAGGTATGGCTAGGGACTTTGAACTCAGCTTCCCAAAGATGTGATCAACCACAGTTAACCCCTTAATGACCACCAATGCGTCTTTTTACTGACCTGAGATTTAAGAGACTAGCATTCCCATACAGGTGACAATCCAGCAGCTGTCAGCTGTACACTATAGCTGACAACTTGGTGCATCAGCCACAATCAGTGTTGGCACTAACCTTGGCCGTTTAACCCATTAAATGCTGCTGTCAATAGTGATCACAGTACCTAAAAGGTTAACAGAGCATGAGGGCTCCCTCTTTAACCGCATCAGCGCCCTAAGATTATGATTGTGTGGTCCTGATGTTTCCCTTGGAAGTTCACAACCAAATAGTGGCCTTAGAGTCTCCTGGCTGTAGTAACCTGCTCAAAAGCTAGCGACATTTAGTTGGTAAAAATAAATTTCTTCATTCTTGTTATGTTACTTTGCATTAATTTCTGAAAAGCACATGCAGGGTTAATGAACTATCTGAGAGCAATTTTGAACATGTTAAGAGATGCGTTTTTTTAAATGGTATCACTTTTGGGAATTTCCAATATATAGGACCCCCAAAGTCACTTTAAAACTGAATTGTTCCCTGTAAAAGTAAGTTTTGTAAATTTCCTTAAAAAAATGAAAAATTACTGCTACAGTTTTAAACCTTCTAAAACACTAACGAAATAAAACAACATTTTACAAATGGTGCTGATGTAAAACAGACATGAGGGAAATTTCACTTATTAATGTTTTTGTGTGGTATGACTATCTGGATTAAAGGGATAATCATTCAAACTTTGAAAATTGCTGATTTTTTAAAATTTTTGTCAAATTTCTAATATTTTTATAAAATAAAGCAAAACATATCAACCTAAGATTTCCATTATCATAAAGTATACTATGTCACAAAAAAACATTCTCGCAATCAATGGGATATGTTGAAGCATTTCAGAGTTTTTGCTACATAAGGTGACGTTGGTCAGATTTAAAAAAATTGGCCTGGTCTCTAAGAGTAAATTTGCACGGTCAGTAAACGCTGCGGGTTGGATGCTGCATACATCTGCAGCGTCCAACCCGCAGCGTGCAGATGTTACAGCATAGTGGAGGGGATTTCAAGAAATCCCATGTCCACTATGTGTGCACCAATGCCCGCTGCTTATCTGCACAGACAGACATGTGGGGCGTCTTTCCAGACCGCGGCATGTCAATTTATCTTTCGGAGACGTGTGTCTCCACAAGATAAATTTCACCCGTCCAATGTGACGTTAATGAACATAAGCAGATTCACCTGTGTTGAAAAGCCGGCAGCGTTTTGGATGCAGCGGACATGTGCTGCGCCCAAAACGCTGCCAATTACTGACCGTGAGAACATACCCTTAGGGGTTAATTTATGTTTTAGGAGGGGAGAGCAATCACTTTTTCACACTGGAACCTGTAGGCTTGGATTTTTTTTCCTTAATGATAAAGACATTCATTTAAAAACTGCCTTTTGTGTTAACTTATGTTATTTTTGTCTAATTTTGACATTTGTTTGGTGATCTGAAACATTTAAGTGGAAGAATAGGAGATCAGGAAGGGGCAAACACTTTCACACAACTGTATTTTACCCATTAATATTTTTACGTGATAAAAAAGAAACAAAAAAAGTGCACGTTTGGTATCGCCCGTGTCCGGAATGACATGACTTATAAAACTGTCACACAAGTTAACTCCTTCGGTGAACATCGAAAAAAAAAAGGTAAAATAAAATCAAAATTATGATTTTTCATCATACTGCACCCCAAAAAAGTGGAACAAAACACAATGAAAAGACAAATGCAAAGAGAAATGGTATAGCTGAAAACGTTATCTTACCCCGCAAAAAACAAGCAGCCATACAGCACTATCAGCAGAAAAATAAAAAAGTGATACATCTCAGAATAAGGCTATGTGCACATGATGCATTTTTGATCCGCTTTTTTCCACACGGAAATGATCCAAAAAATGCAATGAAATATTTATGCAAGGTAACACAATGACAATCCTGAAATGCTGTGCACAAGATCAGTAAATTTCAGTCCGTATTTGCAGCGTTTTATTTTCTGCAGCATATCAATTCTTTTTGCATTTTTGCAGCATTTTTGACTCATTAACTTCAATTGAGTCAATAAAATCTGCAGCAAAAATGCAGGTGTAAAAAGGTTTGCGTATTTGCTGCTTACTTGCTGCAGATTTTCTGCCAAAAATGCTGCAAATTGTCAAAGGAAATGATGTCAGAAGGAGGAAGAGTGTGTTGGCGGAGAATATGTGTGTGTCTCTGTGTGGGGGCGGAGAATATGATGAAAAAGCCAATATGCTAAATGACTTTTTTCATCAGTATTTACACAAGAAAATCCCATGGCAGACAAGATGAGTCAAGATGAGAAAATCCCATGGCAGTACACCCCTGAGTACTGCAGGAATTAAGTACAGTCATTGATAGACCATTATTTTTAATCTTTAAAGACTCCATAATAACAGGCTCTGTACCACAGGACTGGCGTATAGCAAATGTGGTGCCAATATTCAAAAAGGGGACAAAAACTGAACTCGGAAATTATAGGCCAGTAAGCTTAACCTCTACTGTGAGTAAAATCCTGGAGGGAATTCTAAGGGATGCTATACTGGAGTATCTGAAGAGGAATAACCTCATGACCCAGTATCAGCACGGGTTTACTAGGGACCGTTCATGTCAGACTAATCTGATCAACTTCTATGAAGAGGTAAGTTCCGGACTGGACCAAGGGAACCCAGTGGACGTGGTGTATATGGACTTTTTAAAAGCTTTTGATATGGTGCCATACAAAAAGGTTGATACATAAAATGAGAATAATGGGGAGAGGGGAAAATATGTGTAAGTGGGTTAAGAGCTGGCTCAGGGATAGGAAACAAAGGGTGGTTATTAATGGAGCACACTCGGACTGGGTAGCGGTTAGCAGTGGGGTACCACAGGGGTCAGTATTGGGCCCTCTTCTTTTTAACATCTTTATTAATGACCTTGTAGGGGGCATTCAGAGCGGAATTTCAATATTTGCAGATGACACTAAACTCTGCAGGGTAATCAATACAGAGGAGGACAATTTTATATTACAGGATGATTTATGTAAACTACAAGCTTGGGCTGATAAATGGCAAATGAGCTTTAATGGGGATAAATGTAAGGTCATGCACTTGGGTAGAAGTAATAAGATGTATAACTATGCGCTTAATTCTAAAACTCTGGGCAAAACCGTCAATAAAAAGACCTGGGTGTATGGGTGGATGACAAACTCATGCTCAGTGGCCAGTGTCAGGCAGCTGCTACAAAGGCAAATAAAATAATAGGATGCATTAAAAGAGGCCTAGATGCACATGAGAAGAACATAATTTTACCTCTATACAAGTCACTAGTTCGACCACACTTAGAATACTGTGCACAGTTCTGGTCTCCGGTGTTTAAGAAAGACATAGCTGAACTGGAGCGGGTGAAGAGAAGAGCGACCAAGGTTATTAGAGGACTGGGGGGTCTGCAATACCAAGATAGGTTATTACACTTGGGGCTATTTAGTTTGGAAAAACGAAGACTAAGGGGTGATCTTATTTTAATGTATAAATATATGAGGGGACAGTACAAAGACCTTTCTGATGATCTTTTTAATCATAGACCTGAGACAGGAACAAGGGGGCATCCTCTATGTCTGGAGGAAAGAAGGTTTAGGCATAATAACAGACTTTGGTTCTTTACTGTAAGAGCAGTGAGACTATGGAACTCTCTGCCGTATGATGTTGTAATGAGTGATTCATTACTTAAATTTAAGAGGGGATTGGATACCTTTCTTGAAAAGTATAATGTTGCAGGGTATATATACTAGATTCCTTGATAGGGCGTTGATCCAGGGAACTAGTCTGATTGCCGTATGTGGAGTCGGGAAGGAATTTTTTTCCCCAAAGTGGAGCTTACTATTTGCCACATGGGTTTTTTTGCCTTCCTCTGGATCAACATGTTAGGGCATGTTAGGTTAGGCTATGGGTTAAACTAGATGGACTTAAAGTCTTCCTTCAACCTTAATAACTATGTTACTATGTTACTAATATGTGTGTGTGTGTCTCTGTGTGTGGGCAGAGAATAGGTGTCGGCGTCTGTGTGTGGGTGGAAAGTATATGCGTGTGTCTCTGTGTGTGGGTGGAGAATATGTGAGTGTGTCTCTGTGTGTCTGTCTGTGTGTGTCTACCCATGCGACGTGTGTACCCAGGCATCATCTGATGGGACTACTACTCCCATCCGGCTAAGTCTTTTGTCACATATGACAGAGACAGCATGAGCCGATGATGGGAAAATAGTCTCATCATCCGGCGCCTGTGTTCAATTGTAAAAAAATATCAAAACATTTACTTAATTACATACACACGAGGTCAAAATTGTTGGTATTCCTCGTTTAATGACAGAAAAACCTACAATGGCCACAGAAATAACTTGAATCTGACAAAAGTAATACATTAAAAATCTATGAAAATGAACAAATGAAAGTCATAAATTGCTTCTTTTAACCATGCTTCCACAGAATTTAAAAAATATAAAATAAAACTAATGAAATAGGCCTGGACAGAAATGATGGTACTCTTAACTTAATATTTTGTTGCACAACCTTTTGAGGCAATCACTGCAATCCAACGATTCCAGTAGCTCTCAATGAGACTTCGGCACCTCTCGACAGGTATTTTGACCCACTCTTCAAGAGCAAACTGCTCCAGTTGTCTTGTGTTTGAAGGTTGTCCAGACGGCATGTTTCAGCTCTTTCCAAAGATGCCCAATAGGATTTAGGTCAGGGATCATAGAAGTCCACTTCAGAATAGTCCAATATTTTCCTCTTAGCCATTCTTGTGCGTTTTTAGCTGTGTGTTTTACGTCATTATCCTGTTGCAAGACCCATGACCTGCGACTGCGACCAAGCTTTCTGACACTGGTCAGCACATTTCTCTCTAGAATCTTTTGATAGTCTTGAGATTTCATTGAACCCCTCACAGATTCTAGACACCCTGTGCCTGAAGCAGAAAAGCAACCCCAGAACACCTCCTTAATGTTTCACAGTAGGGACAGTGTTCTTTTCTTGATATGCTTCATTTTTCCGTCTGTGAACATAGAGCTGATGTGCCTTGCCAAAAAGTTCCATTTTTGTCTCATCTGTCCATAGGACATTCTCCCAGAAGCTTTATGGCTTGTCAACATGTAGTTTGGCGAATTCCAGTCTGGCTTTTTTATGATTTTTTTCAATAATCTTGTCCTCCTAGTCGTCTTCCATGAAGTCCACTTTGGCTCATACAACGATGGATGGTGCCATCTGACACTGAAGTTCCTTGAGCTTGAAGTTCACCTTTAATCTGTTTAGAAGTTTTCCTGGGCTCTTTTGTTACCATTCGTTTTATCTATCTCTTTGATTTGTCTAACTGAAAAAAAGCGGGTTCCTATATAAAACTAAAATATAACCTTTATTCTATATCAATTAAGAAGAAGGTGCAAACATCTAGTGCTGACAAAGGTGCAAAGTGCATACGTACAACATGAAGACACATATAAAAATATATGAGCATATAACCGCAAAGGAAGATATTATCTAGTATGCAGAAAACACACTAGTATCTTAAACAGAAACAGGCCAGAGACTATGAATCCGTATACCTCTAGATCTCACGTCTCTACTACCACAACTGTTTTACTATGGCAGGATACCGTTCCAGCAGGCTATGTCTATAATCCATTATCAGCCTCTAGATAACTGCTGTTGCAGTGTAGACGTATCCCTACCCAGCGGTATATCACTCTTCCTAATGCTCTGCAAACCGCGGTGACCCTGTTGTCATCCAAATGCCCTCCACTGGCAACATATTGGGGCAAAGACGTATATAGAGTCATATGCGTTTTTTAACCAGTGATACTCATCTGTCTTCTGCTGGTCATGCTTAAGTGACCTGGTGCAGTGTTGAGTATCAGTGGCCCATGGTATCGGTCATTCCACTTCCAACCGCATTATTCCCTGTGGGCTCTTTTTCTTGTACAGTGCTTCCCAACGCGTTTCATATGGATCATACTCATCAGGGGATCATGTCACATATACAAATAATGCGTGAGCATAGAGCTATGGCGGACCCACCGCCGCCTCCTTTTATATGTGGCTACCTGGCGTCTCCTCGTCTCGGGTTTCCGGACGCCGGGCGCCTCACTTCCGGTGTAACCGAAGACTCAGCACCCTGGAACAAGGGGGAACGCAAACTCCGTTCCGGATATCCCGACGTCGGCGCATCATGCCGTAACGTCATATCCGGTGGGCGGGCATAACATGCGTCTCGCCCACAGGACGGCGCCTGCTAGCGCTTAGCGCTTTTTTAGGTGCAAAAAGCAGAGGAAATCCATCTCTCTGACCTCTTCTGTACCTCTATATCCATGAGGGGAAAATCAAAATACCCCAGAGCCCTTTGAAAAAGGTGTACATACAGGCTTACACTACCAAAATAAGCTAATGATAACCCCATGGTATGGGGTGTACAGGACCTCGGATTACAGTATGTTTCACCCAGAAAACCATAATAAAATATACATACACAAGTCCAGATGATGGTATAAATCACCACAGAACCGTGTAAATCACAGAAAAATAGAATAAATGACATGACATGCTTAAAAGAAAACCGCAAAAAATATATATGAGGAGAACATACGTAGGCAACACAACGGACCCTCACAGAAAGACAGAACAGGGTGCAGCTAACCAAAATCCCTATGCATACCCTCTCTATTCTGGTCCCTGCCTATCGCGGAGGTTGGCACCCTAGACTTGCGCAGTGGCGCCCCCACTCGACGGCGGCTGCCCCTATTGCCAGGATACCCTATGGACCCCTGTTACTACAGGAAGGAAGAAAAGCCTACGTGGTCATTCAGACCATATGGTGTAGTGGTTTGAAGGCGGAAAATCCACCTACTTTCCCCCTGCAATATATTCCTGTCCCAATCTCCACCTCTCTGAGACTGGTAGACTCTGTCTATACCCATAAATTTAATCATTTTCAGATCACCTTGGTGGATCTTATTGATGTGATTAGCAACCGGGGTATCTCTTTTGTTAATAGTGTCACAGTGGTGTTCTCCGACTCTTCTTCTCAGTTCCCTACTTGTTTTGCCAATATATTCCAGTCCGCAATTACATGTCATTTTATAGATCACTCCCTTCGTTTTGCAGTTTATAAAGTGGTTGACGTGAAATACCTTCCCTGTTACATTGCTCGTAAATGTTCTGCCTTGTTGTATGGACTGACAGTATTTACAGTCCCCGCATCTGTAGCAACCCTTAGTTTTCCCACCTAACCAAGTTGTTTGTGATTGAGGAGGGGCGAAGTGGCTGTGGACCAACCTATCTTTTAGTGAGCGACCTTTTCTGAAAGTAATCTGCGGGGCTGGGGTTAAAATATCCTTAAGATCATTGTCCATCTGTAATATAGACCAGTGTTTCTTTATGATCTCACGTAGGTCCCCCGCCCCGTTTGTGTATTTAGTAATCAGTCTTAGACTGTGTTCGTTTTCTTTTTTAGGGGTAGGTGTCAAAAGATCCCTTCTTGGTTTTTTAAGGGATGACTTAAATGCTTCACTCAAGATCTTATTAGGGTACCCCCTCTCCAGAAACCGCTCCTTTAGGTCTTTTGCCTGCTCTAGATATCTGATATTATCCGAGCAGTTCCTTCGTATCCGGAGGTATTGGCCCTTGGGTATTCCTCTCTTGAGTGGTATCGGATGGTTAGATTCCCATCTCAAGAGAGAATTTGTTGCCGTGGGTTTCCTGAAGGTGCTTGTTGACAGTTGCCCCTTTTCACCCCTCTCTATCAGAATATCCAAAAAAGGCAATTTTGACCAATTGGACTCGAAGGTAAATTGTAGACCCAGGGGGCACAAGGGCTCCCCATCGCGGTGCCCCTGCCTTACTAAAAACTATTTCATGTATGACGGTAGGTACTTCCACCAGCTCAGGGGCACCGCGATGGGGAGCCCTTGTGCCCCCTCCTATGCTAATTTGCTCCTGGGCTGGTGGGAGGAGAATATCGTCTTCAAAGAGAACATGACATCTGAGAGTAACGTCATACTTTGGCTAAGGTATATTGATGACGTGTTTGTTATCTGGAAGGGGGATGAAACGAGCTTCACCAATTTTGTGGGAGAATTGAACCACAATGAGCTGGGTCTACAATTTACCTTCGAGTCCAATTGGTCAAAATTGCCTTTTTTGGATATTCTGATAGAGAGGGGTGAAAAGGAGCAACTGTCAACAAGCACCTTCAGGAAACCCACGGCAACAAATTCTCTCTTGAGATGGGAATCTAACCATCCGATACCACTCAAGAGAGGAATACCCAAGGGCCAATACCTCCGGATACGAAAGAACTGCTCGGAAAATATCAGATATCTAGAGCAGGCAAAAGACCTAAAGGAGCGGTTTCTGGAGAGGGGGTACCCTAATAAGATCTTGAGTGAAGCATTTAAGTCATCCCTTAAGAAACCAAGAAGGGATCTTTTGACACCTACCCCTAAAAAAGAAAACGAACACAGTCTAAGACTGATTACTAAATACACAAACGGGGCGGGGGACCTACGTGAGATCATAAAGAAACACTGGTCTATATTACAGATGGACAATGATCTTAAGGATATTTTAACCCCGGCCCCGCAGATCACTTTCAGAAAAGGTCGCTCACTAAAAGATAGGTTGGTCCACAGCCACTTCGCCCCTCCTCAATCACAAACAACCTGGTTAGGTGGGAAAACTAAGGGTTGCTACAGTGTTGTGAATTCTGTGGCAGAGCTCCCTCCTGTGGTCACAAGTGGTACTTCGGCTGATTCTCTCTATGAGCTTCCGTTGGTGGAGGAGAGTGGTACTGCGGCTTCTGAGTTTCCTTCCTCAGGTGATGTGGTGTAGTCGTTAGGTGCTGCTCTATTTAACTCCACCTAGTGCTTTGATCCTGGCCTCCAGTCAATGTTCTAATATTGGACTTGCTTCCTCCTGGATCGTTCCTGTGGCCTGCTGCTCTGCATAGCTAAGTTGCTCTTGTGTTATTTTTGTTTGCTGTTTTTTCTGTCCAGCTTGTTTATTTGGTTTTTCTTGCTTGCTGGAAGCTCTGGGACGCAGAGGGTGTACCTCCATGCCGTTAGTCGGTACGGAGGGTCTTTTTGCCCCCTTTGCGTGGTTGTTTGTAGGGTTTTGTGTTGACCGCAAAGTTACCTTTCCTATCCTCGCTCTATTCAGAAAGTCGGGTCTCACTTTGCTAAATCTATTTCATCTCTACGTTTGTCTTTTCATCTTAACTCACAGTCATTATATGTGGGGGGCTGCCTTTTCCTTTGGGGTATTTCTCTGAGGCAAGGTAGGCTTATTTTCTATCTTCAGGCTAGCTAGTTTCTCAGGCTGTGCCGAGTTGCATAGGGAGCGTTAGGCGCAATCCACGGCTGCCTCTAGTGTGGTTGGAGAGGATTAGGGATTGCGGTCAGCAGAGTTCCCACGTCTCAGAGCTCGTTCTATGTTTTTGGGTTATTGTCAGATCACTGTATGTGCTCTGACTTCTATGTCCATTGTGGTACTGAATTACCAGCCATAACAGTACTGGAGGCCAAAAGTACTAATGATTCCCAATAGAGGGAAAAAAGAAGTTCTGAGACCATTTTTTTTTCTCTGCACTGTGTTTTGCCTTTTTTTTCCCCTAGATATTTGGGTGGTTCAGGACACAGGTGTAGCGATGGACATTAAAGGTCTGTCTTCATGTGTGGATCAGCTCACGGCAAGAGTACAAAATATTCAAGACTTTGTGGTTCAGAATTCTATGTTAGAACCAAGAATTCCTATTCCTGATTTGTTTTTTGGAGATAGAACTAAATTTCTGAGTTTCAAAAATAATTGTAAACTATTTCTGGCTTTGAAACCTCGCTCCTCTGGTGACCCAGTTCAACAAGTTAGGATCATTATTTCTTTTTTACGTGGCGACCCTCAGGACTGGGCATTTTCTCTTGCACCAGGAGATCCTGCATTAAGTAATATTGATGCGTTTTTCCTGGCGCTCGGATTGCTGTACGATGAACCTAATTCAGCGGATCTGGCAGAGAAAAATTTGCTGGCTCTGTGTCAGGGTCAGGATGAGATAGAGGTATATTGTCAGAAATTTAGAAAGTGGTCCGTACTCACTCAATGGAATGAAGGTGCGCTCGCAGCTATTTTCAGAAAGGGTCTCTCTGAAGCCCTTAAGGATGTCATGGTGGGATTTCCTATGCCTGCTGGTCTGAATGAGTCTATGTCTTTGGCCATTCAGATCGGTCGAAGCTTGCGTGAGCGTAAATCTGTGCACCATTTGGCGGTATTATCTGAGCATAAACCTGAGCCTATGCAGTGTGATAGGACTTTGACCAGAGTTGAACGGCAAGAACACAGACGTCAGAATGGGCTGTGTTTCTACTGTGGTGATTCCACTCATGCTATCACTGATTGTCTTAAGCGCACTAAGCGGTTCGCTAGGTCTGCCACCATTGGTACGGTACAGTCAAAATTTCTTTTGTTCGTTACCTTGATCTGCTCTTTGTCATCTTATTCTGTCATGGCATTTATGGATTCAGGCGCTGCCCTGAATTTGATGGACTTGGAGTATGCTAGGCATTGTGGGTTTTTCTTGGAGCCCTTGCAGTGTCCTATTCCATTGAGAGGAATTGATGCTACGCCTTTGGCCAAGAATAAGCCTCAATACTGGACCCAGCTGACCATGTGCATGGCTCCTGCACATCAGGAGGTTATTCGCTTTCTGGTGTTGCATAATCTGCATGATGTGGTCGTGTTGGGGTTGCCATGGCTACAAGTCCATAATCCAGTATTAGATTGGAAATCCATGTCTGTATCCAGCTGGGGTTGTCAGGGGGTACATGGTGATGTCCCATTTCTGTCTATTTCGTCATCCACCCCTTCTGAGGTTCCAGAGTTCTTGTCTGATTACCGGGATGTATTTGATGAGCCCAAGTCCGATACCCTACCTCCGCATAGGGATTGTGATTGTGCTATCGATTTGATTCCTGGTAGTAAATTCCCAAAAGGTCGACTGTTTAATTTATCTGTGCCTGAGCACGCCGCTATGCGGAGTTATGTGAAGGAGTCCTTGGAGAAGGGGCATATTCGCCCGTCATCGTCGCCATTAGGAGCAGGGTTCTTTTTTGTGGCCAAGAAGGATGGTTCGCTGAGACCTTGTATAGATTACCGCCTTCTAAATAAGATCACGGTTAAATTTCAGTACCCTTTGCCGCTGTTATCTGATTTGTTTGCTCGGATTAAGGGGGCTAGTTGGTTCACCAAGATAGATCTTCGTGGTGCGTATAATCTTGTGCGTATTAAGCGAGGCGATGAATGGAAAACTGCATTTAATACGCCCGAGGGTCATTTTGAGTATCTAGTAATGCCATTCGGACTTGCCAATGCTCCATCAGTGTTTCAGTCCTCTATGCATGACATCTTCCGAGAGTACCTGGATAAATTCCTGATTGTATACTTAGATGATGTTTTGATCTTCTCGGATGATTGGGAGTCTCATGTAAAGCAGGTCAGAACGGTGTTTCAGGTCCTGCGTGCTAATTCTTTGTTTGTGAAGGGATCTAAGTGTCTCTTTGGTGTTCAGAAGGTTTCATTTTTGGGGTTCATTTTTTCCCGTTCTACTATCGAGATGGACCCTGTCAAGGTCCAAGCCATACATGATTGGACTCAGCCGACATCTCTAAAAAGTCTGCAAAAGTTCCTGGGCTTTGCTAATTTTTATCATCGCTTCATCTGCAATTTTTCTAGTATTGCTAAACCATTGACCGATTTGACCAAGAAGGGTGCTGATGTGGTCAATTGGTCTTCTGCTGCTGTGGAAGCTTTTCAAGAGTTGAAGCGTTGGTTTTCTTCTGCCCCTGTGTTGTGTCAACCAGATGTTTCGCTTCCATTCCAGGTCGAGGTTGATGCTTCTGAGATTGGAGCAGGGGCTGTTTTGTCGCAGAGAAGTTCTGATTGCTCGGTGATGAAACCATGCGCCTTCTTTTCCAGGAAGTTTTCGCCTGCAGAGCGAAATTATGATGTTGGCAATCGAGAGTTGCTGGCCATGAAGTGGGCATTCGAGGAGTGGCGTCATTGGCTTGAAGGAGCTAAGCATCGTGTGGTGGTCTTGACTGATCATAAGAACTTGACTTATCTCGAGTCTGCCAAGCGGTTGAATCCTAGACAGGCTCGTTGGTCGCTGTTTTTTGCCCGTTTTGACTTTGTGGTTTCGTACCTTCCGGGCTCTAAAAATGTGAAGGCGGATGCCCTGTCTAGGAGTTTTGTGCCCGACTCTCCGGGTTTATCTGAGCCGGCGGGTATTCTCAAAGAGGGAGTAATTGTGTCTGCCATCTCCCCTGATTTGCGGCGGGTGCTGCAAAAATTTCAGGCTAATAAACCTGATCGTTGCCCAGCGGAGAAACTGTTTGTCCCTGATAGGTGGACGAATAAAGTTATCTCTGAGGTTCATTGTTCGGTGTTGGCTGGTCATCCTGGAATCTTTGGTACCAGAGAGTTAGTGGCTAGATCCTTTTGGTGGCCATCTCTGTCGCGGGATGTGCGTTCTTTTGTGCAGTCCTGTGGGATTTGTGCTCGGGCTAAGCCCTGCTGTTCTCGTGCCAGTGGGTTGCTTTTGCCCTTGCCGGTCCCGAAGAGGCCTTGGACACATATCTCTATGGATTTTATTTCAGATCTTCCCTTCTCTCAAAAAATGTCAGTCATTTGGGTGGTTTGTGATCGCTTCTCTAAGATGGTCCATTTAGTACCCTTGTCCAAATTACCTTCCTCCTCTGATTTGGTGCCATTGTTCTTCCAGCATGTGGTTTGTTTACATGGCATTCCAGAGAATATCGTTTCTGACAGAGGTTCCCAGTTTGTTTCGAGGTTTTGGCGAGCCTTTTGTGCAAGGATGGGCATTGACTTGTCTTTTTCCTCGGCTTTCCATCCTCAGACTAATGGCCAGACCGAACGAACCAATCAGACCTTGGAAACATATCTGAGATGCTTTGTTTCTGCTGATCAGGATGACTGGGTGTCCTTTTTGCCTTTGGCTGAGTTCGCCCTTAAAGGGAACCTGTCACCTGAATTTGGCGGGACTGGTTTTGGGTCATATGGGCGGAGTTTTTGGGTGTTTGATTCACCCTTTCTTTACCCGCTGGCTGCATGCTGACTGCAATATTGGATTGAAGTTCATTCTCTGTCCTCCATAGTACACGCCTGCACAAGGCAAGATTGCTTTGCGCAGGCATGTACTACGGAGGACAGAGAATGAACTTCAATCCAATATTGCAGCCAGCATGCAGCCAGCGGGTAAGGAAAGGGTGAATCAAACACCCGAAAACTCCGCCCATATGACCCAAAACCAGTCCCGCCAAATTCAGGTGACAGAGTCCCTTTAATAATCGGGCCAGCTCGGCTACCTTGGTTTCGCCGTTTTTCTGCAACTCTGGGTTCCATCCTCGTTTCTCTTCAGGGCAGGTTGAGTCTTCGGACTGTCCTGGTGTGGATACGGTGGTGGACAGGTTGCAGCAGATTTGGACTCATGTAGTGGACAATTTGACCTTGTCCCAGGAGAAGGCTCAACATTTTGCTAATCGCAGACGCTGTGTGGGTCCCTGACTTCGTGTTGGGGATTTGGTTTGGTTGTCTTCTCGTCATATTCCTATGAAGGTTTCCTCTCCTAAGTTTAAACCTCTTTTTATTGGTCCGTATAGGATTTCTGAGGTTCTTAATCCTGTGTCTTTTCGTTTGACCCTTCCAGATCCTTTTTCCATCCATAACGTATTCCATAGGTCATTGTTGCGGAGATACGTGGCACCTATGGTTCCATCTGTTGATCCTCCTGCCCCGGTTTTGGTGGAGGGGGAGTTGGAGTATATTGTGGAGAAGATTTTGGATTCTCGTGTTTCAAGACGGAAACTCCAGTATCTGGTTAAGTGGAAGAGTTATGCTCAGGAAGATAATTCCTGGGTCTTTGCCTCTGATGTCCATGCTCCCGATCTTGTCCGTGCCTTCATATGGCTCATCCTGGTCATCCTGGGGGCTCTGGTGAGGGTTCGGTGACCCCTCCTCAAGGGGGGGGTACTGTTGTGAATTCTGTGGCAGAGCTCCCTCCTGTGGTCACAAGTGGTACTTCGGCTGATTCTCTCTATGAGCTTCCGTTGGTGGAGGAGAGTGGTACTGCGGCTTCTGAGTTTCCTTCCTCAGGTGATGTGGTGAAGTCATTAGGTGCTGCTCTATTTAACTCCACCTAGTGCTTTGATCCTGGCCTCCAGTCAATGTTCTAATATTGGACTTGCTTCCTCCTGGATCGTTCCTGTGGCCTGCTGCTCTGCATAGCTAAGTTGCTCTTGTGTTATTTTTGTTTGCTGTTTTTTCTGTCCAGCTTGTTTATTTGGTTTTTCTTGCTTGCTGGAAGCTCTGGGACGCAGAGGGTGTACCTCTGTGCCGTTAGTCGGTACGGAGGGTCTTTTTGCCCCCTTTGCGTGGTTGTTTGTAGGGTTTTGTGTTGACCGCAAAGTTACCTTTCCTATCCTCGCTCTGTTCAGAAAGTCGGGCCTCACTTTGCTAAATCTATTTCATCTCTACATTTGTCTTTTCATCTTAACTCACAGTCATTATATGTGGGGGGCTGCC
The DNA here is from genome assembly GCF_032444005.1 of Ranitomeya imitator. Classification (NCBI taxonomy): domain Eukaryota; kingdom Metazoa; phylum Chordata; class Amphibia; order Anura; family Dendrobatidae; genus Ranitomeya; species Ranitomeya imitator. The sequence continues at coordinate 908,396,796 of NC_091282.1, forward strand.
TTTTCCTTTGGGGTATTTCTCTGAGGCAAGGTAGGCTTATTTTCTATCTTCAGGCTAGCTAGTTTCTCAGGCTGTGCCGAGTTGCATAGGGAGCGTTAGGCGCAATCCACGGCTGCCTCTAGTGTGGTTGGAGAGGATTAGGGATTGCGGTCAGCAGAGTTCCCACGTCTCAGAGCTCGTTCTATGTTTTTGGGTTATTGTCAGATCACTGTATGTGCTCTGACTTCTATGTCCATTGTGGTACTGAATTACCAGCCATAACACTACAGATGCGGGGACTGTAAATACTGTCAGTCCATACAACAAGGCAGAACATTTACGAGCAATGTAACAGGGAAGGTCTTTCACGTCAACCACTTTATAAACTGCAAAACGAAGGGAGTGATCTATAAAATGACATGTAATTGCAGACTGGAATATATTGGCAAAACAAGTAGGGAACTGAGAAGAAGAGTCGGAGAACACCACTGTGACACTATTAACAAAAGAGTTACCCCGGTTGCTAATCACATCAATAAGATCCACCAAGGTGATCTGAAAATGATTAAATTTATGGGTATAGACAGAGTCTACCAGTCTCAGAGAGGTGGAGATTGGGACAGGAATATATTGCAGAGGGAAAGTAGGTGGATTTTCCGCCTTCAAACCACTACACCATATGGTCTGAATGACCACGTAGGCTTTTCTTCCTTCCTGTAGTAACAGGGGTCCATAGGGTATCCTAGCAATAGGGGCAGCTGCCGTCGAGTGGGGGCGCCACTGCGCAGGTCTAGGGTGCCAACCTCCGCGATAGGCAGGGACCAGAATAGAGAGGGTATGCATAGGGATTTTGGTTAGCTGCACTGTTATGGCTGGCAATCAGGCAACACAGCATGCAGTAATCAGCGCACATACAGAGATCTGGCAATAACCAAAAACAATAGGACGAGCTCTGAGACGTGGAATCTCTGTAGACCGCAGTACCTGATCTATCCTCACACAACTGTAAGCAGCAGTGGATTGCGCCTATCAACTACCTATGCAACTCGGCACTGCCTGAGGAGCTGACTAGCCTGAAGATAGAAATACAAGCCTGACTTACCTCAGAGAAATACCCCAAAGGAATAGGCAGCCCCCCACATATAATGACTGTTAGCAAGATGAAAAGACAAACGTAGGAATGAAATAGATTCAGCAAAGTGAGGCCCGATATTCTAGACAGAGCGAGGATAGCAAAGAGAACTATGCAGTCTACAAAAAACCCTAAAACGAAAACCACGCAAAGGGGCAAAAAGACCCACCGTGCCGAACTAACAGCACGGCGGTGCACCCCTTTGCTTCTCAGAGCTTCCAGAAAAAGTTAATAGCAAGCTGGACAGAAAAAACAGAAAACAAACTAGAAGCACTTATCTAGCAGAGCAGCAGGCCCAAGGAAAGATGCAGTAGCTCAGATCCAACACTGGAACATTGACAAGGAGCAAGGAAGACAGACTCAGGTGGAGCTAAATAGCAAGGCAGCCAACGAGCTCACCAAAACACCTGAGGGAGGAAGCCCAGAGACTGCAATACCACTTGTGACCACAGAAGTGAACTCAGCCACAGAATTCACAACAGTACCCCCCCCTTGAGGAGGGGTCCCCGAACCCTCACCAGAACCCCCAGGCCGACCAGGATGAGCCACATGAAAGGCACGAACAAGATCTGGGGCATGGACATCAGAGGCAAAAACCCAGGAATTATCTTCCTGAGCATAACCCTTCCATTTGACCAGATACTGGAGTTTCCGTCTAGAGACACGAGAATCCAAAATCTTCTCCACAATATACTCCAATTCCCCCTCCACCAAAACAGGGGCAGGAGGCTCCACAGATGGAACCATAGGTGCCACGTATCTCCTCAACAACGACCTATGGAATACATTATGTATGGAAAAGGAGTCTGGGAGGGTCAGACGAAAAGACACCGGATTGAGAATCTCAGAAATCCTATACGGACCAATAAAACGAGGTTTAAATTTAGGAGAGGAAACCTTCATAGGTATATGACGAGAAGATAACCAAACCAGATCCCCAACACGAAGTCGGGGTCCCACACGGCGTCTGCGATTAGCGAAAAGCTGAGCCTTCTCCTGGGACAAGGTCAAATTGTCCACTACCTGAGTCCAGATCTGCTGCAACCTGTCCACCACATAATCCACACCAGGACAGTCCGAAGACTCAACCTGTCCTGAAGAGAAACGAGGATGGAACCCAGAATTGCAGAAAAATGGAGAGACCAAGGTAGCCGAGCTGGCCCGATTATTAAGGGCGAACTCAGCCAACGGCAAAAATGACACCCAATCATCCTGGTCAGCGGAAACAAAACATCTCAGATATGTTTCCAAGGTCTGATTGGTTCGTTCGGTCTGGCCATTAGTCTGAGGATGGAAGGCCGAGGAAAAAGATAGGTCAATGCCCATCCTACCACAAAAGGCTCGCCAGAACCTCGAGACAAACTGGGAACCTCTGTCAGAAACAATATTCTCAGGAATGCCATGTAAACGAACCACATGCTGGAAGAACAAAGGCACCAAATCAGAGGAGGAAGGCAATTTAACCAAGGGCACCAGATGGACCATTTTAGAAAAGCGATCACAGACCACCCAAATGACCGACATTTTTTGAGAAACGGGAAGGTCAGAAATGAAATCCATCGAAATATGTGTCCAAGGCCTCTTCGGGACCGGCAAGGGCAAAAGCAACCCACTGGCACGTGAACAGCAGGGCTTAGCCCTAGCACAAATTCCACAGGACTGCACAAAAGCACGCACATCCCGTGACAGAGATGGCCACCAGAAGGATCTAGCAACCAACTCCCTGGTACCAAAGATTCCTGGATGACCGGCCAGCACCGAACAATGAAGTTCAGAGATAACTTTACTAGTCCACCTATCAGGGACGAACAGTTTCTCGGCCGGACAACGATCAGGTTTATTAGCCTGAAATTTCTGCAACACTCTCCGCAAATCAGGGGAGATGGCAGACACAATGACTCCTTCCTTGAGGATACTCGCCGGCTCAGATAACCCCGGAGAGTCGGGCACAAAACTCCTAGACAGAGCATCCGCCTTCACATTTTTAGAGCCCGGAAGGTATGAAATCACAAAATCAAAACGAGCAAAAAATAACGACCAACGGGCCTGTCTAGGATTCAAGCGCTTGGCAGACTCAAGATAAGTAAGATTCTTATGATCAGTCAAAACCACCACGCGATGCTTAGCACCCTCAAGCCAATGACGCCACTCCTCGAATGCCCACTTCATGGCCAGCAACTCTCGGTTGCCCACATCATAATTACGCTCAGCAGCAGAAAATTTCCTGGAAAAGAAAGCACATGGTTTGAACACTGAGCAACCAGAACCTCTCTGTGACAAAACCGCCCCTGCACCAATCTCAGAAGCATCAACCTCGACCTGGAACGGAAGAGAAACATCAGGTTGACACAACACAGGGGCACAGCAAAAACGACGCTTCAACTCCTGAAAAGCTTCCACGGCAGCAGAAGACCAATTAACCAAATCAGCACCCTTCTTGGTCAAATCGGTCAATGGTCTGGCAATGCTAGAAAAATTACAGATGAAGCGACGATAAAAATTAGCAAAGCCCAGGAATTTCTGCAGACTTTTTAGAGATGTCGGCTGAGTCCAATCCTGGATGGCCTGAACCTTAACCGGATCCATCTCGATAGTAGAAGGGGAAAAGATGAACCCCAAAAATGAAACTTTCTGCACACCGAAGAGACACTTTGATCCCTTCACGAACAAGGAATTAGCACGCAGTACCTGGAAAACCATTCTGACTTGCTTCACATGAGACTCCCAATCATCTGAGAAGATCAAAATGTCATCCAAGTAAACAATCAAGAATTTATCCAGATACTCACGGAAAATGTCAAGCATAAAAGACTGAAAAACAGATGGAGCATTGGCAAGTCCGAACGGCATCACCAGATACTCAAAATGACCCTCGGGCATATTAAATGCCGTTTTCCATTCATCTCCCTGCCTGATTCTCACCAGATTATACGCACCACGAAGATCAATCTTAGTAAACCAACTAGCCCCCTTAATCCGAGCAAACAAGTCAGAAATCAATGGCAAGGGATACTGAAACTTAACAGTGATCTTATTAAGAAGGCGGTAATCAATACACGGTCTTAGCGAACCATCCTTCTTGGCTACAAAAAAGAACCCTGCTCCCAATGGTGACGACGATGGGCGAATATGTCCCTTCTCCAGGGACTCCTTCACATAACTGCGCATAGCGGTGTGTTCAGGTATGGACAAATTAAATAAACGACCCTTAGGGAATTTACTACCAGGAATCAAATCGATAGCACAATCACAATTCCTATGCGGAGGTAGGGCATCAGACTTGGACTCTTCAAATACATCCTGAAAGTCCGACAAGAACTCTGGGATGTCAGAAGGAATGGATGACGAAATAGACAAAAATGGAACATCACCATGTACTCCCTGACAACCCCAGCTGGTTACCGACATAGAGTTCCAATCCAATACTGGATTATGGGTTTGTAGCCATGGCAACCCCAACACGACCACATCATGCAAATTATGCAGTACCAAAAAGCGAATAACTTCCTGATGTGCAGGAGCCATGCACATGGTCAGCTGGGCCCAGTACTGAGGCTTATTCTTGGCCAAAGGTGTAGCATCAATTCCTCTCAACGGAATAGGACACCGCAAAGGCTCCAAGAAAAATCCACAACGTTTAGCATAATCCAAATCCATCAGATTCAGGGCAGCGCCTGAATCCACAAACGCCATGACAGAATATGATGACAAAGAGCACATTAAGGTAATGGACAAAAGGAATTTGGACTGTACAGTACCAATAACGGCAGAGCTATCGAACCGCCTAGTGCGTTTAGGACAATTAGAAATAGCATGAGTAGAATCACCACAATAGAAACACAGTCTGTTCAGACGTCTGTGTTCGTGCCGTTCTACTTTAGTCATAGTCCTGTCGCACTGCATAGGCTCAGGCTTACTCTCAGACAATACCGCCAGATGGTGCACAGATTTACGCTCGCGCAAGCGACGACCGATCTGAATGGCCAAGGACATAGACTCATTCAAACCAGCAGGCATAGGAAATCCCACCATTACATCCTTAAGAGCTTCAGAGAGACCCTTTCTGAACAAAGCCGCTAGTGCAGATTCATTCCACAGAGTGAGTACTGACAATTTCCTAAATTTCTGACAATATACTTCTACATCATCCTGACCCTGGCATAAAGCCAGCAGATTTTTCTCAGCTTGATCCACTGAATTAGGCTCATCGTAAAGCAATCCCAGCGCCTGGAAAAATGCATCAACATTACTCAATGCAGAATCTCCTGGTGCAAGAGAAAACGCCCAGTCCTGTGGGTCGCCGCGCAAAAAAGAAATAATAATCAAAACCTGTTGAATAGGATTACCAGAAGAATGAGGTTTCAAGGCCAAAAATAGCTTACAATTATTTCTGAAGCTCAGGAACTTAGTTCTGTCACCAAAAAACAAATCAGGAATCGGAATTCTTGGTTCTAGCATCGATTTCTGATCAATAGTATCTTGAATCTTTTGTACCCACCACATATAATGACTGTTAGCAAGATGAAAAGACAAACGTAGGAATGAAATAGATTCAGCAAAGTGAGGCCCGATATTCTAGACAGAGCGAGGATAGCAAAGAGAACTATGCAGTCTACAAAAAACCCTAAAACGAAAACCACGCAAAGGGGCAAAAAGACCCACCGTGCCGAACTAACAGCACGGCGGTGCACCCCTTTGCTTCTCAGAGCTTCCAGAAAAAGTTAATAGCAAGCTGGACAGAAAAAACAGAAAACAAACTAGAAGCACTTATCTAGCAGAGCAGCAGGCCCAAGGAAAGATGCAGTAGCTCAGATCCAACACTGGAACATTGACAAGGAGCAAGGAAGACAGACTCAGGTGGAGCTAAATAGCAAGGCAGCCAACGAGCTCACCAAAACACCTGAGGGAGGAAGCCCAGAGACTGCAATACCACTTGTGACCACAGAAGTGAACTCAGCCACAGAATTCACAACACTGCACCCTGTTCTGTCTTTCTGTGAGGGTCCGTTGTGTTGCCTACGTATGTTCTCCTCATATATATTTTTTGCGGTTTTCTTTTAAGCATGTCATGTCATTTATTCTATTTTTCTGTGATTTACACGGTTCTGTGGTGATTTATACCATCATCTGGACTTGTGTATGTATATTTTATTATGGTTTTCTGGGTGAAACATACTGTAATCCGAGGTCCTGTACACCCCATACCATGGGGTTATCATTAGCTTATTTTGGTAGTGTAAGCCTGTATGTACACCTTTTTCAAAGGCCTCTGGGTATTTTGATTTTCCCCTCATGGATATAGAGGTACAGAAGAGGTCAGAGAGATGGATTTCCTCTGCTTTTTGCACCTAAAAAAGCGCTAAGCGCTAGCAGGCGCCGTCCTGTGGGCGAGACGCATGTTATGCCCGCCCACCGGATATGACGTTACGGCATGATGCGCCGACGTCGGGATATCCGGAACGGAGTTTGCATTCCCCCTTGTTCCAGGGTGCTGAGTCTTCGGTTACACCGGAAGTGAGGCGCCCGGCGTCCGGAAACCCGAGACGAGGAGACGCCAGGTAGCCACATATAAAAGGAGGCGGCGGTGGGTCCGCCATAGCTCTATGCTCACGCATTATTTGTATATGTGACATGATCCCCTGATGAGTATGATCCATATGAAACGCGTTGGGAAGCACTGTACAAGAAAAAGAGCCCACAGGGAATAATGCGGTTGGAAGTGGAATGACCGATACCATGGGCCACTGATACTCAACACTGCACCAGGTCCCTTAAGCATGACCAGCAGAAGACAGATGAGTATCACTGGTTAAAAAACGCATATGACTCTATATACGTCTTTGCCCCAATATGTTGCCAGTGGAGGGCATTTGGATGACAACAGGGTCACCGCGATTTGCAGAGCATTAGGAAGAGTGATATACCGCTGGGTAGGGATACGTCTACACTGCAACAGCAGTTATCTAGAGGCTGATAATGGATTATAGACATAGCCTGCTGGAACGGTATCCTGCCATAGTAAAACAGTTGTGGTAGTAGAGACGTGAGATCTAGAGGTATACGGATTCATAGTCTCTGGCCTGTTTCTGTTTAAGATACTAGTGTGTTTTCTGCATACTAGATAATATCTTCCTTTGCGGTTATATGCTCATATATTTTTATATGTGTCTTCATGTTGTACGTATGCACTTTGCACCTTTGTCAGCACTAGATGTTTGCACCTTCTTTTTAATTGATATAGAATAAAGGTTATATTTTAGTTTTATATAGGAACCCGCTTTTTTTCAGTTAGTCATATTTTTGGATCTTCTTGTATTCTTGGGCCTAGCTTGGTTCTGTCGCTCTTTGATTTGTCATCAATTTTCCTCCTGCGGCCACGTTCAGGGAGGTTGGCTACAGTCCCATGGATCTTAAATTTCTGAATAATATGTGCAACTGTAGTAACAGGAACATCAAGCTGCTTGGAGATGGTCATATAACTGTTACCTTTAACATGTTTGTCTATAATTTTCGAATCTTTTTAATCTCCTGAGACAACTCTTTCTTTCGCTTCCTCTGTTCCATGTTGAGTGTGATACACACCATGTCATCAAACAGCACAATGAGTATCTGTAGCCCTATATACAGGCCCACTCAATTATTCCAAAATTGTAGACACCTGTGATGCTACACACTGTGATTTAACATGTCCCTTTTGTCACATTCTTTTTAGGGGTACCATCATTTCTGTCCAGGCCTATTTCATGAGTTTTATTTTAATGTATTACTTATGTCAGATTCAAGTTATTTCTGTGACCATTGTGGGTTTTTCTGTCATTTAACGAGGAGTACCTACAATTTTGACCACGTGTCTACATATTCACATACACAATACATACTCACCAAATGGCTAATCCCTGATGCCCGTGTCTCCTGTAAACAATCAAAAATAATAAACCAACATATACTCACCTTTCCGCCGTAGTCCATTTAATACCGAGTGTCCCATGTCGATCTCACCTGGCCGCCGGCGATAAACTGACAGGATGTAATCGCTCCTGCAGTGTATCACTGACCCGCCATGAGAGTTCAACGGGGATCATCAGCTGATCAGCTCCGGTGCTCTCACTTATGGCACCACTACGTGAGAAAGTTCTCACACAGCGGAAGTGTCGTGAGAGCATCGAAGCTGATGATCTCTGGTGAACTCTCATGGCAGCTCAGAGATACACGGCAGGAGCAATTATCTCCTGTCAGTGTATCGCCAGAGGCCGGGTAGAGCAGTCACATCTCCTGATGTGACTGTTCTACATGTGAGATCACCGTGGGACACTCGGTATTAAGTAGACTACGTTGGACAGGATAGTATTATATCTTGGTTTATTATTTTTTGATTGTTGCAGGAGACAAGGGGGTCCGGGATTAGGCATTCAGTAATTATAGTAAATTTAGATTTAATAAAGGAGTCTATGTGATTATTTCAAATAAAGAACTTTATTCTGAGTGTCTGTGTTTTTCTACAATATCACTATGGGGTTAGTAATGGATAGGTGCCTTATAGACGCCTCTCCATTACTAACCTGTGGGCATGATGTCACCCGACAATACAAAGGTGACATCAACCCCACAAATATGAACCATACTTGCCACCGTTACAGGGCAAGTGGGAAGAGTGAGGCTATGTGCTAGAATCTTATAGATGGACCATATCTGCGGCGACGGAGAGCTGATGTTTTTAGCCTGGGTGGGGATCAATAACCATGGCCCCTTCCCAGGTTATTAATATCAGCCCGCAGCTGTCTGCCTAGCCTTTGCTGGTTTGACTTTATAGGGGGACTCCATGTCAATTTTTGAGGGGTTCTCCTACAAACTAACCAGTAAAGGCTAAGCAAAAAGCTGTGAACTGATATTAACCCCTTAAGCCCCAAGGGTGGTTTGCATGCTAATGACCTGGCCAATTTTTACAATTCTGACCACTGTCCCTTTATGAGGTTATAACTCTGGAATGCTTCAACCGATCCTGATGATTCTGACACTGTTTTCTTGTGACATATTGTACTTCATGACAGTGGTAAAATTTCTTCGATAAGACTTGCATTTATTTGTGAAAAAAATGGAAATTTGGCGAAAATTTAGAAAATTTCGCAATTTTCCAATTTCGCATTTTTATGCCCTTAAATCACAGAGATATGTCACAAAAATTACTTAGTAAGTAACATTTCCCACATGTCTACTTTACATCAGCACAATTGTGGAACCAAAATTTTTTGTTAGGGAGTCATAAGGGTTAAACTTTGACCAGCAATTTCTCATTTTTACAATACCATTTTTTTTAGGGACCACATCTCATTTGAAGTCAATTTGAGGGGTCTATATGATAGAAAATAACCAAGTGTGACACCATTCTAAAAACTGCCCCCTTCAAGGTGCTCAAAACCACATTCAAGAAGTTTATTCACCCTTCAGGTGTTTCACAGGAATTTTTGGAATGTTTCAATAAAAATGAACATTTAACTTTTTTCACACAAAATTTACTTCAGCTCCAATTTGATTTATTTTACCAAGGGTAACAGGAGAAAATGGACCCCAAAAGTTGTTGTACAATTTGTCCTGAGTATGCCGATACCTCATATGTGGGGGTAAACCACAGTTTGAGCGCATGGCAGAGCTCGGAAGGGAAGGAGCGCCATTTGACTTTTCAATGCAAAATTCACAGGAATTGGGATGGCTGATATACTGGCCAGCAGCTGCCTAGGGCCCACACTGCTCCAGGGGCCCCCAGCCAGTGGTATGTCACTAATAGCAGAACACCCAGCAGCTATGGGGCCCCTGAGTCACTGTGGCCTGCCTGATGCCAGCTGAGCAGCAGCTGGAGACAGGAGCCTGTCCCAACTGCTAAAAGGGAAATTAATATTCACGCTTCCCCATGCTTCCATGGGTGTGGAGAGGAGTGGGTATTCATTTCACTTTAATACCAGTCAGTGTTAGCTGCAGGATAAGGCTAACATAGCCCACATGTAAAGCCGTTGCTGCTGCATGAGGGCCCTGGATGTGGACCCCTGCAGGGCAGCTAACCCTGAGGACAATCAACAGGCAGGAAGCGATCCCTGCAGCTTGGAAGTGAAGCGGGGCTGCAGGGATCTGATGCCATCCTGCTTCCTGCCTGCTGCCTGGCGCTTCCTGTCTGACACAGCACGACTGGATGATGTCTTCATTCAGCGCGGCTGTTTCAGAGAGAAACTGCCAGTGACAAAGATGCTGCCAGGATGGGCTGCAGCTGCGGGGAATGTGCGGAGAGGTAAGGTGTCTGTCTGCCTGCATGCATGTATGTGGTGCGGTGAGGTGCTATATGTGCATGTGTGTGGTGCGGTGCTGTGTGTACGGTGCTGTGTGTGTATTGGAGGTGTGTGTATTGGGAATTGGTAATGATGTGGGTGATAGAGAGAGCCGTCATTGGGATGGTTGGGGAGAAGGCAATGTTGGTGGTGGTGTAAAGGATGATGGGGTGGTAGGGGAGAAGTCAATGATGGTTGTGATGAAAAGGACAATGATGGTGATGATAGTGGGGGGAAGCAATGATGGAGGTGTTGGAATGGGAAATGATGTGGGTGGTGTGGGAGAAAGCAATGACGGTTGTGGTGGAAAGAAAATGATGGTAGTGGTGGAAAGAAAATGATGGTAGTGGTGGAAAGGACAATGGTGGTTGTGGGGGAGGAGGCAATGATGGAGGTAGTGGAATGCGGAATGATGGGGTGGTGGGGGAGAAAGCAATGATGGGGGTGGTGGAAAGGGCAATGATAAAGGTGGTGGGTGAGAAGGCAATGATAGAAGTGGTGATGGGGACAAGGATGGAGGTGGAGGGGAGCTGCATTATACCCTATGAGGGAGGCTGCATTATTCTCTCAGGTGGCTACAATATATTTGGGGGGGCTACAACATACTATATGAGGGAAGCTGCATTATGTCCCATGAGGGGGGCTACAGTATATTCTATGGGGGGGCTGCATTATACCTTATGAGGGGGTTACAGTATACTCTGAGGGGGCTACATTATATTCTGTGGAGGGCCTGCATTATACTATATGAGGGGGGCTGCATTATACTCTATGAGGGTGCTACATTATATTCTATGGGGGTTGCATTATACCTTATGAGGGGGTTGCATTATATTTTGTGGGGGGCTGCACTATATTCTATGAGGGGGCTGCATAATATTCTGTGAGGGGGCTACATTATATTCCATGAGGGAGGCTGCATTATATTCTATGAGGGGGCTACTTTATATTCTATGAGGGGGCTACATTATGTATATTCTATTTGGGGGCTACATTATATTCTATGAGGGGGCTACCCCGATCCATGCTACATAATTAAGATGTGTACTACCTTATATTATATGCTGATATTAGCACGTTTTACCACATAATTAGTGGTCTTGTATTTATTTCTATGTAACTACATAGTGAGCACCAAGAATGATTTTCTCTGGTGGGCCCAAGGTGCTCCAGTCCGACGCTGTGCGTAAGTTACTATTGTATAATGTGAACACTGAGGTACATTTAAGTAGACAAAACTTGATGCACTTTCATTCAGTTGGAGGAAAGAAACACAGATTTTTGCATGTTTTCTAAACACATGGACAGCACGCATACTCATGGATGACATACGGACAGGGACCACAAATCTCAGCATTACTGTTTTTTCCAGTACAGGAATCAACAGGATGTGTGACGACTAGTGTTGAGCATTCCAATACTGTAAATATCGGGTATGGGCCGATATTCGCTGTATCGGAGTTCCGATACTGAGTTCCGATAATTTTACAATTTCGAATACCGGAATCGGAAGTTCCCCTAATGCAATGAGACAGTTTTATTCTATTCAGCCAATGAGGATCCTAAGAAGTGTGGGCACATCCTGTTAGGCATGTTAGCCATGTTAACTAATGGCATGGCTGTGATTGGCTGCTGAAATGATGTCGGTGGTGGGCGGTGCATGGCGGAGACTGCGTGTCTGTGCGAGCCTGCCGGGGGTCTGTACAGGCCTCTTGGGGGTCTGTGCGGCCTGCCGGGGTCTGTACGGGCCTCCCGGGGGTCTGTGCGGCCTGCCGGGGGTCTGTACGGGCCTCTCGGGGGTCTGTGTGGGCCTGCCAGGGTCTTTGTGTCTGTGTGTAGGCATCGTCCGATGGGACTACAAGACCCATCGGGCTATGCCTGCTACAATGACAGTGATTGACACACTAGCCAATGATGGGACAGTAGTAGTCCCATCATCCGGCTAATGTGTTGAATGTAAAAAAACAAAAAAAAACATCCATACTACATACATACCACATACATACATACATGCACACATACATACAACATACTATATACTACATACATACTACATATGACATACATACATACAACATACATACAACATACTACATACATACTACATACATACAACATAAGAATCAAAACAGTACTCCCATGATTGGAAAGAATCGTTAGAGTAGTTATATTATAACGTAACCTCCAAACCAATCCTACATATGCCCCCGTTCTACGCAAACATAGATTAAATCATATAGAGACTGAGGCGTATTAACGAACTGTATATAAACAATCTTTATTAGAATAAAAACATACTAGTAAAAAGTATTACCCACAGGTAGAAATGAGCCAAACAAAAGATCAAAAATGGCACCACTCCTGAGCAACTGGCAAAAGACCAATAAATCATAGTATGGTGTAATAACACAAAGCTGGGTCCCTGCCAGAGTGCACACTACACCTCACAGGATGTCTTTTTAAGCCGCAGTGGCACATCAAAGTTTGTTATATACAAAATCTAATGATCAGCAGGAAAAGCATGCACAGCAGTCCTAAGGCCTAATATTAGTAAATAGCAGAAACTTACCAGAGCTCAAGAGATGGTGCCACAGCCCCTACATACAACATACTACATACATACTACATACATACTACATACAACATAATACATACATACATACTACATACATACAACATACAAACAACATAAATACTACATACATACTACATACATAAATACTACATACATACATACAACGTACAACATACTACATACAATACATTCATACATTACATACAATACATACATATAGACATACAGTACATATAACATAGAGTACATACTCACCATCATTTGTCACTTTGTTCCCCGAAGCCAGTGTCATCTGTAAAAAAATATTAAAATAAACAACCAATATACTCCCTGATCCGCAGAAATCCATGAGTGTCGCACGACGATCTCCAGTGGAGAACAGCAGCATCAGCTGATGCGACCGCTCTCTAGGGGTTCCAGGAATACAATGACGGGGGAAGGTATCCTTCCACACTGTATTCCTCCGCCGCTGTAAAAAAAATAGTCCTTAGTCTCACTTAATAATCTTTATTTTTTATATAGCGCTAACATATTCCGCAGCGCTTTACAGTTTTGCACACATTATCATCACTGTCCCCGATGGGGCTCACAATCTAGAATCCCTATCAGTATATCTTTGGAATGTGGGGGGAAACCGGAGTGCCCGGAGGAAACCCATGCAAGCACAGAGAGAACATACAAACTCTTTGCAGATGTTGTGCTGGGTGGGATTAGAACCCAGGACCCCAGTGCTGCAAGGCTGCAGTGCTAACCACTACGCCACCGTGCTGCCCACTTTTGGCATTACTGTGTGAGAAATTTCCCACGCAACAAATTCCATAAAGTGAGACTCTGAACTAAGGTAACCTCTCAGTGATGCACTGCAGGAGTCATTGTCTCCTGTCAGTGTGTCACTGAATGTCCTATGAAGCAGTGACATCACCCGATGTCACTGTTCTATAGGGGAGATCGTCGTGGGACACTAGTTATTAATTGGACTACGGCGGACAGGTAGTATGCGGTTTATTATTTTACATTTTTTGAAGACGCTGAAGAATGGTAAGTATGGTTAAATAAAGAATATTAAAATACATTTTTCTGGCTGTGTCTTTATTTTTTTAACTCTTTCACTACCCTAGGATTAATAATGGATAGGTGTCTTATTGACGCCTCTCCATTATTAACCCGGCTTAATGTCACCTTACAATAGCAAGGTGACATTAACCCCTTATTACCCCATAGCCCACCACTACACTGGAGTGGGAAGAGAGGGGCTAAGTGCCAGAATTGGCAACTCTTACAGATGCACCATTTCTAGGGCAGCTGCGGACTGGTATTTGTAGCCAGGGGCGGCCAATATCCATGGCCCTTCTCTAGGCTATGAATATCAGCCCGCAGCTGTCTGCGTAGCCTTTCTGGCAATAAAATATAGGGGACTACTCGTCATTTTTTGGGGGGTCCCCCTATTTTAAAGCCATTAATGTGTCAATCACTGCCATTGTAGCAGGCATAGCCCGATGGGACTTGTAGTCCCATAGGACGATGCCTGCACACAGACACAAAGACCCCCGAGAGGCCCACACAGACCCCCTAGAGGTCCGTACAGACCCCCGGCAAGCCGCACAGACCCCTGACAGCCCGCACAGACCCCCGAGAGGCCCATACAGATCCCCGGCAGCCTGCACAGACTGCTGAGAGGCCCGTACAGACCCCAGCAGGCCCACACAGACCCTCCACGATCCCACACAGACACGCAGTCTCTGCCCACGCACCGCCCACACTCTTCTCCCCTCCGGAACTGGATGTGCAAGGAAAGAAAAGGTTTATTTTCATTCCGATATTTGTGTCCCATTGACTTGCATTGGTTTCCGGTATCGGTATCGGCGATATCCGATATTTTTGGGTATCAGTCCAATCCAATCCGATCCGATATTTCCCGATATCAGAAGGTATCGCTCAACACTAGTGACGACTATGTGCCCACAATGAGTATGAGGTTTTTTTCAGTTTTTGACACTATATTTTCACTGCGTCAAAAACGCATCCTCTCAAAGTGGTTGGGATTTATAGAAATCTCATGCCCTCCGTGCTTCCTTTTTTTTTTTACTTAGTGTAAACTGATCTGTGGTGCAAGATTCAGATCTGCCACATGTCAGTTTCTCTTGCTGGTATGCTGAGTTTTATGAGACTTGCACTAGATTCAGAACATCTTCAAGTGAAAAACACACGTGCGTTTCTGCTTCATTCATATGTTATCTGCACATTACTCTATGTCAATAAAATCTTGCCAAATATCCAGAAGAATAAAAAACAGCAGCAATTTAAAAAAAAAAAATACATGACACACAAACAAAAAGCAGAAAAACAAAGCATCAAAAACGCAATAAAAATGTATGGAAAAATTGCAAACAAAACATAGTGAAAAAAATTAAATGAACTTAATTTACTTAATAGATTCACAAATGGTGCAGAAATTCTGCAACATCAAAATAGAAATGTAGCCCTAAGAATAGTTGCTACTTTAGCACTAAATGTCTGTTTTGGCAAATGCTTGAATTTCCCATGAAACAACAATGGGAGTGATTTTTCTCATTAATCTGTGCCTGTGCCATTCCTCTGTTTCCTCCTGAATGTTTATGAATATATTGACAACTGGGTGTTAGCATCCACCTTGTTAGATGCGTCTTTAGGCCGGCTTCACACTCAGCGTATGAAAATACGGTCCGTATATTACGGCCGTAATACGCTGAAACGTCCCGAAAATAGTGGTCCGTAGCTCCTCCGTAGGCAGGGTGTGTCAGCGTTTTTTGCGCATGGCATCCTCCGTATGTAATCCGTATGGCATCCGTACTGCGTGGTTTTCTCGCAGGCTTGCAAAACCAACATACCGCTATAGAAATGATCCATGTGTCCCAAAAAGAAAAAAATATATATATATACTGTCTATATATATATATATATATATATATATATATATATGTCATTAGACACATATATGTATATATATTAATATTTATTCCAGCGCTATACAGCTTGAAAGCCGGTAATTCAATTACCGGCTTTTTCTTTCTCCTTCTTAAAACCCGACATGATTTGAGACATGGTTTACATACAGTAAACCATGTCTTCTCTCCATTTTTTTTTGCAGATTCCACACTACTAATGTCAGTAGTGTGTATCTGCAAAATTTGGCCGTTCTAGCTCTTAAAATAAAGGGTTAAATGGCGGAAAAAATTGGCGTGGGCTCCCGCGCAATTTTCTCCGCCAGAGTAGTAAAGCCAGTGACTGAGGGCAGATATTAATAGCCTGGAGAGGGTCCATGGTTAT
Organism: Ranitomeya imitator; assembly: GCF_032444005.1. Classification (NCBI taxonomy): domain Eukaryota; kingdom Metazoa; phylum Chordata; class Amphibia; order Anura; family Dendrobatidae; genus Ranitomeya; species Ranitomeya imitator. The sequence goes on from NC_091282.1 coordinate 908,413,102, forward strand.
TGGCCCCCCCCCCTGGCTAAAAATATCTGCCCCCAGCCACCCCAGAAAAGGCACATCTGGAAGATGCGCCTACTCTGGCACTTGGCCACTCTCTTCCCATTCCCGTGTAGCGGTGGGATATGGGGTAATGAAGGGTTAATGCCACCTTGCTATTGTAAGGTGACATTAAGCCTAATTAATAATGGAGAGGCGTCAATTATGACACCTATCCATTATTAATCCAATTGAATGAAAGGGTTAAATAAAACACAAACACATTATTTAAAATTATTTTAATGAAATAAAAACAATGGTTGTTGGAGTATTTTATTCTACGCCCAATCCAATCACTGAAGACCCTCGTTCTGTGAAAGAAAAAACATAATAAACCAACAATATACTTACCCTCCGCAGATCTGTAACGTCCAACGATGTAAATCCTTCTGAAGGGGTTAAAACATTTTGCAGCAAGGAGCTTTGCTAATGCAATGCTACTCCTCGCTGCAAAACCCCGGGGAATGAGTCTAAATATAGATCAATGAGCTATATTTAGCTTCATTTGCGGTGAGGCGCCCTCTGCTGGATGTTCATAGATCGTGGGAAATTTCCTAGAAAGCTCCCAGGCTTTCTAGGCAAGTTCCCATGATCTATAAACAGCCAGCAGAGGGCGCCTCACCGCAAATGAAGCTAAATATAGCTCATTGATCTATATTTAGACTCATTCTCCGGGGTTTTGCAGCGAGGAGTAGCATTGCATTAGCAAAGCTCCTTGCTGCAAAATGTTTTAACCCCTTCAGAAGGATTTACATCGTTGGACGTTACAGATCTGCGGAGGGTAAGTATATTGTTGGTTTATTATGTTTTTTCTTTCACAGAACGAGGGTCTTCAGTGATTGGATTGGGCGTAGAATAAAATACTCCAACAACCATTGTTTTTATTTCATTAAAATAATTTTAAATAATGTGTTTGTGTTTTATTTAACCCTTTCATTCAATTGGATTAATAATGGATAGGTGTCATAATTGACGCCTCTCCATTATTAATTAGGCTTAATGTCACCTTACAATAGCAAGGTGGCATTAACCCTTCATTACCCCATATCCCACCGCTACACGGGAATGGGAAGAGAGTGGCCAAGTGCCAGAATAGGCGCATCTTCCAGATGTGCCTTTTCTGGGGTGGCTGGGGGCAGATATTTTTAGCTGGGGGGGGCCAATAACCATGGACCCTCTCCAGGCTATTAATATCTGCCCTCAGTCACTGGCTTTACTACTCTGGCGGAGAAAATTGCGCGGGAGCCCACGCCAATTTTTTCCGCCATTTAACCCTTTATTTTAAGAGCTAGAACGGCCAAATTTTGCAGATACACACTACTGACATTAGTAGTATGGAATCTGCAAAAAAAATGGAGAGAAGACATGGTTTACTGTATGTAAACCATGTCTCAAATCATGTCGGGTTTTAGGAAGGAGAAAGAAAAAGCCGGTAATTGAATTACCGGCTTTCAAGCTGTATAGCGCTGGAATAAATATTAATATATATACATATATGTGTCTCACTGACATATATATATATATATACCTATTCTATGTGTACACATTTATTCTACCTATTGGACTGTAAGCTGTCAGTGTGATTTTACTGTACACCGCACTGAATTACCGGCTTTTCTCTCTAACAGCGCTGCGTATTTCTCGCAAGTCACACTGCTTGTCCGTGTGAAATCCGTATTTTTCACGCTTCCATAGACTTTCATTGGCGTATTTCTTGCGCAGTACGGTGACAAACGCAGCATGCTGCGATTTTGTACGGCCGTAGAAAGCCGTATAATACTGATCAGTAAAATACGGCAGATAGGAGCAGGGGCATAGAGAATAATTGTGCCGTATTTTTTGCGAGTTTTACGGACGTAGTTTCTGCGCTCTTACGTCCGTAAAACTCGCAAGTGTGAAGCCGGCCTTACACAGCCTGCCACTGTGAGCTGGTTGGCCCATGTCGGAGAGTGGAGAGACAGACCTCCAACTCATCACCCTCAGTTGAAAATGCATTTATTAATTTGTAGGACAAAATAACAGAAGAACAGTTCAATGCAAAATTATTGGAAAAATGCTCTAGAATCGTAATTTTATGTTAACTATGGAGAGAGGTCTCATTATAGTGATGAGCAGTAATACTTTGCTTTATGAAAAGAAAATATTGTCAATGATTTTTTTAGTACAAAAATAAATTTTTACATGTATATTTGTACATTAATAAGTAAAAATAGATCGCATACACATACCTCGTCAGAGCTATCTTCATTTTCTTCTGAAGAATCGCTTGCCTGGAAGATAAATCATAATATGTGCAACTATAAAAATAGCCCATATAAAAAATATGGTTAAAAGCAGTTTCATGTAAACCCCCTCATAAGATAAGAGGGTATGATCTTCTTCAAGAGAAAAAAAGTTTCAATCTCCAGAGGAAACAGACCTTCTTTACCATGAGAAATATTAGGTTGGGGTCACACGAGCATAGATTATCTCGTGCAAGAAAATCGGCTCGATTATGCCAATGACACTCGGCTCAAACTCTGACAGTTTACTGTGATCCAATTCCCTTGCATGCAAGATTTGGAGCATAGGTGTGGAGAAGATGGAGAACTTAATTTGTCCATCTTCTCCATTGTCCTGGTACACGGATGTCGAATTGCACTCTGGTGACATTCAGGTGCTGTTTGAAGTTTACACACACCCATATACTTTTATGGGTGCACATGATCCCAATTCTGGAGCCACTTGTTGCATGTCGTGATTTTTTCCACAGACCATTATACACTCGTGTGAACGAGCCCTTAATCTATAAGACAGTCTACCACAGGAACTGGTCACACTGGAAACCGTTGATGATTTAAAAAAGGGCCTAGATGCATTTTTTGAAGATAATAACAAATACAGTGGCTTGTAAAAGTATTGGCATAAATTTAATTTATGGGATCAAATAAAAAATGTGTCATGTGCATATGTATTTACTCCTTTTGCTATGAACCCCCTAAAAATTTCTGGTGCAAGCAATTACCTTTATAAGTTCCATGCTTAGTGAGAGGAAGCCCACCTGTGTGCAATCTAAGCGTCACATGGTCTGTCAGTATATACACACCTTTTCTGAAAGGCCACAGACGCTGCAGCACCATAGAAGAGGCACCACTAACCAAACACCATGAAGCTCTCCAAGTCGGGGACAAAGTTGCTGAGAAGTCAGGGTTGAGTTATAAATAGTGTTGAGCATTCCGATACTGCAAGTATCAGGTATCGGCCGATATTTGCTGTATCGGAATTCCGATACCAAGTTCCGATATTTTTGTGATATCGGAAATCGGTATCGGAGTGTGCGGTGCGTATGGTTCCAAGGGTCTGGAGGAGAGGAAACTCTCCTTCAGGCCCTGGGATCCATATTAATGTAAAAAATAAAGAATAAAAATAAAAAATATGGCTATACTTACCCCTCCGGCGAACCCTGGCTGTCACCGCTGCGAGCGTCCGCCTCGGTTCCTGAGAATGTAGTGAGTGAAGGACCTTTGATGACGTCGCGGTCAGGTGAGCGGTCACGTGAGTGGTGACAGCGACATCATTGAAGGTCCTTCACTCTCTGCAATTCTCAGGAACGGAGGCGGACGCTTGCAGCGGTGACAGCCAGGGTCCTTCGGAGGGGTGAGTAATAGCCATATTTTTTATTTTTATTCTTTATTTTTTACATTAAGATGGATCCCAGGGCCTGAAGGAGAGTTTCCTATGGGAGGTGGAGCCGCATATTCATGATTGTAATCGGCGGCCCCACGTGACCGCTCATACAGTAGAAGGTAATAATAAAGGAAACCTATGAGATAATGACCTTTTTTGCTATGAAATTTGAACCAGTCATCGGCTTTTTGTACCCTAGACTAATATAATTTATATCATGTCACTGAATTATTGAATAAATCCATACCTTCATTTTAGCAATTTGTGTTTCTATTTTAAAGAGATCCCATGTGCATGTGGATTGGCCATAGACTTAGAGTTCCTCTTTGTCTTTCCCCGCCATCCGAGGCCTCTCATCACTGACTGTCATGTCATTATCCTCTCAGTGACCTGCTGCCATGCCCGAAATCTTGCACAAGCACTATAATTTACAGGGAGGTGCATGAGCCGTAAGGCCTAGGATTTCTCTGAAGTGGAGAAATGGATTGCTAGAGCAAAGCTATGAATTTATTCAGCATTACAGGAACTTAACGTAGTTCATATTAATGTGGATACAAAAACTTGCTGACAGGAATCCTTTAAGATGATAAGTGCCAATAATTTTAGACCATTATACCAAACACTGACCAGATGAATGAAACCAGACAAATGCTACATTGTCATCAATTGACTATAATGGGCCAGTCACATGGTCTGTGGAAACGAATGTGCATAGTTGAGGGTAGACGCCCTCAAGCAGCAATTTTCCAGTGACTCTGCCACAATGTTGTTAGCAATGGTTAACCCCTTTGCGACATCGGGTGTAATAGTACACCAATATCGGACTCCCTCCCTTTGATGTGGGCTCCGGCGGTGAGCCAACATCTTTCTCGGCACATGACAGCTATTTCAATCGCGATCCACCCTCGGCTATTAACCTGTTAAATGCTGCTGTCATATGCTGACTGTGGCATTTAACATGCACTTCTGGCAATCGCACTGGAAATCCGCCCATCGGTGACCCCCGTCATGTGATCGTGGGTCACCGATGGGTTGGCATGACAACCAGAGGACTCCTGGAGACCTCTATGGTTGTTGTTGTGAATTCTGTTATCGAACTCCCTCCTGTGGTCATGAATGGTACTTCGGCGAGTTCTGTCCATGGACTCCCTCTGGTGGCTGTGAGTGGAGCTGCTGCTTCTGAGGTTCCTTCCACAGGTGACGTAGTTTATTCTTTGGCTGGCTGCTCTATTTAACTCCACTCAGATCGTTACTCCATGCCAGCTGTCAATGTTCTTGTACTGGTTCAGTTCGCTCTTGGATCTGTCGGGTGTCCTGTCTACTCCAGCAGAAGCTAAGTCCTTGCTAGTTTATTATTTGTTCTTTGTTTTCTTGTCCAGCTTGCTATCATGATTTTGCTTTGCTAGCTGGAAGCTCTGGGATGCAGAGTGGCACCTCCGCACCATGAGTCGGTGCGGAGGTCTTTTTGCACACTGTGCATGGTCTTTTTGTAGTTTTTTGTGCTGACCGCAAAGTTACCTTTCCTATCCTCTGTCTGTTTAGTAAGTCTGGCCTCCCTTTGCTGAAACCTGTTTCATTTCTGTGTTTGTGACTTTCATCCTAACTCACAGTCAATATATGTGGGGGGCTGCCTTTTTCTTTGGGGAATTTCTCTGAGGCAAGGTAGGCTTTATTTTCTATCGCTAGGGCTAGTTAGCTCTTAGGCTGTGAAGAGGCGTCTAGGGAGAGTCAGGAACGCTATTTCTAGTGTGTGTGATAGGATTAGGGGTTGCGGTCAGCAGAGCTCCCACTTCCCAGAGCTTGTCCTTTGTTGGTTTAACCATCAGGTCTTTTCGGGTGCTCCTAACCACCAGGTCATAACAGTACAGCTGGCCCAACCCAAAGTATTAATGCATCTCAATAGAGGGATAAGAGAAGTTCTGAGACCATTTTTTTTTCTCTGCAGTGTGTTTTGTCTTTCTTTTCCCCTTAACCTCTGGGTGGTTCAGGACACAGGTGTAGATATGGACATTCAAGGTCTGTCCTCTTGTGTGGATCATCTCACTGCAAGGGTACAAAATATTCAAGATTTTGTGGTTCAGAATCCGATGTTAGAGCCTAGAATTCCAATTCCAGATTTGTTTTCTGGGGATAGATCTAAGTTCCTGAATTTCAAAAATAATTGTAAACTGTTTCTTGCTTTGAAACCCCGCTCCTCTGGTGACCCCGTTCAACAAGTAAAAATCATTTTTTCTTTGTTGCGTGGTGACCCTCAAGACTGGGCATTTTCCCTTGCGCCAGGAGATCCTGAATTGCGTGATGTAGATGCGTTTTTTTCTGGCGCTTGGATTGCTTTATGATGAACCAAATTCAGTGGATCAGGCAGAGAAAATCTTGCTGGCTTTGTGTCAGGGTCAGGATGAAGCGGAGGTATATTGTCAGAAGTTTAGAAAGTGGTCTGTGCTTACTCAGTGGAATGAGTGTGCCCTGGCGGCAATTTTCAGAAAGGGTCTTTCTAAAACCCTTAAGGATGTCATGGTGGGATTTCCCACGCCTGCTGGTCTGAATGAGTCTATGTCCTTGGCCATTCAGATCGATCGGCGCTTGCGGGAGCGCAAAGCTGTGCACCATTTGGCGGTATTCTCTGAGCATAGGCCTGAGCCTATGCAATGTGATAGGACTTTGACCAGAACTGAGCGGCAAGAACACAGACGTCAGAATGGGCTGTGTTTTTACTGTGGTGACTCCACTCATGCTATCTCCGATTGTCCTAAGCGCACTAAGCGGTTCGCTAGGTCTGCCACCATTGGTATGGTACAGTCTAAATTTCTTTTGTCCGTTACTCTGATTTGCTCTTTGTCGTCTGTTATGGCATTTGTGGATTCAGGCGCTGCCCTGAATTTGATGGACTTGGAGTTTGCCAGGCGCTGTGGTTTTTTCTTGGAGCCCTTGCAGTATCCTATTCCATTGAGAGGAATTGATGCTACGCCTTTGGCCAAGAATAAGCCTCAGTACTGGACTCAATTGACCATGTGCATGGCTCCTGCACATCAGGAGGATATTCGCTTTTTGGTGTTGCATAATCTGCATGATGTGGTCGTTTTGGGGTTGCCATGGCTACAGGTCCATAATCTAGTATTGGATTGGAAATCTATGTCTGTGTCCAGCTGGGGTTGTCAAGGGGTACATGGTGATGTTCCATTGCTGTCAATTTCGCCTTCCACTCCTTCTGAAGTCCCTGAATTTTTGTCGGATTACCGGGATGTATTTGATGAGCCCAAATCCAGTGCCCTACCTCCTCATAGGGATTGCGATTGTGCTATTAATTTGATTCCTGGTAGTAAGTTTCCTAAGGGCTGACTGTTCAATTTATCTGTGCCAGAGCACGCCGCTATGCGGAGTTATATAAAGGAATCCTTGGAGAAAGGTCTTATTCGCCCGTCGTCATCACCATTGGGAGCAGGGTTCTTTTTTGTGGCCAAGAAGGATGGTTCTTTGAGACCTTGTATTGATTACCGCCTTCTTAGGATCTTAAGATCACAGTCAAATTTCAGTACCCTTTGCCGCTGCTGTCTGATTTGTTTGCTCGGATTAAGGGGGCTAGTTGGTTCACCAAGATAGATCTTCGAGGGGCGTATAATCTTGTGCGTATTAAACAGGGCGATGAATGGAAAACAGCATTTAATACGCCCGAGGGCCATTTTGAGTACCTGGTTATGCCATTCGGGCTTTCTAATGCTACATCTGTATTTCAGTCCTTTATGCATGACATCTTCTGAGAGTACCTGGATAGATTCATAATTGTATATTTGGATGATATTTTGGTCTTTTCGGATGATTGGGAGTCTCATGTAAAGCAGGTCAGAATGGTGTTCCAGGTCCTTCGCGCAAATTCCTTGTTTGTGAAAGGGTCTAAATGTCTCTTCGGAGTTCAGAAGGTTTCATTTTTGGGTTTCATTTTTTCTCCTTCTACTATCGAGCTGGACCCTGTTAAAGTTCAGGCCATTTATGATTGGACTCAGCCGACATCTGTGAAGAGCCTGCAGAAGTTCCTGGGCTTTGCTAATTTTTACCGTCGCTTCATCGCTAATTTTTCTAGTGTGGCTAAACCGTTGACTGATTTGACCAAGAAAGGTGCTGATGTGGTCAATTGGTCCTCTGCGGCTGTAGAGGCTTTTCAGGAGTTGACAAGAATTTGACTTATCTCGAGTCTGCCAAACGATTGAATCCTAGACAGGCTCGATGGTCGCTGTTTTTCTCCCGTTTTAATTTTGTGGTTTCGTACCTTCCGGGCTCTAAGAATGTGAAGGCTGATGCCCTGACTCTCCGGGTGTTCCTGAGCCGGCGGGTATTCTCAAAGAGGGGGTAATTTTGTCTGCCATCTCCCCTGATTTGCGGCGTCTAGGGAGAGTCAGGAACGCTCCACGGCTATTTCTAGTGTGTGTGATAGGATTAGGGGTTGCGGTCAGCAGAGCTCCCACTTCCCAGAGCTTGTCCTTTGTTGGTTTAACCATCAGGTCTTTTTGGGTGCTCCTAACCACCAGGTCATAACAGGTTATCACTACCAGATTGCTATGAGCGCCGCCCAGTGGTCGGCGCTCACAGCAAGTGAGTAATTCTGCTACAGACATGCGATCTGATCATCGCCTCTATGTAGCAGAGCAGATAGGGTTATAGCAGCTTCTAGTCTCCCATGGAGATTATTGAAGCATGCCAAAAGTGAAAAAATGTTTTTAAAAATATTAAAAAAAATTAAAAAATATAAAAGTAAAAATCACCCCCCTTTCGCCCCATTCAAAATGAAACAAGAATCAAATATACACATATTTGGTATCGCCGCTTTCAAAATCACCCGATCTATCAAGGATTAACCTGATCACTAAACGGCGTAGCGAGAAAAAAGTCAAAACAGAATTACGTTTTTTGGTCGCCCGACATTGCATTAAAATTAAAACGGGTGATCATATCTGAACCAAAATGATATCATTAAAAATGGCAGCAAAAAATTAGCCCTCACCCAACCGGAGATCACGAGAAATGGAGACGCTACAGGTTTCGGAAATGGTGCAATTTTTTTTAACAAACTTTGGAATTTTTTTTCACCACCAAATAAAAAACAACCTAGACATGTTTGGTGTCTATGTACTCGTAATGACCTGGAGAATCATAATGGCAGGTCAGTTTTAGCATTTAGTGAACCCAGCAAAAAAGCAAAACAAAAAACAACTTTGGGATTGCATTATTATTTTGCAATTTCTCCGCACTTTACATTTTTTCCTCAGATGGCCATTTTGACCAAAAATAAAAAAATGTATGGCTCTGGGAAGAAGGGAAGCAAAAAATGAACATGCAAAATCAAAAGTACCTCTGGTCGTTAAGGGGTTAAATATCATTTTTGTTACAATTAAGGCTGGTTTCACATTTGCGTTTAAAAACGTAGCGTTAAAAACGCAGCCTAAGACTGCTAAAGTCAAAACGCATCAACACCAGAACACTGTCCTCTTTGTGACCTGTTTTTAATGGAAATGTAATAAATCTGCCAATATTTTACCAGAGAGGCCATTTTTTTCTCTCTTATATTGGACTCAATTGCCTAGGCTGAGGGGCTTTCTAGATCTCAGAAACGTATGTGATGATGGATGCCTACAACGGTGTGCTCATCTAGTTTTCTGCTTTGGCAAATAATTGGACAGCACTGGTGAATAGAGATGAGCGGTGTTCGAGTCGAACTGTTCGCCAATTTCAAATTCAATCTGTTTTGGGCACACCCGAGTCGTTCGACAAACCCGAACAATTTGCTTAAAATTCGGCTGTTCGAGTTTCTGTTCGATAACTGTTCGTTCACCAAAAGCCTAGCTTGATTTGCACATTAAAACTGTTTACCATTGTTAATAGACTGTTTCAGTGTATAGTGGGTGGGGGGGGGATAGATCTGTGCTGAAATAATGCCGATCTCCATTTTGTTTTCTTTCCCGCATTTACAGTGGGGCGGTGCAGTCTCTCAGCCTATAAGCAGTGCACACACACACAGCAATGTGCATGTGATGCACATAAGCAAGGGCATGTGTCATTGGCTGTGTATGTCACATTTCCTTGCCATATAAGAACCAGCCATTTGTCCCGTCTCCACCATTTCCTCACTGCTGCAGCTTAGTGTTAGACGGCACCGCTGCTGCTGTGGGCGCTATACAGACTAAGAGTGTTTTTTGGAGCTAGTTGTCAGAGAGATAGGTTTAGGGAGTTTGGAGGAGGCGGGACTAGTTGTAATATCAGCCCTTTTCAGGGTAGGTTACAGCAGTTCATAGCACTGTTTGCCAGGCAGGTCTGTGCCAGTGCTGTGCCAGTGTTTGTCACAGCATTTGGTGTAATCTAGCTCAGCCAATCCTTTTGGGCAAGTAGCATTGTCTGATAGTCATCTAAGTAGCCCGCCTGTGAAGCTAGCTACACCGCCTGTGTATCTCAATTTTTACTGCATCTAATCCAGTTAATAGTTTTGGGCCTAGTACCACAGTTTGGCCACTCAGTTCTGCTCGGTTTTCATCCATCGGTTGTTGTGCCAACAACTACAGATACAGAGTTGCCAATTAGTTAAGCACTAAAATGAGTGGCAAAAGGCCTTCTGCTGGTGGAAAGGGGAATAGGCGTGTTGGAAAGGGAAAAAAAGGTTGTGTCCGTGGGGTAGGTGGTAAAGCAACAGTAACATCTGCAGAAGAAAAACCATCTTCCAGCCAAAGTAAGATGTCTACTTCTTTTCGTGGACAATCTGATATACATAGTTATTAAGGTTGAAGGAAGACTTTAAGTCCATCTAGTTCAACCCATAGCCTAACCTAACATGCCCTAACATGTTGATCCAGAGGAAGGCAAAAAAAACCCATGTGGCAAAGAGTAAGCTCCACATTGGGGGAAAAAATTCCTTCCCGACTCCACATACGGCAATCAGACTAATTCTCTGGATCAACGCCCTATCAAGGAATCTAGTGTATATACCCTGTAACATTATACTTTTCCAGAAAGGTATCCAGTCCCCTCTTAAATTTAAGTAATGAATCACTCATTACAACATCATACGGCAGAGAGTTCCATAGTCTCACTGCTCTTACAGTAAATAATCCGCGTCTGTTATTATGCTTAAACCTTCTTTCCTCCAGATATGATCCCTTTCTTACGACCATCGCTACAAGAATCACTAAAAATTCCAGATGAGGCACAAAAACAGCAGGTGCTTGAACGGATATCAAGTAATCGTTCAAATGGGCTCTCCTCCATGTCAACTTCAACATCACAACTTCTCCAGTCCTCAGAGTTGTCACCCCAATCGCACTTGCTTCCTCACAGCTCCCAAGTCTCCAGCTGCCCATCTGAGCATGGGGTAACACACATGGTTGAGTCTGTAGAGCTGTTTGCGCATACTATAGCCTGGGAATCAGAGGTCTGCTCCAGAGCTTCTGTGAATCCAGACGAGGAAATGATCTGCACTGATGCCCAGAATTTTTGTGAGTCGGATCCAGGCCCAGATGCAGAAGGTTCTGAGCATAATGTAGACCCTCGTTCCCAAACTGTAACTCCTGTTGGTGGAGACAATGAGGAAGATGATGATGAGACTGAGATACCTGATTTGAACGAAAATTTGACTTTTCGGTCGGGGCAGGAAGAGGTTGGCTCTGAGGACGACGGGTGTGAGAACACACAGGATGATGATGACGAGGTTGTAGACCCCACTTACTGGCCACCCCCAGTCCACCAGTCCATGAGGTCAGCAGAGGAGGTGGAGGAGGAAGCTAGTGACGAGTCTGACGACGAGGTAACGGTGCGCCTTCCTGGACAGAGACAGAGTACTGGAAGCACATCAACAACTGCATCCTCAACCCCAACTGTGCCTCAGACCTGAAGTTGTGGTGGCTCTTCAGGTCGCATGGGCTCTAAGCCTTGCATAGCCTGGGCATTTTTTGACATCGCAAAGGATGACCCGACTCATGTTGTCTGTAAGATTGGTCAACAAAATCTCAGTAGAGGCCAAAAAAATCACTAGCTTGAGTACTTCATGCATAAATCGTCACATGGATATGAGGCATAAGTTGCATTGGGAAGCTCACTGTGTTACAATGCAGCCTAGTGGGCCGGGTCAACCATCCTCTGCCCCATCAAGTGCATCTGCATCCTCTTCATCCTCTGTGACTGTGGGGACAGCAGTCGCACATGGTTTTGGATGCCGACCTTCCACCTCTTTGCCCGCAACAGCCAGTGTGATTGGCAGGCCATCAGGACATTTACAAGTGGAAACACCTGCTGGTGTTGAGCGCTCTCCGACATCGACACCACATTTTGATCAAGGCAACATAACATCTCCGCCTGTACCTTCCTCACAGACCAGCAGTTTGCCGGGGGCACCCTACTCAACTCCGTCTAAGCACGGCAGCCAGCCCTCAGTCCCTCAGATGTGGACAAGTAAAAGACCATTTCCTCCTAGCCATGACAAAGCTAAGTGGTTGAATTTCTCCATCTGCAAGCTGTTGGCTACAGAAATGCTGCCTTTCCACCTGGTGGACACAGAGAATTTTCGAGACCTTATGTCCGTTGCAGTGCCCCAGTACCAGATGCCCAGTCGCCACTACTTCTCAAAGAAAGCTGTGCCTGCGCTACACCAGCATGTCGCACACAACATCACCGCTTCCTTGAGAAACTCTGCATTTCACCACAGACACTTGGATGAGTAGACAGGGACAGGGGCGTTACGTGTCGGTGACTGGGCACTGGGTAACTACGGCGACATCAAGAGAAGGGGCTGCTGTCCAAGTCTTGCCATCCCACGAGTTGCTCGTCAATCCTCTGTATCTAAAATTCCCTCCACTGCTTCTGCCTCCACAACCTCCTCTCGGTACTCCACCTGCACCCAAAGCCTGTCTGGTAATGCCACCCGCATTGTAACTGCGCAGAAGGAATCCTGCACACCTCCTCACTATGCTGTCACCAGGGTTCAATGGCATCAGGCAGTGTTTACATTGAAATGTCTGGGAAATGTGAGTCACACAGCTGAGGAGTTGTGGTCAGCTCTGGAGACCGTGTTCCATCAATGGTTGTCTCCGCACTGTGTGCGACAATGCTGCAAACCTGGGTGTGGCCCTTCGCTGGGGCAATGTCACACACATGCCTTATATGGCTCACGTTTTGAACCTGGTTGTCCAGCAATTTTTATCCCACTATCCCGGACTAGATGGTCTTCTGCAGAGGGCACAGTCGCTGTGTGCTCACTTCCACCGTTCGCATCCCGCAGCTCGACGACTTGCATCTCTACAGAAGTCGCTGGGCCTTCCAGTTCACTGGCTGAAATGCGATGTGCCCACATGGTGGAATTCAACTCTGCACATGTTGCAGCGACTGTGACAGCACCAACGAGCCCTGGTGCAATACGTTATGACGTATAGCCTGGGCCAACGAGATCAAGAGGTGGGGCAAATCACGCTGCAGGAGTGGTCTCAGATCAGAGATCTATGCACCCTTCTGCACAGTTTTGAAATAGCAACAAAGATGTTTAGTGCTGATGATGCCATTATCAGCATGACCATTCCAGTGTTTTACATGCTGGAGCACACCTTACACAGTGTTCGGAGTCAGGTGGTGGAACAAGAGGAGGAGGAACAGGAGGAGTCGTATGCGGAAGGGATCATATCTCCAAGGTCAAGAAGGTTGGCAGCACCAAGGCGGCTGGCATTGGAGGCTGGGGGAGAGGGATTACCGAGGGCGCATGGTAGCAGCCAAACTGTTGAGGAAGGTGCAGGAGGCAAGGAAGAAGTGGAGGACGAACTGGCACTGGGCATGGAAGACTCATCAGATGAGGGAGACCTTGATCAAATTTCTGTTGTGCGAGGTTGGGGGGAGAGGGCAGACGAAGGAAGCATGATTCTCACCTCGCCACCACCAAGACAACAAGGACTTGGTCCTCCTGGATGCGCAAGACACATGAGTGCCTTCTTGCTGCACTACCTGCAACACGACCCTCGGATTGTCAGAATCCGAAGTAATGCCGACTACTGGGTTGCCACACTCTTAGATCCCCGGTACAAAAGCAAATTTGGCGAAATAATTCCTGCTATAGAAAGGGATTCACGCATGCAGGAGTATCAGCAGAGACTGTTACAGAATCTAACATCTGCTTTTCCACAAAACACCAGTGGTGCACGTAGTGAATCTCTGAGTTCTAACTTGCCAACCGTTGGACTATCGAGTCATCACTCAAACCGTAACAGTAACATCGTATCTGGTGGCAACAGCAATTTTTTCCAATTGTTTCAAGATTTTTTTAGACCATCCTTTGCAAGGCCACAGGAGACAAGAAGTCTGATGCACAGCCAATGCCTAGAGAGGATGGTACAAGAGTATATCCAAGTTAACATCGATGCCATCACTGTGGAACTGGACCCTTGCTCATCTTGGGCTTCCAATCTTGAAAAATGGCCTGAGCTCACCACTCATGCCTTGGAGATCTTGTCGTGCCCCACAGCCAGCGTTCTCGCTGAACGTGTGTTCATCGCTGCTGGTGGTGTGCTGACAGATAAGCACACGCGGCTGTCCAGTGACAATGTAGACAGACTAATGTTCATCAAGATGAACAAATCCTGGATCCGCAAGGACTTTTCTACCCTTGTGTCATCTTGGGGAGATTAAAAGCTTGATGATTTTTGAAAATCACCTCACGAACCTTTTAAAAAACTCTGGCGAAATTGATGGCACTTAAGTGGTGTCTGTGGCCGAATTTTTGGAAAAATTGGAGACTCTTTATTTAGTCCCCTTGCTGAGTTTTACATGACGTTGCCATCGTCAATTCCAGGTGGGTGGGGTCATCCGCAGAGTTGTTTACTCATACTATGGCCTGGGATTCAGAGGTCTGCTCCAAAGCTTCAGTGTCTGCTAGTCAACAGAGTAGCCCAGCCACCCACCACCTGTTTACCTAAGTACTATTTTTAATGGCCTCTGGCCCAGGAAATCCTTCTGGGCCTAGTAGAATTTGGTGCTACTCTGCAGCATACCACACCCATGAAGCAAGCTACACCACCTGTTTACCTAACTACTATTTTGTAATGGCATCTAGCCCAAGAAATCCTTTTGGGCCTAATAGAATTTGGTGCTACTCAGCAGCGTACTTCACCCATGAAGCAATCTGCACCGCCTACTTACCTAACTACTATTTTGTAGCGGCATCTAGCCCAGGAAGTCCTTTTGGGCCTAGTAGAATTTAGTGCTACTCAGCAGCGTACCCCACCCATGAAGCATGCTACACCGCCTGTTTACGTAACTACTATTTTGTAATGGCATCGGGCCCAGGAAATCCTTTTGGGCCTAGTAGAATTTAGTGCTACTCAGCAGCGTACCCCACCCATGAAGCAAGCTACACTGCCTGTTTACCTAACTACTATTTTGTAACGGCATCTAGCCAGGAAATCCTTTTGGGCCAAGTAGAATTTAGTGCTACTCAGCAGCGTACCGCACCCATAAAGCAAGCTACACCGCCTGTTTACCTAACTACTATTTTGTAACGGCATCTAACCCAGGAAATCCGTTTGGGCCTAGTAGAATTTAGTGCTACTCAACAACGTACCCCACCCATGAAGCAAGCTACACCGCCTGTTTACCTAAGTACTATTTTGTAATGGCATCTGGCCCAGGAAATGCTTTGGGGCCTAGTAGCAATTTCTGCTACTCAGCAGAGTACCCCACCCATGAAGCAAGCTACACCGCCTTCTTCCTTTCTCAATCTAACCCCTCGGCTCTGGGGTGTCCACTCTCCCTCCAGCTCTCTCCTTCTCACAGGTGGGCTACCGCATGTTTTCACACTGTGGCGAATCTTTTGGGCACAGGCATAACAAGTCGTTGAGGTAATGAATAATATGTGCCGCCTTACAAACGTACATGACGACACATTCGAGGAAGCAACTAAACGCCTCAAATAGTGAGCAGGTTATGGAGCACCCCATGGGCAAACAGCGATCTATGTAGTATGCTCCTTCACAGAAGCAGCCCAATGGGAGGACACTATTCAGAGGTACAGGTAGTAACCGGAACGCCCCCTCAATGTCTGTTTTGGCCATTAGGGTGCCCCTTACCATCTTCTTAACCCGCCTGATTGCCTCGTCAAAGGAGGTACAGTACATAGTACTGTACTTGGTTCCGCGTCGATGTTGTCGTTTACTGACCTGCCTCTTTGATATGACAAATGGTGGATTAGTCTGAATGCATTGAGTTCATTTTTTGGCACAACTCCCAACGGGGGTACCACTACATCTTCTAAGGAAAGTGTTCTGAATGGACCCGCCACCATTCTACCTAAAGATATTTTTTTTCTTATTTTTTTTGTCAAGACGTCTGGGAGTTGGTAGAGTGAGTTTAGATTTTTACTCCAGCCTTTCTTGATTTTAGAAGGGCATGACATGCCTATATCTTTGTCTCCTCCTCCTTTTACTCCTCCACCTCTTTTCTTTTCGCATGACTATATGTAGTTGTGACTTTTCCATGTGTTTGTTGTGTCTTCTGAGCAGTTTGTCAGCTTTTGGACACCTTTTAAGGTGTTTTCTATGTGTTTTCTATGTGTTTGTATGTGTTTGTGTTTGCCTGCCATTGGTTTCGTCGAACACATCCCTGTTCGACGAACCGAACCCGAACGCTAGAGAGGTGGCTCAACACTAGTGGTGAATAATAGACACATTAAACAAATAGAAGAGCATGTTCTTACCTTAGCATAAGTTATGTATTTAGGAGGAGCCTGAAAGTACACACGTCTGAAAAAGTTGTTGCTATATCTATGTCTTGATGCCTGAAGGACAGAAAAAAAACACAGTTGAAGATTTTTTTCATTTGATAGTACATTAAAAGGTACATGTTTTACTTTTGTAAAGGGATGTTGCCCCTTAATTTATGTAGGTAAATCATATGGTGGAGAGAATACTATATAATTGAATCTAAACGAAATGGGTGATTCTCCTGGTAAATGTGTCCTGTGTATGACTGAGGGTGCGATAAAGGTTCATTTCTACTGTTCACCTGGTGTCACATTCAGAGATCAGATTCATGACATTTCTAATATAATGATACAAACATCAGAAGGCTATGGAGAGAAAAGGGGTCATGTATCCAACCATATTACCTACACAAATTATATAGGAGGCTAAGCAACTGTTTGGGTCAAATAAAGGTCTATTCCATCAAAAAAAGGCTCAGCTTTTAAAATGGATTTTGTGTGCCTGTAAAATAAGCTCTATCACGTCTTTAGTGGGCTATGTGTTCACCTTAACGATCACTCACTGTGTGACTTCCAAAGTACAGGAGGTGAATGTGGTGCTCCCTATAATTATGTAATTGTAAGCATCCTCTGCCAAAAGACATATGGTCAGTGATCCCACACATACCCACGCTCACAGCATTTGTTCCACTGGTCTAAAAATAACATTTCTCCTGTTTATTGCTAAGCTCACATTCACTGGCTACTGTAGATATGTATATATATAAATATATATATATATATATATATATATATATATATATATATATACACAGTACAGACCAAAAGTTTGGACACACCTTCTCATTTAAAGATTTTTCTGCATTTTCATGACTGTGTAAATTGTAAATTCACACTGAAGGCATCAAAACTATGAATTAACACATGTGGAATTATATACTTAACAAAAAAGTGTGAAACAACTGAAAATATGTATTATATTCTAGGTTCTTCGAAGCAGCCACCTTTTGCTTTGATGACTGCTTTGCACACTCTTGGTATTCTCTTGATGAGCTTCAAGAGGTCCCAGAGATGCACTTGTTGGCCCTTTTGCCTTCACTCTGCGGTCCAGCTCACCCCAAACCATCTCGATTGGGTTCAGGTCTGGTGACTGTGGAAGCCAGGTCATCTGGCGTAGCACCCCATCACTCTCCTTCTTGATCAAATAGCCCTTACACAGCCTGGAGGTGTGTTTGGGGTCATTGTCCTGTTGAAAAATAAATGATGGTCCAACGAAACGCAAACCGGATGTAATAGCATGCCGCTGCAAGATGCTGTGGTAGCCATGCTGGTTCAGTATGCCTTCAATTTTTTAATAAATCCCCAACAGTGTCACCAGCAAAGCACCATCACACCTCCTCCTCCATTCTTCACGGTGGGAACCAGGCATGTAGAGTCCATCCGTTCACCTGTTCAGCTCCGCAAAAAGACTCGGTGGTTGGAACCGAAGATCTCAAATTTGGACTCATCAGACCAAAGCACAGATTTCCACTGGTCCAGACCTGAATCCCATAGAACACCTGTGGAGAGATCTAAAAATGGCAGTTTGGAGAAGGCACCCTTCAAATATCAGGGACCTGGAGCAGTTTGCCAAATGGTCTAAAATTCCAGCAGATCATTGTAACAAACTCATTGATGGTTACCGGAAGCGGTTGGTCGCAGTTATTTTGGCTAAAGGTTGTGCAACCAAGTATTAGGCTGAGGGTGCCAATACTTTTGTCTGGCCCATTTTTGGAGTTTTGTGTGAAATGATCAATGTTTTGCTTTTTGCTTCATTCTCTTTTGTGTTTTTTCATTTAAGACAAATTAAATGAACATAATAATACCAAAGAATTTGTGTTTGCAATCATTTTCAGGAAGAAAATGAGTATTATCTGACAGAATTGCAGGGGTGTCAATACTTTTGGCCATGACTGTATAAGGCAAGAAATCCCTCCTATTAAACCTGACAGGGCACACCTGTGAAGTGAAAACCATTTCCGGTGACTACCTCTTGAAGCTCATCAAGAGAATGCCAAGAGTGTGCAAAGCAGTCATCAAAGCAAAAGGTGGCTACTTTGAAGAACCTAGAATATAAGACATATTTTCAGTTGTTCCACACTTTTTTGTTAAGTATACAATTCCACATGTCTTAATTCATAGTTTTGATGCCTTCAGTGTGAATTTACAATTTTCATAGTCATGAAAATACAGAAAAATCTTTAAATGAGAAGGTGTGTCCAAACGTTTAGTCTGTACTGTATATACAGTATATATATATATATATATATATATATATATATATATATATATATATATACATTCCTCAATAATAAAATTGCAAAGTCGAGAAGGAAAAGTTATAGAATTATTGAAATCATAGGATGGATAAGCATAACAGAACATTACTCAGACAACCATTAATAACCTCAATGACAACATGTGTGATGTGGAAATGTGTGTATTTCAGTATGTCGTGCTTATAGATGATACTGAATAAATTGAGATGAGTTGAAAATTTTGCTTCCATCTCTTCATCATTTCTATGTGAGTAGCATGTCTATAAGGTCGGCATCACAAACAGTGTATAAAAAAAAAATCGGTCTGTTTAACATGGACGAGAATTGCACAAATGTTTCATGAACAGTCATCCTTGTGCAGTGCAAGGATGCAATTTTTTCTCAAAAAAGTATCCATGTGTCCTCCGTATGGCGAGATTTTCTCGCCCCCTTGCAAAGTGGACATATAATGGATTCATGGGCTCAAATATTTGTGAAAACATATGCACAGTCTATATATATATATATATATATATATCTATATATATATATATATAGATATATATATATATGTTAGTGGCACAGATTATATATATATATATATATATATATATATATATATATACAGGGGCGGATTATCAGAGGGTCAATATGGGCGGTAGCCCAGGGCCCAGTGGTCTGGGGGGGCCCTGGGCTACCACACAGATTGACCCTCCGCTAATCGTCTGAATGCCCGCCGGCATTTATGTGCCCCCGCCGTACCCGGTGGGCAGAGAGAGGGGGCCCGCATTGGGCCCCTTCTCATCTGCTCACCGGGCCCTTTCCGGCGCTGCGGCGGTTTTCAATTGACGTGCGGACACGTGCCCGCACGTCAATAGTTAACAACAACAGCCGCCAGCCAATTGGAGGCTGGCAGCTGATGTCGGCCGCAGCGCACACGTCGCCGGCGTCTGACGTCATTGTCAGTCGCCGGCGAGTGTGCGCTGCTGAAGGGAGCTCACCGCCTGGAGCGCGGACAGGTGAGGAGACTGTTTGTTTTTTTTTTTTGTTTTTTTTATCAGTTAACGGTGGACACACTGGGGGGCAATGCTGGAGGACACACTGGGGCAATGCTGGAGACACTGGGGCAGATTGCTGGAGGACACACTGGTCTGGGAGCAATGCTGGAGACACTGGGGCAGATTGCTAGAGACAGTGGGGCAGATTGTTGGAGACAGTGGGGCAATGCTGGAGACAGTGGGGCAATGCTGGAGACAGTGGGGCAATGCTGGAGACAGTGGGGCAGATTGCTGGAGGACACACTGGGGGCAATGCTGGAGACACTGGGGCAGATTGCTGGAGACACTGGGGCAGATTGCTGGAGACACTGGGGCAGATTGTTGGAGACAGTGGGGCAATGCTGGAGACAGTGGGGCAATGCTGGAGACAGTGGGGCAGATTGCTGGAGGACACACTGGGGGCAATGCTGGAGACACTGGGGCAGATTGTTGGAAACAGTGGGGCAATGCTGGAGACAGTGGGGCAGATTGCTGGAGGAGACAGTGGGGCAGATTGCTGGAGACACTGGGGCAGATTGCTGGAGACAGTGGGGCAATGCTGGAGACAGTGGGGCAATGCTGGAGACAGTGGGGCAGATTGCTGGAGGACACACTGGGGCCAATGCTGGAGACACTAGGGCAGATTGCTAGAGACAGTGGGGCAGATTGCTGGAGACAGTGGGGCAATGCTGGAGACAGTGGGGCAGATTGCTGGAGGACACACTGGGGGCAATGCTGGAGACAGTGGGGCAGATTGCTGGAGACAGTGGGGCAGATTGCTGGAGACAGTGGGGCAGATTGCTGGAGACAGTGGGGCAATGCTGGAGACAGTGGGGCAATGCTGGAGGACACACTGGGGCAATGCTGGAGACAGTGGGGCAGATTGCTGGAGACAGTGGGGCAGATTGCTGGAGACAGTGGGGCAATGCTGGAGACAGTGGGGCAATGCTGGAGACAGTGGGGCAATGCTGGAGGACACACTGGGGCAATGCTGAAGGACACACTGGGGCAATGCTGGAGACACTGGGGCAGATTGTTGGAGATAGTGGGGCAATGCTGGAGACAGTGGGGGCAATGCTGGAGACAGTGGGGGCAATGCTGGAGACAGTGGGGGCAATGCTGGAGACAGTGGGGCAATGCTGGAGACAGTGGGGCAATGCTGGAGACAGTGGGGCAGATTGCTGGAGGACACACTGGGGGCAATGCTGGAGACACTGGGGCAGATTGCTGGAGACAGTGGGGCAGATTGCTGGAGACAGTGGGGCAATGCTGGAGACAGTGGGGCAGATTGCTGGAGACAGTGGGGCAGATTGCTGGAGACAGTGGGGCAGATTGCTGGAGACAGTGGGGCAGTGCTGGAGACAGTGGGGCAATGCTGGAGACAGTGGGGCAGATTGCTGGAGGACACACTGGGGGCAATGCTGGAGACAGTGGGGCAGATTGCTGGAGACAGTGGGGCAGATTGCTGGAGACAGTGGGGCAGATTGCTGGAGACACTGGGGCAATGCTGGAGACACTGGGACAATGCTGGAGACACTGGGGCAGATTGCTGGGCACACTGGGGGTAATATGCTGGACACACTGGGGCAGATTGCAGGACACACTGTGCGGGGGCAATATGCTGGACATACTGGGGCAGATTGCTGGACACACTGGGGGTAATATGCTGGACACACTGGGGGTAATATGCTGGACACACTGGGGGCAGGACTGGAGGCATGGGCAGAATGGAGATACAGGGTAGAATGAAAGACATGGGGCAGGATTGGATCATGGGGCAGGATGGATACGATGGAGACAGATGGGGCAGGATGGGGAGATCATATGGTGTAGAATGGATACTCATGAGTGCAGGATGGGAGAACATATGGCTGGAGCCAGGAATGAGACACACGGGGCCAGGATGGGGAATATTATTACCATAGGGGCTAATTAAGGGATATTATTACTGCAGTGATGTATTTATTTTATTTTTTGAGTATACTGTTTTAAATGGGGGGGGGGCGGTCCTGTTACTGTGCAGAGTGACACTATATCGCCTTTTTTTCTTCATGTGGTGTAATTTAGAAGTTGTGAAAAATTATGTAATGTGTTCTGCAAGCGGAGCTCGAGGTAACTGTGTTATTTCCTGCAGAAACGAGTCCTGGCTGGAAGAAATGATGGCGGTCTGTGCTGGATGAAAAATGAAGGACTTCACCTAGAGACGTCACTGGTGAGTCAGTGTTACCTATACACTGACACTATACACTGTATACTATATACAGAGGTCCTGTGTACAATGTCACCAGTGATCACTGTATTACCTCTACACAGACACTGCATACTAAGTACAGATCTCCTGTGAATACTGGCACTTATGGTGATAGTATTGTGTTTTTTTTTTTAATTTTATTACTGATCAGTATTGTAGTATTTAGTCACTATATGGTGGTAATATGTGGTCTGGAAATGGTGTTGTGGTATTTGTCCCTTGTATGTGCTATTTGGTCACCAAGTGGTAATATGTGGTCTTGACATGGTGCGGTGGTATTTGTTCCTTGTATGTGCTATTTGGTCACCAAGTGGTAATGTGTGGTCTTGACATGGTACGGTGGTATTTGTTCCTTGTATGTGATATTATTCGATCACTGTGGTTGTAATTTGTGGTCTGGTCATGGTGCGGTGGTATTTGTTCCTTTTATGTGATATTATTCGATCACTGTGGTTGTAATTTGTAGTCTGGTCATGGTGCGGTGGTATTTGTTCCTTGTATGTGATATTATTGGTCAAGATATACCTAAATTGTATTGCAGATTTTAACAAATATTTAAAGGGAACCTGTCACGCGCAGAAGAGATCGCGGCGGCCATTTTCCCAAAGCCGAGATGCAAACTCGGCTTTGGGAAAATGGCCGCCGCGATCTCTTGTGCGCACGCGCGGCATCCCGCGGCCATTTTCCTGAAGCCCCGTGCAGCAGAGCACTCCATCTGCGCACGCGCGGCCCCAGGAAGATGGCCGCCCCCACCGATGAAAGGGATGACAGCGCAGATCGCGCGCTGTGTCTTCACGTGGGCGCAGGGAATTCGGAACTTGGACATGCGCACACCACTACGCCACCAACTGAAAGCTGGGGAAGAAAAGAGCGCTGTGAACACGCCCACCCGACCTGACCAGCCTGATTGACAGGCGAAAACGGCGACTTTGGTAATGTATTTCTCAGCATAGGTGGGGAATCAGGGTACACTACATACACTATAGTAACGCACAGCGCAGGCCCTATTTAACAGTATTTATAGCTCAATCTGAAAAAACGGGGTGACAGGTTCCCTTTAATAGGTTACAGTAGAGTAGGGCCCGGCCCTTTTTCTGGAATAATCTGGTTCGGGTATATCATGACCCCCGTCACATGACCCCCGTCACATGACCCCCGTCACATGACCCCCGTCACATGACCGGGGGGGCCCACAGTGTGTGAACAGCCCGGGGCCCTGGCTACCCTTAATCCACCCCTGTATATATACATATATATACATATATACATATACAGTGGGGCAAAAAAGTATTTAGTCAGTCAGCAATAGTGCAAGTTCCACCACTTAAAAAGTTGAGAGGCATCTGTAATTTACATCATAGGTAGACCTCAACTATGGGAGACAAGCTGAGAAAAAAAAATCCAGAAAATCACATTGTCTGTTTTTTTAACATTTTATTTGCACATTATGGTGGAAAATAAGTATTTGGTCAGAAACAAAATTTCATCTCAATACTTTGTAATATATCCTTTGTTGGCAATGACAGAGGTCAAACGTTTTCTGTAAGTCTTCACAAGGTTGTCACACACTGTTGTTGGTATGTTGGCCAATTCCTCCATGCAGATCTCCTCTAGAGCAGTGATGTTTTTGGCTTTTCGCTTGGCAACACGGACTTTCAACTCCCTCCAAAGGTTTTCTATAGGGTTGAGATCTGGAGACTGGCTAGGCCACTCCAGGACCTTGAAATGCTTCTTACGAAGCCACTCCTTCGTTGCCCTGGCGGTGTGCTTTGGATCATTGTCATGTTGAAAGACCCAGCCACATTTCATCTTCAATGCCCTTGCTGATGGAAGGAGGTTTGCACTCAAAATCTCACGATACATGGCCCCATTCATTCTTTCATGTACCGGGATCAGTCGTCCTGGCCCCTTTGCAGAGAAACAGCCCCAAAGCATGATGTTTCCACCACCATGCTTTACAGTAGGTATGGTGTTTGATGGATGCAACTCAGTATTCTTTTTCCTCCAAACACGACAAGTTGTGTTTCTACCAAACAGTTCCAGTTTGGTTTCATCAGACCATAGGACATTCTCCCAAAACTCCTCTGGATCATCCAAATGCTCTCTAGCAAACTTCAGACGGGCCCGGACATGTACTGGCTTAAGCAGTGGGACACGTCTGGCACTGCAGGATCTGAGTCCATGGTGGCGTAGTGTGTTACTTATGGTAGGTCTTGTTACATTGGTCCCAGCTCTCTGCAGTTCATTCACTAGGTCCCCCCGCGTGGTTCTGGGATTTTTGCTCACCGTTCTTGTGATCATTCTGACCCCACGGGGTGGGATTTTGCGTGGAGCCCCAGATCGAGGGAGATTATCAGTGGTCTTGTATGTCTTCCATTTTCTAATTATTGCTCCCACTGTTGATTTCTTCACTCCAAGCTGGTTGGCTATTGCAGATTCAGTCTTCCCAGCCTGGTGCAGGGCTACAATTTTGTTTCTGGTGTCCTTTGACAGCTCTTTGGTCTTCACCATAGTGGAGTTTGGAGTCAGATTGTTTGAGGGTGTGCACAGCTGTCTTTTTATACTGATAACAAGTTTAAACAGGTGCCATTACTACAGGTAATGAGTGGTGGAAAGAGGAGACTCTTAAAGAAGAAGTTACAGGTCTGTGAGAGTCAGAAATCTTGATTGTTTGTTTCTGACCAAATACTTATTTTCCACCATAATATGCAAAAAACATGATAAAAAAACAGACAATGTGATTTTCTGCATTTTTTTTTCTCAGTTTGTCTCCCATAGTTGAGGTCTACCTATGATGTAAATTACAGACGCCTGTCATCTTTTTAAGTGGTGGAACTTGCACTATTGCTGACTGACTAAATACTTTTTTGCCCCACTGTATATATGTATATACTCAATGGATTCAGTTCAATGGATGCAAGAATTGTGAAGGTGATATCAAAGAAAGGGTCCTATCTTAACATGTAACTTGGCTTGTTAGGATGTTTTGAAGTTAAATAGCTTTTTTGTTCAGTGAATGTGACCTCCTAATGCTGCAAATTCAACAAATCAGCATTTTCAGTTTTTTAAAACATATCAAATGTTTAGAAATTCTTCTGTGCCTAATAATTTGGAACAGTGCATTTTGAGTTATTATTCATTTTGGAGATGATACTGTTATCATTGGGAGGTTTCTCCAATAAAATTCAATGTATACTCTAACGGGTGATGAATTTTATTAGACTGACTGTCATTTGCACCGACCATTTAGGAAAATCCGAGAAAAATATAATTTGCTTAATAATTTGAAACATGGTGTATAATATAGGAAGATTTAATGTGGTGGCCTTATACATTGGATGTTCCCAAAACTTACACTCACCAGCTGAGTATATAATTTATACACATAGAAATATATATACCGTATATACTTGAGTATAAACAGAGATTTTCAGCCCACTTTTTTGGGCTGAAAGTAACCCTCTCAGGTTATACTCAAGTCATACCCAGGGGTCGGCAGAGGAGGGGGAGCGGAGCTGTGTAATAATACTCACCTGCTCCTGGTGCGGTCCCTGCATGTTTTTTCCTCCCGGCGCCGGGAACTTCTTCCTTCAGTGAGCGATCACATGGTACCGCTCATTACAGTAATGAATATGGACTCCCATTGCGGTGGAGCTGTATATTCATTACTGTAATGAGTGGTACCATGTGACCGCTCACTACAGGAAGAAGCTGCCGATGCCAGGGAACAGACATGCAAGGACCATGCCAGGAGCAGGTGAGTATAACGTAGTGCGCGATATTCACCTGCTCCCCGTTCCACCGTCGGCGCCGCTGCATCTTCCGCAGTGATGCTCAGGTCAGAGAGTGTGATGACGTGATTAGTGCGTGCCGCCCTCTGCCTGAACATCAGTGCAGAGGACGGAAGACACAGCGGCAGTCAGCGGTGGAACGGGGAGCAGGTGAATATAGCAAGTGCTGGGGGCCTGAGAGGGGAGTATGTGATTTTTTTTAATCGCAGCAACAGCATATGGGGCAAATATCTGTATGGAGCATCTTATGGGGCCATTTGCAGCATTATATGGGGCAAATATCTGTATGGGGCCATGTGCAACATTATATGGGGCAAATATCTGTATGGAGCATCTTATGGGGCCATGTGCAGCATTATATGGGGCAATTATCTTTATGGAGCATGTTATGGGGCTATGTGCAGCATTATATGGGGCAAACATCTGTATGGAGAATCTTATGGGGCCATGTGCAGCATTATATGGGGCAAATATCTGTATGGAGCATCTTATGGGGCCATGTGCAGCATTATATGGGGCAAATATCTGTATGGGGCCATGTGCAGCATTATATGGGGCAAATATCTGCATGGAGCATGTTATAGGGCCATGTGCAGCATTATATGGGGCAATTATCTGTATGGAGCATGTTATGGGGCCATGTGCAGCATTATATGGGGCAATTATCTGTATGGAGCATGTTATGTGGCCATGTGCAGCATTATATTTGGCAAATATCTGTATGGAGCATCTTATGGGGCCATGTGCAGCATTATATGGGGAAAATATCTGTATGTGGCCATGTGCAGCATTATATTTGGCAAATATCTCTATGGAGCATCTTATGGGGCCATATTCCACATTTGTAGAGCATTATACGGGGCAAATGTGTCTATGGAGCATCTTATGGGGCCATAATCAGCATTTGTGCAGCATTATATGGGCACATTTTAATATGGAGCATATTATGGAGCTCATCATAAACTGTATGGAGCATTATATGGGGCGTATTTTGTATGGAGCATCTTATGGGGCCATCATGAACTGTATGGAGCATTATATGGGGCTCCCGATTCAATATGGATATTCAAAAACACTTAAACTACTGATGTCTCAATTAATTTTACTTTTATTGGTATCTATTGTTATTTTTTAGATTTACCAGTAGCTGCTGCATTTTCCACCCTAGGCTTATACTCGAGTCATTAAGTTTTCCCAGTTTTTTGTGGCAATTTAGGGGGGTTGGCTTATACTCGGGTCGGCTTATACGATATATATATATACAGTGGGGCAAAAAAGTATTTAGTCAGTCAGCAATAGTGCAAGTTCCACCACTTAAAAAGATGACAGGCGTCTGTAATTTACATCATAGGTAGACCTCAACTATGGGAGACAAACTGAGAAAAAAAAATCCAGAAAATCACATTGTCTGTTTTTTTATCATTTTTTTTGCATTTTATGGTGGAAAATAAGTATTTGGTCAGAAACAAACAATCAAGATTTCTGGCTCTCACAGACCTGTAACTTCTTCTTTAAGAGTCTCCTCTTTCCTCCACTCATTACCTGTAGTAATGGCACCTGTTTAAACTTATCAGTATTAAAAGACACCTTTGCACACCCTCAAACAGTCTGACTCCAAACTCCACTATGGTGAAGACCAAAGAGCCGTCAAAGGACACCAGAAACAAAATTGTAGCCCTGCACCAGGCTGGGAAGACTGAATCTGCAATAGCCAACCAGCTTGGAGTGAAGAAATCAACAGTGGGAGCAATAATTAGAAAATGGAAGTCATACAAGACCACTGATAATCTCCCTCGATCTGGGGCTCCACGCAAAATCCCACCCCGTGGGGTCAGAATGATCACAAGAACGGTGAGCAAAAATCCCAGAACCACGCGGGGGGACCTAGTGAATGAACTGCAGAGAGCTAGGACCAATGTAACAAGGCCTACCATAAGTAACACACTACGCCTCCATGGACTCAGATCCTGCAGTGCCAGACGTGTCCCACTGCTTAAGCCAGTACATGTCCGGGCCCGTCTGAAGTTTGCTAGAGAGCATTTGGATGATCCAGAGGAGTTTTGGGAGAATGTCCTATGGTCTGATGAAACCAAACTGGAACTGTTTGGTAGAAACACAACTTGTCGTGTTTGGAGGAAAAAGAATACTGAGTTGCATCCATCAAACACCATACCTACTGTAAAGCATGGTGGTGGAAACATCATGCTTTGGGGCTGTTTCTCTGCAAAGGGGCCAGGACGACTGATCCGGGTACATGAAAGAATGAATGGGGCCATGTATCGTGAGATTTTGAGTGCAAACCTTCTTCCATCAGCAAGGGCATTGAAGATGAAACGTGGCTGGGTCTTTCAACATGACAATGATCCAAAGCACACCGCCAGGGCAACGAAGGAGTGGCTTCGTAAGAAGCATTTCAAGGTCCTGGAGTGGCCTAGCCAGTCTCCAGATCTCAAACCTATAGAAAACCTTTGGAGGGAGTTGAAAGTCTGTGTTGCCAAGCGAAAAGCCAAAAACATCACTGCTCTAGAGGAGATCTGCATGGAGGAATGGGCCAACATACCAACAACAGTGTGTGGCAACCTTGTGAAGACTTACAGAAAACGTTTGACCTCTGTCATTGCCAACAAAGGATATATTACAAAGTATTGAGATGAAATTTTGTTTCTGACCAAATACTTATTTTCCACCATAAAATGCAAAAAAAATTATAAAAAAACAGACAATGTGATTTTCTGGATTTTTTTTTCTCAGTTTGTCTCCCATAGTTGAGGTCTACCTATGATGTAAATTACAGACGCCTCTCATCTTTTTAAGTGGTGGAACTTGCACTATTGCTGACTGACTAAATACTTTTTTGCCCCACTGTATATATATATATATATATATATATATATATATATATATACTATGCTGTACATATATGTATATACTGTGAGGTGGGGAGGTCAGTGTGAATAGCAATTGTCCAAACCGAAGATCTAAACTATAAAACAATGTCTAAGATACAGTACTGCACATGGAACTACATGTACCTCTACCTTCCCCAATTTGCTGCGTAATATAGTTCTAGCTTTAATGGAATGAAGGCATCTCTATGAGTTTGATTCAAAACACAATTAACATATTAATGTTATGATAGCTCAGAAAAACAAACAAACAATTGCTTACCCCTTTTTCTTCAGAATCATCTCCTTTCCATTTTCTTTGGAAACGGTTTATCTTAATAAAAATAAACAATTTGTTCATAGAAACCTAATTTTTTCTGCAGAATTTTTGCAGCTTTACAACTACTGTATATACAGTTGAGCATTTTATGCAGGGTAACAATTAGATTACCGCTACAATCCCAATCACCACTACAGTTGCAATCAAAATTACTCTCCCCCCTGTGGCAAATTAGGTTTATTAAAAAAAAAATCTATAAACATTATGTTGTTTGCAAGAAACCGTAGAAATAAGTGAAATTTAAATAGCAGCAGAAAGATGGTAAATGTTGCTAATAAACTTTATATTTGCAATATGGGGGTTGAAATCATTCTAATTGCAACTGCATAGTTAACTTGAAGGGGCTGAATGAAATTGGAAAAACGTGTATGGCAGTGGTGTCAAACTGCATTCCTCGAGGGCTGCAAACAGGTCATGTTTTCAGGATTTCCTTGTACTGCACAGGTGATACTTTAATCACCAACTCATTATTTGTGTAGGTGATGAAATTATCACCTGTGCAGTACAAGGAAATCCTGAAAACATGACCTGTTTGCAGCCCTCAAGGAATGCAGTTTGACACCCCTGGTGTATGGTATGTTTTTCCTGGAAACAGTGCCGATCATGATATATTCTAAAAGCATTTTAAACCTATCAAGGACAAAACATTTTTACATTTGTTCACTAGTGTGATTACATCAGTGTTCATGGGGAGTGATGTCACCATGACCCAGTATCCACTATCAACTTCGAGATAATATATATGTAATAATAATAATATTATATATATATATATACACAGTATATATTGTTATTATTTTTAAAAAATAAATACGTATTTACTGTAAGATGCTGAATACGAATAAAACATTTTGGACTCTGCCCTTGGCACAGAAAAGTGATGTTTACCCCTTTGCTTCAGGAGGACACATGAAATGAAGAAAAACGCAATGTCAGAGACAGTAGGTTTGTTAGCAGGGGGAAGTTAACCTAGAACATCCAAACAGTTTGAGCAAAAAGTGTAATAGTAAAATGCCCGAATGTAATATAACACATTTTCGTTTTTCTTTTTTTTTTTAAAACTAAGTAATGATAAATGATGGCACCAGCCATATAAATCATTTCCCACTTAAAAGTACTTACGTAAAATGCATTGCTGAGACCCCAAAGAACGATAAATATGAGTGCTGCCTTCATTTTTCCTGTCAATGGAACATAAATACATATGGGTGGAAAGATTATGATACGGACGACATAAATAGGCAGTTTGGGGAAATCATTATATTTCCTAGAGTATAACTGGAAATCCACCTTGTAAAATTGATATTCTAATAAGGACTATTGAAACTCATTTGTTGAGTTTTAGGATTTATTATGAAGCATCACAATGTGTATATGGCTTTATGGAAAAGATACTCGCATTGTGTTACACAATTTGCTTAGAAATCCCATATACAGTGGCATGTTTAGCATAGCACATGTGACTGCTATTGTTTCCTTGGAGAAACAGGGCCTGGTCCAGGCTGCCTGAATCCCTAATTTTCATAGGTTGTGAGAATCTGTACGGAGATCTCCCCATTGACAATAAACATTAGCAAACAGGGCTCTGGGGCATTAAACCAAACAGCATGGCGGGAGAAAGAGAATGAAAAAAAATAATCAAGTTTTAGATGGTTAGATGAATAATGGTGACAACCAGCACCAAATGGGCTCAATTTTATTCTTCGATATGGGGCTACCTTACTTTAGAAACAATATTGAATTTCATATATCCAGTATTAATAAATAGTAGACACTACTTACGATAGATTAATTTCAGTAGTGACTTTTTTGGTTAATGTTAGTGATCACAAAAAAAGTTTAAACAACATTTTTTTGGGTAAATGTATCACCTATTTTCTTTCTAAGAAGAGTAATGATTAATTATTATGAAATCCACTACCTTTTAAATTGTGAACTGAAAATTAAGAATGCACATGCTAAGAATCATACTGGTAGAATAAGATGGAAGGAATACGTTTCCCCATTGTAGTGATACACTTGATTTTCATAGCCCTGCTCCTATAGGGTTGCATACGTTATATTTTATAATAGGTTTTTTTAGGACTCTAAAGTTTGCTACAGCCTTAGAATGAAAATTGTGGCTATCCAATATGGATTGCATACATGATTCCTTTCATTGAAGTTTGGGTTTATTTCCCCTTAAAATGTTAGTTATAGCCAGCTCTCTAGCTTGGGATGAGAAGTTTGTATTCCAATGGTCCTTGGTCTATAGAAGCCTTCAAAGATTTTTCTTCAACGGTCCATTATAATTTTAATAACATAAAACATCAAAGCTGTAACAAACACATTAGTTGTTCAATAAAATAAGGCTAACACTTTTTAGACATAAGGTTTTCAGTCTATAGAGCAACTTGACATCCCTATAAAGGACAAACATTGAAAGACATTGCAGAAAGGCAATAGAGTTGGACACATTTGGTATCCAAAGACTATTCAATCCAAATATGTACTCATAGTTAAGCTTTTCTCACATAATTAATAGCAAAAATCTATATAAGGATGCAATATCTAGCAGATTAAAAGGCAAATAGAAGAAAAGTGTATAAATTCTAGAAATGGAACAAAGTCCTTCTTACCGTTTTCAAAATGTTCTGAAGTTTAGAGTGAAGAGCACAGATTTAGCCTGACGGGTATGTTGGACATGTGGCAATATAAACTCCTTCATTATTTGTCTCTAGCCAATCAAACCACAGGAATGACATCACCAAGTGCGTTTTCTCCAGAAGAACCTGTAATATCAACACTTACGATGGCCACACAGTTTACAGAAAAACGTCCCTACAATGCCAGCATGTTTGTTTCGTTCCATATAATTGAAGGTCTAAGTTTACTGGAAGGGTTTGGTCACCAATACCAACATATAATGATGTTTCAGAGTATAGTACAGTGCAATAAAAAGCCTTTCATCTAGCTTTTTCCCTCCAAAACTATTTTTAAGCAAGGAGCTTTTATGAAGCAAGCTTGCAAAATGGTTATCATTGTATGTTGAGACCTAAATACTTAGGTTCTCAGGCAAACAGCCCATTTCATAGAAATAATATAAGCAGCACATTATTTTTGTATTATACATTTTTTACTTGGATTTTGTTGCTGTAGGTTTCCTTACATATGATATGAGTTTTTGACAAATCTATATATACAGTATATAAAAAATGCTCCACAATTAATCATGTTAATTTGAAATACATTTACTTTCTTTATTGTTTAACTTTCTTGGCTGCCTTTAACCACTTAAAGACACAACAGAATTTGGTACATTTGGACCTGTCAATAATTTTCAGAAGTCATTATTCACTATATTTTTCTCTTAGCATATCCATATGAGTACTTGTACTATATTTAGTTGGACAAAATAAATTTTGAACTGGCGATATTTTAGAATGAATTTAATGTACCATTGTACATCATGGTATGCCTACAAGGAATTTTCTGTGCTGGCAGAAGACACAGTAATTTCATTGTTATTTTCTGGTTTTATTTCTCGCGTTCACCACGAAGTATAACCAACATGATACGTGTTTCTCCATGAGTCATTAGGATTATGATGAAAACAAATTTACATAGCCTTTATGTTTTTCAATCTTTGTACAATACAAACACTTTGGGCCTGATTCATCAAGACCAGCGTTTTCTGCATCATTCTTGATGAGGAGGTGTGCTGGAGTCAGAAGTGAATCTGGAGCAGCTGATGAGTGGCATGCGCCTCTGTGTGCAATGCCAGACATTTCACTCCATTCAGGTACTAGAATGAGATAACTGGAATAAGGAATGCCACAGCTTGTCATGCCTCCCATCATGCCCCCGTCCTTCTCCAGCTCCAACCATTTTGTCAGAGCTTTGAGAGACTGCCATGAAAAAGCCAACAGATCCAAGATTTAGACACAACTTTGACTTGTGCATAAACTTTGCATGTTTTCAAAGCTTTCTGGCATGAAAGCTTTTGAAAAATTGTTCCCTTTACTTAAATAATTGTTTTCATGCTGCAGCATTTTTTTTTATAACGTTGTGTGAGGGCTTTATTGTTTTGGTTTGTAATTCTTGTTAATGCCATTTTGAAGTACATATGACTTTTTTATTATCTTTTATTGTGTTAGAGACCATTCATTCAGCTGCCTTGCAAACCTAAAGGTTAAACTTGTTGTTAAATGAGAGTTATCTCAAATTCCAACTGTAATGGCTATATGGCGGTACAATGTGAATACACACGGGTTAACTTCACCCTGTGTGAAGGAAGCGAACCCTGTTAAGTCACAGGGCCGCAGTGCCGCACAGAAGAGCACAAGCAAGGAGTCTCCGAGCTCAGTCCTAAGACTTCGGATCTGAGTCTGTGTAGACTACTTGCGGTCGACACCGCAACTGGGGTGTCAGCGTAACCAAAATAATAACAAAGGAATGCACAAGAGTGCGTGCGGTGCCGCACTGGCGGACGCCACTAACCACCCAGGCTTGGGTCAGGAAAGCGCTGTGAAAGCGCATGGCGCCGCACTGGCGAACACAGCAACTAGATGCTGTATTAGTGTGTAACGTGCTGTTGGGTAAGTCAGGAGCTAGATAGCAATCATACACCTTCCGCGAGCAGTCATCCAATAGGGAGGGTTATTTAAAGAGCGACTTTCACTCACAACACACACGTTTACAAATGTACACTAGCGCATGGCCATGGGGCCATGCGAGCCTTAAATAGCTGCAGCACGTATAGGACCTTTCAAAGAAGGACCAATGGAATTGCTGCAGTACCTGAGCATGTGACCCTAGATCTCCACTGAGAGATCTTGCCCTGGGCATGCTCAGTGTGCAAAGCAGAACTTAGTCCTAGTACCTACAGGACCTTCCGTGAGAAGGACCAATGGAAGTCGCTGCAGTACCTGAGCATGTGACCCTAGATCTCCACTGAGAGATCTTGCCCTGGGCATGCTCAGTGTGTGCAAAGTAGGACTTAGTCCCAGAAGTGTCTGCTCGCTGCTGCCCAGCACTGGCTTCAATGGCAGAAGCTGGAAAAGCAGCAGTAACCCTAGTGAGACTGAGTGAGACGAGTGAGACTGAGCAAGACGCTGGGACCGACGTCTCCGCTGAGCAGACTCCACTGTGGCTGGAGAAGAATGGGAGACCGCTGCAGAGATGGTTCGAGATTCCCCCTGTGCAGAGGTGGGAACTCGACACCTAACAATATGTTTATTGTTAATTCAAAATATATTAAAATCCAATAAGTTGAAGATTTGCTGGATCCATATAATTTATTTATATAGTGGCTATTCTCTATATTTTCTGAATTGTATTTGGCTTCACAAGTGCTAAAATTGACATTTATCTTACCATACCGGTGCCTTAAATACTATCTGATTGCATTTTAGTTCTCCAATCATGCAACCATGTCGTGTGTGAAGCCAGGAACTGATGTTTGATGAGGAGGACAGGCTCTCAATATCCTTTCAAGTTCATATCAAAGGTAATAGATGGGGTTCAGGTCAAGGCTTTGTAAGTAAATGTATTCCACACCAAACTTACCCAACCATGCCTTCATGGGACTTGCTTTGAACACTCAGGCACAGTCATGCTGGAAAAGTAAAAGGCCTTTCCCAAACTGTTCCCACAAAGTTGGGACAATTGTCCAAATTGCCTTGTAATGTTAAACTATTAACATTTATCTTCACTGGAACTAAAAAATAAAACCCATATCATTACCTCAATTACAGTTGAAACAATGCAGTCAGGCAGGTCCACTTCTCCTGGCATTTACCAAACACAGACTCATCCATCAGACTGCCAGAAAGAGAATCGTGATTCATCACTACCCAGAACATACTGTATTTCCACTGCTCCAGAGTTCAGTGTCAGCCTGCTTTCTCCACTCTGTCTGATGCTTTGTGGTTGATAATGTAAGGTTAGCATGCAGCTGATTAGCTATAGACACCCACGTGACGAAGCTGTCAGAACACAATTTTTTGAACTCATGGTAATGCCAGAGGAGGTTTGAAACTTGCAGTTATTGAGTCAGCAGAGCCATGGTAACTTTGCACTTCAGCACAGGGTGACCAGCACTATAACTTTACATGATCTACTACTTCATGGCTGATTTGCTGTGGTTCTTTAATGCTTTCACTTTTCAACAATGCCACTCACAGTTGATCGTTGAATATTTACAAGAGAAGAAATTTTATGAACTGCTTTGTCTCAATGGCGGTCACCTATAATAGAACCTCACTTTAATTCAATGAGATCTTTACACTACTCAATCTTTCACATATACTAGTAAAGGCAGACTGCATGGCTAGGGTTTGGATTCTATATAACTTTAGCAATGAGACTAAATGAAAAATCTGAATTGAGTTATTAAGACGTGCGTCCCAATGTTTGCCCATATAATGTATATTTAATTGTGTTTCTGCCTGTGTTGATAATGATATGAATGTTGAAATAAATCGCTGCAAAACCAGAAGTGTCAGCCTATTGTGAGGCTCAGTGTTTAGAGCAAAAACTGCAAGAGTTCAAAACTTTTTGTAGATTGTGTCATGGAAAATGTAAAATAAAAATAATCAAAATGTCTTAATAAATATGATTAACAAACAAACATGGTTTAAACAGTAGTTGATTTTTAATGGAATATTGCTTTTAAACATTTGAAAGAAAATCAAATACTATCTACAGTACATACACAGATTGTTTCATAGTGAGTTAGTTTATAAAAAGAAACATGAACTCCCATGTGTACAAATTGTAAACTGCAAAGAGCTCAGCAGCAGACAAACATTATTGGATGTTTTTATTGAAATTGATACATGTTATGCATAGAGTGCAGTGTTATAAAATACATATAATGAGTATAGGCTTACAAAATGTTGCTCTACCATCTAACAACTGGTGTGCTGTGCTCCAATACAGCTGTGGTTGAAGCTTTGTTTTCTGATCCTACCTCTTCCACTTATTGGTAACACCCATGAGATGGTTAAGAGAACAAGTCAAGTATGTACCTTATTTGCTTCAATGTTATCTGTAATTACAGTGTCTACTATGTACCAACTATCGTGTTCTGTGCTCCCCACATCATATACAGTGGACTCTGTGGAATGATTGGAATCATTAGAAGTGCATGAATTACTGGATTCATTGGAACTAGAATCAATGGCATCACATGAATTACTAGATTCACCATGTCCATTGATTTGAGATGAGTTTTCTTGACTCCAAAAATCACTTGAAAGCATAGACTCACTAAGTCCATCCCTGGTGTCAGAGACTGGAATAGTGATAGGACCGTTTTGAACATTTAGCTCAGAAGATTCTTGGGAGTTACTAGATTCTTTTAAAATAATTGGCTTATAACTGACATCACTGATGAAGTCCTCTGACCTGACATCACTGATGAAGTCCTCTGACCTGACATCACTGATGAAGTCCTCTGACCTAACATCACTGATGAAGTCCTCTGACCTGACATCACTGATGGATTCCTCTGACCTAACATCACTGATGAAGTCCTCTGACCTAACATCATCACTGATGAAGTCCTCTGACCTGACATCACTGATGGATTCCTCTGACCTGACATCACTGATGGATTCCTCTGATTTAGAACTGTAGCTAAATTCATTTGAACTATTTGATATATTTGGCTCCATAGGGTTGTTAATTTCAAAGGAACCTAAGATGTTCCTTGATTCACTTGAACTAATAGGATATGATTCCCTAGAGTCAGTGTACTCACTATTTTCATTTATTATATCTAAGGTGAAATCTTCAGTTTTTTTATTTATCCTGGCAGATACATTCAGTTCTTCTGGGTCATTATTGAAGTCTTCTTGCATGTCCCAATCATAGGAAATGTCTGGAGAATGGTAAGGAATCTCATTGGTGATGTCTTCAAAGTTGTTACTTCTTTTCTGTAATTGTTTTACGATGGTTCCTTTTTCTAGTTTGTGTTTTAACATGTCATTTACTTTTAGCTTTCTTGATTTATTGTAAAGATTATGACTTTGAATTATTTTATTGGTTTTCTGTGGCCTTTGTTTCTTTCCTCCAGTTTTCCTTTTTGGATGTTTTTGTATCAGTTGACTCAGATCTCTTCTATGTCGATACTTTATCATGGAATTCCTGTGCATCTCATTGCTTGAAGTCTGTTTTTTAATCCTTGTCTCATTTAATTTTCCTTGCACACCAGTGTAATTTAGTGTTGACTGTATTTTGGGAGTAATTTTTAGTATCTCTGCAGTATGTAACTGTACTTCTTTGCACGCAGTTTCTTCTTGGTGAGCTCCATTTTTGTCAGCATTGTCGATCCTTTTCAGGCCTTCTTTACATTTTGGAAATCTTGTGATCTTAAAAATAAGTTTTTATGTATAGAATTTATCATAAAGACACTAAAATATTGCCAAGTAGAATATCTATAGCACATTATTTCAGAATTCTTAATATGTTTTGATGGAAAATGGTTCTTTTAGACAGATGTTTAGGCACTGAATTCAGTGCTTCGAAGGGAGAATATTCCATAATATAGCATACAATACTGTAGAGCTAGATGGAGGTAGATTATGGACACGTAACAGGCTATGTTTTCCAAATTACATATTTATACAGTCAGGCTTGGACTGGCACACAGGAGAACATGAGTATTCTCCGGTGGGCCCCTGTGCAGGAGTGGGCCACCACCCTCTCATATGAGCAGTGCTTGGCACAATGTAATTGAATCACTATGTACAGACAAAGGCAGTATCTGATTCATTCAATGATCTACCCCGTTCATTGTTTTACAAATTTGTGACTGAGGATCATTTTACATTTGCATGTAATTGAAAAGTGGTGCCCTGGAGTTGGTTACTGGTGGACCCTTGGCACCCCAGTCTGATACTGTATACAGCACCAATCTGTTATGCAGCAGTTTTCACAAACTCTTAAAGTTTATCTGCCACCATTTTTGGGGTGCAAGGAATATTAGTTAATGATATACTCTCTTGTGGATATTCAATTACATCACATCCATTACTTTATTAATGTCTCCTTGAGTCATTTTTCAGTTTTTAGTTACTTTCTGTACATTAAAGGGGTTATCCCTTTTGAAAAAATCTTGGTCCTTGTACACAGTTTGATAAACAAAAAAAAACCCACGCCCTTACTCGCCATCCAAGGGGACTGATGTTGGGTCTCTGCTGATTCTCCCTGTGTCAAATATTGAACGCAGCGCTGACATCCCATCAACAGTGCAACAGGCAATTACCAGGGCATTCAATCTTCAGCAGTAGAGCTGATAAACTCGGTGATTGGCTGCTACCCTGGCGCAGTGACACCAAGAGCAGTAACAGGGACTCAGAGCTGAACTTTGAGACGGTGAGTAAAG
Source organism: Ranitomeya imitator (assembly GCF_032444005.1). Taxonomy (NCBI): domain Eukaryota; kingdom Metazoa; phylum Chordata; class Amphibia; order Anura; family Dendrobatidae; genus Ranitomeya; species Ranitomeya imitator. The sequence continues at coordinate 908,451,484 of NC_091282.1, forward strand.
TGTGGTTTGGGGTTCTTTTTTATAAAAAATGTCTCCAGGGTACCAAGATTTTCTAAAAGGGATGACCCCTTCAAGTGAATGATTCAAAAGAGTTGACTTGTGTCTGGTGAAAGAGAGGAATGAACAGGGGCAGAACTTTGTTTTGCTAGATTATCTACATTGTATATTGTATATTATAACTATTATAACTGCAGTTTAAGCATCTAAAATAATATTATAGTCCTATACAGAAAAGAAGAAATTTGGTAGCAAATGCTCTTAAATGCAGGGTACCGATCTAAATGTGCAAAATGCTTTGTTTGTCCAATTTGTCAAAAATCTTGGAAATAAAAAGACAATGTTTATTTATGCGTTACTTACCGGAGATGCAAAAGTGAACCCCAAAATGTATCCATAAAAGATAAAGATTCTCATTTTTCAAGCTAGAATCTGAAAAAAATATATGTAAAATGCATATTAATCACAGTAAAACATACATATGTTTTATGTTTTTGTTAGGATCCTTTTTTCCTATGCTATCCTGCAATTCTTACAGAACTTAAAGGGAACTTGTCATCAGATTTGGCCAATAAGAGATACGGCCATCACCTTTCAGAGCTGATATAGGATTCTATAATGCTGTATATCTGCCCCAAACTGACCTGTCCCCAACCCGACCTGAAAGAGAAGAAAATTAGCTGAGCCTCAGCTTTCACTTAAGTTGAGCTCTTGGCGGCGATCATGAGGGCACTGCTCGTGTGCCAACTGAGATGTAAATTTAAGGCATTTTGATGAAACGCTTTCTCAACTATGATGTAAAGTTACGTTAAATGTTGTGAAGGGGTTAAGAGTGCTATCGCCTGAGTCTCATCAGTACAGTGGTTCCTGGTGATGGCTGATATGACAACAAAAAACGTCATCATCCACTTACCATTGTTACAGACATACTGGGAATGACAGTTTCATATGACACAATTGTATTTTCCGGGGGCTAACCTGACATTGCAGTCAATGGCTTTGGAAACCTGAAGCTATTAAAAGAAGCTCAAAGCACTGAACATTGTAAAGTCATTTTTACACTCCAGTGTATGTGTTTATTCTTTTTAGCATTTATTTTGTTCTTTTTTAGCGAGCTCCAGAGCCAAACTGCTTGACATAGACTTAGTGTGCACATACCCTTTGTCTGACTTTCCAGTAAGGGACGTGACTGCTAAAAGTGCCTAGAGCAGCTAAACATAAATATCTTTATACAATTAAAACGACTATGGTTGTGTTAAAGAAAAAGAGAACACTTTATGAAGTAACTTGTACAGAATGTTATCCCTCTTTAACCCATTCAGGATTGGCCTATTTTGGGAGTTCAAGACCCAAATTTGATTTGATTTGAAAGAACCATTCATTTTTCTGTCAACTTTCTTTAGTAAGAAGAGTTCTATTTTTCAGTGGTATCATTATTGGATGCCTATAACTCTATTAATTAATCCAGCAAATTTGACATCATCAGCCCCGCTGACCTGATGCCGAAGTGCACAGAGCTGAAAATTTTTTGGGGAAGGAAGAATAATACAGCACTTTTATAATAGTATTTTATACCATCCATTCATTTTAATCAGTGTTTTTATTACAATGCAAGTATTTTTCTTACAGATAAAATGATTGCAACCCAATATTCAGAGTCATAAAGCTTTTCATTTTCCATTTTTTCTTTAGTCATGGAATTAAAGATGTTTTTACCACATCTTCTGTGTGTTTCACTGGTCAAAATCTGGACAAAGTGTGCATAGTGAAGTTGAACTTCTGTCACTTTAAGAACTGGTACAGAGAAGTCTATAATTACTGGGGCTATCCTTGGAAATAGAAAACAACAACAACTATGTGTGTGGTACTGTCAAAACTACTATAGAGCAATGCCACAAATTGCATGCCCACTTGGCATAATCGTAAAGTCTTTGAAATACATGTTCTTCATTCTTAATATATCTGATCTTATTTTTACATCAGAAAAAAGCATAAGTAAAAATATAGGTCTCCACAAGTCTTCAAATGTTAATATGTAACTATAATAAAATCTATTCAGAACTGGATGACTTGGTCCATTGCTCTGAATTTCTAAATCCCAAGAAGTATCGTTTTCTCCTTGCGGAGATTGACATGCTAAGCATGCCGAGATGAGGAGACTTAAAGCTGCAATGCTCCTCTGGGAAATATGCTAATTATGCAAATTGTCTTTTCAGAGAGGACGAGAACTAGAACTCTAGTGTCACGATCCAGGTTTGGATCTGTGGCAGATCTGGTTTCCCTCAGATTAAAACATTTTTTCCTTCCAGGTCATCTGAGGTTAATGCAGTTTTCCTCCCCGGTGGCCGCTGGTGATACTGAATTGCTTTGCATTACTGCTGGGTCAGCTTATGTTGGTGACCACTCCCATAATCCTTCAAAAGGTGACTTGATGCATCAGCTGACTGTTGGTTATACAGGTCCTTTGGATACCAACCTTGCTGGAAAAGGAGCTTGCTGAGTGCTGTTGTTCTTCAGCTATATTCTTATCTGGTGCCTTCCTCTGCTGTTCGGTGCATTGCAGCAGAAAAAGCTAAGTGTGGTGTTATTGTTTCTTTGTCCCTTTGTTGTGTAACTTCCACTGTGTTGTATTAGTGCAGCGGTGAGACCAGTGCTCTCACCTGCCAATTCCCTACTCAGGGCGAGTGAGGGCTGAGGTATCCACCTAGGCGACAGGTTGAAAGAACCTGTATAGGGATGTCAGGAAGATTAGGGCACATCCTTAGGAGAGTTCAGAAGGTGTCCATTTCCCCCGCTCCCTATCGCAGGGCGATAGGGTGTGTGTTTCGCCATTTTGTGACCGACCACCCGTAGGGTCGTGTCACGCCAGGACAGTCACTTCATGACATTTAGTGCCACCTATTAGAAGGTAGCAATCCTACAAGTCAATGTCCACTCTTTAACGAGCCTTGTCACATGACTTAGGATAATAGCCAAACCAGAATCTCAATTTGCAGACACTGTGTTTCGGTGTACTGCCCCTCGTCAGTGCAAAGTGGAGATCTGATTTGGCTGTGTGAGAGGCATCCGACCGATATCCAAGAAGTATCATTCTATTCTTGTGGAGATTGACATGCTAAGCATGCTGAGATGAGGAGACTTAAATCCGCAATGCTCCTCTAGGAAATATGCTATTTATGCAAATTGTCTCTTCAGAAAAGAACAGAACTAGAACTTTAGGGCCACCTATTGGAAGGTAGCAATCCTACAAGTCAATGTCGACCCTTTAACAAGCCTTCTCTGAATTTCTAACAAAGTTTAAGTTGTCCAACTATGGTGGGATCATTTTCCCTGGCTACATTTCGACCTCAACAACGAAGCGACAACATTTTGAAGCTGAAAGTAGCTACCATGGATGGATACTGTTTTCCAAAAGGTTCACAAAAACAATTGTTTCAGTTGGATTAGAAAGATTCAGTCCTAACACTGATTACTGCCATCTTTGGAATTTCCATATCGGAAAATTGGTCAATCAACGGCATTCGTAAACTGGGAGACTTGGTTACAAATGATAAGTTGAAAACTTTCTCCGATATTAAAAAAAAAAAAGTAACATCCCATCTGCGGATTTCATGCAACTTTATATGATCAAAGATTACCTAAAAAAAATGTATTGACAAAGCTCCGTTAACTTCTGAGACTGTCCATCTTCTTCTTAATAACACGACTCATAATTTCTTTTGGAGCACAAAATTCATTTATAACTCCTTTAACAAAGATAAAGAATTCACAAAAAAAACGATACATACTCAGATGGGAGAGAGATATCCATTTTAATGCAACACAGAAAAAATGGGAAAAAGCTATAAAATACTCATACTCTTCAAACATCTCAGTACCTCTGCATGAAACGTATTATAAGCTACTGACCAGATGGTACCTTACCCCATCTAGAATCGCACACTTCAAAGCTGACTCGTCTCTGCTATGCTGGAGAGGATGTGGAAGTAGGAAAGATCTGTTGCATGTCTTTTGGACATGCCCAAAACTCACTGGCCTATGGAACGAGATTTCTAAATACATTGGTAACCTTATTAATGGAGATTTTGTTCTCTCTCCACAAATAACCTTTTCTCCTTAGATATGGAAGACATTCATCACTCAACTAGATATGTAATAATACACCTCTTACTGAGATACCAAAGCTCTCTGACGTTGTGGAGAAGCTGAAAATGCACAACACACTTGACCTAAAATTTTCTATTGCAAATGATTGTTTGCATAAGTATGATAGAAAATGGAGCACATGGAACACCATATACCAAAACTCTGACTAACTGACACCATGTTCTTTAGAGTTATAGATTCTTTTTTTGTATATAGTTCTTAATATGGAAGTATAAAAGTTAATGACAAAGAGACAGACTTGATGCCAATTACTACTTTATAACTAGTCTTAGATCTGTCTATGTTTTCTGTTCCTTATACCCTTCCCATTCCCTTTCCCTATATGTCATACTATTACGCTGATTATAATAATAAAGTTTAAAGCGTTGTTGAAAAATATTAAAAGTTCAATAAAACACTTAAACAAGAAAGATTCAGTCCGAACTACTGCAAATTCCAGATTTGCACGAAAGAAAAACCTTGGGCCAGATTCATCAAGACCGGCATTGCTGACACCAGTCTTGATGAGAAGATGGGCTGGAGTCAAATGCTCCTGCTTCATGAACTGCTGGAGTAATATTTGTGGCACATAGAATGATGCAGCTCGTAACGAATTTAATGAGAAGTAGTTGCTATGCTCTCCCAACCCAGCTTTGCTCAATTTTTAGGATCTGGGGGTAAATGGCATGAGAACATCAAAAGTTGCATAATTTTAGCTCAACTGCCAGTTGCACAAAAATTAGGTGACATTTCAAAGCTTTTTATGCCATAATAAACGTGTAAAAACTTTGATGTAGCAGGTCCATTATTTTTCTGTTACTAGGAACATAACACATTGCTAATGGGAAAAAAGAGACTTTGCAATAGAAAATCATGGTATTGTCAACATCTCAGGTAAATTCTATTTGAGGGATTTTGGAGTCAAGATGGCAGGTCTTTACGTGCTGGAAAAGTACCAGGGATGCTTGGTCATTTGGAAACAAAGCAAAATGCATATTTCTGGCTAAATCCATGTTAAAGTTCAAAAATATTTAGACTAAAGAGCTTTATGAAAACAAATTAAATAATATATCAATTTTTACAATATTTTTAAAGGGGTTGCCAGGGCTTTTTTTTTAATTCATAGAGTAGTAGAGATTCGAGAATGAAAACAACAAATTAAACCAAACCTACTTTCCCTTGCTCCAGAGTTGTCTATCTACAGTTGCTCTAGTCTATATTTACAGTCTGCAGCGGTGACATTACAACTACAGCATTAAAGATAGCTGCAGCCAATCACTAGGCTCAGTGGTTCTGCCAATGTAGGTTTAATATTCCCATAGTCCTTATAGAGACACAGGCTATAAGTCACTTCAAAAATTCAAATAAATCACATATTCCATTGTGGGATACCACAACAGAAACAGAAGTGAGGAGAAGGGAGAAGATATTAAAAAGTAACAAATTTATTGAAACAAAATATTAAAAGTAATACAAGACATTTAACATGGGGAAGGAAAAAGAAAAGGGAAGGAGGGGGTTTAAACCACCAGACTAGAGAAAACGAAACTGCACTATACCATAAAGGGTTTAAACAAATGAACCCAGTGACAATATGATGGTAGTACTAGTTCAAAAGTAGAGCAAGCTAGATATCCTAATCAAAAATAGATATCAATATAGGACAAGGTATGACCCCCGGAGGCATAAAGGTATCCTATTAATGGGTTAAATAACCAGGCACAAGGTGAGTATATGTCTATCCAAGGTACAAGACAAGGCAAAGACCTGCTAATGTACTGGTGAATACTCCCACAATAAGGTTCAACGAAGGAAAAACTGCCAAAATAAGGATAAATTGCCAGGGAATAAATTACCTGTGGTACAGATCAGATGCAGTGGTATCTAGTGCAGATGATAGTGCAGGTGCGGTTTATCCTTATTTTGGCAGTTTTTCCTTCGTTGCACCTTATTGTGGGAGTATTCACCAGTACATTAGCAGGTCTTTGCCTTGCCTTGTACCTTGGATAGACATATACTCACCTTGTGCCTGGTTATTTAACCCATTAATAGGATACCTTTATGCCTCCGGGGGTCATACCTTGTCCTATATTGATATCTATTTTTGATTAGGATATCTAGCTTGCTCTACTTTTGAACTAGTACTACCATCATATTGTCACTGGGTTCATTTGTTTAAACCCTTTATGGTATAGTGCAGTTTCGTTTTCTCTAGTCTGGTGGTTTAAACCCCCTCCTTCCCTTTTCTTTTTCCTTCCCCATGTTAAATGTCTTGTATTACTTTTAACATTTTGTTTCAATAAATGTATTACTTTTTAATATCTTCTCCCTTCTCCTCACTTCTGTTTCTGTTGTGGTATCCCACAATGGAATATGTGATTTATTTTTTTTCAATGTAGGTTTAAGTTAATTTTTTAGTATTTTAATTACAACTGTTCCCTTTACTATTGCTCTTTAAAATATTATGTAACCTGGTCAGATACCAGCTCTAAATCAGCGCTGTGGCCCTTTTATCTTCAGGATTGATGGGAACCTTTGTACTAGAACCTCCTTCTAATCGGAGAGTGATGGTATATTATATACAGCAGGGGTGTCAAACTGCATTCCTCAAGGGCCGCAAACCATGCGTGTTTTCAAGATTTCCTTAGCTTTGCACAAGGTGCTGTAATCATTATGTGTGTAGGTGATTAAATTATCACCTGTGCAGTACAAGGAAATCCTAAAAACATGACCTGTTTGCAGCCCTTGAGGATTGCAGTTTGACACCCCTGATATACAGTGGGTACGGAAAGTATTCAAACCCCTTTAAATTTTTCACTGTTTGTTTCATTGCAGCCATTTAGTAAATTCAAAAAAGTTCATGCATTTCTCATTAATCTACACTCTGCACCCCATCTTGACTGAAAGGAAACAGGAATGTAGAACTTTTTGCATATTTATTAAAAAATAAAAACTGAAATATCACATGGTTATAAGTATTCAGATCCTTTGCTCAGACACTCATATTTAAGTAACATGCTGTCCATTTCCTTGTGGTCCTCCTTGAGATGGTTCTACTCCTTCATTGGAGTTCAGCTGTGTTTAATTAAACTTATAAGACTTGATTTGGAAAGGCACAACCTGTCTATATAAGACCTCACAGCTCACAGTGCATGTCAGACCAAATGAAGATAATGAGGTCAAAAGAACTTGCCAAGGAGCTCAGAGACAGAATTGTGGCAAGGCACAGATCTGGCCAAGGTTACAAAATAATTTCTGCAGTACTCAAGGCTCCTAAGATCAAAGTGGCCTCCATAATCCTTAAATGGAAGAAGTTTGGGACCACCAGAAGTCTTCCTAGACCTGGCTGTCCAGCCAAACTGAGCAATCATGGAAGAAGAGCCTTGGTGAGAGAGATAAAGAAGAACCCCAAGATCACTGTGGCTGAGCTCCAGAGATGCAGTAGGGAGTTGGGAGAAAGTTCCACAAAGTCAACTTACACTGCAGACCTCTACCAGTCAGACCTTTATAGCAGAGTGGCCCGATGGAAGTGTCTCCTTAGTGCAAGACATATGACAGCCCGCATAGAGTTTGCTAAAAAAAAAACACATGAAGGATTCCCCAACTATGAGAAATAAGATTCTCTGGTCTCATGAGACGAAGATAGACCTTTTTGGTGATAATTCTATGCGGTATGTGTGGAAAAAAACAGGCACTGCTCATCACCTGCCCAATACAATCCTAACAGTGAAACATGGTGGTGGTAGTATCATGTTATGGTTGTGTTTTTCAGCTGCAGGGACAGGACGACTGGCTGCCATTGAAGGAAACATGAATGTGGCCAAGTACAGAGATATCCTGGATGAAAACCTATTCCAGAGTGCTCTTGACCTCAGACTTGGCCGAAGGTTCATCTTCAAACAAGACAATGACCCTAAGCACACAGCTAAAATAACAAAGGAGTGGGTTCAGAACAACTCTGTGACCATTCTTGACTGGCCCAGCCAGAGCCCTGACCTAAACCCAATTGAGCATCTCTGGAGAGACAAGAAAATGGCTGTCCACCAGCGTTCACCATCCAACCTGAAGAAACTGGAGAGGATCTGCAAGGAAGAATGGCAGAGGATCCCCAAATCCAGGTGTGGAAAACTTGTTGCATCATGCCCAAGAAGACTCATGACTGTACTAGCTTGAGAGGGTGCTTTTTCTACATTTCTGTTTTTTTCAGTCAACATCGTGTGCAGAGTATACATTAATGAGAAAAAAAATAACTTTTTGGAATTTACCAAGTGGCTGCAATGAAACAAAGAGTTAAAAATTTAAAGATGTCTGAATACTTTCTGTACCTACTGTACTATATATACTATCACTTAGTATGATGGAAAACCCCTTAACATGTAAGCATTGTCTTCTAAATGTACGTTTATATGAAATGTATGTATAAAATCTTACAATTTGTCATAACCTCATCCAATAAGAAAAATGTACAATTAATGTATTTTAGAATGAGAAATATTTTACAGATATAGGATACCTGATCATTCAGTGCTATAGGCAGCACTCGCTCTGCTCACAGTGCCAGATATCTGCAGAGTTATTGCAGGTAAGAGTGCAAATTTAAACTCTGTGTCATCCTTTGATTAACCAATCCCACCGGGTTGTTGTAAGCATTGTTATATTTCACATTGTACAAACTAATCATTCTAATTCTTTGCTTCCTGGCATGACATGACTCACTAGGCTACTTTCCCAAAAAACTCAAGGTTAATTAGCTTTTTGGTATAGTCATCAAATCAGCACTCAGTTATGCTGGCCTATGAAGAACAGTCAGGAGAACTCATCATTAGAGTTTTGCAAGCTTACCAGCAGCAACATTTCCTGTACAATCTCTGTATTTCTTACATAGTTGCTGAAATACAACATATATCATATGATTACTTTATGGTATACAAAATTACCCCTTTCTAACCACATTTACCAAAATTATGTCATATGGTCGTGGTGGGTGTATGGAACAGGCTCAGGAACTGAGCCAGCACCATACTCTGTATATGCCAGCTTTGTTACACTGCCAACATGTGCCTGTAACAGCAGGGCTGAAGCTAGCTCAGATAACTGCTATTTAATCATTTAAATGCTGTTGTCGATCTCTGAGAGTAGAATTTAAATTGCTAAAATGTCGGCACATATGCACTGTCATCCAAAAAGCGGGGTTATAAGATTACATGACAAAAAGGGAGACAAGAATCACAGTTGAGGAAAATATATGATATGAGCCTATGTAAAGTAGCCTAAGAGTAGATTTAAGGTTGCTTACAAGAAATGATAATAACACCGATTCATATGACGTCATAAAAAGCAACACGTGCCATTAGACCAAGTGTATACAGTGGGGAAAAAAGTATTTAGTCAGCGAGCAATTGTGCAAGTTCTCCCACTTAAAAAGGTGAGAGAGGCCTGTAATTGACATCATAGGTAGGCCAAAACTGTGAGAGTCAGAATGATAAAACAAATCCAGAAAATTACCTTGTCTGATTTGGCAAGATTTATTTTGCAAATTATGTTGGAAAATAAGTATTTGGTTATTATAACAAAAGTTCATCTCAATATTTTGTTATATATCCTTTGTTGACAATGACAAAGGTCAAACGTTTTCTGTAAGTCTTCACAATGTTGGCACACACTGTTGGTGGTATGTTGGCTCATTCCTCCATGCAGATCTCCTCTAGAGCAGTGATGTTTGTTGCCTGTTGCTGGTCAACACAGACTTTCAACTCCCTCCAAAGGTTTTCTATTGGGTTGAGATCTGGAGACTGTCCAGGCCACTCCATGACTTTCATATGCTTCGTACGAAGCCACTCCTTCGTTGCCCTGGTGGTGTGCTTCGGATCATTATCATGCTGATAGACCCATCCATGTTTCACCTGCAATGCCCTTGCTGATGGAAGGAGGTTTGCACTCAAAATATCACGATACATGGCCCCATTCATTCTTTCATGTACATGGAACAGTCGTCCTGGTCCCTTTGCAGAGAAACAGCCCCAAAGCATGATGTTGCCCCCCCCCCCCTATGCTTCAAAGTAGGTATGGTGTTCTTTGGATGCAATTCAGCATTCTGTCTCCTCCAAACACAAGTTTTGTTTCTACCAAACAGTTCTACTTTGGTTTCATCAGACCATTGTGTCATGACTCACGACAGGGTGGTTCTGGCTCCGTCCTGGTCAGGTCAGGGTTAAGATACTTTGCCTCTCTTTGGTTCTGGGGCTGCTATTAAATGTTGGTAGTTCCTGGGTCCAGTGTCGGTGATACTTCCGTTTACTCGGCTAGGGATTGCTGATCCAGGTTACTCATCTATTATCGTTGTGCATCTGTGCGTGTGAGCTTTTCTGTGTATGACCCGGTTCATCCCCTGACTTCTGCCTCTATGTTCTGCTCTGTACTGCCCTGTCCTTCCTGGTTCTCTGACCCCTTGGCTCATGTCGGTTCACTCGCTGTCTCATTCCTAGGTACCTTGCTCTCGTTTGGTTTTGACCCTTCGCTCTCCATTTGACTATGTTTATGTTTTGTGCCCCATATTCCGCACTCTCAGCTGCTGCCCTGTCCTCACATGCGGTAGCTCTGTCTCCTGTGATCACATGACTGTTCAGTGTCAGGTCCTGTGCAAACTGCAAGTTTTAGCTGTCACATGCACAGGCATGCTTAGTTCTGGATCCCCTACAAGCACCCCCTAGGCTCCTTAGGTGACACACACCGTGTGTCATTACAATATGACATTCTCCCAATACTCTTCTGGATTATCCAAATGCTCTCTAGCAAACTTCAAACTGGCCTGGACATGTACTGCCCTAAGCAGGGGGACACATCTGGCACTGCAGGATCCTTGTCCCTGGCGGCGTAGTGTGTTACTGATGGTAACCTTTGTTACGATGGTCCCAGCTCTATGCAGGTCATTCACTAGGTCCCCCGTGTGGTTCCGGGATTTTTGCTCACCGTTCTTCTGATTATTTTGACCCCACAGGGTGAGATCTTTTGTGGAGTCCCAGATCGAGGGAGATTATCACTGGTCTTGTATGTCTTCCATTTTCTTATTATTACTCCCACAGTTGATTTCATCACACCAAGCTGCTTGCCTATTGCAGATTCAGTCTTCCCAGCCTGGTGCAGGGCTACAATTTTGTTTCTGGTGTCCTTCAACAGCTCTTTAGTCTTCACCATAATGAAGTTTGGAGTGTGACTGTTTGAGGGTGTGCACAGGTGTCTTTTATACTGATAACAAGTTCAAACAGGTGCCATTACTACAGGTAATGAGTGGAGGACAGAGGAGACTCTTAAAGAAGAAGTTACAGGTCTGTGAGAGCCAGAAATCTTGCATGTTTTTAGGTGGCCAAATAATTATTTTCCAAAATTATTTGCAAAATAAATCTGGCCAAATCAGACAAGGTGATTTTCTGGATTTGTTTTCTCATTTTTGACTCTCATAGTTGTGGTCTACCTATGATGTCAATTAATGCCTCTCTCATCTTTTTAAGTGGGAGAACTTGCACAATTGGATGCTGACTAAATATTTTTTCACCCCTGTATAGAGTTAATGGTCACATTGTAATATTATGTATTCACTATGTAGTGGTAATAGTAATGGACATTGTGTAGTTGTATTCTTTTGTATGGCAGTTATGTTGTTAATTGTGAGCTGTGTATAGTGTTTTAAGGTTAGCAGTGGCATAAAATAATTATATTTGTATAGATCATCTTTTAACCCCTTAACCCCAGAGCTCTTTTCAGTTTTGCGTTTTCGTTTTTTGCTCCCCTTCTTCCCAGAACTTTTTTATTTTTCTGTCAATATGGTCATGTGATGGCTTATTTTTTGTTATAATAGTTGTACTTTTGAACGAAACCATTGGTTTTACATGTCGTGTACTAGAAAATGGAAAAAAAAATCCAACTGCGGTGAAATTGCAAAAAACGTGCAATCCCACACTTGTTTTTTGTTTTGCCTTTTTGCTAGGCTCACTAAATGCTAAAGCTGACCTGACATTATGATTCTCCAGGTCAGAGACACCAAACATGTCTAGGTTATTTTTATCTAAATGGTGAAAATATTTCCAAACTTTGCTAAAAATAAAAAAAATAAAAATAAAAAATTGTGCCAGTTCCCGATACCCGTAGCGTCTCTATTTTTCGTGATCTTGGGTTGTGTGAGGGCTTATTTTTTGTGTGCCGAGCTGTCATTTTTAATGATACAAATTTGGTACAGATACAATCTCCCATTATTGCATTTTAATGCAATGTCACGGCGACCAAAAAAATTTAATTCTGGCGTTTTGACTTTTTTTCTCAATATGCCATTTAGCAATCAGGTTAATCCTTTTTTTATTGATAGATCGGGTGATACTGAATGCGGCGATACCAAATATGTATATGTTTGATTTTATTTTTATTGTTTTATTGTGAATGGGGTGAAAGGGGGGTGATTTGAACTTTTATGTATATTTTTTTCAAACTTTTTTTTTTACTTTTGCCATGCTTTAATAGTCTCCATAGGAGGCTACAAGCAGGCACACCTTGATCACCTTTGTACATAGAGGCGTTGATCAAATCGCCTCTATATAGCAGAGTTGCTCACTTGCTACAGTCATGGCCAAAAGTATTAACACCCCTGCAATTCTGTCAGATAATACTCAGTTTCTTCCTGAAAATGATTGCAATCATAAATTCTTTGGTATTATCTTCATTTAATTTGTCTTAAATGAAAAAACACAAAAAGAATTGTCCTAAAGCCAAATTGGATATAATTCCACACCAAATATAAAAAAGGGGGTGGACAAAAGTATTGGCACCATTCAAAAAATCATGTGATGCTTCTCTAATTTATGTAATTAACAGCACCTGTAACTTACCTATGGCACCTAACAGGTGTTGGCAATAACTAAATCACACTTGCAGCCAGTTGACATTGATTAAAGTTGACTCAACCTCTGTCCTGTGGCCTTGTGTGTACCACATTGAGCATGGAGAAAAGAAAGAAGACCAAAGAACTGTCTGAGGACTTGAGAAACCAAATTGTGAGGAAGCATGAGCAATCTCAAGGCTACAAGTCCATCTCCAAAGACCTGAATGTTCCTGTGTCTACCGTGCGCAGTGTCATCAAGAAGTTTAAAGCACATGGCACTGTGGCTAACCTCCCAAGATGTGGATGGAAAAGAAAAATTGACAAGAGATTTCAATGCAAGATTGTGTGGATGTTGGATAAAGTACCTAGACTAACATCCAAACAAGTTCAAGCTGCCCTGCAGTCCGAGGGTACAACAGTGTCAACCCGTACTATCCGTCGGCATCTGAATGAAAAGGGACTGTATGGTAGGAGACCCAGGAAGACCCCACTTCTTACCCCGAGACATAAAAAAGCCAGGCTGGAGTTTGCCAAAACTTACCTGAAAAAGCCTAAAATGTTTTGGAAGAATGTTCTCTGGTCAGATGAGACAAAAGTAGAGCTTTTTGGGCAAAGGCATCAACATAGAGTTTACAGGAGAAAAAAAGAGGCATTCAAAGAAAAGAACACGGTCCCTACAGTCAAACATGGCGGAGGTTCCCTGATGTTTTGGGGTTGATTTGCTGCCTCTGGCACTGGACTGCTTGACCGTGTGCATGACATTATGAAGTCTGAAGACTACCAACAAATTTTGCAGCATAATATAGGGCCCAGTGTGAGAAAGCTGGGTCTCCCTCAGAGGTCATGAGTCTTCCAGCAGGACAATGACCCAAAACACACTTCAAAAAGCACTAGAAAATGGTTTGAGAGAAAGCACTGGAGACTTCTAAGGTGGCCAGCAATGAGTCCAGACCTGAATCCCATAGAACACCTGTGGAGAGATCTAAAGATTGCAGTTTGGAGAAGGCACGCTTCAAATATCAGGGACCTGGAGCAGTTTGCCAAAGAAGAATGGTCTAAAATTCCAGCAGAGCATTGTAAGAAACTCATTGATGGTTACCGGAAGCGATTGGTCGCAGTTATTTTGGCTAAAGGTTGTGCAACCAAGTATTAGGCCGAGGGTGCCAATACTTTTGTGTGGCCCATTTTTGGAGTTTTGTGTGAAATGATCAATGTTTTGCTTTTTGCTTCATTCTCTTTTGTGTTTTTTCATTTAAGACAAATTAAATGAAGATAATACCAAAGAATTAGTGATTGCAATCATTTTCAGGAAGAAACTGAGTATTATCTGACAGAATTGCAGGGGTGTCAATACTTTTGGCCATGACTGTATGAGCGCCGACCACTGGGTGGCGGTCACAGTAGTCTAGCACTGAAAACCATAGAGGTCTCCAGGAGACCTCGTGTTGCCATGCTGACACACTGGTGACCCGCGATCACGTAACGCAGGTCACCGGTGTGCGTATTTCCGGCACGATTGCCAGACGCGCCATTTAAATGCCGCTGTCAGTGTTTGACAGCGGCATTTAACTAGTTAATAGCCGCAGGTGGATTGCGATTCCACCCGTGGCTATTGCGGGCACATGTCAGCTGTTCTAAACAGCTGACATGTCCCTAGAAAGATGTGGGCCCACATCAACGAGAGGGATACCGACATCGGCGTAAATGTAAGGGGTTAAGTAGTGGGAGTGGAATCGTATATTGAGATATAATTTGGGGCTTGGGCCATTGATATTTTAGGACCCTAGCAATGTCCCTTCTTAGCAGCATAGAAATATCTATGGCACAACTATGTCTTTATCGAGCTAGCTGCATCTCTACCCTCAGTGAGTTCTCCAGTATTGTAAATACTACTGATAAAACAGTGATCATTAAAGAATAAATAGAATACACAGTACTTTATATCCTTTTATTTTAATATGCAATAAAACAAAACATTGACATAAATCTGACAGTGCCAACTAATAAATATCAAAGAAAACAATTCTAAGAAATAAAATATTAATTGTACCGAACATTTCAGATATCAACCAGTTTATATTATTGTTATGTTTTAGCAGTATAAAGAGATAATTTATGTACAGTAGAAAAAAGTACACCATAAAAACATGAATTGTATTGGCAGGAGTAAAGATTTGTTTTCGAATTGTGTTATTTTTATATTATATTATTATGATGGTTTAGATCCATATTCATTAGCATTCTGCTCTGTCTGTGAGGTTTTCAATATTTTTGTCATTAAGAATAGTGTACTTTCATCAATCTTTCCATCAAAATTTGCTAAACCTCAAACGGAATTATACCTCAATGAGATCTGTGCACATTTATTGGATTCTGTTAGAAACAAATACATTTGTCATAATTTTTATAATGAACAGAAACCATGATGCTAGTGTAAACAGAGATTTAATCCACTAATAGATTGAACATTACATACAATATAAAAATGCATAATTATATAATACAGGCAGATGTACCTGCATTAGTTTATTATAAAGCAGTGACATAAATTAAATTAAAGTTCCAAGTTTTTCTCTGTTGCTCAGTTAAAATGCATCATTGAAGGATAGATTCATTAAAAGAGTACTACAGAAATATATTGACCCAAATTTATTAAAAGTGGTATCATTTTACCCAATGTCTGAATTGGACTCAGCCGAAATGATTGACATGCTCTAATAAATTTATAGTATTTGCGTCCCATTTCATAAATCTATTAAATTCATGGCTGCCATAAATTTTCACACTTACTAAAATTCAGACTCTTTTTCTATACCAGAGTTTGAGTGTAATAGTAATACTACTATTTTCTCATTTGCAATTTTTATTGGTTAAATTGGTTGTAAATTTTGGTGCAAATAGTTATTACAGGAGTTGGGTATTTTATCTTTATTTTAATAGACGTATTGATGACATGATTGTGCTGCACTTACTAAGATACAAGTATTATCTTCCTGTATTTGTTGGTACAGCTTTCTTTGTAGACTGGCAGATCATTGAGGAACAGGTGACCAGACCCATTCATAAGCCTTCTCCAATAAACAAAAAAAAAAGTTTTCTCATTTGCAGTATTTTTCAGTTCGAGTAGCGGGATGAACAAGCATGGTCTCATGCTCCTCCATCTCCATCACCAGCCACTTTGTGCATTTTTAAAGGGAGGCTATAATCAAAAGATTGCCTATTGTTAAAATTCAGGTTTCTCAGTTAAATGTACTTTTAAAACATTTTTGCTAAAAAAGTTTTTTCATATTATGATCTTTATAAAAAAATAGAAATAATGTAATTTTTACACTAGCCAATGGGACATTTTTAGATTTATCCTTAGATTCATTCTTCATGTCCTTTCAGGAAGAGTTTACAGTATGACTCCTTGGCAAAGACAGGATTACAATTCCAGGTTGCACCTCTATACACAGCAGATGAAACAGGACCCACCAAGCACAATAAGTGATGTCACAGCTGACTCTGCTCCCCCTCCATTCTCAATGATCTTTGCACAGGCTCATTATGTTTTTCAATGCAATAAATAGGGTCAGGATTTGTCTGTGTACATGTATTGTTTCCTGAAACAATGCTAAGTTAGAGTCTAAAAAAAACAATGGCCAGTGTGAAATTCGCAATATTTATCTTCTCTATTTTCAATAAGGATAGTGATAGCTGTAAAAAAAAACATGTAGCACAAAAGCCTGATTTAAACATCAGGTGATTTTCTGATGATAGCTTCCCTTCAAGTATGTGAAGAAGCAGATAAGTCAACTATTTTGAAGTAAAATGTTCTGGAGCAAACAAAGAGGTTACATTTTTTCTTCTGCTTGTTTTTTGATTTAAAAACACAGGTCCTTGATATGATCATTTTAGGGACTACTATAAATAACAATATTTATTCACTGAGCAAAGTATTATGGAAAGACAACTAAAAAATCATCTGTATGCTGTAAAACAAGGAAAGTTCTAGAAGTTTTAACAAAAGGTACATTTTTAAAATATTAAAAGTTATTGGAGTTGTGTGAATTTAGAAAAAGGTCCTGCTTTCTATCTAGAAACAGCTCATGTCATGTATTTGGGCTGTGTCTGGTATTGCAGTTGATCTTCATTTAAGATGGGGCTGAGTTGTAACAATAGACACAGGCTGTGTACAAAGGTGGTGCCATTTCGGAAAAGATATCAGACCTTTTCTTCTATTCATATACAACAGATTAACTCATAAATATTCAAAAGTATATTACTGCTACTAAAACCTTTTTACGTAGTCTTCATGTCTACATATGAATAAATAAACCTCAATGTAAATAGCACCTGATGTCGCATTCATTTTACCGAACAGTGGGCTGTGTTGGGCCTTGCGCCGTACCCAGATCTTCTTACATATGTCATTTAACCTGTCTTCTCTTTCTTTCCTCTGGCTCCATCCTCTCAATCGTGATAAGGTGGCACATACTTTCCATATATGTTGGTCAAACACTTGACTTTACAGCAGTTTTCTTTCCAACTCTCCCATAAACATGTATGCTTGACTCGTATAAGTGTGAACATGAATGAATATGGAAAATATCTATCACCCATAGATTACTATGTTAAAAAAGTAGATGTTTTACTGGACTACACAGAACAGAATAGCAAAGTCTCTTACTCCAGTCCATATATTTTTGTGGTTAGCTGCCGGACTTTGAGGCCACATGTTTGCCACGTGTCTAGTAAATGTCAACTCATATACTTCATGGGCTAATTTTATGGTAACACAATACCATTAGTTTATTAAGTTTTCAATAGCCAAAATTCTTGAAAATTATTGTTATATCAGACTAGTGCATACCAAAGAATGACTAATTCTAGACCTAATTCTGCAATCAGCCTCTCAGGTTTTCATACTTTATTTTTTACCTTTTCATGTGGTAGAAGAACAAGGGAAGTTGACAACTACTACCGGGGCACCCACTAGAGCTATTCTTCCTTACACCACTATTAAAAAGAACTATTTTTAGAGCCAAATCACTTACTCTATACAGAAAAATTAGACGCTTATGGACAGCCCATGTTTTAAACATACATGACCCTGTACATGTATTTAATAGTAAAACAATTGCTACAATGTTGAAATAAAAAAGGTATGCACTGTGTGTTGAATTATTAGGTAAATGAGTATTTTGACCATATCATTGTTTTTATGCAGTTTTTCCAACTCCAAACTGTATACACTTGAATACTAATTGGATTTGTGTAATGAGGTAGGGTGATGTCTAAGGATATCAGGACACCATTTTTCAAGGTGTGCACAATTATTAGGCAGCTAATTTTCCTTTAGCAAAATTGGCTAACAAGAGATTTTACTGACTCTGAAAAGTCATAAAAATTGTTACAAGTATTTCAGAAGGATGCAAAACTATTGAAATTGCTAAAGTACCAAGTTGTGATCACAGAACCATTAACAGTTTTGTTGCAAATAGTCCATAGGGTCGCAAAAAAACATATTGAGGAAAAAGTCAGATTTCAGCCTTCCTTACCTTAGCAATGTCTCTGAGCATTAAAAACTTATTGTACTTCTGGGCACTCCAGGGAGGTTGCAGATCTGGATTATGACATCACTGGAGGATAATGGGTTCCTGGTCACTTCACGCTTGATACTTCTCAAACCTTTGGAAGTTAATGGGCGTCTTCATTTCTCAACAAGTCATTTGTAACCCTGCTTACTATTTGCAAAAAAACCTTTTCTTTTGATGGTTTTGAGACCACACCCCAATATCTTAGCAATTTGAAGAGTGTTGTATCTCTCAGTAACACTAGTAACAATTTTTGACTTTTCAGAGTCCGATAATTTTAAGGGGCGCATTTTGTCTAAGGAAAACAAGCTGTCTAATAATTCTGCACAACTTGATAAAGGGTGTTGAATCCTTTGAACACACCCTCCTCATTTTAATACACGAATACACAAACCAATAAGCATTCAAGTTTATATGCTTGGAGTCGGAAAATATGTGTAAAAATGATATTACAGTCAAAATACTCACTTCCCTTATTGTGCACACAGTGCAAAATACAGTAATAGACTATTCATGGTAGGAAAGATCTTCCAGTGCTTTGTGGGGTCTTTCTACTTGTAACTTGACTGTTTTGAGGTATCATTTTGGATAAACCAATACATAGCTTATATGTCTTGCATTGTCACCTCTTGAAAGGACGATTTGTAAATGTAATCAAACTGTATTATAATCTACAGTATTTTGATGAAACATTACATCCAGATATTGAAAACACGTTATACATTCATATCAGTGAGTGTCATGTTGTCCTCCAGCTCCAGGTAACAATTTATCAAACACATCCTTACTGTTTAAATGTTATATAAGCTAGGTTTAAACTTGTATAAGCCCTGAGTTTAATACCCATCTTGGCAGTCATTATCATTTCCGATAGCTTTACGCTGATAAGCACCAAACATGAATCTTCTTCTATCAAATTCCGAACTTATAGATTCTTTACTGACATTCTCAGACTCACTAGACTCACTGTTCCGCCTCACCTCAATAGATTCAGAACTCTCTCTAGATTGACTTTCCTTGTCCTCTGCTGATATACTTTCTTTGCTTTCACTGTCTGATGAATCTTTGGAAACAGTATTGACCTCTGCTGATTTGCTGGATGATTTGCTGTCTTCTAAAGAACTATTTCCTAAGGCAATGGACATCAGTTTAAAAGAATTAGTGACTTCTGCTGATTCACTACTTTTGTCTTGCTCTGTTTTGCTAGCAGAACCATGTGATTTATTGTCACTTTCTGATGAGTCTGTGTCTTCAGAGTTTTCTTCAGAGGTTTGGTTACTTTGACTGTCTTCGATGGATTCACTTGTATTTTGTGTAGACATGGACCCATCCTTGTCTTCCACAGATGAACTTTTGCTAATTTTCCTCATAGCTTTTTCATTTTCTTTTAATTGCAGTTTTTCTTTGGACTCAGCATGACTAACATTTTCTCCAGATTTATTATCTTCTTCTGATTGACTGATATCTTCATTTGACTGGGTAACATCTTCAATTGACTCTTTAGACTTGGTGACATCTTCATTTTGAGTTTCATAATCTTTTCTGCTAGTTAATAGTGTATCGTCATGTGAATGAGTATCTTCCCTTGAGGTTTTGTCTTTTGATTGAGATCCTTCTATTGAAGGTGTGTCTTCTGTTGAGTCCTCTGTTGTGTCTTCTATTGAGACAATGTCTTCCTGCGAAGGTGTGTCTTCTGAAGAATGAATGTCTTCAGGGGAGTGAGCATCCTCTTTTGAGTGACTGTCTTCCTTTGAATTACTATCTTCTTTTGAGTGAGGTTCTTCTTTTGAATTAACATTTTCAACTGATCGACTATCAAATAGTTTTGATTCATCGTGTTTGCTATTCAGTACATTTTCTGCCCTGTCCAATGCTTCAGAATTGTGTCTTTCTTGGTTTTTATACGTATTCAACATTTGGTTTGGCTCCTCAGACTTACTGTTCTGCTTTTCAAGATGTCCTTTGCCTTGGTTGGTAGCAATCTTCTTTTCTTTTTGTTGTTTGTTATTTTTTGCCTTTTTGCTTTTTTCAGAAGCTGTACTTATGGTGGCATCCCTGTTTGTACTAGAGTCACTGTTATGGTTTAATGATATATTAGAATCATCATTTTGCATTTTTTCAATGTCCTTTTCAATGATGTACTGCTGACTTTTCTTAAGCTTGCTGTTGATATCATTATTCTCTTTACTTTCATTTCTACATTCCTGATTATCCTCTTTACTGTTTCCAACTTTAATAGTTACATTGTCTTCATAGTCTCCATTCTCATCATCATTGTCATCATTATCATCATCATCATTGTCATCATCATTAGTATTTAAATCCTCATCATTGTCATCATTGTCATTATCTTCATGTGATAAATTCTCTTGAATCGTTTCATCTAGGTCAATTTTGGCATCCTCTTTGCCTTTTTTCATTGCCTCATTTGACTCTGTCCAAGGCCCTCCTTTCTGTTTTTCAGTGGCAGTATGTGAATGATCCCCACTTTTTGGAACAATCTGCATGACAAAACAGAATGTGATTATCCAGTGTTATACACAGAATGCCTATATATTTGTTTCAAAATCAAATAATTCATATATCCTCTACATAAATTAATATCTAATTTCCCCTAAGCCTACTACATAGACAGGTAAAATAACCTCTTGCCAGCTACATCATTATTGGTTCACTTTGCCTCTCCTTGCTCCCCTACAACTCTGCCTCTTCAGATTAGCTAGTATGTATAAATTCAAATCTATCATGGACAAACCAGGAAGATTGGCTACAGAAAGGGCAGGAGAATCATAAGCGTGAGATTATAAAGTCCTTTAGTCTATCTGAACCTGAAGATTAATTTGATGTTCACTTACAAGAGACTTGTCAAACTTATTCTCATGGCTTCCAGATTCATCATCATTTTCATTATCATCTTCTTTACTACCGACAGGATGTCTAGCCTCTTCTAGAACAACGGGTGCAGCATTGTAACTGTCTTGCTTATCTCTATCATCCACATCTGTGAGTTGCTCCTCAATGTCTATGCTATCAATAGCAGCTGGGATGAGATCTTGATTGTCATTGTCTTCATGTTGTCCTCCACTAACCTCCTCATTCTCACGGTTAACAGCTTCTTCACTTGAATCATACTAATAGATAAATTACAACATATTAGAAACACTACAATATTTTTTTGCGCAAAGGTGTATTAGGTTAGGAAAAAAAGCTGACATAGCTATCTCACTAGAACTACCATAGACTTTGATAGAAATAGCAACATGCATGCTCAACTTACTCTTTCCTTTCCCTGGTGCCATTTTAAGACTCTTATTCATTTTACAGTAAGGGGTAAAGAAACAACAGTTCTCGTACATTTGGTCCAAGAGATGAGACAGACAATTATTGGGCATTTATCCATTGAAAAAGAAATTATTTAGTCATCTGTAAAATGTATTTATTAAGGGAAATCTGTTAGCATGATTTCACACCTCAAACTGTTTACAAGCACCTGTAGATGTTTTAAAAAAAAAAGTACAGCCATACCTTTACATGGCCAATCAGTTCTTAATTTACTGAGAGATCAGCATTTGAATTAATATGCAAATGTGGCTTAAGGGCTGTGAGAGATATTACAGCCTCTGTCACTCCAGCTCTATACCCTGCCCACTGTGCCCAGTGCTACCTTCTTGAATGATGGCACCTTTGCCTGAAGTCACATAACATGAAGGCAGTCAAGCAGGAGGAGGTGTAGAACTTCAGTAAAAGAGGCTTCAGATCTACCATAGCTCTTCAGCCTCACTAGCATATCAATTCAAACACTGATTTCTCAATAATAGAGGACCAAACTGGCCATTTAATGGTATTGCTGATCCTGTTTTTAAAAGGGCTCCATGGGCATCTATAATATAACGCTGGGAGCGTCACTCTGTCCAAAGCCTTTATAGACTGCGCAAGCGCAAGCGCCAGCGCAGTCTGGGCCTCACAGAGTGACGCTCCCAGGAGATCGCAGTATGCGTAAACACTGAACGCACACCGCAATCTCCAACAGAGAAGCAGGGACCGCAAGGAGGGTAAGTATGAGCTATATTCACCTGGCCCCGTTCCACCGCTGCGCGCCGCCATCTTCCCGGTCCTCAGCCTGTGACCTTCAGTTCAGAGGGCGCGATGACGCGCTTAATGCGCGCCGGCGCCGCCCTCTGACTGACCAGTCACAGCCAGAGGACCGGGAAGATGGCGGCGCGCAGCGGTGGAATGGGGCCAGGTGAATATAGTAAGTGCTGGGGGGCCTGAGCTGGCGGCGATACCGGTACCTGACCCCCACAGCACGCCGGTGTCCCCACCTGCTCAGGCCCCCCAGCACTCGGCGCCCAGCGACCATAGGTGAGTATGGTATTTTTTTTTATATATTGCAGCAGCATACGGGGCATATACAATGGAGCATCTTATGGGGCTATAAACGATAATGGAGCATCTTATGGGGCCATAAACCATAATGGAGCAGTGTACGGGGGCATATGGTGTGGAGCATCTTATGGGGGCCATAAACCTTTATGGAACAGCGTACGGGGCATACACTATGGAGCATCTTATGGGGGCCATCAACCATAATGGAGCAGTGTACGGGGGAATATACCATGGAGCATCTTATGGGGGCCATAAACCTTTATGGAAGAGCGTATGGGGGCATATACTATGGAGCATCTTATGGGGGCCATAAACCTTTATGGAGCAGTGTACAGGGGCATATACTATGGAGCATCTTATGGGGGCCATCAACCTTTATGGAGCAGTGTACGGGGCATATACTATGGAGCATTTTATGGGGGCCATAAACTTTTATGGAGCAGCGTATGGGGCATATGGATGGGAGCAGCAAATTAAAGAACAGTGGCGCAGGATGGGAGCAGCACATGACAGAATGGGGGCGCAGGATGGGAGCAGCACATGACAGAATAGGGCAGCACATGACAGAACGGGGGCGCCGGATGGGAGCAGCACATGTCAGAATGGGGGCGCAGGATGAGAGCAGCACATGACAGGATGGGGACGCAGGATGGGAGCAGCACATGACAGGATGGAGATGCAGGATGGGAGCAGCACATGTCAGAATGGAGGCGCAGGATGGGAGCAGCACATGTCAGAATGGGGGCGCAGGATGGGAGCAGCACATGTCAGAATGGGGGCGCAGGATGGGAGCAGCACATGACAGGATGGGGACACAGGATGGGAGCAGCACATGACAGGATGGGGACGCAGGATGGGTGCAGCACATGTCAGAATGGAGGCGCAGGATGGGAGCAGCACATGTCAGAATGGGGGCGCAGGATGGGAGCAGCACATGTCAGAATGGGGGCGCAGGATGGGAGCAGCACATGTCAGAATGGGGGAGCAGGATGGGAGCAGCACATGACAGGATGGGGACGCAGGATGGGAGCAGCACATGACAGGATGGGGGCGCAGGATGGAGCAGCACATACCAGGATGGAGACCATATACCAATATAAATGCTCGCCACCCGGGCATAGAATGGCTTCAATAGCTAGTATAAATAGATTGGGGTATGAAATCTTGCTCACAGATTTCTTTTACGTTCAACAATATAAGAGTCTGACTACATTGCTTGTACAATTATTGGGCAATTTGTATTTTTGACGAGTTTTTTTTTAATCAAATAGATTTTTATAGATTATAAAATGCAATAAACATTTAACAATAATACATGGGTTTTTCAATCCCCCCTCTTTTACCCATCCCACCCCCTTCATCCCCATCCCTCCCCCTTTCCCACTTAGGCAGCTCACATCCTTCTTTTAACATGTCTTATAGCATTGTATACTTTAGTATAATATAATGTCCTTCACTATGAATTTATATACCATTATTTTATAAGTGAAACCTCCTCAGGCCTATTTTCCCTTCATCTCCTCCTAACCCAATTCCAACCAAGGTGTTCACAATTTGTCATACAAAATTCCAAAGACATACTGATAGGGATTCTAGATTGTGAGCCCCATCGGGGACAGTGATGATAATGTGTGCAAAACTGTAAAGCGCTGCGGAATATGTTAGCGCTATATAAAAATAAAGATTATTATTATTATTATTACCATTTTCCCTCTTTTCTGATATACTCCCTTTTCTTTTTTTTTTTTTTTTTTTAAAGTTTTTTTTATATTTTTTTTTTCTATTAAAAAAAATAAAAAATAATAATTTGCAGGCATCCGATCTCTCGCACGCTCACGATACACACAGACGCATAACCGCTTGTCAGGACACCCAGTGACAACATCAGTAAAATGATACAGCGACCGAACCGATAATAAAAGGGACTAAAAAATCATAATCAGAGGCATTTACCCAGTAAAGTGCTAGAAAAACAAGCAGTGATTGATCTTCTACCACAGACGGGGGGAAATACGGGGGCAGCAGACCGACAGAAGAGGAACCATTAATTAGGGCAGGTGGGGCGGGGGGCTATGTACAGAGGGAGGGGCCGTCTGATAGCGCAGGCTATGACCTTCCCCACATATTTGATGCATTCTCCCCTCGATTGAGGCTCATCTTTCATCCAATTTCTTGCTATGACCTTCCGAGCCATGTATAGCAGTCTAGCGATTACTATTTTTAACGTGTTGTCTACAATGATCTCATCCACATATCCCAGCACGCACACCACTGGTTCCCTTGGAATTACACATCTATACGCCCCTTCTATCCGGCTGAGAACCACTAACCAAAAAACAGTAAACCTTGGACAAGACCAGAGCATGTGGAACATTCCAGCATTATCATTCCTACACCTAGGGCATTCCGATTTGGATCTCAACCCAGCCCTGTATAGGACATCCGGAGACCTATATACTCTATGTATAACATAAAGCTGAGAAAGTCTATACGGCTCATTCATTGATAGCTTCAGTACCCATTCTAGAACAGATTCCCATGTTTCATCCTCCAAGCGACCCAACTCTCTTTCCCATTTAGCCCTCGCCCCAAACGGATATCCCAGTAAGTAAGTATGGATTAAGTCCTTATATAAGGAAGAGATAACACCCCTCGATGTCCCCACTCCGCAGATATATTCCAATACTAAGTCACTTTGGATTTTGAGGCAATCCCCCTTATTCTGAGCCACAAAGGCATGTCAAACTTGTGCATATTGATAACCCCCGGATGTCTCGAGGCCATACTCAGACTGCAACAGGGAAAAGGACTTCAACTCTCG
Source organism: Ranitomeya imitator (assembly GCF_032444005.1). Lineage (NCBI taxonomy): Eukaryota > Metazoa > Chordata > Amphibia > Anura > Dendrobatidae > Ranitomeya > Ranitomeya imitator. Next base: position 908,477,279 of record NC_091282.1, read on the forward strand.
TCGCTAAAAAATCTGATAGACCTATCGAATTCCATTAGCCTGCCATCCTGATATACATCTCATTGCCAAAAATTCTGGTAAATTATTATTAAACCATAGTGGAGAAAACCTGGTAAGACAAGTGACCCCACAAATATGTTTGACTCTTCCCCATATTTTAAATATCAAAAGCAATGTTGGATATATTTTCCCAAGCATCCCAAGGGAGCCATCCTCTAAACACTGTACCGCCGGACTTCTTTTGGTAATCTTTTCTATTAAGAGTTGTACCCCATTGGCGGACGTCACCTGTTCCCAGCCCTTTAAATGTTGACATTGGGCCGCAAGGAAATATATCTCAGGATTAGGCAAGGCCAGACCCCCAGCGTCTTTATGCTGCTGATGCGTCTCCAACCTAATTCGTGGGTGCTGTCTCCCCCACACCAAACTTCTAAATAATGAGTTGATCAGTTTGAATTTCCCACGTGGTATCCAGATAGGTGAGTTATGAAGAACATACAATATATTAGGCATCAGAATCATTTTGATAAGATTAACTCAACCTACAACAGAAAAATGCAGCTTAGACCAAGCCCCTAACTTAGCCTTAAGAGTCTCCAGTACCGGTGTCAGATTCTTATACAAGTAATTTTGTAATCGGCAAAGAGATTAGTATCCCCAGATATTTGAAATGGTCTGCTATCTTAAGTCTACCCCTTTCCGTAGAATCACCCAGCTCACCCCCCACATCATCCACCATGAATAAAATTGTTTTATTCCAGTTTATTTTTAGTCCTGATAGAGAACCAAATCACTCGATGAGCCGCATAACATTGCTCACTGAGTCATGCGGGTCTCCCAGAAACAGCAGTATATCGTCAGCGTAAAGCGCTATCTTCTCTTCTATCGACCCATATTTAAACCCTAAAACCTCGGAGGACTGTCAAATTTTAGCGGCCAATGGTTCCACGGCCAGAGAAAACAAAAGAGGGGAGAGCGGACACCCCTGTCTCATTCCTCTATGCAGCTGTATCGTGTGAGAAAGCTCGCCATTCACTCTCACTCTAGCTGATGGTTGCTCATATAACAGCTGAACCCAAGACACGAAATGTGGGCCAAAGCCAAAACAGTGTAACACCTGCCACAAGAACCCCCATTCTACACTGTTGAATGCCATCTAAGGAAGAAATAACTCTATGCCCACCGTTATCAGCCCCCAGTTGTAAATTCAAAAAGAGTCTTCTTAGATTCACTGCCGTAGGCCTATCAGGCATAAAGCTGGACTGATCTGGGTGAATTAATTTAGAAACAACACCTGTTAATCGGACCGCTAACACCCCGGCAAGAAGCTTAACATCTGTAGTAAGTAGAGAGATCGGGCGATACGATTCAGGCAGTCGCAGATCTTCATCTTCCTTCGGAATTACTACTATTATGGTTTCCCTCATGGAAGCTGGCAAGGTTCCCCTAAGCTTGGTCTCCTCAAATACCACTCTTAATCTCGGTATTAACACCTCTTCCATCTCTTTATATATTTCGGCCGGTCGCCCATCTACTCCTGGCGCCCTACCTCTTGCCATTGCCCTTAAAGCCCGACTTAGTGCATCATTAGTAAAAGGGCCCTCCAAACTTTTCCTATCCTCCTCACTCAGTCTAGACAAGGCGATGCCCTCTAGAAATGCCATATTGTCTCCCTCCGATGGGACCACACCAGAGGAGTACAGATCCGCATAGAATTCCATAAAGACCCTTAAGATCTCAGAGGTCTCCGATACTTTAATACCATTGTCATGTTTCAATGAATGCACGAATTATGTACTCCTCTGAGCAGAAGCCACCAATGACAACATATGTCCAACTACCTCCCCCTCCTGGTAAAACGCCAGATGTTGGAACTCTCTCTTCCTCTCTGCCCTCTCCACTAGAATTTTATCCATGCGGTTCTGGGCTTCTTTTAGCCATTTCCCAGTCTCATGAGTACCCAGTGTAATCAAGTCATCTTCAGCAATTCTCAGCCTTTCCCTCGCGTCATTCTCCGCCTGTTTTGACCGACGTTTACCTACTAATATCCCTAAACAGCAGCCCTCTCAAAAATGTCTTCATAGTCTCCCAAATGGTAAGTATATCTGCACTACCCTCATTAATCTCAAAGAACCCCTCTACCTCTCGCTGTATGGTCTCCAAGCTCACACTATGCAACCAGTTAGGATGAATTTTCCACTCTCCCCTTTGTCGCGCCCATGTCCCCACTGGCCTCAACTCCACCTCCAAAGGATTATGATCCAAGAACGCCCGCAGCAAATACCTTACTTCCCCCACCAAAGTGTCAAAACATGTTATTCCCGAGAGCCATGTCTATTCTAGATAGCGCATGATGAGCTGGTGAGTAGCAAGAGTATCCCCTCTCCCCCACGTGTCGTACTCTCCACAGATCAATCATACTGATCTCTCGCACATATGTTCCAAATGCCGTAATATGACTTTCCGTCCTACGTTGTATGTTTTTATTTCTATCCCAAAAATCATCACAAATGTTATTGAGGTCTCCTATAATTAAAAGCGGCAACGGATCTCCCCGTCCAATCAATTCCAAAACTTCTCTAAATTTTTTGCTAGAATAGGGAGGAGGAATGTACATAGCCACCACATACATCAAAAACCCAAGCAGTCTACATTTCACTATCACATATTGCCCTTCCACATCAACATACACCTTCACCTCTTCATAACGCACTCCTGCTGGGACCAGCACCGATACTCCTCTTGCGTATGTAGAGAAGGTGGAGTGAGATGACCTCTGCAACAATCGCCTACTCAAGACGTCGACCCTATCACGTACCAAGTGCATTTCCAACAGACATATCAAGGAGGCCCTTTGATCACGAGCTTATTGAAGTACTTCCGCTCTTCTGGTCTTGTCTGCTAGGCCTCTAACATTCCAACTTAGTATTTTAATGCGTTCCCCCATCATGTCGCAGAATAGCAATCCAAGAATCCTTACTCCCTAACCTGAGCTGTCTAACCCCCCTCCCCCACCCCTTGAACTCTCCCCTCCCATCCCAATCCCCCCCAAACTATCACATTTTCCTCTCATCAAGAGTGGGGCTCCAAAGCCCGTTTGAGACACTCTCACCTAAGTTATCACCACCCTCTGGCTTCCGCCACCAACAGCACCACAGCTCCTTACATTAATTAATAACATATCAAAACATACAATAAAGTAAAGAGATTACAAAAGCAATATTTGCAGAACACATTGTCAGCATCCCCCACCCCCCTCCATATTATCCAACTCAAACTCTGTCTGGCCCATTAATCAACCTGGCCATACTCCACTCTTCCAAAGTTTGAAAGAGCTATAGCCAGTAAATAAATGTAGCCTGCAGTTTCTTGGCATTAATATCAATCCACGGAGTAGTGTCCTCTGGTGTCATGAAGAAGTGTACTTTATTGAAGATGACCACTCTCAACCTCGCAGGGAAAAACATGGAGTATTGCACCCCCAGTTCTCTCAATCGCCTCTTGACGCCATGTAAACTGCATTCTCTGTTTCTGGACCACAGCGGAGTAGTCCAGATAAATGGTAATCCTCTGTCCTCCAACAGTGAAGTCCTTCATTTCTCTGGCCTTCCTAAGTATAATGTCTCTGTAGTTTAATATTTCAGCCAGCATAGTACAGGGGTTGGCTCCAGGGGGAGGGGGTGCAGCGGCACTCTGAGCGCTCTTTCCACGGCAAAGACCTTTGTCAGAACTTCAGCTCCAACCTTCTCCTTCAGCCAGCTTTCAATAAACTCAATGGGATTTCTCCCCTCTGTTTTTCCAGCAAACCCACTTTCCAGATGTTATTTCTTCTAGATCCTCATTTTTTGCCGCCAAATCCGTTATCTGTTGGACAAACTTTTTCTCTGCCTTTTGCAGTTTTACAATATGATCCTCAACATATCATCTCTTTTCATCTCAATAGTTAATTTTCATCTATTAAAGTTAAAATAATAAACAAACAACTCAAAATGTTCAAAAATACCTTTCTAACATTACAATAAATTAGTAATGATCAATATAGCCATCCTTCTTTCCAATACTAGTCATAAGACTTTCATCCATGGAATCTGTCAGTTTCTTAATGTGTTGAAGATCAACTTTTTGGGCAGCACTAACCACAGCCTCCCAGACAAGAGGTGTACTGTTTTCGTTCACTGTAAATTTCCTATTTAAGGAGGGCCCAAAAGCTCTCAATAGGGGTTAGGTCAGGTGAGACTTTGATGCATGTGATATAGCATTATTCTGCATAAAAATTATGGTTTTCTTGAAACATGCAGACTTTTTTGTACCATTTCTTGAAGAAAATGCATTAGAAAAATTAGCAGTAGGATTGGGAGTTGATTTTGAGTTCATCTGTAACCTAAAAATGTTCAACGAGCTCGTATTTAATAATCCTAGCCCATAGCAATATCCCACCTCCACCTTTTTGGTGTCTGAGTCGAAGACAGAGGTATGTGAATATTATTGATTCAGCCACGGGCTCATCTAACTGGTCCATTAAGAGTCATTTTTATCTCATTACTCCATAAACCCCTTGAAAAATCTGTCTTCAGATATTTCTTCTTTTCTATTGCAACAAAACCTCTGATGGTTCTGTGACCAAGTCCCAATATCTTAGCAATTTCAAAATTGTTGCATCCCTCTGTAAGACTTGTAACCAAATTTGACTTTTTAGAGTCAATTAAATTTTTTTTGTCCCATTTTAGCTGAGGGAAAACAAGCTGTCTAATAATTCTGAATACCTTGATAAATGGTATTCTGATATCATTAGGCATCACCCTACCTCATTAACTATGTATCACCTGATCTGCTTCCTCCAATAAGCATTCAGGTTTATATAGTCTGGAGTTGGAAAATATGCATAAAAATGATGACATGGTCAAAAAATGCATACAGGTCCTTCTCAAAAAATTAGCATATAGTGTTAAATTTCATTATTTACCATAATGTAATGATTACAATTAAACTTTCATATATTATAGATTCATTATCCACCAACTGAAATTTGTCAGGTCTTTTATTGTTTAAATACTGATTATTTTGGCATACAACTCCTGATAACCCAAAAAACCTGTCTCAATAAATTAGCATATTTCACCCATCCAATCAAATAAAAGTGTTTTTTAATAACAAACAAAAAAACCATCAAATAATAATGTTCAGTTATGCACTCAATACTTGGTCGGGAATCCTTTGGCAGAAATGACTGCTTCAATGCGGCGTGGCATGGAGGCAATCAGCCTGTGACACTGCTGAGATGTTATGGAGGCCCAGGATGCTTCAATAGCGGCCTTAAGCTCATCCAGAGTGTTGGGTCTTGCGTCTCTCAACTTTCTCTTCACAATATCCCACAGATTCTCTATGGGGTTCAGGTCAGGAGACTTGGCAGGCCAATTGAGCACAGTAATACCATGGTCAGTAAACCATTTACCAGTGGTTTTGGCACTGTGAGCAGGTGCCAGGTCGTGCTGAAAAATGAAATCTTCATCTCCATAAAGCATTTCAGCCGATGGAAGCATGAAGTGCTCCAAAATCTCCTGATAGCTAGCTGCATTGACCCTGCCCTTGATGAAACACAGTGGACCAACACCAGCAGCTGACATGGCACCCCACACCATCACTGACTGTGGGTACTTGACACTGGACTTCAGGCATTTTGGCATTTCCTTCTCCCCAGTCTTCCTCCAGACTCTGGCACCTTGATTTCCGAATGACATGCAAAATTTGCTTTCATCAGAAAAAAGTACTTGGGACCACTTAGCAACAGTCCAGTGCTGCTTCTCTGTAGCCCAGGTCAGGCGCCTCTGCCGCTGTTTATGGTTCAAAAGTGGCTTTACCTGGGGAATGCGGCACCTGTAGCCCATTTCCTGCACACGCCTGTGCACGGTGGCTCTGGATGTTTCCACACCAGACTCAGTCCACTGCTTCCTCAGGTTCCCCAAGGTCTGGAATCGGTCCTTCTCCACAATCTTCCTCAGGGTCCGGTCTCCTCTTCTCGTTGTTACAGCGTTTTCTGCCACATTGTTTCCTTCCAACAGACTTACCATTGAGGTGCCTTGATACAGCACTCTGGGAACAGCCTATTAGTTGAGAAATTTCTTTCTGGGTCTTACCCTCTTGCTTGAGGGTGTCAATGATGGCCTTCTTGACATCTGTCAGATCGCTAGTCTTACCCATGATGGGGGTTTTGAGTAATGAACCAGGCAGGGAGTTTATAAAAGCCTCAGGTATCTTTTGCATGTGTTTAGAGTTAATTAGTTGATTCAGAAGATTAGGGTAAAAGGTCGTTTAGAGAACCTTTTCTTGATATGCTAATTTATTGAGACAGGTTTTTTGGGTTATCAGGAGTTGTATGCCAAAATCATCAGTATTTAAACAATAAAAGACCTGACAAATTTCAGTTGGTGGATAATGAATCTATAATATATGAAAGTTTAATTGTAATCATTACATTATGGTAAATAATGAAATTTAACACTATATATTAATTTTTTGAGAAGGACCTGTATATGCCAGAAAGCTTTTACTAAGTTGCTGTTTTACTTTATTTCTAACCTTTCTTCCTATTTGACAGCACTTAGTCAACTAGTGGATTACATGTTATAAATCATAGAATCATAAAATGGAAGAGTTGGAAAAGACCTCCTGGGTCATCTGGTCCAAACCCCTGATTCACTAAATCATTCCAGACAGATGTCGGTCCAGCCTCTGTTTGAAGACTTCCATTGAATGAGAACTCACCACCTCTTGAGGCAGCCTATTCCACTCATTGATCACCCTCACTGTCAAAAAGTTTTTCTAATACCTAAACTGTGTCTCCTCCCATTCAGTTCCATCCCATTACTTCTAGTCTTTCCTTGTGCAAATGAGAATAATGATGATCCTTATACAATGTGACAGTCCTTGAGATATTTGTAGACAGCTATTAAGTCTCCTCTCTTCTTTTTTGCAAGCTAAACATTTCCAAATCCTGTAACTGTTCCTTATAGGACATAGTTTGCAGACCTGTCACCATTCTGGTCGCTCTTCTTTGTTCTTTGCTCCGGCTTGTTGATGTCTTTTTTAAAATGTGGTGCCCAAAACTGGATCAGGCACAAGATGGATCCACTTGCTCACACAGATACAATTGATAGAGTCCTCATGAACATGAACAGTGCAGTTTAATGTCACAGCACATTCAGTACAATTCAAGTCTCTTAAGCACAGGCTTTATAAACAGTACAGCTGCTTCTTAGAGGCACTTTTACTAACAGTCTCTTTTGATAGCACAGTTCAGAACAGATCAAGACTCTTTAGAAAAGAAGAGTAGTATACAGCATTCCTTCTAGCACAGTGTAAGGGAGGAGGGAGGGGGGTTTGCTGAGGGAGATTATCCCTGTAACACAACTTCTCCAGTCCTTATCTTCCTGTTCCTATTAGACTTCCTCAACTAGCAGTATAGGGGGGTAGCCCAACTCCACCCTGTAAATGAATCCTGTGTCCCTATGGTTCACTTGCCTGAACTACTGTAAGGCCGGGATCACATGCGAGAAATACGGCTGAGTCTCGCATGTTAATACCCGGCATTGCCGCCATCTCTCAGGAGCGGAGCGTGCGGCACAATGTATTGCTAGGCGGCCACATGCTCTGCTCCTGAGTGACGGCGGCAATGCCGGGTATTAACATGCGAGACTCGGCTGTTTTTCTCGCATGTGTGATTCTGGCCTAAGACAGATCACAGAAACACACCACTCATCCCCCTGGGGCTCTGCTAACCACTCCCTGCCTCCTGTGCCTGTGTTAACCTCTCTATTTGCTGGATGCTTTTGAAGCAACAGCAGTTAGCACTATTTCTGCATGTCATGCACATACAAGACAAAAATGAACGTCTGAATGAAGTGGCTCTCTATGCATGTGGCAGATTATAGTAGTTGTGAAATGCTAGGCTGCTAGCAAAACACCTGAGTTCCGAATGAGGAGAACAAGACTTCATTCTCTCAAAAATGGAAGTTCTGGAAATGGAACCTGTTCATATGGAATATTCTTTTGATATGCCTTAAATGTCTCAGATGTTAATACACCCTTCATTTTGTGCAGTTCTTAAAAGTGACTTAATATGACAATGTGACACTTGGATCAGAAAAGGTTGTACACCCCTGATCTAAACTAAGCCCCATTGTTGAAAGAGGCTCAGAAAGTCTCCAAAACACATAAGAAATATTGTAAGGACACGAGAGTATTTTTGTACAAACTGAGCCAGAATTCTGTCTCATACTGCTCTGGAAATCTCCTCATTGTTTTATTTACTTTCATATAATTGAAGTTTGTTTTTACGTACCCGTTGTTCTGAGCTTTGCAAACTAGATTCTGATGACTTGCTGTTCACCTATAATAAGTGCATGAACATGATGGATTACTATATTGGAGAGTGATCTAAGATTGATAAACTATAGACAAATGAATAGATATAAAATCGGAGAAGAAATAATTCCTCAAGTCATTACTGAACATTTGGTGCATAATTATATATAATGAGTAGTACAGATTAGAATAATGTGACTGATAGGCTGCATTCAAACACCAGGTGACAAGCTTTAATGTTGTCCAATTTTTTCTTGGACAGAAGACAGACCCATAGAATTTCATTGATATATACAAATATCTGTCTCCGATCCAGGAAATGCAGATCATGTCCTATTGTCAACCATTTAGTGAATCAAACTAAGCCATTAAAGTCAATGGGGATCTGTTAAAAACAGATGAAAAACGAAAGAAATCATTTTACTTTAGTGTTCCATACATGTTCTATCTGCTTTTAACTGATCCATTGCTCAGAGTCAACGAATATAAAATCTCAGTCTACTTGCTTCAGTGGAAAAAAACGGGATGAGAAAAAAAAAATGGAGCACAGGTGCAAAGTGTAAAGGTATGTGCACATGCTGTGGAAAACGCTGCAGATCCGCAGCGGTTCCGCAGCTGCGGGTCCGCAGCAGTTTCCCATGAGTTTACAGTTCAATGTAAACCTATGGGAAACAAAAAACGCTGTGCACATGCTGCGGAAAAAAAATGTGCAAAAACCCAGCAGTTTACATTCCGCGGCATGTCACTTCTTTCTGCGGATTCCGCAGCGGTTTTGCAATAGAAAACCGCAGTTGTAAAACCGCAGTTAAATCCGCAGAAAAACCATGGTAAATCCACGATAAATCTGCAGCGGTTTTGCACTGCGGATTTATCAAATCCGCTGCGGAAAAATCCGCAGAGGACCAGAATACGTGTGCACATAGCCTAAGACTAAAACGGCCTTCCTTACATGCATATGAAAATAGACACAGATGTGTGAAAAAAGCCTTATTTCCAGAAAATAATGCCACACACAAACATGCACTGTGTACAGGCGTCACACCGAACTACAGGCAGCATGAACCAGACACTGGACCATGTGCAAGGGTGTGATAGAGACTGTCGTGTTCCTGCCCCTGAAAGCAGCAGTTGCATAATGTGACTACTGTCATGCTTTTTTTACTGTGTTTTATAATGACTTGTAAAATGTATAGAGTGTAATGTGACAAATGTATCGTGTGATAGGTGCTCTGTGAGTACTGCAAAGGTAACACCTAAGGTAGCTCTGGTACACTCACCTAGGAATAGGGAAAGTATAGGATATAGTTTATTGCTTATTATAGAGATAGACAGGGACAGTAGTGCAAGATACAGTTAATATTTTGGGAATAGCCCAGATTGGGAGGGGCTAGGGCTAGCAGAAAAGGGAAGGAAGTCTACTGACGCCCCATTTGGATATATGACCAAGCCACATGAAATGGGCGAGAATGTTCCATTTACCATTTATTGATGGTGTTTCTATCATCTATTAAGGTTTCTGTCACAAATACAATGATCCATGTGTTTAGTAACCACTACACATGTTGCTAGATTGAATACGATATATATGGAGATGCAATCTGGCTAGGTTTTTAGCCGGTACCATTAATTTGGTCATGGTTTGGTTGTGAAGTAGCTTTTTGGTTCTTTGTGTAGATACTGGTATTACTACCATAGATACCTTATTTAAGCTACATATCTATAACAAATGCATGATTATGGTCACGAGAAATGAGGATGTACTATCTAGGGGAACATGATACATGTTTAGTATTTGATTTTTTCATAAAATACATGATCTGTTGTTCCTAATGCTGTAGTTTAGAGATTAAATACACTACCCATGGGCAGATATTTAACCCTGATGTAAACATGGTATTGGTCTGCATATTTCTCTGGAATACTGTAATGTATTACCTAGCAATATATGCTGCTATCCATAACAGTTTTTACCTATTATACCACTCATTTGGAGCGTGTTTTTTGTTGTTGGATTTTTAGAAAATAATTAATGTGAGTCACTTTTTAACCCCTTTATTCTGCTATTCATGACTTCCTAGTTGGTGTCAGTTAGTGAAAGTGTTTGCTGGAAGCAAGGCAAAATTCAAGGTGCAGTGGGCCGAAGCACAGATTGGACAAAATGATCGGGTGGTATGAGCTCATACCAAACTCCCGAGGCTAAGGCTCAAGCCGGGAGCTATAGAGAGCACTGACAACCTTATCATACCGAGGAAGATGGACGTCAAACTGCGTGAGGGAAAGGTAGCAGATCTTGGGAATACTGTGGTGCTGGACGGGGAATCCCTAGAGCTAACAGAACCTGTTAAAATAGGGACCGTCCAAGCTGAATGTAAGAAAATGATTGAAATGTTCTGTGTTGATGGAACAAGAACTGGAGGGTGCTGTGCCTGATACTGCGTGTTAAAGACTAATGTAACTGAACTGTCCAGTAAAGTTGAACTTACTAAAGCGAATTGTGTGCCCCTTGATGTGTCTGTGGTTGGTCCTAGAACTGAGGACATGGACACAGCAGAGGTCTCTGGCCTACAAGTGAGTGCAATGCAATGTACACAGCACAACACTAATGGACTGGGCCACGATTTGTTTGTAGAGTGCCAGGGCGTTAAGGAGCAGCAGCTCGCCCACGACTACCATCCTGGGCACCTAAAACATGCATCTCAAATGACTAGTCTGAGGTCTCCTTTGGCTTCTTTCCATCACACTTCCCATGACTAACAGATCTCTTCCTACACAAATATATAGGGAAAAACCTACCACTCAAGGATAGGATGGTGAAACCTCCTGGACCTGACCTTTTGCACTAGTCACCTGAGCTGCATGGTCCCTGGCCGGCTTTAAAATCTATGTTTTTTCTGAAAATCTGCAGCGTTTTAGAAAAATCATACTTGGCTGAAATGATGGAATGATAAGGCCAATGTCTGACTCATCCAGCCTGCGTTTCGGGGAGCATAAATTAGTTGTAATGCTTTCTGAAAAAAGGCGTTCCCAAGGTGTAATTTGTTATAATCACCTGCGCTAAATACATCCCCCCCAAGTCCAGCACTGCGCCTCCATCATTGCTCTCAGTGTTTATCATTGCCTTCAGTACTGACGTCATGTCGACAGCGTTGCATCCAATAAGAGAGGACAATGGCTCTGATCAGCTCAGGCAGGCAGTGGATACTCAGTGCCTGACACTCAGAAGGCGAGTAAGGGTATGTGCACACGTCAGGATTTTTTCCTGAGAAAATCCTGAGAATTCTGCCAGAAATCCGCGTTTTTTTTGCGCGGATTTCTCGTGGAATTTGCGCGTTTTTTGCGCGGATTTTGCACGGATTTTTTGCGGAATTTTTGCGGATTTTTTTTTTTTCCCGGAATGTCCTTTTTGCTTAGAAATCCGCAAAAAATCCGCAAAAAGATAGAGCATGTCCGGAAAAAAACGCATACATCTGCACAAAAAATGCGGAATGCATTCTAAATGATAGGATGCATAATGTTAGCGTTTTTTTACCGGATTTATAGCGTTTTTATAGCAAAATTCCGCAAAAAAAACGCTAAAAATCCTGACGTGTGCACATACTCTAAGGGTATGTGCACACGTCAGGATTTTTTCCTGACAAAATCCTGAGAATTCTGCCAGAAATCCGCATTTTTGTTTGCGCGGATTTCTCGCGGAATTTGCGCGTTTTTTTGTGCGGATTTTTTGCGGAATTTTTGCGGATTTTTTTTTTTTCCGGAATGTCCTTTTTGCTTAGAAATCCGCAAAAAAATCCGCAAAAAGATAGAGCATGTCCGGATTTTTTGCGGTATGCGTTTTTTTGCGGAAAAAAACGCATACATCTGCACAAAAAATGCGGAATGCATTCTAAATGATAGGATGCATAATTTTAGCGTTTTTAATGTGGAATTATAGCGTTTTTATAGCGAAATTCCGCAAAAAAAACGCTAAAAATCCTGACATGTGCACATACCCTAAAGCAGTAAAAATGCAAACCAGAAAACCCTTTTAAAAACGAATTGCAATATTGAAACTTTTTCTAGATATAGCGACTTACCTCATCATTTTCAGAAGTATTTGAATCTGAATTTGGAACCTGTTGGGAAAATGAAAGTTGTGTTATTTAAAAAAGCCTTCACAGGAATATTTTTTTTCATTAAATGTGTGCGGATGTGTATAACATGCAGTTTGAGTGTATAAATAAGTTCACCTACCACCATTGTTTTCAGGATCCAGTGCCGTTCTGATCCTCTTCTCAGTGACATCACTGAAATTCAGACTCTACAGGTCACTCCATGCTCTATGCATGACCCACAATGTAAGTCTAAGTAGTCTCATTCTGACTGTCCATAGGCTTACATTGTAAAAGCCATGACATAGGGTATACGTGAGTTCCGTGACCTGGAAAAAATTACCCCAACCCCCTTAAACAGATCTCTTAACAATCTAAAGAATAAACTTCTAACGTACTCAAAACAGCAGACGGAGACATATGTTGGATTTAATTGGCCACAGCAGCCATTTTATTAAATAAAAGATAACAGAACTTTTATGACAACCCAGAATAGGAGGGGCGGTCCTCGAAGCCCCAAAGTTATAAAAAACTCAGTATCCCAAAAACTCCACAATGTTCAGCCCAGGATGAGTCTTACCCCCAGCCGTAAAGCACCAGCTCAGGGATAGATAACAACCAATCCTGGTCCACCGAACCCACCCCCATGCCAGGGGTCCATAAATCCACCTCACGCGGAATAACCGTACCGCGCCTTGTTAAATTCTCTCATGGGGTGTCCAGGACCTCTCAAGATCCCCACCCCATTGAACCACGATTTACCATTTCCACCGACTTCGAGGACCTCCACCCCCGCCAACTGCCGTGACAATACCCTGACAGCATTCACATAACAAAATAAATACATTTAGACGCCTCTTAAAACAATACTCCAAAAGCCCACATATGCCGACTTCACCCCCCCCCCCCCCCCATTACCCTAACCAAAAAAGGGAGGGTGGGCGGCAGATTCCTCACTTGTCACGCAGGCACCTAAAATGGATGCCTGCGTGAGGAGCGTGCCCCTTTTTATGTGCCCCCTCCCCACAGTCCCCTAGTTCCACCCCTTATTTTCAAAAAATGCCCCTAAAGCCACCCCTCAAGTTCCCAGTTAACCCCTTACCACCGTATCCCTTCTAACTGCTCCAGCTCCCCAGGTCCCACGTAACCCCGTCATGGCGGCCTCCCTTTACGTGCCGTGGGCCCCCAGTACGGCCTTTCTTGACATAGGGTATACGTGAGTTCCGTGACCTGGAAAAAATTACCCCAACCCCCTTAAACAGATCTCTTAACAATCTAAAGAATAAACTTCTAACGTACTCAAAACAGCAGACGGAGACATATGTTGGATTTAATTGGCCACAGCAGCCATTTTATTAAATAAAAGATAACAGAACTTTTATGACAACCCAGAATAGGAGGGGCGGTCCTCGAAGCCCCAAAGTTATAAAAAACTCAGTATCCCAAAAACTCCACAATGTTCAGCCCAGGATGAGTCTTACCCCCAGCCGTAAAGCACAAGCTCAGGGATAGATAACAACCAATCCTGGTCCACCGAACCCACCCCCATGCCAGGGGTCCATAAATCCACCTCACGCGGAATAACCGTACCGCGCCTTGTTAAATTCTCTCATGGGGTGTCCAGGACCTCTCAAGATCCCCACCCCATTGAACCACGATTTACCATTTCCACCGACTTCGAGGACCTCCACCCCCGCCACGAACACGAATGGCCTGACACCTTAGCCATTCATGTCCCTCCACACCTTCAAGCTTAATTCAATGCCACTACGGATAGCCAAACACCACATATCATTACCCACCGCGTTCAGGTGCACGCCATCAGCTCTCCAGTAAGCTCCTTGACCCGATTCCAAGTCCACATGTCTCACGGCCAACGCGCCATTCCTCACCATAAACCGAGATATGGCCCTGTTTATTTTAATCCGGGCCCTGTTCACCCCCTCGTGTGATCTAGCACCTCTCCATCTTTTACGGGGAATGATGTCGGACCACACCAACAACACTTTTGGAAACATGACCCAGAACCTCAGGATATCGAATTTGATATCCTTAATCAGCTCCCTACAAGACCGTTTAGCCAAATCATTCCCCCTTAAATGTATCACCACGATCTCCGGCACTCTATCCAGTCTAACAAAACGATGAAATTCAGGTAACCATTCCTTCCACACCATCCCCCTTTTACCGATCCATCGTAAAGTCACTGTCTCTCGAGAAAGACCCAACTGACGACCGTCCGGACGAACCGCAGCACGCAACGCAGCCCATACAACATACGAATGCCCCATGATCCAGACGAGCATCGGATCAGTCCCTGCAACACAGAAAGAAAGGCAACAAACAATTAACTTAACACAGCTTCTAACTCACAATAGGTTTGGGCGAACATACGACTGGAATCTTGAAGATTCCCACCTCCCAATTCTCCGAACCACATCCTCACCAAGGCCCCACCTAGCGGCCTCAGTCGCTGCCCCGATCCTGAAGGAGTGACCACTATATTGTGTTGCAGGTAAGCCCGCTGCCGCCAAACATTTCCTAAAAACAGAAATAAACTGAAAACGGGACAAGAAAGACCCATTTTCGTGCACCAAGAATGGCTCGTCTAACACCCCGCCCTTTGCCATGTACTTCTTCACGGATGCCACCGGGCACACCGGGGATCCTTCAACATTGAACAACACCACTTTGCACCCTTTCCCATACACGTCCGTTTTGGAAGCCTTAATAAACACTACCACCTTATTCCCTTCGACATCCACGTTTTCTCTTAACAAAATACCTTTTTTACTAACGGACGGGCTAACCAACTCACCTAACCGAAATGCCCCAAAGAAGGCCAAAGAAAAGGCTGCACAGAACAGAACCACTTCCCATTCGGAAAAACACACCTCTTGCAACTTTCGCTCAATGGCTGAGAGCACCTCATAAGATACGGGTCGGCGACCGTCCGAAGCCTTCCAGCCTTTCTTCCAACCCCGAACAACTTGCCGAACCAAGAAGGATTTCGTTATATCCTTACCCCCCCCTCCATTTAAGGTTGAAGGCTAGCCCCGCCAGAAACTTATTCAAACGTGTCACAGACCAACCTGCCTCCCAATGATGACCTAAGAACAACAACAAACCATACTCCTCCTCCATATCCTGGTCCATACTTGACCTCCAGGATTCCCACAAGCTCCAAGCCTGATTATAATGAGACCAAGATGAATCCGCGAGCGATTTGGTAAATAACTCTGTTACGGCCCTCGCGGCAGGTTCCACAACTCCACTGGACAATCCCGGCCCGCGCTCTCCGCCTGTGGTGCCAAATCCCGGAAAAGCTGCCACTGAAATTGAGAAAGAGCAACAACTATTGGATCAGGCGCTGACAAGCTAACTTCAGATACAATCCATAAGTTAAACTTAAGACCCAGGAAAACCAAGTGCTGCAAGACCTTCACTACTGCAGGCGTAGCCGCTGACAACGAGTTTACCGCCGTCACCGTTCCAACATGCTCACAATGAAAAGAAATCTTCAAATTCCTCAATTTGTCACCCCACAGGGCCAACGCAACTACCCTGGGGAACAAATGCAAAAGTAGCCGGTTGTTTGTTAACCCCTCCTCCTTCCATTCTTCCGGCCAAGCCGCTGCTGACCAGCTACCATGAAAGAAAAGACCAAAGCCACTCATTTCAACGACATGCACCAAAATGCCCAAGGAGGTAGCATCTGCCAACGGCTGAATCCACAGAGATCTGCCATTGTACTCGTCCAGAAAATCCGCCCACATCTTCAAATCGTCCCGAAACTCTTTCTTTATCCTGATGAAATGCAAAGGGGACTTTACCCCTACTGTTGCCAAGGATAGGCGGCGGCAGAACGCTCGACCCATCGGCATGATCCTACATGCAAAGTTCAGTTTCCCTAACAACGATTGCAAACTGCGCAAATTTATCTTCTTCAAACCAATCGTATTAACCACATCTTGGCGCAACGCGGTAACCTTGTCTGCAGGTAGCCTACATTCCATTGCTACCGTGTCGATTTCAATGCCTAGGAAGCTCAACACTGTCACCGGACCAACTGTTTTATCCTCCGCCAAAGGCACCCCGAAGTTTTTTGTCACACTCTCCATTGTATGCAACAAAATCGAACAATCTGCTGATTCCGCTGGCCCTATAAACAGAAAGTCATCCAGATAGTGCGAACATGAGCGTATCCCAGACACATCTTTCACTACCCATTCTAGAAACGTGCTGAAGGCCTCAAAGTAAGCACATGAAATCGAGCAACCCATGGGAAGACAACGATCAACAAAGAAGCCGCCATCCCAAAAACAACCCAATAAATGCAAACTGTCAGGATGAACTGGCAACAAACGAAAGGCCGCTTCGATGTCGGTCTTAGCCAGCTTAGCCCCCTTTCCACATGCTCTAACCCACTCCATCGCTGAATCGAATGATAAGTACGACACCGAACTCAACTCGGGATCAATACCATCATTAACCGAAGATCCCTTCGGAAATGACAGGTGATGGATTAACCTAAATTTATTAGGTTCTTTCTTAGGGACCACGCCAAGAGGTGACACCCTCAGATTTGCAATCGGAGGGGCGACAAACGGGCCTGCCATTCTTCCCAGAGCAACTTCCTTATTCAACTTCTCCGACACGACCTCCGGGAATTGTAACGCCGATTTCAAATTTTTTCTTTTTAAACTAACATCCTGCTCAACATAAGGGATTTTGAAACCCTCCTTAAAACCGTCGCGCAATAAAAGTGCAGCTGACCTATCAGGGTATCTACTTAGAAAGGCCTCCATCACGACCCACTGCACCGGAGTCACCCCTTTTGTCAGCTGAATCTCCAACTTTTTGCCTGTTACCCCTGAAACATTTTGAAGCGCTATGCACCCCCCCGCAGGTTGAACACTCGTGCCTATATTTACACTTGCTCCCGAATCTGCATATGCCATCATTGAAGGCGAAACACAGTCCCTTCTGCAAAGCCGCCGAGTGTCCTGACTGCCCTGAACTCCCGGCGCCCCCGTGAAAAGGCTGGCTAGTCTGACCTAAACGGGACGGGACCATAACTCTCATCCACAACGCTATGTCCTTGTGATCCCACCTGATACTTGGCCTAAAAGCCTTACGCTGACGAAACTGTTCGTCATAGCGTAACCAACCCTGTCCCCCATAGGTCCTGTAAGCCTCCCCTATGGCATCTAAGTAACAAAATAATGCCGAGCAATTTTCCGGGGCCTTCTCCCCGATTACGCTAGCCATAATAGCGAAAGCTTGCAGCCAATTTGAAAATGATCTGGGAATCAGCCTATATCTCCGTTTCTCCTCATCTTCTTTTTTAGAGTCCTCACTTCTAGGTCTATCCAAATTAAATCTCTCTAGGGGTAAAAGAGAAAATATTTCTATGTACTCCCCTTTCCAGATTTTTTCCCTAACCTCTTGTTTTAAATGTGCCCCTAACGGGCCCTCGAAGCAGACATAGACCTCCCCCCTAGCCGCATCGTCTAGTTGCGGTACATCCTCCTTTTCCTTATCCTGCAAAGCTCCCTCACCTGGTGCATCAATTCCTGACCCAGGCCCTGGTGCTGTTCCGTCCTTCTCCCTTGATGAGCTCCCCGTGTCTGCCGCAGGACCCGCACTGCTGGATGTACCCGTAACTTCAGACAACTGTCTAGACCCCTCAAACGACCCCGTATTTCCCAACCAAGCAGCTGACGGCAAAGACCCCCTGCTAAGACCGGACCCCCACAAGCCCGCTAGCTCCCCTAAACCTCTAAGGATTAAACCCATACCCCCGCTAGCAACTCCCGAAGTAATGTCAGTATTCCTAGCTTCAGGGGAAACTATGCCTGGCAAATTAAAGATAGGGAAAATGTTCTCACCTAGCTGCCTGGGTGCTGTGAGCCCAGCAGCCGAAGATCCAGCTCCCAGCCGAAGGTGTCCTGCATCCCGACCGGCTTGATCCGCGATGTTGCCCGCCGAACTCCTGGCGGCCGTATCCGTGTCCTGGCGACTCGGTGATGCCGTCGACTGCCCTGGTGCTGCGGAAAGGGAAAAGGCCGAGCCAGCATCCTGCCGCCCCATGGAAGATGTGCAGCTCCTTGCCACGGATACGTCCCCGGCACTGCGTACCGAAGCGACGGAATGTCGCCTGCCGGAATCCGGAAAATTTCCGCCACCACCAGCAGAGGACGCAGATCCAGGAAAGTTCCGGCCATCACCAGCAGAGGGCGCAGATCCAGGAAAATCCCGGCCATCACCAGCAGAGGGCGCAGCTGCAGGAAAATCCCGGCCAACACCAGCAGAGGGCGCAGAACTTGCAATATCCAGGCCACCACCAGCAGAGGGCGCTGCTGCGTTGAAGACTCCAGAGCTGTGCACTGCAGAAGGCCGCACGCTGATGCCAGGGCCAGCCGACTGCCGCCCGCATAATCCTCGGCGCTGAGGGGCCACCGCACCTGACCCCCGTCTCCTCGGCTGTCGCTGCCTCCCACGCTGAGCGGCGCCAGCGGGCATGCTGGCGGCCGCCGTACCGGCTCCTGCTCCTGCCGCCCCACGTCGCCCGGACACTGAAGGAGGGGAGGAAGGATCCACCCCCCGTTGTAGGCCCCGCCGCACTGGAGGATTCCTCCCGGCGCCGCGCTGTGAGGTGGAGGGAACAGCGCTGCTTACCGGAGGGTCCGCAGAGGGGCTCCTATTTCGGCGCCGGGCCCTGGGGATGATGTCCGGGCTTAGGCGCGCCGGAGGCCTAGTCCTCCGCGGCCGGCGCCCGTCCTGCGGTGCCTGCGATGGTGCTCCCGATGTCCCCTGGAGAAGGCTGTTAACGGATGCATTCAGCCAATCTGTCCCCTGGGAGCTGGCTGCCGTCCGGAGACGCTGGAGGATCGCTTCAACGTTCATTCTGGTAAGTGTGACAGAGATTCCTCACTTGTCACGCAGGCACCTAAAATGGATGCCTGCGTGAGGAGCGTGCCCCTTTTTATGTGCCCCCTCCCCACAGTCCCCTAGTTCCACCCCTTATTTTCAAAAAATGCCCCTAAAGCCACCCCTCAAGTTCCCAGTTAACCCCTTACCACCGTATCCCTTCTAACTGCTCCAGCTCCCCAGGTCCCACGTAACCCCGTCATGGCGGCCTCCCTTTACGTGCCGTGGGCCCCCAGTACGGCCTTTCTTTCCAGGTCACACACACAGAGCACAGTGTGACCCTGAGAGTCTGGAGAGTGGTGACATTACTGAGGAGAGATGCAGAATGCTGCTGGATCATGAAGACAATAGTGACAGATGATTGTATTAATACACTCAAACTACACATTATGCACATATGCACAAAATTATTGGAAAAAAATGTTCATGGAAGGGCTTCTTTAACTTCTTTTACTTCTCATGTATATTCATTGTTTCTTGTTTTAGTTAATATTTTTCTACGTACCGGATATCCTATGGCCAGACTGATGAGGCAAACACATGCAAGGATATTCTTCATTGATGCTGACTATGTCTGTGTAAGCCTACAAAATTTTGAACTGCATATTAATTTATTGTACAAAAAGACAAATAATGAAAAAATGACGACATGCTAGATATATAAAGCAGGAGATCACTATGCCATTATATTAGAAGAATGCTTTCTCTTTTTTAGGGTCTAAGGGGTATCGTTTCTCCTTATGGAGAGTGACATACCATCTCTGGCTTGTCAAGGTAAGGAGGCTTATTCGCCATGCAATGCTCCTCTGGGAAATATAATATGCAAATTGCCTCTTCTGAGAAAAAGAGGACTTAAACTCTATAGCGCCACCTGTTGGAAGTAGCGATCCTACAAGTCACAATCAACCCTTTAACGAGTCGTGCAATATGACTTAGGATAAAAGCCAAATCAATATCTCAACAGGTGGCGCTATAGAGTTTAAGTCCTCTTTTTCTCAGAAGAGGCAATTTGCATATTATATTTCTTAGAGGAGCATTGCATGGCGAATAAGCCTCCTTACTTGACAAGCCAGAGATGGTATGTCACTCTCCATAAGGAGAAACGATACCCCTTACACCCCAGTCCAGAGCCTCTTACCTAGCCAAATCAGTTCTCATGCTTCGCACTGACGAGGGCCAACAGCCCGAAACACTGTGTCTGTGAATTGAGATACTAATTTGGCTTTTATCCTAAGTCATATTGCACAACTCGTTAAAGGATTGATTGTGACTTGTAGGATCGCTACTTCCAACAGGTGGCGCTATAGAGTTTAAGTCCTCTTTTTCTCAGAAGAGGCAATTTGCATATTCTCTTTTTTATTACTTTCAGATCTGTTAACCCCTACATGACCGGAGGTATTTTCATTTTTGTTTTTTGCTCCCCTTATTCCCAGAGCCATAACTTTTTTATTTTTCTGTCAAAATGGCCATGTGAGAGCTTGCTGTACATTTGAATTGGTTTTAACATATATTGTACTGGAAAACAGGAAAAAAATTCCAAGTGCGGTGAATTTGCAAAAAAAAAGTGCTATTCCACAGTTGTTGCTTTTTACAGTGTTCACTAATGCTAAAACTGACCAGCGATTATGATTCTACAGGTCATCATGACCAGTTCATAGACACCAAACATGTCTAGGTTCTTTTTTATTTAACCCCTTCATGACATGCCCCGTACTAGTACGGCACATGTAGCATCTCCATTTTTCGTGATCTGGAGCTGCGTGAAAGCTTATTTTTTGTGCATGAGCTGATGTTTTTATTGATACCATTTTAGTGTAGATACAATCTTTTGATCGCCCGTTATTGCATTTTATTGCAATATAGTGGCGACCAAAAAACGTAATTATGGCATTTTGAATTTTTTTTCTCATTACGATGTTTAGCGATTGGGTTAATTCTTTTTTATATTGATAGATTAGGCAATTCTGAATGCAGCAATACCAAATATGTGTATATTTGATTTTTTTATTGTTTTATTTTGAATGGGGCGAAAGGGGGGTGATTTGAACTTTTATTTTTTATATATTTTTTATATTTTTTAAAACATTTTTTTTTACTGTCTGCATGCTTCAATAGTCTCCATGGGAGACTAGCAGCTGCCGTTGTCTGATCGCCTATGCTACACGCAGGCAATGATCAGATCGCCTGTGTGTAGCAGAAATGCTCACTTGCTATGAGCGTCGACCACAGGGCGGTGCTCCTAGCAATCTGCCAACGACAACCATAGAGGTCTGCTTCAGACATTATGCTGTGAGGATTATTTTTTTCAACAGCGACAGGGAAGATGGAAAGAGTTAATGGGAGGATGGATGGAGCTAAATACAAGGCAATCTTAGAGGGAAACCTGTTATAGGCTGCAAAAGACTTCAGAGTGGGGCATAGTTTCACCTTCCAGTAGGACAACGACTGCAAACATGCTGCCAGAGCCACAATAGGATGGTTTAAATCAAAGCATATTCTTTGTGTTTGAATGGCCCAGTTACAGTCCAG
Source organism: Ranitomeya imitator (assembly GCF_032444005.1). Taxonomy (NCBI): domain Eukaryota; kingdom Metazoa; phylum Chordata; class Amphibia; order Anura; family Dendrobatidae; genus Ranitomeya; species Ranitomeya imitator. The sequence goes on from NC_091282.1 coordinate 908,499,190, forward strand.
ACTTAAGGTACCGTCACACTGAATGATATCGCTAGCGATCCGTGACGTTGCAGCGTCCTGGCTAGCGATATCATTCAGTTTGACACACAGCAGCGATCAGAATCCTGCTGTGATGTCGTTTGTCGCTGCAGAAAGTCCAGCACTTTATTTCGTCGCTGGATTTCCTGCTGACATCGCTAAATCTGTGTGTGTGACGCCGATTCAGCGATGTCTTCACTGGTAACCAGGATAAACATCGGGTTACTAAGCGCAGGGCCGCACTTAGTAACCTGATGTTTACCCTGGTTACCAGCGTTAAAGTAAAAAAAAAAAAAACACTTCATACTTACCTTCCGCTGTCTGTCCCTCGGCGCTCTGCTTCTCTGCCCTGTGTAAGCACAGCGGCCGGAAAGCAGAGCGGTGACGTCTGTGCTTACACAGGGCAGAGAAGCAGAGCGCCGAGGGACAGACAGCGGAAGGTAAGTATGAAGTGTTGGTTTGTTTTTTTACTTTAACGCTGGTAACCAGGGTAAACATCGGGTTACTAAGCGCGGCCCTGCGCTTAGTAACCCGAGGTTTACCCTGCTTACCGGCATAGTTGGTCGCTGGAGAGCGGTCTGTGTGACAGCTCTCCAGCGACCAAACAGCGACTCTGCAGCGATCCGGATCGTTGTCTGGATCGCTGCAGCGTCGCTTAGTGTGACGGTACCTTTAAATCCAATTGAGATCTTTGGCAAGACTTGAAAATTGAGGTTCACAGATGCTCTCCACTAGTTTGTTAAGAGGAACGGGCAAACATCTTAGCCTATAGATGAGTAAAACTGGTAGAAAAAAACCCCAAAGACTTGCAGAAGTAATTGCAGCGAAAGGTTGTCTTACAAAATATTGATTTAGGGGTAAAATAATTAGAAAACCAGGTATAATTTCCTTTACACTTCACAAATACTTGCTACTTTGTGTTGGTATATCACATAAAATCACAACAAAATACAATTAAGCTTATAGGTGTAATATAAAAAAAAAATGAAGTTCAGTGGGTATGAATACTTTTTCAAGTCACTGTATAGAGCTTTGGTTCTTCAGACACTGGAGCTAAGCAAACATACATACACTTCAAGCAAAATGTAAATGTAGTATTAAATGTTGACTAGACTAAACATATTGGCCAACTCTAATAGAGCAGGAGTTATAAAAGTTCAAAGATCGGTTTCCCGAGAGTTGAGCTTCTCTACTTCTCTATGACATTAAAGGATGAAAATACCTCATTGATTTGATATGTTACTGTATGACAAAGGTTATCATGACCTTGATGGATCAGAATTGTAAAGCTTGAAATATTCACAGAATTCCCAATCCACAACTACAACAGTGCTTTTTTTGTCTTCTTTACCAAGGGAGTGTGCCTCACATGGGGAATTATGCAGAACAGCCTAAAGACGTGGCCTCAGGGGATCCTGTGGGATACGTCCCTATGATAAGGATCATAAGCACTGAGTAAAAAGGACAATATCTATATTACCATATGGTAGATAAAAAAGAGTACTGGAGGTAGTAGCGAAAGTGAAATAGAAGCAAAATCTCCCCGCATCACAATATATTAACCCTTTACCAACAAATGATTGACAGTTATAATAAATAATTCATATACACTGTGTTCTTTCTGTTTGTTTCCTTCATAATTCCTTCAAGCAGTGTTTTTTAGAGCCAGGAGATGCAATTTAGCACACCATTAAACAGCTAACGTGCATTTAAAGTAAAAACCTAGTTGTTAAGATTTTGTACAAATTGTCTTTCATCCTCTCCCTGTGACACCCACCTAATTGCTCCAACTCTATGATTTGTGGTGTAAGCTGAATTCTTATTATAGGACTTTTTCCGTATCCTTATTTATGCAAGACAGAAAAGTCTTAAAAGTCTATTACAGAAAAAAAGCAACGTTTTATATGAAAGGACATCATGGATGTTAATAGAGTCAATTGACTTCTATGAGGAGAATAGAGAAATTACTGACATTGGCATTTAAATGGCTAATAGCCATGGCCGGAACTCATCTTTGGCCTTGGCTGTTAGAAAGGAGAGAGGTGGTCAAATTCTGAACCTTTTCCACATGCGGTCACCAAAGTGCGGACTTACAGTTACTCCCATGTGATCTTAAATCAGCTGAGAAGAGATCATAAAAATACAGATAAAAGAGTTACAAACGCCCCGTCAGACCAGACTCACAGATTCTCAGTTATCTCGTTCTGCAGACACCAATGTACAGTTCGGCACAAAGGGTAATCGAAGTCACATGGTGCAATATTTTAAATTAACACCATTAGCAAAAATTGTTTTTTTTTCCTGTACCTACATTTTAGTAAAAAAAGAGTTACCTTCAATGTTTATGAACTCATTTAAACATCAAAGCAATACGGCTGGTAAAATATAATTAATAAGTACGGTAAACACTAAGCAAAATTAATGATGTAATATCATCTGAAAATATTTTTAAACATGAAGACTACCTAGTTTAGATAAATTCTAATCCAATATAAAAGGGAGTATTCAGGATTTTTTTAAAAAAGTGGTCTATTATTTTTAGTAAATAATGGCATTGTTGTCCATGAACTGTGTCTCGTACTGCAGCTCATAAGCAAAGAAGTGCATGGAACCAAGTTGCAATAGCAGCCACAGCGCATAAAAACTAGTCTTTCTTTTCTTGGAAAAAAGCAGACCCTTATCCTAGAATCATAGAATCATAGAATATTAGAGTTGGAAGAGATTTCCAGGGTCATCGTATTCAACCCCCTGCCCAATGCAGGATTCACTAAACCATCCCAGACAGATGTCTGTCCAGCCTCTTTTTGAAGACTTCCATTGAAAGAGAACTCCTAGACAAGCCTACAACCTGCAGTAACCACCGATCGACCAAACCGCTGCATGACCAGCTCTATCCTCGCCTACTGTATCCTCACCCATCCTCACCCATCCCTTGTAGATTGCGAGCCTTCGTGAGCAGGGTCCCCACTCCTCCTGTACCAGTTATGACTTGTATTGTCTAAGATTATTGTACTTGTTTTTATTATGTATACCCTTCCTCACATGTAAAGCGCCATGGAATAAATGGCGCTATAACAATAAATAATAATAATATTAATAATAACTCCCCACCTCTCGTGGCAGCCTGTTCCACCTATTGATCACCCTCACTGTCAAAAAGTTTTTTTTAAATTTTTATTCTGTATCTTTCCCCTTTTAGTTTCATCCCATTGCTTCTAGTGTTTCCATGTGCAAATGAGAATAAGGGTGATCCCTCTACACTGTGACAGCCCGTCAGATATTTGTAGACAGCTTATAAGTCTCCCATTAGCCGTCTTTGTTGCAAGCTAAACATTCCCAGAGCCTTTAACCGTTCCTCATAGGACATATATTGCAGTCCGGTCACCATCCTGGTAGCTCTTCTCTGAACTTGCTCCAGTTTTTCAATGTCTTTTTTAAAAATTTGGTGCACAGAACTGGACACAGTATTCCAGATGAGGCCTGACCAAGGAGGAGTAGAGGCGGAATAATTGCTTCACGTGATCTAGATTCTAAATCCTAATTTAGATCTCTAGACTCTAGATCTTAATTCTTGACAACTCCTTTAAGGTCATGAGGTACACAGATTTAGCTGCTAAAATTAAAAGAATTGGGATTGCATATAAAGATTGTGATCAGATTTTGGATTATGCTAAAATTGTATACTGTACTCTACCTTTTATTGATGAAGGGCAAGAACAACGAACCAAACTTTAGCATTGCCTGCTAATTAGAGTCAGTGCCCCTTAGCCTCTTTTCTAGTAAGGGGTAAGACCACTGAAACAGTTCCCTATAGATGGTTTTATCTGGTTCGGCTGATATTAGCTAATTTGTATCTGAATTTGCAACAAAGAAGAAAATGAATCTGCTAGAAAGTCTAATAAATAAAAATATTTACCTGGCTGGTGTTTTCTGAGAGTAGTTCTCTGTAGTGACAACAGGCTGGTTCTGTGATCCCAGTTATGTATATTCTGTGTTATTGGGATTTGAAACATTTCTGAAGGATTTAAACAGTGTTTGAAAAATTCCTTAACCAATCATCTGTTAGAAAAATGTGATCTCACAAGGTGTCTCTAACATTACACCTACACTTCCACCATTCTAAGAGTGAATTTCCGCTATGAAACTTGTGGTTACAAAATAACTGTTCTAACTTCCTCCTAATTAGATGACCATGACCAGCTCTAGCCTTATTTTCAGAAGCTCTATCCTCTGCCCATATCCTCTATGTGAGGATAAACATCATAACCTCACACACCAAGTTACTGAGATACAAAATACACGACTTAGCAGCGACGTAATATATGCTGTGGGTGAAGTCAGGGTATCAATTAAATGGCATACTAAACACAAAATGTACGGCTCATGTCCTGCAAATCAGCTAAAGGAAAATCTCTCACAATATTGCAAAATGAGAGCTATGCTTAAAATATATACCAAAGACCATTGCGATGAAAATAATTGACAAAAATAATAATAATTTGACAATATAACAGAAAGAAAATTATTTAGTGTACACATGCAATGTCTAAGTTCTTATCAAAGAGAGCTGAAAGACAAAGGGACACAACCAAATTAAAGGAGTGATCTCACATTTAAAAGTAATTTCCTATCAGAGGACTAGGGGATTACTTTCTGATTAATGTGGATCCGCCCACCATGGCCAAGCCCAAAATGGTTATTAGGCAATGTCCTGAAGGTTGTCACTTAAATTAATCAGTTATTGAACATTACTAATACTGATTATTTGGGGGTCCTAAAAAATTGTCTCATAGTATCTAAGACTTAGGCCGGAGTCACACTACCGTTGATTACGGACGAGTGCTATACGATAAAAAAATCGCATAGCGCTCGGACCAGTATTTATCTATGGGGCAGCTCACTTCACCGCATTTTTTCTCGGCCGTTTTCAGTGTGCGAGTGAAATCACTATGGGTGCGGGTCAGACAACCCACATCACTCGTATATCATCCGAGTAACGTGCATTATACGCTAACCCCGGCAATGGAGGAGATGGAGAAATTCCTCCCCCCCCCAGGTTCGTCTTTTTGATTGCATTTTATTGTTCAGCAGTATGATGATAAAGCATTGTTTTTTGCCTTGTTTTTTATTTATTGTTTTTACGGTGTTAACCAGTGGGCAGTTTTATAGAGCGGGTCACTACGGACACGGTGATGCCAAATATGTGTACTTTTATTGTTTATTTTTGTATTTAATTAAATAAATGTATTTATTGAAAAAATATTTGATTCTTTTTTTTCTTTATTTTGTAACACTTTTTAATTATTTTTTTTTAAACTTTTTTACATTGTCCCATCCTGGGACTTCACTGCAACTACATCAGATTGCTGTTTTGATGTTCTGCAATGCAGAACATCGGAGCAGCATCTAACAGGCAGGGAAGGAGGCATATCAGGTCCTGGTCTCTGCAAGCAAAGGGAAGCTACCTTCCCTCCAGGACCCTGAAGGACCCCACAGCCATCTTGGGGCCAGGGGTCTCCATGGAGACCATCAGGTGAACATGATTGGATGCGTTGTCCTGATAGAAGCGCACAGGGAGTCTCCTCCTTGTGCAATGCCCCTCTATGTTGCTATCACTACTGACAGTGGCATCAGAGGGGTTCAATGCCCGCGATCGGTGTTAGCACCGATTGTGGGCATTGCTGCGGGGTGTCAGCTGTCACATACAGCTGACACCTGCACCCGATCGCCGCGGCACGCAGCGTGAAGCTGTGTGATCGGTGCGCCGTACTGCTACTGCTGTTTGCGGGAACGCAGTTCCCTCAGAGCAGTACTATGTTAGGAAAGGGTTAAACCACACTTCAATTTCATTAATTGATATTCAGTAAATTTAAATTGAAAACTAGTTTTGCCAGATTCAAGTTATTTCAGTGACAGTTGTGGGTTTTTCATACTTTAACTGCAGAGTAACAATAATTTTGCTCAGTGTGTATATATTGACATTTTAGTCATTGTTCTGGTACAAGAACTCAGCTCTTAACTGGATGCATTTTCTTTTACAGACGTCATCCTGGTACGAACTATATACTAATATGGTATATGTGGAATATTGTAATCGTTTCATGTGAATTTTTAGATATAACGCATGAATAGAACCTAAGTCCTCAAGTACAGGGTCCTCTCCAGACTGTCATTGTAAATTTGTTTACTGTAAACTATATCTATAACTCTGTATGTAAACCCTTCTCATGTACAGCACCATGGAATTAATGGTGCTATATAAATAAATAATAATAATAATAATAAAACAATAGTTCAGTACCTTTCTGTATCACTCAAGCACAAATATCAAAGTATATCTGAAGTCTTGGTCACCCCAGCTTTCAGCTGTGTCCCAGTAGAAGACATCAACACATTTCTGTAATGGTAAAATTCAGGGGAAAATTTGTGTGCAATTAGAGCTTCGTGATATTGACTTGACTTTTGGATATGGGATGGACCCCACTCCTTCTTAAAACCACCATAACTACTGTAAACCTAGGTACTAAAATAAATACATAAAACACATTATTTTGGTTGTCAAAATGGCCACAGCTTTTATTTAAATCACAGGATTAAATAATCACAGTAGGAGTCAGGTGGAGTGCTAGTACATTGGGATTCATGAGTACTGTGATATCCCCAGCTGTCTGACATACAGCACCAGGACAGACAGCCATAAAGGGGCGGCACGCACTGGCTTGCCATTCAAGCAGAGCCAGTAAACTTTCAGGGCACCAATGACCCTATTATCATCGCTCCTGTGCTTAACCACTGTGCCCGCCCCTGATTGATGTTACCATTACAACATCCTTGAGGCTGGCCACCAAAGCCGAGCCTGCTCACCACCATGAGGTTTTACATCCTCTATTAGTTAAAATGAGTCCACCTTAACTTGTCCGCAACTTCCACCTGACTCCTAAACCACAAAGCCGTGATGGGTTATAAATTCCAAGTCTCATTTGACACTTTTCTGTTTTTTTAAATAATTAAATCATTTTTGTAAACTTAAAAACTAGAAGTCCCTGCAAAAGCATTAATGGGACTAAACTTGGCAAACCCCCGACTCACAAAGAGTCATCCTACAGCACTCAGGAGAGGAAATAACCCCTGTGGAGGAAACCTCCAAGGAAACCATGGCTGAAGGATTGCCCTTCCCTTGGGCTTATTAGGTTACCGCAAATAATAACTCTTTATAGCCAATATACAATTGAACCTGGTACAAGATATACAATGACAAATTCAAAATACAATAAAGCATTTATCATTATACAAGCAATAATTAAAAAGTTTAAGGACAGAGATTATAAACAGGGCGGGAGGGTGGGTAATGTTTCCTCCTGTCCATCCTGTGACAGAAAGAGGGAGAGCCAGAGTTGCCTCCCCTATATAAGCCCCACCCTCCTCACAGTAATACACCAGGCACAAACATCTAAACTTCTTCTTAAAGCAACAACTCTCTTGTTTAAAATCTACACCGCAATATAAACAAAAGCTTCAGGAGTTCTCGGTCCACCCATCCCCAAGTCATGTCCACCTCTGTCTAGTCTCCGGTGGTTTCTTGACTAGTTATTAACTAGATTTACTCTTCTAAGTGAATATAAATGACCACAATGGTATTCCTGACCACACTGTTAACCCAGCTGCAGGTAATCCGAACAATCCACTTGTTGCTAAAATTTAAATAATATATGAAATTGTGAACCTGCCTCCTCCTAAGTGCAGGTTCACAATTTCATATTTTAGATTTACTCTTCAAAGGAAATTTCCTAGTCGGAGCTAAATTTCTGCAGTCTATTTGACTGCAGATTGAGAAATGCTGACAATTTGGACTAAGTGCACAATCAGGATTTCCCTCAGTTGCCAGATTCAGCAGGCAGTAATTTGCCTGGCAGTATAAAATTTGCATACCAGTGGTCATGTGCTGATTAGATTCTCATTCTCTTCTACTGAGAAAATTGGATGAGAATCGAGTTGTCTTGTGACCACCAATATGTAAATTTCATATTGTTGGTCAAGTGACTGCCTGCGCGATCAGATAATTCCTGACAGTGTTCGTAATGCACATGGTCAGGAATTGCACATGGTCACATAGAGTGACTGCAGAAATTACGTTCACGCCCAGAAAACTAATTTAACTTGAAAGAGTCTAAGATATAAGATATATGTCTCTACACAATTATTGCAGCGAAAAGAAAAGCTCAAATCTCCTATGTTCTCATGCTTGGTATGAATATCACTTGCACTGGCTTCAATACACATTTGATCAAAAGTTCCAAAACTTGCCATTATTAAAAGCACACACGGTATAGAGCTTAGCAACACCTTGATGTCTAAGCTGGTTTCAGATGGTACTGTTATTTTGTATAGTCTGCATGTATACCATATATTTAGAATTTTAGGGGAGGAGCACCCAACAAAAGAATGTAAGACAAGACCCCAATACAGATCTGATTTCTGTGTGACATTATTAGCATTAAAGGCAATAATCTCATCTTTCAGTTTTGAACAGTCTCGCACTTCTTGCTCACTAAGGTCATGATAGCCTTTTTGAGACTTTCCTATTAAGTAGGGCACAAGTACATCCATCCACTCTTCCATGGGTAGCTTCTGCCTTTGGGCTGCCAGTTCAAAGAAAGTTTGGAAAGTCTCCATGCCATCATCTGGAGTCATTTCTTGCAGGTAGCATTGTACCACCTCCTTGCACCCGACAACACAGGGAGTCTAGCTAGCCTTGTCTTCTAGTGCACTATGGAGCGCCCCCAGACACAGGGCCACAGGTTACTCAGTACCGGTCCTTTCTGTCTCAGTTCTGGGGATGTCACGGTAGCTGGACCCGGTCCGTGAGCCTGCTAAGGGGCGTCCAATAAAAGGGGTGATGAAAGTTTGTCAAGGTTTCGTGACGCCACCTGTGGTGTTCGGTCAGGGCGACCGACGCTGCTTGGGGTCCGCTGGGGTGATTGAATGGCAGCTGGATGGTATACCTTCCCACAAGTGAAGTGTGTCCCCAGGGCTTCCCAGTAAGGTGGATGGTGATGGTGTGAGGTGCAGACAATAACGAGGACACAAGGTTGCAGTCACTTTACCTCTTTACTGAAGACTTCACGATCCACAATCCAGAGCACGTTTAACAGGGCTGTCTGAGACCGGCCGGTCCGAAGGCACATCCAGAGTTCCCTTTGCAGGTGGAAATCATTGCCTACCACTAGCGCCTGTGTGTTGTAGTGCTTCCCTGCTGAGCATTCGGGATAGTCCTCACAACTTCTATTCTCGTTCTTTCTAATTCGTTCCAGTTCTTTCTAGTTCTCCGTCCCCCAGGTATGTTATGGCTAGGACGCACCCGTTTGACGGGAAGGCTCGGAGTTCTTCCGGGACCCTAGAGACGCCCCTCTCCACACGTTGCCCCCTATGTCTGCTTAGGTGATGTAAGGTAGACAGCCAACCTATAATTAACTGTCCTGCGGAGTTTGAAGTAAGGCATAGTCAGTTACTTCCTCGGTGTTCCGGCCACCGGCTACGCGCCTCAGTAGGATGTTGCCGTTCTCCGGGCACGACTCCTACTGGCTCTCCTTTGTGCTTGATTTCGTTTCTCACTGTCCACAATATCCTTTGCTTCGTGTCTCTTTCTTAGGATACCGCCGCGGGGTGTGTAGGCGCGGTTCCGTAACGTTCTGTTCTAGTCGCTAGGTACCTGCCAGGTTCCCACGCCTCACAGGGACCCCCCTGAATCTTCCCCGCAACACCCCCTGCCACGGGATGTTGCCTGGACAAAACCCAGTCAGCTTGTGACTAACTTCCTATCCAACCCCTAGTTTTACCAGTGTGAGGAGTGGCCTAGTAAATAAAACCTTTTGCTCCCCTTAGTGGCCGGAGTGTGAAGTGTAATGTGTGCTGGTGATACCTGGTCAGAAGAACTCCTTTAGTGCCATCAGACGTACCATCACTCCCCTTAGTGGCAGAACGTCATACTGCAACGACCAGGTCTCTGGGGCGCTGCACTCCCCCCGGTTAAATCCAGTACTCCTGGACTGGGAAGAAGAACAACAATACATGTTAGCAAAAGACATGCAAAATTTTGGAATGCTTGAAACAAGTAAATATAACAACGCTTCCCTTTATGGGAGGTGAGGACACTTAAACGTTACAAACAAAACAAGTTTAAATATTTTAAATAACACTCTATCCTACAGACTATAAATAATTCCTATTACCCAGCCGGGTATTCTACTAAGTACAAATGCTTGAGCAATAATTTACCTTTTCCTTTAAGGGCGTATAGGCTGAATCCACTAAAGGTTTACTATAAAACACTATAAAACAAACTCAACTTTTCTTTACTTTTTTCTGACTCTACAAATGCAGGGCCGCCCAGCTCCTTGTCTGGGCCTTCTGTCATCTGTTCTTCTGTTAACGTACTAACCATCTTTCTATGGTTCCCAGGAGGACACTCTAACTAACCCCTACGGGTTCACTTTCAACTTTTCCTGTCCTCAATCTCTAACAACATTATCAACAGTTTCTAAATTTCAACATTATTACAATTCTTTAACTTTCCTAAGGCAACATTATACTTAAGTGCAACATGTGAACATTCCCTTTAAGAGGGAGTCAAATCTCTTTGAAGTAGTGCAGATTCTCTCTGTCTGCAAGTCCGTGAGAAAGCAAGACCTTCCGTGCTGTATTCAAACAGTCTCTTCGCAAAGTCTTCCTTCTTTTGTAAAACCAGTAGAGGACACCTTTAAGAAGGTGCAAACTATTTACAATGCAGTTTGTGAATCATTCACCGTCCATGATTCGGCAGTCCTTTAAACAATGATGAACTTGTAGAAAAATAGAAAAGATGTAAAACAATAGGAATCCCGGGTCAACAAAGGGATCCCTTTAAGAAATAACCCTAGACGGGTTTTAAGTAGAAAAAGAGCAAGAGACAGTTAGTTAACTATTTACAGTTTCAGGTTTCCGAGGTTTATTGCTGCGAAGGTTGCGGTCTTACCTTGCAGACCACCCCTCTCGGCCGAGAATGGGTGGGACCCACAGTCACACGAGGGGCCTGGTCAGTCTGATGGTCTGTAGCGGGGACCTCGCCCTCTGGAGTTTCAGCTGCGACCTGAAGGACTGTGCACCGCTGTACGCCCCTGGCCATCCAGCCGGTCCCCCTCTGCCATTGGATATAGGTCACAGCATCCCCAGGTTTCAGGTCACGATCTTCAACGACCGTTCCATAACAGGGCTCCACCTCGCTCCAGGTGACATGGACCTCTAGGGGCTCCCCGATCTCCTGTATAATTCCCCTTTCTTCCTTGGAGTTGAAGAGGACCACCACTCCCCAGTGCGAGGGCGAGACCTTCACTTCCTCTGTGAGGTCAATCATGGTCACAGGTCGGGGCTGCTTCCTCCAGGCTGCCACCAGGCGCCGCTGATGCTCCGTCACCGGCAAGATCCTCAGGTCCAGCTCCTGCGGTGCACGGTCCCCTGGCCGGGTTCGGGGGTCTACCGCGGTCGGAGCGGGTGGAGGAGAAGACAAGGGCGAAAGGCGAATCTCCGTCGGGTAGCCCAATCGGGAACTCACGCGAGCTTGGGCCTCCCGGTAACGCGCCAGCTGCCGGGCTTCGGCTGCGGCCACCCAGCCCTCAGGCATCTGTTGTGAATTCTGTGGTCACAAGTGGTATTGCAGTCTCTGGGCGTCCTCCCTCAGGTGTTTTGGTGAGCTCGTTGGCTGCCTTGCTATTTAGCTCCACCTGAGTCTGTCTTCCTTGCTCCTTGTCAATGTTCCAGTGTTGGATCTGAGCTACTGCATCTTTCCTTGGGCCTGCTGCTCTGCTAGATAAGTGCTTCTAGTTTGTTTTCTGTTTTTTCTGTCCAGCTTGTTATTATCTTTTGCTGGAAGCTCTGAGAAGCAAAGGGGTGCACCGCCGTGCTGTTAGTTCGGCACGGTGGGTCTTTTTGCCCCTTTGCGTGGTTTTCGTTTTAGGGTTTTTTGTAGACTGCATAGTTCTCTTTGCTATCCTCGCTCTGTCTAGAATATCGGGCCTCACTTTGCTGAATCTATTTCATTCCTACGTTTGTCTTTTCATCTTGCTAACAGTCATTATATGTGGGGGCTGCCTATTCATTTGGGGTATTTCTCTGAGGTAAGTCAGGCTTGTATTTCTATCTTCAGGCTAGTCAGCTCCTCAGGCAGTGCCGAGTTGCATAGGTAGTGATAGGCGCAATCCACTGCTGCTTCCAGTTGTGTGAGGACAGTTCAGGTACTGCAGTCTACAGAGATTCCACGTCTCAGAGCTCGTCCTATTGTTTTGGGTTTTTGCCAGATCTCTGTATGTGCGCTGATTACTGCACGCTGTGTTGCCTGATTGCCAGCCATAACAGTACAAGGAGCCTATTCAATGATTTCCAATAGAGGGAAAAAAGAAATCCTGACATCATTTTTTTTTCTTGGCTCTGTCTTCAGTCTTTTTTTTCCCCTAGACATTAGAGTGCTTCAGGACACAGCTGTGGACATGGATATTCAGGCTCTGTGCTCCTCAATGGATAATCTCGTTGTAAATGTACAAAAGATTCAAGATACTATTGATCAGAAATCGATGCTAGAACCAAGAATTCCGATTCCTGATTTGTTTTTTGGTGACAGAACTAAGTTCCTGAGCTTCAGAAATAATTGTAAGCTATTTTTGGCCTTGAAACCTCATTCTTCTGGTAATCCTATTCAACAGGTTTTGATTATTATTTCTTTTTTGCGCGGCGACCCACAGGACTGGGCGTTTTCTCTTGCACCAGGAGATTCTGCATTGAGTAATATTGATGCATTTTTCCAGGCGCTGGGATTGCTTTACGATGAGCCTAATTCAGTGGATCAAGCTGAGAAAAATCTGCTGGCTTTATGCCAGGGTCAGGATGATGTAGAACTATATTGTCAGAAATTTAGAAAATGGTCAGTACTCACTCTGTGGAATGAATCTGCACTAGCGGCTTTGTTCAGAAAGGGTCTCTCTGAAGCTCTTAAGGATGTAATGGTGGGATTTCCTATGCCTGCTGGTTTGAATGAGTCTATGTCCTTGGCCATTCAGATCGGTCGTCGCTTGCGCGAGCGTAAATCTGTGCACCATCTGGCGGTATTGTCTGAGAGTAAGCCTGAGCCTATGCAGTGCAACAGGACTATGACTAAAGTAGAACGGCACGAACACAGACGTCTGAACAGACTGTGTTTCTATTGTGGTGATTCTACTCATGCTATTTCTAATTGTCCTAAACGCACTAGGCGGTTCGATAGCTCTGCCGTTATTGGTACTGTACAGTCCAAATTCCTTTTGTCCATTACCTTAATGTGCTCTTTGTCATCATATTCTGTCATGGCGTTTGTGGATTCAGGCGCTGCCCTGAATCTGATGGATTTGGATTATGCTAAACGTTGTGGATTTTTCTTGGAGCCTTTGCGGTGTCCTATTCCGTTGAGAGGAATTGATGCTACACCTCTGGCCAAGAATAAGCCTCAGTACTGGGCCCAGCTGACCATGTGCATGGCTCCTGCACATCAGGAAGTTATTCGCTTTTTGGTACTGCATAATTTGCATGATGTGGTCGTGTTGGGGTTGCCATGGCTACAAACCCATAATCCAGTATTGGATTGGAACTCTATGTCGGTAACCAGCTGGGGTTGTCAGGGAGTACATGGTGATGTTCCATTTTTGTCTATTTCGTCATCCATTCCTTCTGACATCCCAGAGTTCTTGTCGGACTTTCAGGATGTATTTGAAGAGTCCAAGTCTGATGCCCTTCCTCCGCATAGGAATTGTGATTGTGCTATCGATTTGATTCCTGGTAGTAAATTCCCTAAGGGTCGTTTATTTAATTTGTCCGTACCTGAACACACCGCTATGCGCAGTTATGTGAAGGAGTCCCTGGAGAAGGGACATATTCGCCCATCGTCGTCACCATTGGGAGCAGGGTTCTTTTTTGTAGCCAAGAAGGATGGTTCGCTAAGACCGTGTATTGATTACCGCCTTCTTAATAAGATCACTGTTAAGTTTCAGTATCCCTTGCCATTGATTTCTGACTTGTTTGCTCGGATTAAGGGGGCTAGTTGGTTTACTAAGATTGATCTTCGTGGTGCGTATAATCTGGTGAGAATCAGGCAGGGAGATGAATGGAAAACGGCATTTAATACGCCCGAGGGTCATTTTGAGTATCTGGTGATGCCGTTCGGACTTGCCAATGCTCCATCTGTTTTTCAGTCTTTTATGCATGACATTTTTCGTGAGTATCTGGATAAATTCTTGATTGTTTACTTGGATGACATTTTGATCTTCTCAGATGATTGGGAGTCTCATGTAAAGCAAGTCAGAATGGTTTTCCAGGTACTGCGTGCTAATTCCTTGTTTGTGAAGGGATCAAAGTGTCTCTTCGGTGTGCAGAAAGTTTCATTTTTGGGGTTCATCTTTTCCCCTTCTACTATCGAGATGGATCCGGTTAAGGTTCAGGCCATCCAGGATTGGACTCAGCCGACATCTCTAAAAAGTTTGCAGAAATTCCTGGGCTTTGCTAATTTTTATCGTCGCTTCATCTGTAATTTTTCTAGCATTGCCAGACCATTGACCGATTTGACCAAGAAGGGTGCTGATTTGGTTAATTGGTCTTCTGCTGCCGTGGAAGCTTTTCAGGAGTTGAAGCGTCGTTTTTGCTGTGCCCCTGTGTTGTGTCAACCTGATGTTTCTCTTCCGTTCCAGGTCGAGGTTGATGCTTCTGAGATTGGTGCAGGGGCGGTTTTGTCACAGAGAGGTTCTGGTTGCTCAGTGTTCAAACCATGTGCTTTCTTTTCCAGGAAATTTTCTGCTGCTGAGCGTAATTATGATGTGGGCAACCGAGAGTTGCTGGCCATGAAGTGGGCATTCGAGGAGTGGCGTCATTGGCTTGAGGGTGCTAAGCATCGCGTGGTGGTTTTGACTGATCATAAGAACCTTACTTATCTTGAGTCTGCCAAGCGCTTGAATCCTAGACAGACCCGTTGGTCGTTATTTTTTGCTCGTTTTGATTTTGTGATTTCATACCTTCCGGGCTCTAAAAATGTGAAGGCAGATGCTCTGTCTAGGAGTTTTGTGCCCGACTCTCCGGGGTTATCTGAGCCGGCGAGTATCCTCAAGGAAGGAGTCATTGTGTCTGCCATCTCCCCTGATTTGCGGAGAGTGTTGCAGAAATTTCAGGCTAATAAACCTGATCGTTGTCCGGCCGAGAAACTGTTCGTCCCTGATAGGTGGACTAGTAAAGTTATCTCTGAACTTCATTGTTCGGTGCTGGCCGGTCATCCAGGAATCTTTGGTACCAGGGAGTTGGTTGCTAGATCCTTTTGGTGGCCGTCTCTGTCGCGGGATGTGCGTGCTTTTGTGCAGTCCTGTGGAATTTGTGCTAGGGCTAAGCCCTGCTGTTCACGTGCCAGTGGGTTGCTTTTGCCCTTGCCGGTCCCGAAGAGGCCTTGGACACATATTTCGATGGATTTCATTTCTGACCTTCCCGTTTCTCAAAAGATGTCTGTCATTTGGGTGGTCTGTGATCGCTTTTCTAAAATGGTCCATCTGGTGCCCTTGGTTAAATTGCCTTCCTCCTCTGATTTGGTGCCTTTGTTCTTCCAGCATGTGGTTCGTTTACATGGCATTCCTGAGAATATTGTTTCTGACAGAGGTTCCCAGTTTGTCTCAAGGTTCTGGCGAGCCTTTTGTGGTAGGATGGGCATTGACCTATCTTTTTCCTCGGCCTTCCATCCTCAGACTAATGGCCAGACCGAACGAACCAATCAGACCTTGGAAACATATCTGAGATGTTTTGTTTCCGCTGACCAGGATGATTGGGTGTCATTTTTGCCGTTGGCTGAGTTCGCCCTTAATAATCGGGCCAGCTCGGCTACCTTGGTCTCTCCATTTTTCTGCAATTCTGGGTTCCATCCTCGTTTCTCTTCAGGACAGGTTGAGTCTTCGGACTGTCCTGGTGTGGATTATGTGGTGGACAGGTTGCAGCAGATCTGGACTCAGGTAGTGGACAATTTGACCTTGTCCCAGGAGAAGGCTCAGCTTTTCGCTAATCGCAGACGCCGTGTGGGACCCCGACTTCGTGTTGGGGATCTGGTTTGGTTATCTTCTCGTCATATACCTATGAAGGTTTCCTCTCCTAAATTTAAACCTCGTTTTATTGGTCCGTATAGGATTTCTGAGATTCTCAATCCGGTGTCTTTTCGTCTGACCCTCCCAGACTCCTTTTCCATACATAATGTATTCCATAGGTCGTTGTTGAGGAGATACGTGGCACCTATGGTTCCATCTGTGGAGCCTCCTGCCCCTGTTTTGGTGGAGGGGGAATTGGAGTATATTGTGGAGAAGATTTTGGATTCTCGTGTCTCTAGACGGAAACTCCAGTATCTGGTCAAATGGAAGGGTTATGCTCAGGAAGATAATTCCTGGGTTTTTGCCTCTGATGTCCATGCCCCAGATCTTGTTCGTGCCTTTCATGTGGCTCATCCTGGTCGGCCTGGGGATTCTGGTGAGGGTTCGGTGACCCCTCCTCAAGGGGGGGGTACTGTTGTGAATTCTGTGGTCACAAGTGGTATTGCAGTCTCTGGGCGTCCTCCCTCAGGTGTTTTGGTGAGCTCGTTGGCTGCCTTGCTATTTAGCTCCACCTGAGTCTGTCTTCCTTGCTCCTTGTCAATGTTCCAGTGTTGGATCTGAGCTACTGCATCTTTCCTTGGGCCTGCTGCTCTGCTAGATAAGTGCTTCTAGTTTGTTTTCTGTTTTTTCTGTCCAGCTTGTTATTATCTTTTGCTGGAAGCTCTGAGAAGCAAAGGGGTGCACCGCCGTGCTGTTAGTTCGGCACGGTGGGTCTTTTTGCCCCTTTGCGTGGTTTTCGTTTTAGGGTTTTTTGTAGACTGCATAGTTCTCTTTGCTATCCTCGCTCTGTCTAGAATATCGGGCCTCACTTTGCTGAATCTATTTCATTCCTACGTTTGTCTTTTCATCTTGCTAACAGTCATTATATGTGGGGGCTGCCTATTCCTTTGGGGTATTTCTCTGAGGTAAGTCAGGCTTGTATTTCTATCTTCAGGCTAGTCAGCTCCTCAGGCAGTGCCGAGTTGCATAGGTAGTGATAGGCGCAATCCACTGCTGCTTCCAGTTGTGTGAGGACAGTTCAGGTACTGCAGTCTACAGAGATTCCACGTCTCAGAGCTCGTCCTATTGTTTTGGGTTTTTGCCAGATCTCTGTATGTGCGCTGATTACTGCACGCTGTGTTGCCTGATTGCCAGCCATAACAGGCA
This sequence comes from Ranitomeya imitator, assembly GCF_032444005.1. Classification (NCBI taxonomy): domain Eukaryota; kingdom Metazoa; phylum Chordata; class Amphibia; order Anura; family Dendrobatidae; genus Ranitomeya; species Ranitomeya imitator. The sequence continues at coordinate 908,516,520 of NC_091282.1, forward strand.
TCCGCCCGCCGGGTTTCCCTCCAGTCAACTCTGTGCCGGTCCATCCCTGCAGCGTCGGTGATTCCGGGGCTGCTACGGGTGATACAGCCCTGCGCTGGGCTGGGACGTCTCCATGCAGGGTCCAGGAAGTCGCCATCTTTGTCCCCTCCTCTGGATCTTCTTCCCGGGCTCTTTTTTTCGGGGGCAGCCCCGTCTCCATGGTCTCCACCCCCCATAGAGGATGAGAAGGCGGACCTCAGCCGCAGACAGACATGCCCTCAGTATACAGCAATACTCAGACTGGGCAGCCATTATTTTTCACGCTCTTCAGCTTGCTCATGCTCACTTCCATGCCCTTCTTCTTCTCCTGCGCTCCTCGTGGCGCTACAATGGCGGCAGTTTTGGCGGGAATCTTACGGCAGATAGCAATACACAGTCTTTGCAATAAATCATACTTCCAAGGCACACATGACCCAATTCTTCAGGCTTAAGTACGATCCTGTTCGTGATGCCAAGTTGGAGCGTCCCCAGACACAGGGCCACAGGTTATTCAGCACCGGTCCTTTCTGTCTCACTTCTGGGGTTGTCACGGTAGCTGGACCCGGTCCGTGACCCTGCTAAGGGGCGTCCAATAAAAGGGGTGATGAAAGTTTGTCAAGGTTTGGTGACGCCACCTGTGGTGTTCGGTCAGGGCGACCGACGCTGCTTGGGGTCCGCTGGGGTGATGGAATGGCAGCTGGATGGTATACCTTCCCACAGGTGAAGTGTGTCCCCAGGGCTTCCCAGTAAGGTGGATGGTGATGGTGTGAGGTGCAGACAATAACGAGGACACAAGGTTGCAGTCTCTTTACCTCTTTACTGAAGACTTCAGGATCCACAATCCAGAGCACTGTTAACAGGGCTGTCTGAGACTGGCCGGTCCGAAGGCACATCCAGAGTTCCCTTTGCAGGTGGAAATCGTTGCCTACCACTAGCGCCTGTGTGTTGTAGTGCTTCCCTGCTGAGCATTCGGGATAGTCCTCACAACTTCTATTCTCGTTCTTTCTAATTCGTTCCAGTTCTTTCTAGTTCTCCGTCCCCCAGGTATGTTATGGCTAGGACGCACCCGTTTGACGGGAAGGCTCAGAGTTCTTCCGGGACCCTAGAGATGCCCCTCTCCATGCGTTGCCCCCTATGTCTGGTTAGGTGATGTAAGGTAGACAGCCAACCTATAATTAACTGTCCTGCGGAGTTTGAAGTAAGGCATAGAGTCAGTTACTTCCTCGGTGTTCCGGCCACCGGCTATGCGCCTTAGTAGGATGTTGCCGTTCTCCGGGCACGACTCCTACTGGCTCTCCTTTGTGCTTGATCTCGTTTCTCACTGTCCACAATATCCTTCGCTTTGTGTCTCTTTCTTAGGATACCGCCGCGGGGTGTGTAGGCGTGGTTCCGTAACGTTCTGTTCTAGTCGCTAGGTACCTGCCAGGTTCCCACGCCTGACAGGGACCCCCCTGAATCTTCCCCGCAACACCCCCTGCCACGGGATGTTGCCTGGACAAAACCCAGTCAGCTTCTGACTAACTTCCTATCCAACCCCTAGTTTTACCAGTGTGAGGAGTGGCCTAGTAAATAAAACCTTTTGCTCCCCCTAGTGGCCGGAGTGTGAAGTGTAATGTGTGCTGGTGATACCTGGTCAGAAGAACTCCTTTAGTGCCATCAGACGTACCATCACTCCCCTTAGCGGCAGAGCGTCATACTGCAATGACCAGGTCTCTGGGGCGCTGCACACTACAACTTCCTTTTGCAGCAATGCCATCTGCTCCAGCATTAGGCGGGTGGTCTGCTCCTGGCGCTGCCTCTCCAAGGCTCATTTCTTGGCCTGTACCAGAGTTTTAACAATTTCTCCAATAGTGTGCGCTTGGGACTGCATAGCTTTCAGAGACCGCACCAAGGACATTGACTGGACACTCCCCAAGCCGCATGGTAGACGTACCTTCAGGAGCCACTAATTCACCGCTTCTCCCGCTTCCATGAGTCTTTGCTTACTTGCAATTCACAGCAACAGGAGATGGCACCTCTCACTGTCTGGTGAAGCCTTTATTTTTAATGCCATTGCCCTTAACCTGCAATGCCCACATTCTCCTCCATATTGTAATACGCTAGGGCTTTGTAGGGCATCGTGGCAGTGCCATAGGCAAGAACAGTTCATATAATTAAAACATGGAGCTTTATTTTCAGCAAAAATGTAACAAACAGTAAAGAAACCAAAACAACAAAGATATGCCCTGCTAGGCACTATAGGGGATGGTTGCCAAGCTTGCCTCTCCAGCAACTCAGCATTTAGCACCTTTAATCACTGTCCTTCTCAGAACCACACCATATCAGTCGACAGGCTATGACACTCTGAAACATTTCTGTCAGCCATTTCTGTGTCTGTAGTGAGACGACCTCTCTCAGGTGAGCTGAAAAGCCTCCCGCAAAACCTATGCGGGAGCGGGAGTGATGAGTCCCACTACTAAATCCTCCTCATCATTTCAATAAAACCCAGCCCAGAACTAGCATAAATAAAGCAGCTCAGCACGTAAGCTGCTGCACCAACCAGTACTACCCACTTTTAATATCTCACCAAGCTTAACTTTCTAGGAGAGATATACACTCCGTCCAGTACATTTTATGTCGGTCGCCAGCAATACACATAAACCAAAAAGACAAAAGTATTGTAGGAGTGATACCTTTTTTGGCTAACCAGAAAAATTCTATTTGCAATCTTAACAGAGTACAGAGGTTCCTGCTTTTGGTCAGTTTACAAAATTCCATATTCAAAAAGGTGATGATGGGGCAATACAATTTGAAAAATAAATGATCCTTATATTTCTTTAAGATCAGCATCATCAGAGTTTCCTCCATTCTATTGAGCCACTTGCTGCAATGTATATTAGAAAATATTTAGTAATAGCAAATTTCAAAAAACACAAAGTCCATCTGGCTAATTGGTACTCGAACGCGTCTGCTCTTTGCCCGTCATTACACTGGCTGCCAATTCATTATAGGATCTAATTTAAATGGCCTATTCTGACACAGTAATGCACCCCCCTACTACTCCGCCCTCATTTCTGGTTATCGACCTACCCGCTCATTACGTTCTACAAGTGACTTCCCACTAACCTCTGCACTAATTTGTACCTCCCAATCCCGGCTCGAAGACTTCTCCCGGGTCACGTCAATCTTCTGGAATGCTCTACCCCAAGAAATTAGGATTATCCACAACTTACACAGTTTTAGACACTCCCTAAAAACACATCTGTTTAGGGCGGCCTATCACATTCCCTAAGCGAACTACGTATACATTTTGTCATTTTAACTTTTTACAAATTACTAAGAGGAAAATGGTCTAATGCAAAAATATGAGCACCCTTGGAGATTTGTGTGCTCAGAAAACTTTGAACCATAGTTTCGGACCTTAATTAGCCTGTTAGGGTTATGGCTTGTTCAATATCATTGTTAGGAAAGACCAAGTGATGCAAATGTCAAAGCTTTACAAAAGCTCAGCCTTCTCTAACCTTGTGCCAAAAAAAAGAGCAGTCATGGGTTCTTCTAAGCAGCTGCCTAGCACTCTGAAAATGAAAATGGTGGAGGCCCACAAAGCAGGAGGAGACTATAAGAAGATAGTAAAGTGTTTTCAAGTTGCCCTTTCCTCAGTTTGAAATGTAATTAAGAAATAGCAGTTAGCAGGACCATTAGACTACCTCATAAGGCTCAAGTTGAAGGCTTTATAATGGCTCTCACAGTCCCCTAATTTGAACATCATTGAAAATCATTGTGACCATAAAAATGTCCAAAAAACATATATACATAAATATAGGGGCTCGAGACATCTAAATTGTTAGTCTCCCCAACATATTTAAATAAATAAGTAGGTGGGTTCTAATATAGCACACAAGCAATGTCAGGATACAGAGTACCTGGAAAAAAAACACTCAAACAAGACATAAAAATACACATATTTATTAGAGAGTAAATACTAAAAAAAATGAAACAAAAATAAATGAGACATGTGGGAGAATTCAAAGAGAGATTTAATCAAGTAAGAAAAGAGGTGGCGGGTAAGGTCAGAATAAGGGGTAGCAATACGGTATATATCAGACAAGGAATAGTACTGATTTGGTTCAATTTTTCAAGAATGCATGTAAAACATAAGTGACTCAATCACTTTGGACCGTGATATAATATCATATAAGACAGTAAGCAAAAAAATGAACAAGAAATTTGTCCGTCCACAAAGAAGATCATGCAGTACAGTATTGAATATCAATGTGAAAGACTAATTAGTCCATATATGGCATAGATGTACTATAGAGCAGCGGTGTCAAACTGCAATCCTCGAGGGCTGCAAACAGGTCATGTTTTCAGGATTTCCTTGTACTGCACAGGTGATAATTTAATCACCAACTCATTATTTGTGTAGGTGATTAAATTATCACCTGTGCAGTACAAGGAAATCCTGAAAACATGACCTGTTTGCAGCCCTCGAGGAATGCAGTTTGACATCCATGCTATAGAGCTTACCCATATAGAAGGTAATGGACCCCACGCACACCCACCAATGCCCCAACGTGTGTTTCGCTGTTATGCTTTATCAAGGGGATTATGTCATTTTTGTGTGGACAGATTAATTTGTTGCTTATTTTTTGTCCCATTTATGTTTGGTTCATGTTTTTTGATATTTACTCTCTAATAAATTTGTAGATTTTTATATCTTTTTTTGAGGGGTGTTTTTCTGGGTACTCTCTATCCTGACATTGGTTGTATTGAAAATCATTCTGTGCTGATTTTTCAACTCTAATGAAAGAGTTCCTTCAAGTTTTAGATATCATGAAACCATTATTCAGCAACCTCAAATAATCAGTATTGGAGTGTACAGTAATGTAAGTAGTAAGAATGTGGAATTATTACTGTAAATTCCCAGTGTTTCTACATAATGATTTGATGTGTAGGCCGATGTAATCTGTTATCTATGCTAAATTTTATCAAGCAAATCACTGGCCATAGTGTTCATGTGCCACGTATGTTTATGTCGATGATTATCCTTTTCAAAGTAGCACATCATTTCTGAAGAAAACGACTTGCAGAGCACCAGGGGACCAGCTATGCATTTGAGTCAAAAATATAAGGCATGAGAGGTTACAGGTTTTTTTTTTAAATATTCTAATAGGCAAGCTCATAGTTTAGCTTTTTTAATACGTCATCTGTATGGGTATTGGGACAACTGGAAGGATGTCCTTATTTGGTTTACAATGTGTCAATCCTCCACGTAAGAAATTCCATGAGTGGAGATGTTATTTCTGCATGTTTTGTAAGATAGAAACCACAGCACGTAAGTATCAATTATCTCTGGATACAAGGCAGACAGCCTTACTTGTATAGACTGTATACATATGAGGGGAGCCCATGTTTCTGAGAAATCTGATTATAACATAGTGGTATAGCTTCTGTAGATTAATGTTTTTATGTTCAGTGAGGGCTACAAGCATTTATTTGAGGTTCTCGGAGGAGGAGGTGCAAGTATGTGCAGACTCATAATAGCTGTATTTTTCACTCCATCGTGTAATTGATGATGCCCAAAATGGTAATAGGTGTTTACCACCGGTGGGCCATGAGACCAAGGAAATGGAATATTATAAGATAGATGTTACGTTCTAAACACATAAGCCAGTCAGGGGTTTACACGCAATGGAGCTGCAAGTCTCTCACTCAGTAACATTTTGAGAAATGTTGTTACTGGTTGCCTAGAACACAAGAAAGGGATTTTAACATATTAAAGGCTAACTGTACTTTCAAGTAACTTTTTGGAATAAGCCATCTGGTGGATCTACATGAGGAATAAAACTATGTCTAATTGTTATATTACTTACATTCTATATTTTCACCAGGTTCCTCATTTGCAGGCTCTATTTCTTAATTCGAAATGAACTCTGATATGTTGGGAAGACTGTAGCTGCTATGATGTCTCCCATACAAAGAGACTCCTGCCCTTTTTTCCCCTGGGTGGGTTAAAATTAGTCAAAGGTGGCAGTTAATTGATATGTTTTCCAATTATTCTCTTCTCCTAGACTGTTATTGTTCTTATTATGACCATACCAAGAGATAATTAAAAATTCTATAAATTTTATTAGAATAATCATTAGTAATCAATATTCAAGAGTTACAAAAACACGGGCTGAACCAAAAGGACAGGACACAAATGGAACACTTATACATGTTCATGGACATACAATGTTATTAAATGCAAAAAAAAATAAGAGCAAGGGTATTTGTACTTAATTAGTACCATAATAAATTGTGCCAATCTAACAGGAGGCAAAGTGAATGTATGCCTGCAATACTTAAATCAACATATGCAGCCTCCTGGTTCAACAATAAAGTACATCGAACAAAGTCCAGCTCACCATGATCGACATCCTTGGAGACTCGGAGCACGGAGCCGCTGTGTCAGGGCGTAGACAATCAAAGAAGAAATGAGAAATCCAGCTCAACGAGGTAGTGAAAAAACTTCTTTCTTTATTCACTTGGAAATATATTCAGTGGAGGATAAAAACATCAGCAATACAAAGAATAAAAAGCGATATCAACGCGTTTCTGGTGACAAAGCACCCTTAATCATGATAAGGGTGCTTTGTCACCAGAAACGCGTTGATATCGCTTTTTATTCTTTGTATTGCTGATGTTTTTATCCTCCACTGAATATATTTCTAAGGGAATAAAGAAAGAAGTTTTTTTCACTACCTCGTTGAGCTGGATTTCTCATTTCTTCTTCAATAATAAAGTGCAAAGTGCAACATAGAATATATAAGAGGCTGTTAGTTTAGACTAAATGAACGCAATTAGTGCTGATTTAGTGATAAGGTGCATCTGCATAATAGACAAGTAGAGCTAGACATATTAATGTCATTTATTACCAAGAATCAGATGTGTCCTGCATAATGGTGTCCAACACACATCCTATATACCTTCCTGTGCACCCTCGCTGCATCTCATTCATTCTTGCGCCAGCAGCATTTCCGGCCTAGCAATCACGTGGCCCCGATCATTTAGGTAATGAATATGCATGCCTCTCCACTCCCATAGGTGTGGAGTGAATATTCATTACCTTAAAGAGCGGGGTCACGTGATCGCTCGGAAGGAAGTGCTGCTGGTGCCGGAACTAGATGCAGCAAGGGCGCGCAGGCAAGGTAAGTAGGATGTTGTTTTTTTTTAATAGGAACCATGCATACAAGGATAGGGGATAAGGAGCCATGCACACAAGGATAGGGGATAAGGAGCCATGCACACAAGGATAGGGGATAAGGAGCCATGCACACAAGGATAGGGGATAAGGAGCCATGCACACAAGGATAGGGGATAAGGAGCCATGCATACAAGGATAGGGGATAAGGAGCCATGCATACAAGGATGGGAGGGGGGAGCCATGCATACAAGGACAGGGACGGTTGAGCCATGCATACCAATATAGGGATGAGGGAACAATGCATACCCAGCTTATACTCGAGTCAATAAGACTACCCAGTTTTTCGTGGCAAAATTAGGTGCCTCAGCTTATTCTCGGGTCACCTTATACTCGAGTATATACGGTATATATATTCCCCTGGGGTAAATACAATAAATGGGGCACACTAACAAGTGTTTAGCTGCGGGACATCACAAGAGCTTAAGACTCCAATGTGGGTAGATATAGATGATAAAAAAAACTTATGAACAAACATAAAAACACTTCAAGAAAATGTACAACCACACATGTTGAAATGTAAAAGTGGGCGTCCCCACATCAGATATAAAGCAGCACCACAAAACAGCCCCTATAGCCAGTAAGATTGAGTCTAAATCACTACGGCATGGGGCTAGTATAAACTCCAGTAACCACAGAATGAATGATAGATCAGGCGAGACACAGAAAAATTGCCCTAAACAGTGTTAAAATAGCAAGTGACCTCCAAAGATAATGTATAGAGAATAGCTTGTGTGTCCTATAATGGGAACAATAGAACTGCAGAGGGTTCCTGCTTAGTAATAAACCACTAAGGGCAGCATTTGGAACCAATAAATGCCGGGTTCTACAGATATCCCACCAAGGGAGTGCCTGAATGAATGGTTACCAGACCAGGGGAAGGGAACATGCTCTTGTGATGTCCCGCAGCTAGCTACTTGTTACTGTTCCCCATTTATTGTATTTACACCAGTGGAATATATACACTGCTCAAAAAAATAAAGGGAACACATACATCCGTTTTTCACTATTTTTAAGACATCTGTCGATACGTCACAACGATGCATTCTGGCGGGAGCCTAACGACGGAAGTGTGAAAGAAACCTTAGTGTATATATACACTGCTCAGAAAATAAACACTTAAACAACAGAATATAACTCCAAGTAAATCAAACTTCTGTGAAATCAAACTGTCCACTTAGGAAGCAACACTGTTTGACAATCAATTTCACATGCTGTTGTGCAAATGGAATAGACAACAGATGGAAATTATTGGCAATTATCAAGACACACTCAAAAAAGGAGTGGTTCTGCAGGTGGGGACCACAGACCACATCTCAGTACCAATGCTTTCTGACTGATGTTTTGGTCACTTTTGAATGTTGGTTGTGCTTTCACACTCGTGGTAGCATGAGATGGGCTCTACATCCCACACAAGTGGCTCAGGTAGTGCAGCTCATCCAGGATGGCACATCAATGCAGGCTGTGGCAAGAAGGTTTGCTGAGTCTGTCAACATAGTGTCCAAAGGGTGGAGGCGCTACCAGGAGACAGACCAGTACACCAGGAGATGTGAATGGGGCAGTAGGAGGGCAATAACCCAGCAGCAGGACTGCTACCTCAGCCTTTGTGCAAGGAGGAACAGGAGGAGCACTGTGAGAGACCTGCAAAATAACCTCCAGCAGGCCACAAATGTGCATGTATCTGCACAAATGGTTAGAAACCGACTCCATGAGGATGGTCTGAGTGCCCGTCATCCACAGATGGGGGTTGTGCTCACAGTCCAACACCGTGCAGGATACTTGGCATTTGCCACGGAACACCAGGATTAGCAAATTTGCCACTGGCGCCCTGTGCTCTTCACAGATAAAAGCAGGTACACACTGAGCACATGTGACAGATGTGACAGAGTCTGGAGACGCCGTGGAGAGTGATCTGCTGCCTGCAACATCCTTCAGCATGACCGGTTTGGTAGTGGGTCAGTAATAGTGTGGGGGTGGCATTTCTTTGGAGGGCCACATAGCCCTACATGTGCTTGCCATAGCCTGACTGGTACCGAGATGAGATCCTCAGACCCGTTGTGAGACCATATGGTGGTGCGGTTGGCCCTGAGTTTCTCCTAATGCAGGACAATGCCAGACCTCATGTGGCTGGAGTGTCAGCAGTTCCTATAAGATGAAGGCATTGAAGCTATGGATTGGTCCACAGGTTCCCAGAATCCGATTGAACACATCTGGGACATCATATCTCGCTCCATCCACCATCGTCACGTTGCACCACAGACTGTCCAGGAGTTGGCGGATGCTTTAGTCCAGGTCTGAGAGGAGATCCCTCAGGAGACCATCCACCGCCTCATCAGGAGGATGCCTAGGCATTGTAGGGAGGTCATAAAGGCACGTGGAGGCCACACACACTACTGAGCATTATTTCCTTGTCTTGAGGCATTTCCACTGAAGTTCGATCAGCCTGCAATTAGATTTTCCACTTTGATTTTGAGCTTCATTACAACTTCAGATCTCCATGGCATATTACCGTATTTTTCGGACTAAAAGACGCACTTTTTCCCCCCAAAAAAAGGGGGGAAAAGGGGGAAAATGGGGGGTGCGTCTAATAGTCGCAATGCAGTCTTACCGTGGCGGCAGAGGTGCGGTGGCAGAGGTCCGGTGGCAGAGGTGCGGTGGCGGGGGTGTGGCGGCAGAGGAGGCGCAGTAAGCGGGGTCCCTTTCCCCGGTATGGTGATGCAGCAGGCCCGGTATGCAGCAGAGCCGGGTGAATCCTCTTGTTATCAGTGGTGGCGGCCATTTTCCGGAGGCCGCGCGTGCGCAGATGGAGCGCTCTGCTTCCCGGGGCTTCAGGAAAATGGCCGCCGCGATCTCCATCTGCGCACGCGCGGCCTCCCGCGGCCATTTTCCTGAAGCCCCGGGAGCAGAGCGCTTCATCTGCACATGCGCGGCCTCAGGAAGATGGCCGCGCCCACCGATAACAAGAGGATTCACCCGGCTCTGCTGCATACCGGGCCTGCTGCATCACCATACCGGGGAAAGGGACCCCGCTTACTGCGCCTCCTCTGCTGCCACACCCCCGCCACCGCACCTCTGCCACCGGACCTCTGCCACCAAGGTAAGCCTGCATGGTAAGCCAGGGACCCCTCTCACGCCATACCTCTCACTGCACCTCCTGATCCCAGCACCTCCTGATCCCAGCACCTCCTGATCCCAGCACCTCCTGATCCCAGCACCTTCTCATCCCAGCACCTCCTGATCCCAGCACCTCCTGATCCCAGCACCTCCTGATCCCAGCACCTCCTGATCCCAGCACCTCCTGATCCCAGCACCTTCTCATCCCAGCACCTCCTGATCCCAGCACCTCCTGATCCCAGCACCTCCTGATCCCAGCACCTCCTGATCCCAGCACCTTCTCATCCCAGCACCTCCTGATCCCAGCACCTCCTGATCCCAGCACCTTCTCATCCCAGCACCTCCTGATCCCAGCACCTTCTCATCCCAGCACCTCCTCATCCCAGCACCTTCTCATCCCAGCACCTCCTCATCCCAGCATCACCCCACCTCTGCCGACACCTTGCCTCCTGTGACCTTGCTCTACCACCGCCATCCCTCAGGTAAGATACTGTAAATTCAGACAATAAGACGGACCCCCATCTTATAAAAAATCTTTTTTTCTGCAATTTTCACCCCAAATTTGGGGTGCGTCTTATGGTCCGGTGCGTCTTATAGTCCGAAAAATACGGTAGTTGTGATTAACATTGATCATCTTTAGGTTTTATTGTTCGCAACGCATTCACTTTTCTCTGTGATATTTTTTATGTGTTTTTAATTGTTTGTTTTTGGAGTAATAAAGTTGTTCATATTTTTGCTACCATATACTCCAGGAGTGCGCACCCTAATGTATGGTCCTTTTTTTCTCCTTTTGATTCACCATCCAAGATGGAGGTAAGTGAGCAATTGATCCCATCCAACCCTTCTAGCTGCTTGTAAAACACAGACCCATAATTCGGGAACATAAAAACACCTCTCAGCACTGTATGTGCTGGAGCCTGTTTCTGCGGGTCCTACAGTCATGGCCAGAAGTTTTGAGAATGACACCAAAATTATATTTTCACATGATCTGCTGCCCTCTGGTTTTTATTAGTGTTTGTCTGATGTTTATATCACATACAGAAATATAATTGCAATCATATTATGAGTACCAATAGGTTATATTGACAGTTAGAATGAGTTAATGCAGCAAGTCAATATTTGCAGTGTTGACCCTTCTTCTTCAAGACCTCTGCAATTCTCCCTGGCATGCTCTCAATCAACTTCTGGACCAAATCCTGACTGATAGCAGTCCATTCTTGCATAATCAATGCTTGCATTTTGCCAGAATTTGTTGGTTTTTGTTTGTCCACCCGTCTCTTGATGATTGACCACAAGTTCTCAATGGGATTAATATCTGGGGAGTTTCCAGGCCATGGACCCAAAATCTCTATGTTTTGTTCCATGAGCAATTTAGTTATCACCTTTGCTTTATGGCAAGGTGCTCCATCATGCTGGAAAAGGCATTGTTGGGCGCCAAACTGCTCTTGGACGGTTGGGAGAAGTTGCTCTTGGAGGACATTCTGGTACCATTCTTTATTCATGGCTGTGTTTTTAGGCAAGACTGTGAGTGAGCCAATTCCCTTGGCTGAGAAGCAACCCCACACATGAATGGTTTCAGGATGCTTTACAGTTGGCATGAGACAAGACTGGTGGTAGCGCTTAGAGTTGAGCGACCTTGACCTTTTTAGAGTCGAGCCGGGTTTCGCGAAACCCGACTATCTCAAAAGTCGGGTCGAGTGAAATCGGCCGATTATGACGTAAAGTCGGAATCGACCGAAACACGAAACCCAATGCAAGTCAATGGGGCAGCATAGTCGGCAGTGAGTGGGGGCCAGGAAAACACCTAGAGTGCCCATTTTAATGTCAAAACCATCCATTCTTCTTTATGAAGCTTGTCAAGCGTAATTTACCTTATAATAATTGGAAGGCATTTGAAATTGGGGGTCATTTGGCTAAAGTTGTGTGGGGTAGGGCTGGTTCAAGTAATTAGTGGGCCCAGGAAATCTGGACCACGTCACGGCAGTGGAGCAGGGAGAGGTAAGTATTTCAACTTTGCAAGTGCTGTGATCCTGAGCAAGCAGGGGGGGCCCACTTGTTGGCATTGGCACTGGCACAGGGCCCCTCAAAGTACAGCGGTGTGTTTGCACGGCGGGGGCGCCTCCCACCGGCAGCAACACTTTTGCGTACTATGAGAGGCCCTGTGCCAGTGACGTCGCCAACTAGTATTCCTCCCCCCACCTGATGAAGGAACCTGCACTTTCATCTGCACCTTCCTCTTTGTCCCCGTGTAAGGTGGTATGGTATGCGGGAAGAGCAACCTGACTTTCAGCAGGGTCACAATGTTGTTGTGTAGCATGAACGGGGAATGTTGCGTTATGGGTCAATGTACCAGCAGACTCATCTATCACTGGCTGGGCAATGGGCACGATGAAGTGGAAACACAGATATAGGCCCAAAGAATAAAGTGGGCTAAATGCAGTTCAAAATTGGTAACACAGGAATAACCAGGGGGCATTGCAGTGGAGGACAACTGGAATGAGAGGCTGACACAGAGAGTAGGGCCAAATCAGTAAGTAGTCGAAATGCAGTTCAAAATTGGCAACCGTAGTAAACAGGCGGCACAGCTTTGTTCAGTGGAGGAGAACAGCAAGGAGTGGCAGACACCGATAGTAGGCCCCAACCCAACTAGTAGGCCAAATGCAGTCTAACATTAACAGCTACTTAACGAGAGCCTGAAAATGGAATTTCAGGACAGGAAACCAGGAGAACAGCAAGGAGTGGCAGACACCGATAGTAGGCCCCAAACCAACTAGTACGCCAAATGCAGTTGTTCCATTTAACCACAATTTAAATGAGAGCCTGAAGATAGAAGCTCAGGAAAGGCAACCTGGGGAACACCTTGGAGTGTAACACACCATCTCTCTCCACCCCATACCCATTTTGTAGGCCTAATGCAGTGTACTTTTCTACAACTACTAAACGAGAGTCGGAAGACCGAAGCAATGGCAAGGAAACCTGGGGAACACCTTGGAGTGTAACACACCATCTCTCTCCACCCCATACCCAATTTGTAGGCCTAATGCAGTGTAGTTTCCAAGAACTACTAAACGAGAGCCGGAAGATCGAAGCTCAGGAAAGGCAACCTGGGGAACACCTTGGAGTGTAACACACCCTCTCTCTACACCCCATACCCAATTTGAAGGCCTAATGCAGTGTAGTTTCCAAGAACTACTAAACGAGAGCTGGAAGATCGAAGCTCAGGAAAGGCAACCTGGGGAACACCTTGGAGTGTAACAAACCCTCTCTCTACACCCCATACCCAATTTGTAGGCCTAATGCAGCGTAGTTTCCGACAACTACTAAACGAGAGCATGAAGATCGAAGCTCAGGAAAGGCAACCTGGGGAACACCTTGGAGTGTAACACACCCTCTCTCTACACCCCATACCCAATTTGAAGGCCTAATGCAGTGTAGTTTCCAAGAACTACTAAACGAGAGCCGGAAGATCGAAGCTCAGGAAAGGCAACCTGGGGAACACCTTGGAGTGGAACACACCATCTCTCTACACCCCATACCCAATTTGAAGGCCTAATGCAGCGTAGTTTCCAACAACTACTAAACGAGAGCCGGAAGATCGAAGCTCAGGAAAGGCAACCTGGGGAACACCTTGGAGTGTAACACAACGTCTCTCTACACCACGGAAGGGCTGATTCTTAGGAAGGAAGGCTGTTGGAAATAAGCATTGCGCGTCCGAGGGTGATTATATTCTTATTAGGTATATACTCACCCTCGGACGCACCCTGCTTCTTTATTTGGAATGAATGTTTATTTGCAATGTGGTGTTGACTTTCTCTATTATTTTGGTAATTAATGATTTTATTATTTTCATTGTTTTGCATCTTCTCGGCAATAATATAAAGAAGACGCGACAGGACAACACTCGGTGGATGCCATATCTGTGTTTTCAATTTAAAAAACCTTTCAGTTAACTACTTGCAGGAGAAAGTAATTGTAGCTGGTGGCCATTTTTAGTACTGTACCAGATTTTAGTTGTGTGTTTGTTTTTAATGTTAAAATGTCTGCATTTGATATCTCACCAGTATTTTCTTTTTTATAAGCAAAATACTTTTTTTTTTATTTTATGATGTTGGTTCAAGGGGTACACGGGCAGCAGTAGACAGGTCAGTGGAGGCCTAGTGGAAGGAGGGACCGCAGACAGGCTTCGAAGCCCTAACATAATAAATTGGGCTGCCTGTAGGCAATTTAAAATTGGTTCCAGGGGAACACGGGCAGCAGTAGACAGGTCAGTGGAGGCCTAGAGGAAGGAGGGACCGCAGATGCGCCAATGTTTCCCCCATACCAAATTTGTAGGCCTAATGCAGTGTAGTTTCCAACAACTACTAAACGAGAGCCGGAATATCGAAGCTCAGGAAAGGCAACCTGGGGAACACCTTGGAGTGTAACACACCCTCTCTCTACACCCCATACCCAATTTGAAGGCCTAATGCAGTGTAGTTTCCAAGAACTACTAAACGAGAGCCGGAAGATCGAAGCTCAGGAAAGGCAACCTGGGGAACACCTTGGAGTGTAACACACCCTCTCTCTACACCCCATACCCAATTTGAAGGCCTAATGCAGCGTAGTTTCCAACAACTACTAAACGAGAGCCGGAATATCGAAGCTCAGGAAAGGCAACCTGGGGAACACCTTGGAGTGTAACACACCCTCTCTCTACACCCCATACCCAATTTGAAGGCCTAATGCAGTGTAGTTTCCAAGAACTACTAAACGAGAGCCGGAAGATCGAAGCTAAGGAAAGGCAACCTGGGGAACACCTTGGAGTGTAACACACCCTCTCTCTACACCCCATACCCAATTTGAAGGCCTAATGCAGCGTAGTTTCCAACAACTACTAAACGAGAGCTGGAAGATCGAAGCTCAGGAAAGGCAACCTGGGGAATACCTTGGAGTGTAACAAACCCTCTCTCTACACCCCATACCCAATTTGTATGCCTAATGCAGCGTAGTTTCCGACAACTACTAAACGAGAGCATGAAGATCGAAGCTCAGGAAAGGCAACCTGGGGAACACCTTGGAGTGTAACACACCCTCTCTCTACACCCCATACCCAATTTGAAGGCCTAATGCAGTGTAGTTTCCAAGAACTACTAAACGAGAGCCGGAAGATCGAAGCTCAGGAAAGGCAACCTGGGGAACACCTTGGAGTGGAACACACCATCTCTCTACACCCCATACCCAATTTGAAGGCCTAATGCAGCGTAGTTTCCAACAACTACTAAACGAGAGCCGGAAGATCGAAGCTCAGGAAAGGCAACCTGGGGAACACCTTGGAGTGTAACACAACGTCTCTCTACACCACGGAAGGGCTGATTCTTAGGAAGGAAGGCTGTTGGAAATAAGCATTGCGCGTCCGAGGGTGATTATATTCTTATTAGGTATATACTCACCCTCGGACGCGCCCTGCTTCTTTATTTGGAATGAATGTTTATTTGCAATGTGGTGTTGACTTTCTCTATTATTTTGGTAATTAATGATTTTATTATTTTCATTGTTTTGCATCTTCTCGGCAATAATATAAAGAAGACGCGACAGGACAACACTCGGTGGATGCCATATCTGTGTTTTAAATTTAAAAAACCTTTCAGTTAACTACTTGCAGGAGAAAGTAATTGTAGCTGGTGGCCATTTTTAGTACTGTACCAGATTTTAGTTGTGTGTTTGTTTTTAATGTTAAAATGTCTGCATTTGATATCTCTCCAGTATTTTCTTTTTTATAAGCAAAATACTTTTTTTTATATTTTCTGATGTTGGTTCCAGGGGTACACGGGCAGCAGTGGTGTGGTCAGTGGAGGCCTAGTGGAAGGAGTGACCGCAGACAGGCATCGAAGGCCTAAAATAATAACACATGGCTGTAGGCAATTTTAAATTGGTTCCAGGGGTACACGGGCAGCAGTGGTGTGGTCAGTGGAGGCCTAGTGGAAGGAGTGACCACAGACAGGCATCGAAGGCCTAACATAACAAAAATGTCAATACAATGGTATTGTCAGTGGCAGGCATTGAAGGATGTCAGCGCATAGACTAAACATTGGTGGAGCTGTGAGATAATTTTGCAAGTGGTAGAGCACTGTTTGAGCTGGGGTGGGGGGAAACTGTCTTGTGGCCGGCGGTACAGGCCCAGGGCCCCTCATATTACAACGGTGTGTCTGACGTTGGGTGCGCACCACCACCGCCAGAGACACTTTATTGTACTAGGAGGGATCCAGTGGCAGTGCCGTCGACCAAAAGCGGGCTCACCCACCTCTTCAGACAAACTGCACTCTCACGGGTGCTGTCGCCAAGTGTCGATACCACGGCCCCGTGTGGGGAGTTTGGCCATTTAGTGAGGTGTAAACATGTCGTATGCTGGACAATCAGGTGCAGAAAATTACGAGATTGGAAAAGGCATTCAGAATAGTCCACAGGCAAGACCTTTTCATAGGAAAGCTAGGTGTCAGCCGGGCAAGGTGGGGCAAAAGATTTCGAAATCCAGTTGTGGTTCATTTTAATGAAGGTTAGATCATCTACATTTTGGGTAGCCAGACGAGTCCTTTTTTCTGTTAGTATTGAACCTGCAGCACTGAATACTCTTTCTGATAGGACACTAGCTGCCGGGCAAGCAAGCTCCTGCAATGCATATTCTGCCAATTCTGGCCAGGTGTCTAATTTTGATGCCCAGTAATCAAATGGGAATGACGGTTGAGGGAGAACATCGATAAGGGATGAAAAATAGTTTGTAACCATACTGGACAAATGTTGTCTCCTGTCACTTTGAATTGATGCTGCAGTACCTGTCCTGTCTGCGGTCATAGCAAAATCACTCCACAACCTGGTCAGAAAACCCCTCTGGCCAACGCCACTTCTGATTTCTGCCCCTCTAACTCCTCTGGTCTGCTGGCCCCTGCAGCTCGTGTGAGAACGATCACGGGCGCTGTGTGCAGGGAATGCCAGAAGCAAACGGTCAACAAGAGTTGATTGTTTGGTTGCTAATATTAGTTCCAAGTTCTCATGTGGCATTATATTTTGCAATTTGCCTTTATAGCGAGGATCAAGGAGGCAGGCCAACCAGTAATCGTCATCATTCATCATTTTAGTTATGCGTGTGTCCCTTTTGAGGATACGTAAGGCATAATCCGCCATGTGGGCCAAAGTTCCAGTTCTCAAATCTGCGGTTGTGCTTGGTTGAGGGGCAGTTTCAGGCAAATCAACGTCACTTGTGTCCCTCAAAAAACCAGAACCCGGCCTTGCCGCGCCACCAATTTCCAGTGGCCCCGGAAAAGCTTCCTCATTAAAAATATAATCATCCCCATCATCCTCCTCGTCCTCCTCCTCCTCTTCGCCCGCTACCTCGTCCTGTACACTGCCCTGGCCAGACAATGGCTGACTGTCATCAAGGCTTTCCTCTTCCTCAGCTGCAGACGCCTGATCCTTTATGTGCGTCAAACTTTGCATCAGCAGACGCATTAGGGGGATGCTCATGCTTATTATGGCGTTGTCTGCACTAACCAGCCGTGTGCATTCCTCAAAACACTGAAGGACTTGACACATGTCTTGAATCTTCGACCACTGCACACCTGACAACTCCATGTCTGCCATCCTACTGCCTGCCCGTGTATGTGTATCCTCCCACAAAAACATAACAGCCCGCCTCTGTTCACACAGTCTCTGAAGCATGTGCAGTGTTGAGTTCCACCTTGTTGCAACGTCTATGATTAGGCGATGCTGGGGAAGGTTCAAAGAACGCTGATAGGTCTGCATACGGCTGGAGTGTACGGGCGAACGGCGGATATGTGAGCAAAGTCCACGCACTTTGAGGAGCAGGTCGGATAACCCCGGATAACTTTTCAGGAAGCACTGCACCACCAGGTTTAAGGTGTGAGCCAGGCAAGGAATGTGTTTCAGTTGGGAAAGGGAGATGGCAGCCATGAAATTCCTTCCGTTATCACTCACTACCTTGCCTGCCTCAAGATCTACAGTGCCCAGCCACGACTGCGTTTCTTTCTGCAAGAACTCGGACAGAACTTCCGCGGTGTGTCTGTTGTCGCCCAAACACTTCATAGCCAATACAGCCTGCTGACGTTTGCCAGTAGCTGCCCCATAATGGGAGACCTGGTGTGCAACAGTGGCAGCTGCGGATGGAGTGGTTGTGCGACTGCGGTCTGTGGACGAGCTCTCGCTTCTGCAGGAGGATGAAGAGGAGGAGGAGGGGGTGCGAATGGCTACAGCCAATTGTTTCCTAGACCGTGGGCTAGGCAGAACTGTCCCAAACTTGCTGTCCCCTGTGGACCCTGCATCCACCACATTTACCCAGTGTGCCGTGATGGACACGTAACGTCCCTGGCCCTGCCTACTGGTCCATGCATCTGTTGTCAGGTGCACCTTTGTGCTCACAGATTGCCTGAGTGCATGGACGATGCGCTCTTTAACATGCTGGTGGAGGGCTGGGATGGCTTTTCTGGAAAAAAAGTGTCGACTGGGTAGCTCGTAGCGTGGTACAGCGTAGTCCATCATGGCTTTGAAAGCTTCGCTTTCAACTAACCGGTAGGGCATCATCTCTAACGAGATTAGTCTAGCTATGTGTGCGTTCAAACCCTGTGTACGCGGATGCGAGGCTAAGTACTTCCTTTTTCTAACCATAGTCTCATGTAGGGTGAGCTGGACTGGAGAGCTGGAGATCGTGGAACTAGCGGGGGTGCCGGTGGACATGGCAGACTGAGAGACGGTGGGAGATGGTATTGTTGCCACCGGTGCCCTAGATGCAGTGTTTCCTACTACGAAACTGGTGATTCCCTGACCCTGACGGCTTTGGCCTGGCAAAGAAACCTGCACAGATACTGCAGGTGGTGCGGAAAATGGTGGCCCTACACTGCCGGAAGGGATGTTGCGTTGCTGACTAGCTTCATTGGCCGAGGGTGCTACAACCTAAAGAGACGTTTGGTAGTTAGTCCAGGCTTGCAAATGCATGGTGGTTAAATGTCTATGCATGCAACTTGTATTGAGACTTTTCAGATTCTGTCCTCTGCTTAAGGTAGTTGAACATTTTTGACAGATGACTTTGCGCTGATCAATTGGATGTTGTTTAAAAAAATGCCAGACTGCACTCTTTCTAGCATCGGATACCTTTTCAGGCATTGCAGACTGAGCTTTAACCGGATGGCCACGCTGTCCTCCAACAGGTTTTAGCTTTGCCACGCGTTTTGGGCAAGATACGGGCCCGGCAGATGGAACCTGTTGCGATGTTGATGCCTGCTGCGGTCCCTCCTCCTCCGCTTCAGAACTGCTGCCGCCTGCACCCTGTTCCCCCAATGGCTGCCAATCGGGGTCAAGAACTGGCTGCATGTGTTTCTTTAGAGATAACCATGGTTAACTGAAGAGAAACAATGATACCAAGCACCAGCCTCCTTTTAAAGTGTCCAGTGATGTCATTCTTACTTAATCATGACTGATTGATCGCCAGCCCTGTCCTCATCAACACCCACACCTGTGTTAATGGATCAATCACTAAAACGACGTTAGCTGCTCCTTTTAAGGCAGGACTGCAATGATGCACCTTCTCATCCCAGCACCTCCTCATCCCAGCACCTTCTCATCCCAGCACCTCCTCATCCCAGCATCACCCCACCTCTGCCGACACCTTGCCTCCTGTGACCTTGCTCTGCCACCGCCATCCCTCAGGTAAGATACTGTAAATTCAGACAATAAGACGGACCCCCATCTTATAAAAAATCTTTTTTTCTGCAATTTTCACCCCAAATTTGGGGTGCGTCTTATGGTCCGGTGCGTCTTATAGTCCGAAAAATACGGTAGTTGTGATTAACATTGATCATCTTTAGGTTTTATTGTTCGCAACGCATTCACTTTTCTCTGTGATATTTTTTATGTGTTTTTAATTGTTTGTTTTTGGAGTAATAAAGTTGTTCATATTTTTGCTACCATATACTCCAGGAGTGCGCACCCTAATGTATGGTCCTTTTTTTCTCCTTTTGATTCACCATCCAAGATGGAGGTAAGTGAGCAATTGATCCCATCCAACCCTTCTAGCTGCTTGTAAAACACAGACCCATAATTCGGGAACATAAAAACACCTCTCAGCACTGTATGTGCTGGAGACTGTTTCTGCGGGTCCTACAGTCATGGCCAGAAGTTTTGAGAATGACACCAAAATTATATTTTCACATGATCTGCTGCCCTCTGGTTTTTATTAGTGTTTGTCTGATGTTTATATCACATACAGAAATATAATTGCAATCATATTATGAGTACCAATAGGTTATATTGACAGTTAGAATGAGTTAATGCAGCAAGTCAATATTTGCAGTGTTGACCCTTCTTCTTCAAGACCTCTGCAATTCTCCCTGGCATGCTCTCAATCAACTTCTGGACCAAATCCTGACTGATAGCAGTCCATTCTTGCATAATCAATGCTTGCATTTTGCCAGAATTTGTTGGTTTTTGTTTGTCCACCCGTCTCTTGATGATTGACCACAAGTTCTCAATGGGATTAATATCTGGGGAGTTTCCAGGCCATGGACCCAAAATCTCTATGTTTTGTTCCATGAGCAATTTAGTTATCACCTTTGCTTTATGGCAAGGTGCTCCATCATGCTGGAAAAGGCATTGTTGGGCGCCAAACTGCTCTTGGACGGTTGGGAGAAGTTGCTCTTGGAGGACATTCTGGTACCATTCTTTATTCATGGCTGTGTTTTTAGGCAAGACTGTGAGTGAGCCAATTCCCTTGGCTGAGAAGCAACCCCACACATGAATGGTTTCAGGATGCTTTACAGTTGGCATGAGACAAGACTGGTGGTAGCGCTTAGAGTTGAGCGACCTTGACCTTTTTAGAGTCGAGCCGGGTTTCGCGAAACCCGACTATCTCAAAAGTCGGGTCGAGTGAAATCGGCCGATTATGACGTAAAGTCGGAATCGACCGAAACACGAAACCCAATGCAAGTCAATGGGGCAGCATAGTCGGCAGTGAGTGGGGGCCAGGAAAACACCTAGAGTGCCCATTTTAATGTCAAAACCATCCATTCTTCTTAATGAAGCTTGTCAAGCGTAATTTACCTTATAATAATTGGAAGGCATTTGAAATTGGGGGTCATTTGGCTAAAGTTGTGTGGGGTAGGGCTGGTTCAAGTAATTAGTGGGCCCAGGAAATCTGGACCACGTCACGGCAGTGGAGCAGGGAGAGGTAAGTATTTCAACTTTGCAAGTGCTGTGATCCTGAGCAAGCAGGGGGGGCCCACTTGTTGGCATTGGCACTGGCACAGGGCCCCTCAAAGTACAGCGGTGTGTTTGCACGGCGGGGGCGCCTCCCACCGGCAGCAACACTTTTGCGTACTATGAGAGGCCCTGTGCCAGTGACGTCGCCAACTAGTATTCCTCCCCCCACCTGATGAAGGAACCTGCACTTTCATCTGCACCTTCCTCTTTGTCCCCGTGTAAGGTGGTATGGTATGCGGGAAGAGCAACCTGACTTTCAGCAGGGTCACAATGTTGTTGTGTAGCATGAACGGGGAATGTTGCGTTATGGGTCAATGTACCAGCAGACTCATCTATCACTGGCTGGGCAATGGGCACGATGAAGTGGAAACACAGATATAGGCCCAAAGAATAAAGTGGGCTAAATGCAGTTCAAAATTGGTAACACAGGAATAACCAGGGGGCATTGCAGTGGAGGACAACTGGAATGAGAGGCTGACACAGAGAGTAGGGCCAAATCAGTAAGTAGTCGAAATGCAGTTCAAAATTGGCAACCGTAGTAAACAGGCGGCACAGCTTTGTTCAGTGGAGGAGAACAGCAAGGAGTGGCAGACACCGATAGTAGGCCCCAACCCAACTAGTAGGCCAAATGCAGTCTAACATTAACAGCTACTTAACGAGAGCCTGAAAATGGAATTTCAGGACAGGAAACCAGGAGAACAGCAAGGAGTGGCAGACACCGATAGTAGGCCCCAAACCAACTAGTACGCCAAATGCAGTTGTTCCATTTAACCACAATTTAAATGAGAGCCTGAAGATAGAAGCTCAGGAAAGGCAACCTGGGGAACACCTTGGAGTGTAACACACCATCTCTCTCCACCCCATACCCATTTTGTAGGCCTAATGCAGTGTACTTTTCTACAACTACTAAACGAGAGTCGGAAGACCGAAGCAATGGCAAGGAAACCTGGGGAACACCTTGGAGTGTAACACACCATCTCTCTCCACCCCATACCCAATTTGTAGGCCTAATGCAGTGTAGTTTCCAAGAACTACTAAACGAGAGCCGGAAGATCGAAGCTCAGGAAAGG
The DNA here is from genome assembly GCF_032444005.1 of Ranitomeya imitator. Lineage (NCBI taxonomy): Eukaryota > Metazoa > Chordata > Amphibia > Anura > Dendrobatidae > Ranitomeya > Ranitomeya imitator. Next base: position 908,539,185 of record NC_091282.1, read on the forward strand.
CAACCTGGGGAACACCTTGGAGTGTAACACACCCTCTCTCTACACCCCATACCCAATTTGAAGGCCTAATGCAGTGTAGTTTCCAAGAACTACTAAACGAGAGCTGGAAGATCGAAGCTCAGGAAAGGCAACCTGGGGAACACCTTGGAGTGTAACAAACCCTCTCTCTACACCCCATACCCAATTTGTAGGCCTAATGCAGCGTAGTTTCCGACAACTACTAAACGAGAGCATGAAGATCGAAGCTCAGGAAAGGCAACCTGGGGAACACCTTGGAGTGTAACACACCCTCTCTCTACACCCCATACCCAATTTGAAGGCCTAATGCAGTGTAGTTTCCAAGAACTACTAAACGAGAGCCGGAAGATCGAAGCTCAGGAAAGGCAACCTGGGGAACACCTTGGAGTGGAACACACCATCTCTCTACACCCCATACCCAATTTGAAGGCCTAATGCAGCGTAGTTTCCAACAACTACTAAACGAGAGCCGGAAGATCGAAGCTCAGGAAAGGCAACCTGGGGAACACCTTGGAGTGTAACACAACGTCTCTCTACACCACGGAAGGGCTGATTCTTAGGAAGGAAGGCTGTTGGAAATAAGCATTGCGCGTCCGAGGGTGATTATATTCTTATTAGGTATATACTCACCCTCGGACGCACCCTGCTTCTTTATTTGGAATGAATGTTTATTTGCAATGTGGTGTTGACTTTCTCTATTATTTTGGTAATTAATGATTTTATTATTTTCATTGTTTTGCATCTTCTCGGCAATAATATAAAGAAGACGCGACAGGACAACACTCGGTGGATGCCATATCTGTGTTTTCAATTTAAAAAACCTTTCAGTTAACTACTTGCAGGAGAAAGTAATTGTAGCTGGTGGCCATTTTTAGTACTGTACCAGATTTTAGTTGTGTGTTTGTTTTTAATGTTAAAATGTCTGCATTTGATATCTCACCAGTATTTTCTTTTTTATAAGCAAAATACTTTTTTTTTTATTTTATGATGTTGGTTCAAGGGGTACACGGGCAGCAGTAGACAGGTCAGTGGAGGCCTAGTGGAAGGAGGGACCGCAGACAGGCTTCGAAGCCCTAACATAATAAATTGGGCTGCCTGTAGGCAATTTAAAATTGGTTCCAGGGGAACACGGGCAGCAGTAGACAGGTCAGTGGAGGCCTAGAGGAAGGAGGGACCGCAGATGCGCCAATGTTTCCCCCATACCAAATTTGTAGGCCTAATGCAGTGTAGTTTCCAACAACTACTAAACGAGAGCCGGAATATCGAAGCTCAGGAAAGGCAACCTGGGGAACACCTTGGAGTGTAACACACCCTCTCTCTACACCCCATACGCAATTTGAAGGCCTAATGCAGTGTAGTTTCCAAGAACTACTAAACGAGAGCCGGAAGATCGAAGCTCAGGAAAGGCAACCTGGGGAACACCTTGGAGTGTAACACACCCTCTCTCTACACCCCATACCCAATTTGAAGGCCTAATGCAGCGTAGTTTCCAACAACTACTAAACGAGAGCCGGAATATCGAAGCTCAGGAAAGGCAACCTGGGGAACACCTTGGAGTGTAACACACCCTCTCTCTACACCCCATACCCAATTTGAAGGCCTAATGCAGTGTAGTTTCCAAGAACTACTAAACGAGAGCCGGAAGATCGAAGCTCAGGAAAGGCAACCTGGGGAACACCTTGGAGTGTAACACACCCTCTCTCTACACCCCATACCCAATTTGAAGGCCTAATGCAGCGTAGTTTCCAACAACTACTAAACGAGAGCCGGAAGATCGAAGCTCAGGAAAGGCAACCTGGGGAACACCTTGGAGTGTAACAAACCCTCTCTCTACACCCCATACCCAATTTGTAGGCCTAATGCAGCGTAGTTTCCGACAACTACTAAACGAGAGCATGAAGATCGAAGCTCAGGAAAGGCAACCTGGGGAACACCTTGGAGTGTAACACACCCTCTCTCTACACCCCATACCCAATTTGAAGGCCTAATGCAGTGTAGTTTCCAAGAACTACTAAACGAGAGCCGGAAGATCGAAGCTCAGGAAAGGCAACCTGGGGAACACCTTGGAGTGGAACACACCATCTCTCTACACCCCATACCCAATTTGAAGGCCTAATGCAGCGTAGTTTCCAACAACTACTAAACGAGAGCCGGAAGATCGAAGCTCAGGAAAGGCAACCTGGGGAACACCTTGGAGTGTAACACAACGTCTCTCTACACCACGGAAGGGCTGATTCTTAGGAAGGAAGGCTGTTGGAAATAAGCATTGCGCGTCCGAGGGTGATTATATTCTTATTAGGTATATACTCACCCTCGGACGCGCCCTGCTTCTTTATTTGGAATGAATGTTTATTTGCAATGTGGTGTTGACTTTCTCTATTATTTTGGTAATTAATGATTTTATTATTTTCATTGTTTTGCATCTTCTCGGCAATAATATAAAGAAGACGCGACAGGACAACACTCGGTGGATGCCATATCTGTGTTTTAAATTTAAAAAACCTTTCAGTTAACTACTTGCAGGAGAAAGTAATTGTAGCTGGTGGCCATTTTTAGTACTGTACCAGATTTTAGTTGTGTGTTTGTTTTTAATGTTAAAATGTCTGCATTTGATATCTCTCCAGTATTTTCTTTTTTATAAGCAAAATACTTTTTTTTATATTTTCTGATGTTGGTTCCAGGGGTACACGGGCAGCAGTGGTGTGGTCAGTGGAGGCCTAGTGGAAGGAGTGACCGCAGACAGGCATCGAAGGCCTAAAATAATAACACATGGCTGTAGGCAATTTTAAATTGGTTCCAGGGGTACACGGGCAGCAGTGGTGTGGTCAGTGGAGGCCTAGTGGAAGGAGTGACCACAGACAGGCATCGAAGGCCTAACATAACAAAAATGTCAATACAATGGTATTGTCAGTGGCAGGCATTGAAGGATGTCAGCGCATAGACTAAACATTGGTGGAGCTGTGAGATAATTTTGCAAGTGGTAGAGCACTGTTTGAGCTGGGGTGGGGGGAAACTGTCTTGTGGCCGGCGGTACAGGCCCAGGGCCCCTCATATTACAACGGTGTGTCTGACGTTGGGTGCGCACCACCACCGCCAGAGACACTTTATTGTACTAGGAGGGACCCAGTGGCAGTGCCGTCGACCAAAAGCGGGCTCACCCACCTCTTCAGACAAACTGCACTCTCACGGGTGCTGTCGCCAAGTGTCGATACCACGGCCCCGTGTGGGGAGTTTGGCCATTTAGTGAGGTGTAAACATGTCGTATGCTGGACAATCAGGTGCAGAAAATTACGAGATTGGAAAAGGCATTCAGAATAGTCCACAGGCAAGACCTTTTCATAGGAAAGCTAGGTGTCAGCCGGGCAAGGTGGGGCAAAAGATTTCGAAATCCAGTTGTGGTTCATTTTAATGAAGGTTAGATCATCTACATTTTGGGTAGCCAGACGAGTCCTTTTTTCTGTTAGTATTGAACCTGCAGCACTGAATACTCTTTCTGATAGGACACTAGCTGCCGGGCAAGCAAGCTCCTGCAATGCATATTCTGCCAATTCTGGCCAGGTGTCTAATTTTGATGCCCAGTAATCAAATGGGAATGACGGTTGAGGGAGAACATCGATAAGGGATGAAAAATAGTTTGTAACCATACTGGACAAATGTTGTCTCCTGTCACTTTGAATTGATGCTGCAGTACCTGTCCTGTCTGCGGTCATAGCAAAATCACTCCACAACCTGGTCAGAAAACCCCTCTGGCCAACGCCACTTCTGATTTCTGCCCCTCTAACTCCTCTGGTCTGCTGGCCCCTGCAGCTCGTGTGAGAACGATCACGGGCGCTGTGTGCAGGGAATGCCAGAAGCAAACGGTCAACAAGAGTTGATTGTTTGGTTGCTAATATTAGTTCCAAGTTCTCATGTGGCATTATATTTTGCAATTTGCCTTTATAGCGAGGATCAAGGAGGCAGGCCAACCAGTAATCGTCATCATTCATCATTTTAGTTATGCGTGTGTCCCTTTTGAGGATACGTAAGGCATAATCCGCCATGTGGGCCAAAGTTCCAGTTCTCAAATCTGCGGTTGTGCTTGGTTGAGGGGCAGTTTCAGGCAAATCAACGTCACTTGTGTCCCTCAAAAAACCAGAACCCGGCCTTGCCGCGCCACCAATTTCCAGTGGCCCCAGAAAAGCTTCCTCATTAAAAATATAATCATCCCCATCATCCTCCTCGTCCTCCTCCTCCTCTTCGCCCGCTACCTCGTCCTGTACACTGCCCTGGCCAGACAATGGCTGACTGTCATCAAGGCTTTCCTCTTCCTCAGCTGCAGACGCCTGATCCTTTATGTGCGTCAAACTTTGCATCAGCAGACGCATTAGGGGGATGCTCATGCTTATTATGGCGTTGTCTGCACTAACCAGCCGTGTGCATTCCTCAAAACACTGAAGGACTTGACACATGTCTTGAATCTTCGACCACTGCACACCTGACAACTCCATGTCTGCCATCCTACTGCCTGCCCGTGTATGTGTATCCTCCCACAAAAACATAACAGCCCGCCTCTGTTCACACAGTCTCTGAAGCATGTGCAGTGTTGAGTTCCACCTTGTTGCAACGTCTATGATTAGGCGATGCTGGGGAAGGTTCAAAGAACGCTGATAGGTCTGCATACGGCTGGAGTGTACGGGCGAACGGCGGATATGTGAGCAAAGTCCACGCACTTTGAGGAGCAGGTCGGATAACCCCGGATAACTTTTCAGGAAGCACTGCACCACCAGGTTTAAGGTGTGAGCCAGGCAAGGAATGTGTTTCAGTTGGGAAAGGGAGATGGCAGCCATGAAATTCCTTCCGTTATCACTCACTACCTTGCCTGCCTCAAGATCTACAGTGCCCAGCCACGACTGCGTTTCTTTCTGCAAGAACTCGGACAGAACTTCCGCGGTGTGTCTGTTGTCGCCCAAACACTTCATAGCCAATACAGCCTGCTGACGTTTGCCAGTAGCTGCCCCATAATGGGAGACCTGGTGTGCAACAGTGGCAGCTGCGGATGGAGTGGTTGTGCGACTGCGGTCTGTGGACGAGCTCTCGCTTCTGCAGGAGGATGAAGAGGAGGAGGAGGGGGTGCGAATGGCTACAGCCAATTGTTTCCTAGACCGTGGGCTAGGCAGAACTGTCCCAAACTTGCTGTCCCCTGTGGACCCTGCATCCACCACATTTACCCAGTGTGCCGTGATGGACACGTAACGTCCCTGGCCCTGCCTACTGGTCCATGCATCTGTTGTCAGGTGCACCTTTGTGCTCACAGATTGCCTGAGTGCATGGACGATGCGCTCTTTAACATGCTGGTGGAGGGCTGGGATGGCTTTTCTGGAAAAAAAGTGTCGACTGGGTAGCTCGTAGCGTGGTACAGCGTAGTCCATCATGGCTTTGAAAGCTTCGCTTTCAACTAACCGGTAGGGCATCATCTCTAACGAGATTAGTCTAGCTATGTGTGCGTTCAAACCCTGTGTACGCGGATGCGAGGCTAAGTACTTCCTTTTTCTAACCATAGTCTCATGTAGGGTGAGCTGGACTGGAGAGCTGGAGATCGTGGAACTAGCGGGGGTGCCGGTGGACATGGCAGACTGAGAGACGGTGGGAGATGGTATTGTTGCCACCGGTGCCCTAGATGCAGTGTTTCCTACTACGAAACTGGTGATTCCCTGACCCTGACGGCTTTGGCCTGGCAAAGAAACCTGCACAGATACTGCAGGTGGTGCGGAAAATGGTGGCCCTACACTGCCGGAAGGGATGTTGCGTTGCTGACTAGCTTCATTGGCCGAGGGTGCTACAACCTAAAGAGACGTTTGGTAGTTAGTCCAGGCTTGCAAATGCATGGTGGTTAAATGTCTATGCATGCAACTTGTATTGAGACTTTTCAGATTCTGTCCTCTGCTTAAGGTAGTTGAACATTTTTGACAGATGACTTTGCGCTGATCAATTGGATGTTGTTTAAAAAAATGCCAGACTGCACTCTTTCTAGCATCGGATACCTTTTCAGGCATTGCAGACTGAGCTTTAACCGGATGGCCACGCTGTCCTCCAACAGGTTTTAGCTTTGCCACGCGTTTTGGGCAAGATACGGGCCCGGCAGATGGAACCTGTTGCGATGTTGATGCCTGCTGCGGTCCCTCCTCCTCCGCTTCAGAACTGCTGCCGCCTGCACCCTGTTCCCCCAATGGCTGCCAATCGGGGTCAAGAACTGGGTCATCTATTACCTATTCTTGTAGCTCGTGTGCAACTTCGTCTGTGTCACCGTGTCGGTCGGTGGTATAGCGTTCGTGATGGGGCAACATAGTCTCATCAGGGTCTGATTCTTGATCAGCACCCTGCGAGGGCAATGTTGTGGTCTGAGTCAAAAGACCAGGATAGTAGTCTGGCTGTGGCTGTGCATCAGTGCACTCCATGTCAGATTCAACTTGTAATGGGCATGGACTGTTAACTGCTTCACTTTCTAAGCCAGGGACGGTATGTGTAAAGAGCTCCATGGAGTAACCCGTTGTGTCGCCTGCTGCATTCTTCTCTGTTGTTGTTTTTGCTGAAGAGGACAAGGAAGCGACTTGTCCCTGACCGTGAACATCCACTAACGACGCGCTGCTTTGACATTTACCAGTTTCACGAGAGGAGGCAAAAGAGCTAGAGGCTGAGTCAGCAAGATGAGCCAAAACTTGCTCTTGCTGCTCCGGCTTTAAAAGCGGTTTTCCTACTCCCAGAAAAGGGAGCGTTCGAGGCCTTGTGTAGCCAGACGACGAACCTGGCTCCACAGCTCCAGACTTAGGTGCAATATTTTTTTTCCCACGACCAGCTGATGCTCCACCACTACCACTACCCTCATTACCAGCTGACAATGAACGCCCCCGGCCACGACCTCTTCCACCAGACTTCCTCATTGTTTTAAAAACGTTACCAAACGAACGGTATTTGTTGCTGTCACACAACTTACACGGTGAGCTATAACTTCAGTATGATTTAGCTACCCCTTTACAGGTGGGTGAGACCACAACGAAAATCAGCCACAATGTTACACACTCTGTTGTTGTTGGCAACAAATGAGATGGCACACACGCAGGACTGTCACTGAAGCGCAAATGTAAATATTTATCTCCCACTGATTTGTGTTTGTTTTTTTTAAAAGGGAGACTTCAGAAAAAAAAAAAATTTAAAAAAAATTATTTTTTACAGAAGAATTTATAAAACAAATAAAATGAAATGATTGTTTCAGGGAGAATTTAGGAAAAAAAAAAAAGGCTTTGTAGGGCCCACTGAGTGAGAGAGGACGCACACAGGAGTCAGGAGTGGCACACAAGCCCAGAGGCCAATATTAATCTCCCACCGATTGATTTAGTTATTTTTTTTGGTACATTTTGGAACCCAAATCAAGCAAAAAAATTAATAGGCTTTCTATGGCCCACAATTGGGGAGAGAGAGAGAGATGGCACACCCAGGAGTCAAGACTGGCACACAAGCAGAAGGGGCAATATGAATCTCCCACAGATTTGTTTTTTTTTTTTTTTTTTCAGGGAGACTTGAGAGAAAAAAAAATACAAAAAAAATGATTTTTTTCAGGAATAATTTAGAAACCAAAGAAAATAAAATGATTGTTTCAGGGAGAATTTAGAAAACAAATAAAACAAAAAATAGGCTTTCTAGGGCCCACTGAGTGACAGATGACGCACACAGGAGTCAGGAGTGGCACACAAGCCCAGAGGCCAATATTAATCTCCCACTGATTGATTTAGTGATTTTTTTTGGTAGATTTTGGAACCCAAATCAAGCAAAAAAATTAATAGGCTTTCTATGGCCCACAATTGGGGAGAGAGAGAGAGATGGCACACCCAGGAGTCAAGACTGGCACAAAAGCAGAAGGGGCAATATGAATCTCCCACAGATTTTTTTTTTTTTTTTTTTTTTCAGGGAGACTTGAGAGAAAAAAAAATACAAAAAAAAATGATTTTTTTCAGGAATAATTTAGAAACCAAAGAAAATAAAATGATTGTTTCAGGGAGAATTTAGAAAACAAATAAAACAAAAAATAGGCTTTCTAGGGCCCACTGAGTGACAGATGACGCACACAGGAGTCAGGAGTGGCACACAAGCCCTCAGGCCAATATTAATCTCCCACTGATTGATTTAGTGATTTTTTTTGGTAGATTTTGGAACCCAAATCAAGCAAAAAAATTAATAGGCTTTCTATGGCCCACAATTGGGGAGAGAGAGAGAGATGGCACACCCAGGAGTCAAGACTGGCACACAAGCAGAAGGGGCAATATGAATCTCCCACAGATTTGTTTTTTTTTGTTTTTTTCAGGGAGACTTGAGAGAAAAAAAAAATACAAAAAAAATGATTTTTTTCAGGAATAATTTAGAAACCAAAGAAAATAAAATGATTGTTTCAGGGAGAATTTAGAAAACAAATAAAACAAAAAATAGGCTTTCTAGGGCCCACTGAGTGACAGATGACGCACACAGGAGTCAGGAGTGGCACACAAGCCCAGAGGCCAATATTAATCTCCCACTGATTGATTTAGTGATTTTTTTTGGTAGATTTTGGAACCCAAATCAAGCAAAAAAATTAATAGGCTTTCTATGGCCCACAATTGGGGAGAGAGAGAGAGATGGCACACCCAGGAGTCAAGACTGGCACACAAGCAGAAGGGGCAATATGAATCTCCCACAGATTTGTTTTTTTTTTTTTTTTTCAGGGAGACTTGAGAGAAAAAAAAATACAAAAAAAATGATTTTTTTCAGGAATAATTTAGAAACCAAAGAAAATAAAATGATTGTTTCAGGGAGAATTTAGAAAACAAATAAAACAAAAAATAGGCTTTCTAGGGCCCACTGAGTGACAGATGACGCACACAGGAGTCAGGAGTGGCACACAAGCCCAGAGGCCAATATTAATCTCCCACTGATTGATTTAGTGATTTTTTTTGGTAGATTTTGGAACCCAAATCAAGCAAAAAAATTAATAGGCTTTCTATGGCCCATAATTGGGGAGAGAGAGAGAGATGGCACACCCAGGAGTCAAGACTGGCACACAAGCAGAAGGGGCAATATGAATCTCCCACAGATTTTTTTTTTTTTTTTTTTTTCAGGGAGACTTGAGAGAAAAAAAAATAAAAAAAAAATGATTTTTTTCAGGAATAATTTAGAAACCAAAGAAAATAAAATGATTGTTTCAGGGAGAATTTAGAAAACAAATAAAACAAAAAATAGGCTTTCTAGGGCCCACTGAGTGACAGATGACGCACACAGGAGTCAGGAGTGGCACACAAGCCCAGAGGCCAATATTAATCTCCCACTGATTGATTTAGTGATTTTTTTTGGTAGATTTTGGAACCCAAATCAAGCAAAAAAATTAATAGGCTTTCTATGGCCCACAATTGGGGAGAGAGAGAGAGATGGCACACCCAGGAGTCAAGACTGGCACACAAGCAGAAGGGGCAATATGAATCTCCCACAGATTTGTTTTTTTTGTTTTTTTTTCAGGGAGACTTGAGAGAGAAAAAAAATACAAAAAAAATGATTTTTTTCAGGAATAATTTAGAAACCAAAGAAAATAAAATGATTGTTTCAGGGAGAATTTAGAAAACAAATAAAACAAAAAATAGGCTTTCTAGGGCCCACTGAGTGACAGATGACGCACACAGGAGTCAGGAGTGGCACACAAGCCCAGAGGCCAATATTAATCTCCCACTGATTGATTTAGTGATTTTTTCAGGTAGAATTTAGAACCCAAATCAAGCAAAAAAATTAATAGGCTTTCTATGGCCCACTGAGTGAGAGATGGCACACACAGGAGTAAGGAGTGGCACACAAGCCCTGAGGCCAATATTTTTCTCCCACTGATTGATTGATTGATTTTTTCAGGTAGAATTATGAACCCAAATCAACCAAAAAAATAAATAGGCTTTCTATGGCCCACTATTTGTGAGAGAGATGGCACGCTCAGGACTGGCACACAAGCCCAGAGGCCAATATTAATCTCCCATTTTTTTTTTTTCCAGGGAAAATTTATAAACCCAATAAAAAAAAAAATAATAAATAGGCTTTCTATGGCCCACTATCTGAGAGAGAGAGATGGCACGCTTAGGACTGGCACACAAGCCCAAAGGCCAATATTAATCTCCCACTGATTGATTGATTGATTTTTTCAGGTAGAACTATGAACCCAAATCAACCAAAAAAATAAATAGGCTTTCTATGGCCCACTATTTGTGAGAGAGATGGCACGCTCAGGACTGGCACACAAGCCCAGAGGCCAATATTAATCTCCCACTTTTTTTTTTTCCAGGGAAAATTTATAAACCCAATAAAATAATAAAAAAATAGGCTTTCTATGGCCCACTATCTGAGAGAGAGAGAGATGGCACGCTTAGGACTGGCACACAAGCCCAAAGGCCAATATTAATCTCCCACTGATTGATTTATTGATTTTTTCAGGTAGAATTTAGAACCCAAATCAAGCAAAAAAATTAATAGGCTTTCTATGGCCCAATGAGTGAGAGATGGCACACACAGGAGTAAGGAGTGGCACACAAGCCCTGAGGCCAATATTTTTCTCCCACTGATTGATGTTGTGATTTTTTCTGGTAGATTTTGGAACCCAAATCAAGCAAAAAAATAAATAGGCTTTCTATGGCCCACTGAGTGAGAGATGACACAGACAGAGATGGCACTCTAGCAGAAATGTCAATCTTAATCTCCCACAAAAAAAAAAAAAAAAAAGGAACTGTCCTTCAATTACTATCTCCCTGCAGTAATCTCAGCCAGGTATGGCAGGCAGCAATAAGGAGTGGACTGATGCACAAATTAAATAAAAAGTGTGGACAAACAAACAAGATAGCTGTGCAGAAAGGAAGGAACAAGAGGATTTGTGCTTTGAAAAAAGCAGTTGGTTTGCACAGCGGCGTACACACAGCAATGCAGCTATCAGGGAGCCTTCTAGGGCAGCCCAATGAGCTACAGCGCTGAGGAAAAAAAAAAAAAAAGGAGCTTCCACTGTCCCTGCACACCGAAGGTGGTGTTGGGCAGTGGAAATCGCTACAGCACAAGCGGTTTTGTGGTTAATGGACCCTGCCTAACGCTATCCCTGCTTCTGACGAAGCGGCAGCAACCTCTCCCTAAGCTCAGATCAGCAGCAGTAACATGGCGGTCGGCGGGAACTCCCCTTTATAGCCCCTGTGACGCCGCAGACAGCAAGCCAATCACTGCAATGCCCTTCTCTAAGATGGTGGGGACCAGGACCTATGTCATCACGCTGCCCACACTCTGCGTTTACCTTCATTGGCTGAGAAATGGCACTTTTCGCGTCATTGAAACGCGACTTTGGCGCGAAAGTCGCGTACCGCATGGCCGACCACGCACAGGGGTCGGATCGGCTTTCATGAAACTCGACTTCGCCAAAAGTCGGCGACTTTTGAAAATGTTCGACCAGTTTCGCTCAACCCTAGTAGCGCTCACCTCTTCTTCTCCGAATAAGCTGTTTTCCAGATGTCCCAAACAATCGAAAAGGGGATTCATCAGAGAAAATGACTTTGCCCCAGTCCTCAGCAGTCCACTCCCTGTACCTTTTGCAGAATATCATTTGGTCCCTGATGTTTTTTCTGGAGAGAAGTGGCTTCTTTGCTGCCCTCCTTGAAACCAGGCCTTGCTCAAAGAGTCTCCGCCTCACAGTGCGTGCAGAAGCACTCACACCAGCCTGCTGCCATTCCTGAGCAAGCTCGGCACTGCTGGTAGTCCAATCCCGCAGCTGAAACAGTTTTAAGATACGGTCCTGGCGCTTGCTGGTCTTTGTTGGGCGCCCTGGAGCCTTTTTTACGACAATGGAAGCTCTCTCCTGAAGTTCTTGGTGATGCGATAGATTGTTGACTGAGGTGCAATCTTTCTAGCTGCGATACTCTTCCCTGTTAGGCCATTTTTGTGCCGTGCAATGATGGCTGCATGTGTTTCTTTAGAGATAACCATGGTTAACTGAAGAGAAACAATGATACCAAGCACCAGCCTCCTTTTAAAGTGTCCAGTGATGTCATTCTTACTTAATCATGACTGATTGATCGCCAGCCCTGTCCTCATCAACACCCACACCTGTGTTAATGGATCAATCACTAAAACGACGTTAGCTGCTCCTTTTAAGGCAGGACTGCAATGATGTTGAAATGTGTTTTGGGGGTTAAAGTTCATTTTCTGGGCAAATATTGACTTTGCAAGTACAGTAATTGCTGTTAAGCTGATCACTCTGACATTCAGGAGTAAATGCAAATTGCCATTAGAAAAAATGAAGCAGTAGACTTTGGAAAAATTAATATTTGTCTCATTCTCAAAACTTTTGGCCATGACTGTACATAAACAAGGTTTGGCACCTGGGGGACACATACTTCCCATCCATATTTTTGTATCGCTTTCAATATAAGGCTGGGATTTTTGTGTTCTATGCTGATCACTTACGCCAGGGTTCCATGTAAATCACACAAAAATGCGATTCAGACTAAACCCCAGATGGAACCATCCACCATAATGAGGTAGATGGAGACACTTTGCAGACAGTTTGGTGTCTGCTCCGGTGATATCTATCTTTTTAGGCATGTACAGATCTATAGTCGCCCACACTTGTGAACTAAAAAGATGCCTAAAATGGTGGGACACTACTGGAACACAGATTGTCCAAAGTGACTTCATCTGACTCATAAGTGAGTTGTTCCATCAGGGTTTTGTCTGAATTGTGGTTTTTGGAAATTTACATGGAAACCCTGATATAAGCACTCAGCAAAGAATGCAGGAAAAACGTGAGCTTTTGGAAGGTACAATGAACAAATAGACAGCAGTGTAACAATAATTTTCATTTTTATTTTTGCACTGTGGTATAAGTGATAAGGCGGATTTATTTTTAAGGTTGGTGCAATTACAGCGATGCCAGGTTTATAACAGATTTTTTATGTGTTGCTGCTATCAAACAGTAAAAATGCTTTTTTATATATAAAAAATAGTTTTTGTCATATTCTGTGAGCTGTAACTTTCTAATTTTTTTGGCAAACAGAGCTGTATGAGGGCTTATTTTTTGTTGAAAGAGTTGCAGATTTTGTTGGTACCATTTTGGGGCACATAATATTTTTTAACATCAATAGAAAAAAGAGTGACCGCACTACCGCTCACAAGTATCGCTGAGCACATTAGCCTGCATCCGGAGTCTGGCCGCCTGATCTCAGGTGCTGAGTCTCTGTAAACAGACAATAAATCCAACGCTGAAGATTAAGAAAGGGCTGCACTCACCGATCTTCCAAAGCAGTTTCTTTATTAACTCACATAAAAGTCTTCACAGCCGGGGGGGAACATTCGCACAGAGTGCTGCAGGCCTGACAGCACTGCTCAAAACCACATTCAAGAAGTTTAATAACCCTTCAGGTGCTTCACAGGAATTTTTGGAATGTTTAAAAAAAAATGAACACAACTTTTTTTCACAAAAAATTTACATCAGATCCAATTTATTTTATATTAGCAAGGGTTACAGGAGAAATTGGACCCCAAAAGTTGTTGTGCAATTTGTCCTCAATATGGTGATACCCAATATGTTGGGGTAAACCACTGTTTGGGTGTATTGCAGAGCTCAGAAGGGAAGGAGCACCGTTTGACTTTTCAATGCAAAATTGGCTGGAATTGAGATCGGACGCCATGTCGCGTTTGGAGAGCTCCTGATGTGCCTAAACAGTGGAAACCACCCACAAGTGACACCATTTTAGAAAGTATACCCCTGAGGAACTTATCTAGATGTGTGGTGAGGACTTTGAACCTCCAATTGCTTCACAGAATTATATAATGTAGAGCTGTAAAAATAAAAAATCATTTTTTTTTCACAAAAATGATTTTTTCGCCCCCAATTTTTAATTTTCCCAAGGGTAACAGGAGAAATTGGACCCCAAAAGTTGTTGTGCAATTTGTCCTGAGTATGCCGATACCCGATATGTGGGAGAAAATTACTGTTTTGGCACACGTCGGGGCTCAGAAGGGAAGTAGTGACGTTTTGGAATGCAGACTTTGATGGAATGGTCTGCTGGCATCATGTTGCATTTGCAGAGCCACTGATGTGCCTAAACAGTAGAAACCCCCCACATGTGACATCATTTTGAAAACTATACCCCCCAAGGAACTTATCTAGATGTGTTGTGAGAACTTTAAACCCCCAAGTAATTCACTAATTTTTATAACGCAGAGCAGTGAAAATAAAAAATAATTTTTTTCCAACAAAAATGATTTTTAGCCCCCAAATTTTAATTTTCACAACGGTAACAGGAGAAATTGGACTGCAAAAGTTGTTCTTGAATTGTTCCTGAGTACACTGATGCCCCATATGTGGGGGTAAACCACTGTTTGGGCACACGGCAGAGCTCGGAAGGGAAGGAGCACCATTTTACTTTTTCAATGCAGAATTGGCTGGAATTGAGATCGGAAGCCATGTCGCATTTGGAGAGCCCTTGATGTGACTAAACAGTGGAAACCCCCCAATTCTAACTCCAACCCTAACCCAACACACCCCTAACCCTAATCCCAACCCTAACCATAACCCTAACCACACCCCTAACCCAAACACACCCCAAACCCTAATCAGAACCCTAACCCCGACCCAAAGCCCAACACCCCCTAACCCCAATGCACCCCTAGTGCCTCATTGCTTTACTATCTTCAACACAATGCCCATATTCTTAGGGTTAGAATTAGGGCTGACTACAAAGTTGCCGCTCTAATAGATCCACAGTACAAGGTAAATTTAGCCAGATGTTTCACCCCATGGAAATGGGTGCACGCATGCTGGAGTATCTATTGTAGACCATCTCAATAGTGTTTTTTCCCAAGGCAGCAGTGAGGCACACAGTGTGCATCCCAGTTACACATGTCCAACCCCCGAGAACATCAAGTTATTATCTCCAAAACAGCAGCAGTGTAAGCAATATAAGCAATTTCTGTGAGTCGTTTAACATATTTTTCAGGCCAGCCTGTGCACCAGCAGAAAAGAGTACAAGTCTGACATGTTGTGAATGACTGGAGAGGATGGTTCAGGAGTGTCTGGAGCTCAATATCAATACCATTATGGGGGAATTTTGACCCTTTTACAATTTGGTCATAAAAAATAGAAGAGTGGCCTGAGCTCGCCTTATACGCCATGGATGTTTTGTCATGCCCGGCAGCCAAAGTTTTCTCAGAATGTGTCTTCAGTGCTGCTGGTGGTGCTCTGACAAATAAGCGTATCTGGCTGTTCCTTGAAAGTGTAGACCACCTAATTTTCATCAAAATGAACAAGTCACGGATCTCCAATGACTTGTGTGCCCATGTTCGCAGATTGGGCAGACTAGGCGATGGTGTCATTTTTAGTGTCATGTATTGATCTCGTGTTTTTGCAGTCTGTGCCATCTTTGAGGTGTCTTTTGTGCCTACTTTTGCTACTGCTGATGATGTTACAAACAATTTTTTGAAATGTGGAGACTCAAAGTTTGTTCTCCATCTGGTGGGTTGCCTGTAGTAGAAGGTGTATCAGAGGCCTATTATACAGTTTCTACTCTATGGAAATTGATCTCACTTTAGTGGTGTGTGACAATTATTTTTTGAAATGTGGAGATTCAAAGTTGCCTCCACAGTCCACTAATCAGTATGGGAGTCCCCACAGCCTTGCACTCTGTATGATGACTTCCATAGCTCTCCATGCAGTATAATGGTCCAAAGCTTCCTAATAAGTATGATGGCCTCCATTGCCCACCCCCACTCAGAATGATAGCCTCCACCATCGCTCACTCAGTATGGGAGCCCCCACATCCTTACACTCAGTATAACATAGTAACATAGTAACATAGTTAGTAAGGCCGAAAAAAGACATTTGTCCATCCAGTTCAGCCTATATTCCATCATAATAAATCCCCAGATTTACGTCCTTCTACAGAACCTAATAATTGTATGATACAATATTGTTCTGCTCCAGGAAGACATCCAGGCCTCTCTTGAACCCCTCGACTGAGTTCGCCATCACCACCTCCTCAGGCAAGCAATTCCAGATTCTCACTGCCCTAACAGTAAAGAATCCTCTTCTATGTTGGTGGAAAATAGTAACATAGTTAAAAGTCTACTAGTAGGGTGGAGCACTCACAAGTATTTATTTTACCGAGTGCCTGCAGGAACCAAATAAGGCGAAGTAAAAGCAGCCACCTGTTGGACGTGCGTTCTTTGCACGTAAACGCAGGCCATGGAGATGCCGGGGATTGAACCCGGGGCCTCACACATGCAAAGCGTGCGCTCTACCACTGAGCAACATCCCCGCTAAAAGTTTGGAGATGCTGGGGATTGAACCCAGGACCTCATACATGCGAAGCATGCGCTCTACCACTGAGCTACATCCCCAAAAGTCTATAAATATTGTTTTACTCTTTTCGACAAATTCAATTGTTTTTGTCATGTTAAAATTCTGCGCTGTGAATAGAATTCGAACCTGTGCGGGGAAGCCCCATTGGATTTCGAGTCCAACGCCTTAACCACTCGGCCATCACAGCCAACCCTAGATGGCTTCCACAGCCCCCATCTAGTATGATGGCTCCCACAGTCACCCACTTAGCATCTTGGCTCTCATAGTCCCCCACTCAGAATGATGGCTTTCATCTTCCTCCAGAAATTATGGTGTCCCCCACACCCTCCTACTCAGTATCAAGGCCCCAACAGCCCCCACACGGTTTGATGGCCCCTACACAGTATTATTGCCCGCACAGTATCCCAGTCACTTAGGTGGGCCACCAAAGCCCTGTACTCAGTATAATGGATAACATAACATCCCATGAAGTATGGTGGCTCCCACATACAGTATTATGATGGTTCCACATCCCTTTACTCAGAATGATGGCTTCTACAGTCCTACACTCAGTATGGGAATGCAACATCTCCCCACTCTGTATGGGCTCCACCACAGCGCATCATTGAGTATGATGTTCCCACATTTGCTATTCAATATAATGGGCCCCAAAGCCCACCGCCTACTTAGTGTGATACTCCCACTCAGTATGATGGTCCCACAGCCACCTATCAGTATGAGGGTCCCCACAGTCCCTCACCCAATATGCGCATCCTCACAGTTCTCCAGTTAGTATGAGGATCTCTACAATCCCATACTATGGTCGGTACATAATTGCATTTAGGTATATGCTTGTATAGTAAATATTTGGACCCACCTGAAGAAAATGGATGGGTCACATAAATGCTATATATATATTTTAGTTAAATAGATACAATTGTAAAATCTCAGAATTGTTTTGATGCCAAACACAATAATGTTTTTTTTTCTGCACTAAATTTGGCTGTCATTGTTTTTCTCTGCAATAGTTATTGGACTTAAATCCTTCTACTGAACACCAGCAGAATTATCCAGATTGGCTACGAACTAGACAGTGTGTAGAGATTGTCATGCAATAGTTGTACAGCTATAAACTCTAAACACATAAAAGTTTTATTAAGAATATGACACAATAATCGCAGACTGATGTAAATGAGCATCAGTAAGAAACTATTCTTATTAATTATATGCATGCAATTCAATATCAAAGTTTAATCCCTGTATTTTATATTTCCCTGTTGGTCACATCCTGGAGTGGCATGGCAAAGACTTCTGTGATCGAAGATCCTATCCATCTGAATGTGGAGTGTCTTTGCATGCAGCCACCTGGTCTAAAAGCAGTAAATGGAAGCTTTTGGCAACTGGCACATAAAGCAAAAATCTGTCAGTTGTGGGGATATGTGGGTGGAAGAAAAAGCCTGAGAGTTCAAATAGAACAAAAATAGATTTCCATGTTAGTTCTGCAGGCCACTGACCATCAGCATGTGTTCCCCACCATCAGCTGTTTGGATGAGCCACAGCACTCACAAGCACATTGTGTTCCCTTGATTGTTTACCATTACAGCTTTGTAGATTTCATAGAGACTGTGCCTGGTACTACAATTAACCCCTTAGTGACAGAGCCAATTTGGTACTTAATGACTGAGCCAATGTTTACAATTCTGACCACTGTCACTTTATGAGGTTATAACTCTGGAACGCTTTAACAGATCCCGCTGATTCAGAGATTGTTTTTTCGTGACATATTGTACTTCATGTTAGTGGTAACATTTTGTCGATATTACTTGCGAATATTTATGAAAAAACGGAAGTATGGCGAAGTTTATAACGTAGAGCCGTGAAAATAAAAAATCGCATTTTTTCTACAAAAATGATTTTTTTTGCCCCCAAATTTTTATTTTCACAAGGGTAACAGGAGAAATTAGACCATAAAAGTTGTTGTGCAATTTCTCCTGAGTACGTCGACACCCCATATGTGGGGGTAAACCACTGTTTGGGCGCACCGCAGAGCTTGGAAGAGAAGGAGTGCCGTTTTACTTTTTCAATGTAGAATTGGCTGGAATTGAGATCGGACGCCATGTCGCGACCCCCTGATGTACCTAAACAGTGGAAACCCCCCAATTCTAACTCCAACCCTAACCCCAACACACACCTCACCCTAATCCCAACCCGATCCATAATCCTAATCACAACCCTAACGATAATCACAACCCTAACCCCAAAACAACCCTAATCTCAACCCTAACCATAACCCTAATAAAAACCCTACATCCAACACACCCCTAATCCTAATCTCAACCCTAACCTCAAACCTAACCCTAATCCCAATACACCCCTAACCCTAATCCCAAACGTAACCCTAATACCAACCCTAACCCTAATACCAACCCTAATCCAAACCCTAACCCTAATCCCAACTCTAACACCAACTTTAGCCACAACCCTAGCCCTAACTTTAGCCCCACCCCCAGCCCTAACTTTAGCCCCAACCCTAACCCTAGCCCTAACCCTAATTTTAGCCCCAACCCTAACCCTAGCCCTAACCCTAACTTTAGCCCCAACCCTAACCCTAGCCCTAACCCTAACCCTAAATTTAGCCTCAACCCTAACCCTAACTTTAGCCCCAACCCTAACCCTAGCCCTAACTTTAGCTCCAACCCTAACCCTAGCCCTAAGGCTACTTTAACACTTGCGTCATGTGGCATCCATCGCAATCCGTCGTTTTGATCCTGCAAATGTGCCCGCAGGATGCGTTTTTTGCCCATAGACTTGTATTGCCGACGGATCGTGACGGATGGCCACACGTCGCGTTCGTCGTGCACTGGATCCGTTGTGTTTTGGTGGACCGTCGTCACAAAAAAAGGTCAATGTAATTTTTTTCTACGTCGCGTCCGCCATTTCCGACCGCGCATGCGTGGCTGTAACTCCGCCCCCTCCTCCCCAGGACATAGACTGGGCAGCGGATGCATTGAAAAACTGCATCCGCTGCCCACGTTGTGCACAATTTTCACAACGTGTGTCGGTACGTCGGGCAGACGCATTGCGACGGCCCCGTACCGACGCAAGTTGGGGTATCGGAGCAGTGCCTAGTACTATCCTAATGGGTGAGATCTTACTTTTTCCAGTACCTCCTTTCCAGTGATTCCGGTGTGCACACTCTATCTAGATCTATACTATGGGTCTCTGGCACACTTCAGATATGGAATAAAGGAGTCTGGTGTTACCTACATGCAGCTCACCCATATACATACATATATATGGTTTTCATTAGGCTACTCATATTTATGCCACCTCGTTTTAAATATACCGTATGTACCAATGTGGTTATTTATTGAGAACCCTTGAAATTGTGGATAGTCCATCACTGCCGGTATGCATTGTCATATAACTTACCTGTCCTTGATTTATTTTTTGAGATGTATTTTCTGTATATGTTTGTGCATTATTGATTTAATAAAATTTTGTATTTTTTATATGAAGGTTTCTCATAGTATATGTTGCGTATATTATATAGGTAATTATACTTGGGAATTTTTGGCTCCTTTTTCTTTCTTTATGATTACAATAGGAGAATGCTGTCGGCATCCAACCCTATCTCCTATACTGTGGCTGAAAAATACATGGACATGGCAGGAAGCCTGACGTGCCAAATTCACAGCTGTAGGTGACACCCACATCCATTCCATTGTAGCCCAGTGCTGTTCGCTGTTCCCATGAATGATACAGTCTATAGGGCCATGTATCTAATGCTATCCTGTTTGCCACAGTCCGCTGATCTGTGTATCTAATCCATTCATGTGTGACACAGTTTGCAGAGCCATATAACTAATTCTATCGTGTGTGATACAGACCGCTGAGCTGTGTATCTAATCCCATCATGTGTCATACAGACTGATGAACAGTATATCTATTCCGATCATTCATGATACAGTCCCCTGAGCTGTGTATCTCATTCTATCACGTGAGATACAGTTTGCTGAACCATTAATACTATTACATGAGGTACAGTTTCCTGAACCATTCATGTAATCTTATAATGTGTGATACAGACCACATAGCCATGTAGCTTATCCTATCATGTGTGATATAGTCGGATGATCTGTTCATCTAATCCTATCAATCCTATCAAGTGATACAGTCCACATGACCATGTATCTAATCCCATCAGGTGTAATATAGTCTGCTGAGTTGCATATCTAATACTCATTGCTGAACTGTGTAATTACTGTGATCTGACTGACGGTATTAATGATATGACTAGTGAGCAGCACAAGGCCAACTAACATCATTGGCTCTATCAGTAGACACTGTCTACCAGTAGCGTAGCTACCGGAGTGGCAGAGGGGGCCATGACCCTGGGCGCCGCGCTCTGAGGAGGCCCACCCAGAGCTTGGCTACTAAAACTGCATCGGTGTGCACATCGCACCAATAGTTACATTCCACGGCAGAGAAGGAGGAATCGGTCTCCCTGCTCTGCCGCCCGGCTGCTATGGGGCCCCTGAGGCGGCGGTGGGGGGCCCAGTGCCAGCAGTGGGCCCCCCGCCAATCATCGCAGGTTCAGCTGTATCGGCTGGATACCGATGCAGCTGACCGCATTGATGAGAGGAGCATTACGCTACCTTTCCCATCATTCCCCCTTCAGCGTCTGATGTCACCGACGCTGACACTGATAGCAGGAGTGATGTTGTCACTGCTCGGTGCCCATGGTCCGGAGATGTGCAGGTGCTCAGAGCAGCGTAGGAACCAGGAGGAAGAGAGGTGAGTATATATTTATTTCTTTTTTTAGAGGCTGCTTATGGGGTGCATTATGTTATAGAGGCTGCCTATGGGGGGGCTGCATTATGTTATAGAGGCTGCCTATGGGGGTCTGAATTATATTATAGAGGCTGCCTATGGGGAGGTCTGCATTATGTTATAGAGGTTGCTGCCTATCAGGGGCTGCATTATACTATAGAGGCTACCTATGGTGGGCTGCATTATGCAATGAAGGCTGCCTTTGAGGTGTCTGCGTTATGTTACAGAGGCTGATTCCTATGGGGAGTGCATGATGTTATAGAGGCTTCCTATGGGGGGCTGCATTATGCTGTAGAGTCTGCCTATAGGGGTCTGCATTATGTTATAGAGGCTGCTGCCAATGGGGAGTGCATTATGTTACAGAGGATGCCTATGGGGGCTGCATTATGCTATGGAGGCTGCCTATGGGGGTGCATTATGTTATAGAGGCTGCCTATGGGGGTGCATTATGTTATACAGGCTGCCTATGGGGGTGCATTATGTTATACAGGCAGCCTATAGGGGTGCATTATGTGGCTGCCTATGGGGGTGCATTATGTTATACAGGCTGCCTATGGGGGTGCATTATGTTATACAGGCTGCCTATGGGGGTGCATTATGTTATACAGGCAGCCTATAGGGGTGCATTATGTTATACAGGCTACCTATGGGGGTGCATTATGTTATAGAGACTGCCTATGGGGGTGAAATATATTAGAGGCTACATTACGCTGTAGAATCTGCCTATGAGGGGTGCATTACTTTATATAGTCTGCCTATGGGAAGTGCATTATGTTGTAGAGTCTGCCTATGGGGAGTGCATTATACTATAGAGGCTGTCTATGGGGGTGCATTATATTATGGGCTGCATTATACTATAGAGTCTGCCTATGCTGGGTGCATTATACTGTAGAGCCTGCCTATGAGGAGTGCATTATACTATAGAGTCTGTCTATGGGGGGTACATTATACTATAGAGGCTACCTATGGGGAGTGCAGTATACTATATGGAGATCTATGGGGAGTGCATTATGCTATGGGGAGTGCATTATATTATAAATAGTCTGCCTATGGGCAGTGCATTAAACTATATGGAGACCTATGGGGTGTGCATTATACTATATGTAGACCTATGGGGAGTGCATTATATTATATGAAGACCTAATGGAGAGTGAATTATACTATATGGAGGACTATGGGGTGTGCATTATACTATATGGAGACCTGTGGGGAGTACATTATACTAGATGGAGACATATGGGGAGTGCATTAAACTATATGGAGGCCTACGGGGAGAGCATTATACTATATTGAGGACTATATGATGTATTATGCTATATGGAGGTTTTCTAGGGGGGCATTATACAGTGTGGAGATTACAGTGACAAGGCCATTATACAGTGTTGGGGCCATTAAATAGTTTGGGGGATATTAATGGATCAGTATATATACAGTAACGGGGCATTATACTGTGTATAAGAGAGCATCATACTGTGCATAGGGGAGCTGTACAGGGGGAGACTTGGGACATTGGTAAATGTAAAGTGGGCACTTATTATTATAGGGGAACTCGGGTTGCTGTAACTGTCAAAAGGGACACACAGGGCATTATTACTTTCTAGGGGACAAAATGTGGGCACTGTTTTCTAGGGCACTTGCACCTGACATTACTATATTGTAGAGGGGGTGCTTTAGAATTTATAGGGCATAGAGAACCACAAAGCTAGTGCAGTAATAGGGTCACATATGGCAGTGGTTAAGTTTTGCTGTATCAGCAGGATAAGGAGTTTGTACAGGTTGGGAAAAGTCCCATTTGGGACAGTGCTGAAAATATGAGATGTGAAATGTGTTTTTGTTGTATTCTCTGCAGACGAGTCCTGGCTGGGATAAGTTGTCATGTCGGTCTGGGCCAAATGGAAAAGATGGGAAAAGTGAACGATTCCATCAGAAAGAACATCAGCGGTAATTCATTATCTGTAACTGTGCTGCAATCTCTTATATGTTCTGTAGGACTGGTATCTACCACTGACCATATGGCGGTAATATCAATATTGGTCTTTATATAGAGATTATTTTCATCAACAGCGCAGTTGCTGAGGTTCTCCTCCACTATTACCCAGTTGTAATCAAGGTCACCTGGTTAGGGGCCCACTGAGAGGTTTTGCCCCCCCTTAACCAAAACCCTAGCTACACCTCTGCTGTCTACATCTTGGATCACATTGCAATCGCTAACAGAATGGTGCTGCACTGTGATCCTAAACTTCAATCTCTTATCTTTTTGCAAAAACCCAGGAGGGAAGAAAAGGTATGACATCGGACACATCTGAGCAGATCCTGCTCTCATTTACTGCATCATTATGTGAGCTAGCAATACACTAGATTTTCATGGAAAATTTGAGAAGCTACTCTACCTAGGGATTAAAAGTTGAAAATATGAAAACTTTAAACATTTTTTTTCATATTTTATACCTTTATTTTTTCAAAGCAAAATATTCATACTTTAATTTTTTTCAATTGTTCGTTTTATTTTTATGACACATTCCCTTTAAAACCCTCCGTCAGGGGCAACTGATCTGACAGGCGCAGCTCACTTAAGGTACCTTCACACATAACGATTTCGTTAACGATATCGTTGCAACGTCACGCTTTTTGTGACGTAGCAACGATCCCCTTAACGATCTCGTTATGTGTGACAGCGACCAACGATCAGGCCCCTGCTGGGAGATCGTTGGTCGTTGGGGAATGATCAGGACCTTTTTTTGGTCGCTGATCACCCGCTGTTATCGCTGGATCGGCGTGTGTGACGCCGATCCAGCGATGTGTTCACTTGTAACCAGGGTAAATATCGGGTTACTAAGCGCAGGGCCGCGCTTAGTAACCCGATATTTACCCTGGTTACCATTGTAAAAGTAAAAAAAAAAAACAGTACATACTCACATTCCGATGTCTGTCACGTCCCCCGCCGTCAGCTTCCCTGCACTGACTGTCAGCGCCGGCCGTAAAGCAGAGCACAGCAGTGACGTCACCGCTGTGCTCTGCTTTACGGCCGGCGCTGACACAGTCAGTGCGGGAAGCTGACGGCGGGGGACATGACAGACATCGGAATGTGAGTATGTACTGTTTTTTTTTTTTACTTTTACAATGGTAACCAGGGTAAATATCGGGTTACTAAGCGCGGCCCTGCACTTAGTAACCCGATGTTTACCCTGGTTACCCGGGGACTTCGGCATCATTGAAGACAGTTTCAACGATGCCAAAGTCGTTCCCCTGATCGTTGGTCGCTGGAGAGAGCTGTCTGTGTGACAGCTCCCCAGCGACCACACAACGACTTACCAACGATCACGGCCAGGTCATATCGCTGGTCGTGATCGTTGGTAAGTCGTTTAGTGTAACGGTACCTTTAGTTTCATTTCTCTATTTTCAGTGGTTTGTCTGGGAAACACCATCCTCCTAGTACCTTCATAACTTTAAAGGCTGTGTGAAACCTGAGAAGCCTCTTGTGCTGCAGAGCTGCAGGAGATCAGATATCAGTGTTTTGGCTTCTCAGGCTCATTGCCCCTGAATGCGTCACACCTTTGACGATTAGAATTTGCTGTTTTTAATCATCCCAATTGTTTTTTTAGCTTGTTTTATGAATAGCTAGTGCTAAATTTGTGGATTTGTCATAGAAGGTTTTGTTAGAAATAAGAGTGTGCTTCTCAGGCACATTGCGCCCTAACACGTATTATCTCTCTTGCTTCTGCTTTTCTTATGAAATGGCGAGGAGAATATTTGACTTGTCCAATGCCTTTCATGTTGAGCAAGTGCAAAATATACTGCTTGATGATGAGACAGACCCCTTACAGCTAGAAGATTTAGGGGAAGAAAGTGACATTTATTCAGAAGATGATGTGGAAGAATGTCCAGATGGGTCTGATACAGATCAAGATGGAGAGAGTGAGGAGGAGGCTCAAGACATAGAAACATATTACTTTTCTGGTTATTAAACTTTTTTTTACACCTGATTATGTGTATTCTCATTTATTGCATTCCTATTAAGGTAACTGATCACTTTTAGAGCATTGACATTTTAAAAAAAGGAAAATATAGCCAATTTTCTAGCCTGTGCTGGACAGGCGCAATGCCCCTAAACTCGTTATGAAACATATTGCCCCTGACGGAGGTTTAATAAAAATATCAAAATGTTTTTGGCAAAAAAATGAAGGTGATATGTCACACTTTAGAAAGCTAAGGCTTAAACAGACAAGAGTCATGTTGCCTAGTATTTAATATTTCTAGCCGATTCTAATCCCTGTTCATTAGCATAATTGTGGCAAAGTTATTTAGCAAATAAGCACACATTTTATTCTCTGTTACGATAAATAATACATCACATGGCATCTGCTACATTAATTATTTGTGAAGATATACAGTGGTGTTAAAAGTGTTTGCCCCTTCCTGATTTCCTAATATTTTGCATGTTTGTCACACTTAAATGTTTCAGATCACTAAACAGATTTTAATATTAGACAAAGATAACAAAAGTAAACACAAAAGGCAATTTTTAAATGAAGGTCTTTATTATTAAGGCTAAAAGAAATCCAAACCTACAGCGCCCTGTTTAAAAAAGTGATTGCCCCTAAACCTAATAATTGGTTAGGCAACTCTTAGGCTGCCGTCACACGTTCAGTATTTGGTCAGTATTTTACATCAGTATGTGTAAGCCAAAACCAGGAGTGGGTGATAAATGCAGAAGTGGTGCATATGTTTCTATTATACTTTTCCTCTAATTGTTCCACTCCTGGTTTTGGCTTAAAAATACTGAGGTAATAAACTGACCAAAGACTGCTAGTGTGATGGCAGCCATAGCAGCAACAACTGCAATCAAGCGTTTGCCTCACCCAGAATTGTAATTTAGCCACATTGGAAGGTTTCCGAGCATGAACCGCCTTTTTAAGATCATGCCACAGCATCTCAATCTGATTAAGGTCAGGACTTTGACTGGGCCACTCCAAAGTCTTAATTTTGTTTTTCTTAAGTCATTCCCAGATGGACTTGCTGGTGGGTTTTAGATCATTGTCCTGCTGCAATAACCCAAGTACGCTTTAGCTTGAGCTTTAGCTTGAGGTCATGAACAGATAGCCGGATAGCCGGACATTCTCCTTCAGGATTTTTGATAGACAGCAGAATTCATAGCTCCATTTACAACATAAAGTCTTTCAGGTCCTGAAACAGCAAAACAGGCCCAGACATCACACTACCACCACCATATTTTAATGTTGGTATGATGTCCCTTTTCTGAAATGCTGTATTACTTCTACACTAGATGTAATGTGACATAAGAAGTAATTGAAGAGAAACAAGCAGAGCTGCACAGCCATGTGATAACCCAAAGCTAACTGCGGTTAATTCGAAGTGTGTACGGAGAGCCTGACATTAAGGCAGAGGTGCTCGCTTGAAACAAGTATACCACTGATGAGAACATGTAGAATGAAGCGCAATACTCACCGTCCTTGTGTAGTCTGAATTCTTTATTGAGAAATGCGAAACAAAACCAGCATCTTCACGGCTCGGGTCACCCGTGGAAGCGCTGCCGTCAGCGCGAAACGGCCGTCGTCACATCCTGCTCACCTCCTTCTCTCCTGCACTTTCCCGAGCCGTGAAGATGCTGGTTTTGTTTCGCATTTCTCAATAAAGAATTCAGACTACACAAGGACGGTGAGTGTTGCCGCTTCATTCTATATGTTCTCATGTAATGTGACATACGTCTTGCAAAAATTTCAACTTTTGTATTGTCAGTCCACAGAGTATTCTCCCCAGAGTCTTGTGGATCGTCAAGATGCTTTCTGGCAAAACTGAGACTATCCTTTATGTTCTTATTGCTCAGCAGTGGTTTTCATATTGGAACTCTGCCATGCAGGGCATTTTTGTCTCGTTCTTATTGTGGAGTATTTATTTCCATTTTTCCATTAGGGTTAGGGTTGCGCTAATGTTGGGCTAGGGTTAGGGCTGGGGTTAGAGCTATGGTAAGGGTTGGGCTAGGGTTAGGGTTGGGCTAGTATTTCGGTTGGAGCAAGAGATAGGGTTAGGGTTGGGCTGGGGTTAGGGTTGGTGCTAGAGTTAGGGTTGGGGCTAGGGCTGGGGTTAGGTTTGTGGTTAGGGTTATGGTTGTGACTATGGTTGGGAATACTGTTAGGTTTGACATTAGGATTAGGGCTGTGTTAGGGTAATGGTTGTGATTAGGGTTATGGTTAGGGTTTGGATTAGGGTTAGGGGTGTGTTGGGGTTAGGGTTGGAGTTAGAATTGGGGGGTTTCCACTGTTTATTTACATCAAGGGGTCTCCAAAAGCGACATGCCACCACCATTGATTCCAGCCAATTTTGTGTTCAAAGAGTCAGACAGTGCTTCTTCCCTTCTGAGCCCTGCCATATGCCCAAACAGTGGCTTTCCCACACATATGAGGTGTCAGTGTACTCAGGAGAAATTGCACACAAATTTTGTGGTTCATTTTCTCCTGATACCCTTGTAAAAATAAAAAAAAAATTGGTTCCAAAGTAAATTTTTTGTGAAAAAAGTAAAATGTTCATTTTTCCCTTCCGCATTGCTTTAGTTCTCGTGAAGCACCTGAAGGGTTACTAAACTTCTTGAATGTGGTTTTTCACACCTTGAGGAGTGCAGTTTTTAGAATAGTGTCAGTTTGGGGTATTTTCTGTTATATTGACCCCCTCAAACTCACTTCAAATGTGAGGTG
The DNA here is from genome assembly GCF_032444005.1 of Ranitomeya imitator. Classification (NCBI taxonomy): domain Eukaryota; kingdom Metazoa; phylum Chordata; class Amphibia; order Anura; family Dendrobatidae; genus Ranitomeya; species Ranitomeya imitator. The sequence goes on from NC_091282.1 coordinate 908,567,094, forward strand.
GTCCCTAAAAAAATGGTTTTATAAATTTTGTTGAAAAAAAGAGAAATTTCTGGTCAACTATTAACCCTTATAACGTCCTAACAAAAAAAATCCTGTTTCCAGAATTGTGCTGATGTAAAGTTCACACGTGGGAAATGTAACTATTTTGTGTGACACCACTCTCTGATTTAAGGGTACAAAAATAAAAAGTTTGAAATTTGCAAAATTTTCTACATTTTTGCCAAATTTCTGCTTTTTTCATAAATAAATGCACGTTATATCAAAGAAATTTTAACACTAACATGAAGTACAATATGTCATGAAAAACAATCTCAGAATCAGTGGGATACATTGAAGCGTTCCAGAGTTATAACCTCATAAAGTGACAGTGGTCAGAATTGTAAAAATTGGCTTAGTCATTAAGTACCAAATTGGCTCCGTCACTAAGGGGTTAAGTAGTAGTAGTTTCCAATGACTCTCCTTGGGTTTGACATTTAAACTATAGAATGTCAAGGATAAATATTGTTATTTTTCCCTGGTATCAAGTAAACGGTCTACAAGCAATGAATGATTCCATAACTAACTATGAAAACACACTCCCTGTTGAGTCTTATCTCTAAAGTATACAACTTTTTTCTACTTTTGATGGTATTTTTTGTGAAAAAGGTAAAAATTCTAGTGGAAGTTATCTTCAGAGCTTGTTACCTGACCCATTCAAGGAGGTGTGCATTAGTGGTCCTTTTACCTTACTCTCTGACCCATTTCTTTACATGAGGGCCAAGGGTTCATGAGAGGGTTGTCATTGGCTTCATCTGCCTAGGGCACCAAAATACCTTGTCCGGACCCTGTTGCTTATGCATAATAATAGTTTATTTGTTTATGACTCTTAGAAAAACTTACGATTTCTAATTAAAAAATGTTTGCTTGTGGTGATGAAAAAATAAAACAATATGATAATTGTGTGTAACTTGTCTACTTGTATGTAACCCCTTCTCATGTACAGCACCATGAAATCAATGGTGCTATATAAATAAATAATAATAATAAATAATAATTGTTTATTAGACATGTATCTCTGCCAGGAAAAGTCTCTGATGTGTTTGAACATCTGTTTCTTTTATACCTGGCATCACAAGGAATGGTGAAATTGCTTCCTTCCCGATATTGACAAATATAGAGTATAGCAGAGGAGGAGAAGTTCTGAAGATCAAGTCGAATCCTGAACCAAGCCAAACCATAATCCAAAAATAATGTTACGGAGTCTGTCTAGTACAGGTATAAATATAGGCCAGTGGGCCAGCCTCAGTCTGAAATTAAATATAGCTCCTTCGCATGTACTTAGCATTGTGCTATTTAGTTATTCTTTTTGGTTTTCTCCATAGATTATCTGTTAATACACCTTATGGCTTATGCCCATAACCCCATGCAAAGACCCTGTATATAGGACTCTGCATTGATGTATATACAGTGGGGCAAAAAAGTATTTAGTCAGTCAGCAATAGTGCAAGTTCCACCACTTAAAAAGATGAGAGGCGTCTGTAATTTACATCATAGGTAGACCTCAACTATGGGAGACAAACTGAGAAAAAAAAATCCAGAAAATCACATTGTCTGTTTTTTTTAACAATTTATTTGCATATTATGGTGGAAAATAAGTATTTGGTCAGAAACAAACAATCAAGATTTCTGGCTCTCACAGACCTGTAACTTCTTCTTTAAGAGTCTCCTCTTTCCTCCACTCATTACCTGTAGTAATGGCACCTGTTTAAACTTGTTATCAGTATAAAAAGACACCTGTGCACACCCTCAAACAGTCTGACTCCAAACTCCACTATGGTGAAGACCAAAGAGCTGTCAAAGGACACCAGAAACAAAATTGTAGCCCTGCACCAGGCTGGGAAGACTGAATCTGCAATAGCCAACCAGCTTGGAGTGAAGAAATCAACAGTGGGAGCAATAATTAGAAAATGGAAGACATACAAGACCACTGATAATCTCCCTCGATCTGGGGCTCCACGCAAAATCCCACCCCGTGGGGTCAGAATGATCACAAGAACGGTGAGCAAAAATCCCAGAACCACGCGGGGGGACCTAGTGAATGAACTGCAGAGAGCTGGGACCAATGTAACAAGGCCTACCATAAGTAACACACTACGCCACCATGGACTCAGATCCTGCAGTGCCAGACGTGTCCCACTGCTTAAGTCAGTACATGTCCGGGCCCGTCTGAAGTTTGCTAGAGAGCATTTGGATGATCCAGAGGAGTTTTGGGAGAATGTCCCATGGTCTGATGACACCAAACTGGAACTGTTTGGTAGAAACACAACTTGTCGTGTTTGGAGGAAAAAGAATACTGAGTTGCATCCATCAAACACCATACCTACTGTAAAGCATGGTGGTGGAAACATCATGCTTTGGGGCTGTTTCTCTGCAAAGGGGCCAGGACGACTGATCCGGGTACATGAAAGAATGAATGGGGCCATGTATCATGAGATTTTGAGTGCAAACCTCCTTCCATCAGCAAGGGCATTGAAGATGAAACGTGGCTGGGTCTTTCAACATGACAATGATCCAAAGCACACCGCCAGGGCAACGAAGGAGTGGCTTCGTAAGAAGCATTTCAAGGTCCTGGAGTGGCCTAGCCAGTCTCCAGATCTCAACCCTATAGAAAACCTTTGGAGGGAGTTGAAAGTCCGTGTTGCCAAGCGAAAAGCCAAAAACATCACTGCTCTAGAGGAGATCTGCATGGAGGAATGGGCCAACATACCAACAACAGTGTGTGGCAACCTTGTGAAGACTTACAGAAAATGTTTGACCTCTGTCATTGTCAACAAAGGATATATTACAAAGTATTGAGATGAAATTTTGTTTCTGACCAAATACTTATTTTCCACCATAATATGCAAATAAAATGTTAAAAAAACAGACAATGTGATTTTCTGGATTTTTTTTTCTCAGTTTGTCTCCCATAGTTGAGGTCTACCTATGATGTAAATTACAGACGCCTCTCATCTTTTTAAGTGGTGGAACTTGCACTATTGCTGACTGACTAAATACTTTTTTGCCCCACTGTATGTATACTAGTTTTAAATCTAATTTTAAAAAAAGTATGTCTTTAAAGGGGTACTTTGAGAAATGTGCTAAAATAAATAAAAGAATACATATTTAAATATTGAACCTTTTTTATATACCTTTTAATAGCAAAAGGCTATGCTATATTTACTGCACTCTGTCAAGATTCCAATATGACAGCTACCATCAATCACACCTCATCCCAGACCTCAGAGGACACATAGTAGAAGTAGGACGGGCTGCATGAAGCACGAAACCGTGGTCAGGACAGAGAAGTGTCCTGTCAGGCATTGTGAATGCACAGTCCTCTGTCCCGTCAACCTGACAGGACACCGAGCGAAGCCGGACTAAAGGAGAAGATAAAGGCCTTTCTTTAGCTGACTGCGAATGAATATCCATCTCAGTCATCCTGACAGTTTTATTACTATTATTATTTATGTATATAGCACGATTAATTCCATGGTGCTGTACATGAGAAAAGGGGTTACGTACAGGTTTATAGATATTTACAGTAAACAAATTTACATTGACAGACTGGTACAGAGGGGAGAGGACCTTGTCCTTGCGGACTTACATTCTACGGGATAATGGGGAAGAGACAGAAGGTCGGGGGTGCGGCAGCTCTGGCGGTGGTGAGGTGGCAGCTCGGGTGGTGGTGAGGTCGCAGCTCTGGCGGTGGTGAGGTGGCAGAATGGTTATTGCAGGCTGTAGGCTTTCCTGAAGAGATGGGTTTTCAGGTTCCATCTGAAGGATCTGAGGGTGGTGGATAATCGGATGTGTTGAGGCTTGAAATTCCAGAGGATGGGGGATATTCAGGGGAAATCTTGGAGGCGATTGTGTGAGGAACGAATAAGTGTGGAGGAGAGTAGGAGGTCTTGGGAGGATCGAATATTATGTGAGGGAAGATAGTGGGAGATTAGTTCAGAGATATTATAGGGAGGGGACAGGTTGTGGATGGCTTTGTAGATCAGTGTTAGTAGTTTGAACTGGATTCATTGGGGAATTGGGAGCCAGTGGAGGGATTTGCAGAGGGGAGAAACAGGGGAGTAGCAAGGAGAGAGGTGGATTAACGGGGCAGCAGAGTTGAGGACAAACTCGAGTGGTGCAAGACAGTTAGCGGGGAGGCAACAGAGGAGGGTGTGGCAGTAATCGAGGTGGGAGATGATGAGGGCATGCACAAGAGTTTTAGTAGATTGTGGGCCGATGAAGGGATGAATTCTGGCAATATTTTTGAGTTGGAGGCGACAGGAGGTGGCAAGAGTTTGGACGTGCGGTTTGAAGGACAGGGCAGAGTCGAGAGTGACCCCGAGGCAGCGGATTTCAGGTGCAGGAGAGAGTGTGATGCCATTTACCATAATAGATAGATCAGGTAGGGGGGATACGCGAGATGGGGGAAAGATGATGAGTTAGATTTTGTCTACATTGAGTTTAAGGCTAAGTGCACACGTCGCAGAATTGCCGTGGAAATTTACGCGGCAATTCTGCAACTCTTGCCGCGAGTATATCGCATGCGGAATTGGCATGCATATTCCTGCTAAAAACTAGCGTTTTGCAAGCATAATTAGCTTGCAGATTGCTAGCGTTTTCCAAGCGATCTGTAGCATCGCTTGGAAAACTGATTGACAGGTTGGTCACACTTGTCAAACATAGTGTTTGACAAGTGTGACCAACTTTTTACTATTGATGCTGCCTATGCAGCATCAATAGTAAAAAGATATAATGTTAAAAATAATTTAAAAAATGGTTATTCTCACCTTCCGAAGGCAGCCGATCTCCTCAGCGGTGCACTCGGCGGCTTCCATTCCTATAGATGCTTTGTGTGCAGGACCTGCACACAAAGCATCCATGGGAACGGAAGCGGCCGTGTACACCGCTGAGAGGGGCCATCAGAAGGTGAGTATATCACTATTTTTTACTTTAATTCTTTTTTTTAACAATTACCGTATATACTCGAGTATAAGCCGAGATTTTCAGCCCAAATTTTTGGGCTGAAAGTGCCCCTCTCAGCTTATACTCGAGTCAAGGTGGGTGGCAGGGTCGGCGGGCGAGGGGGTGAGGGCGCTGAGGCATACTTACCTGCTTCCAGCGATCCTGGCGCTCCCTCTGCTGTCCCACGGTCTTCGGTGCTGCAGCTCTTCCCCTCTTCAGCGGTCACGTGGGACCGCTCATTAGAGAAATGAATAGGCAGCTCCATCTCCCATAGGGGTGGAGCCGCCTATTAATTTCTCTAATCAGTGGTGCCGGTGACCGCTGATAGAGGAAGAAGCTGCGGCACCGAAGACAGCTGTGCGGGAGAAGGAGCCGGACGCCGGGAGCAGGTAAGTATCGCATATTCACCTGTCCACGTTCCAGCCGCCGGGCACCGCTCCATCTTCCCGGCGCCGCTCCATCTTCCCGGCGTCGCTCCGCTCTGACTGTTCAGGTCAGACGGCGCGATGACGTACTAGTGTGCGCGGCGCCCTCTGCCTGATCAGTCAGTGCGCAGAGATGCCGGGACCGGACGCTGGGAGCTGCAAGCAAGAGAGGTGAGTATGGCTTTTTTTTTTTTATTGCAGCAGCAGCAGCGGCACAGATTTATGTGGAGCATCTATGGGGAAATATGAACGGTGCAGAGCATATGGGGCACAGCTATGAGGCAGTATGAACGGTGCAGAGCACTATATGGCACAGCTATGGGGCAGTATGAACGGTGCAGAGCACTATATGGCACAGCTATGGGGCAGTATGAACGGTGCAGAGCACTATATGGCACAGCTATGGGGCAGTATGAATGGTGCAGAGCACTGTATGGCACAGCTATGGGGCAATAATGAACGGTGCAGAGCACTATATGGCACAGGTATGGGGCAATAATGAACAGTGCAGAGCACTATATGGCACAGCTCTGGGGCAATAATGAACGGTGCAGAGCACTATATGGCACAGCTATGGGGCAGTATGAACGGTGCAGAGCACTATATGGTACATCTATGGGGCAATAATGAACGGTGCAGAGCACTATATGGCACAGCTATGGGGCAGTATGAACGGTGCAGAGCACTATATGGTACAGCTATGGGGCAGTATGAACGGTGCAGAGTATTATATGGTACAGCTATGGGGCAGTATGAACGGTGCAGAGCACTATATGGCACAGCTATGGGGAAATATGAACGGTGCAGAGCACTATATGGCACAGCTATGGGGAAATAATGAACGGTGCAGAGCACTATATAGCACAGCTATGGGGCAATAATGAACGGTGCAGAGCACTATATGGCACAGCTATGGGGAAATAATGAACGGTGCAGAGCACTATATGGCACAGCTATGGGGAAATAATGATCTATTTTTATTTTTGAAATTCACCGGTAGCTGCTGCATTTCCACCCTAGGCTTATACTCGAGTCAATAAGTTTTCCCAGTTTTTTGTGGCAAAATTAGGGGCGTCGGCTTATACTCGGGTCGGCTTATACTCGAGTATATACGATAACACAGCCCACGCAGTATATAGCAGCCACGAAGTATATAACACTGCCCACACAGTATATAGCAGCCACGTAGTATATAACACTGCCCACGCAGTATATAGCAGCCACGTAGTATATAATACTGCCCACGCAGTATATAGCAGCCACGCAGTATACAATCATGGCCAAAAGTATTGACACCCCTGCAATTCTGTCAGATAATACAATACTTATTTTCTGAAATGATTGCAAACCCAAATTATTTGGTATTATTATCTTCATTTAATTTGTCTTAAATGAAAAAACACAAAAGAGAATGAAGCATAAAGCTAAACATTGATCATTTCACACAAAACTCCAAAATGGGCCAACCTCAGCCTAATACTTGGTTGCACAACCTTTAGCCAAAATAACTGCGACCAACCGCTTCCGGTAACCATCAATGAGTTTGTTACAATGCTCTGATGGAATTTTAGACCATTCTTCTTTGGCAAACTGCTCCAGGTCCCTGATATTTGAACGGTGCCTTCTCCAAACTGCCATTTTTAGATCTCTCCACAGGTGTTCTATGGGATTCAGGTCTGGACTCATTGCTGGCCACCTTAGAAGTCTCCAGTACTTTCTCTCAAACCATTTTCTAGTGCTTTTTGAAGTGTGTTTTGGGTCATTGTCCTGCTGGAAGACCCATGACCTCTGAGGGAGACCCAGCTTTCTCACACTGGGCCCTACATTATGGTGCAAAATTTGTTGATAGTCTTCAGACTTCATAATGCCATGCACACGGTCAAGCAGTCCAGTGCCAGAGGCAGCAAAGCAACCAAAAAAAATCAGGGAACCTCCACTATGTTTTTTCTCCTGTAAACTCTATGTTGATGCCTTTGCCCAAAAAGCTCTACTTTTGTCCCATCTGACCAGAGAACATCCTTCCAAAACGTTTTAGGCTTTTTCAGGTAAGTTTTGGCAAACTCCAGCCTGGCTTTTTTATGTCTCGGGGTAAGAAGTGGGGTCTTCCTGGGTCTCCTACCATACAGCCCCTTTTCATTCATACGCCAACGGAGAGTACGGGTTGACACTGTTGTACCCTCGGACTGCAGGGTAGCTTGAACTTGTTTGGATGTTAGTCGAGGTTCTTTATCCAACATCCGCACAATCTTGCGTTGAAATCTCTTGTCAATTTTTCTTTTCCGTCCACATCTAGGGAGGTTAGCCACAGTTCCATTGGCTTTAAACTTCTTGATGACACTGCGCATGGTAGACACAGGAACATTCAGGTCTTTGGAGATGGACTTGCAGCCTTGAGATTGTTCATGCTTCCTCACAATTTGGTTTCTCAAGTCATCAGACAGTTCTTTGGTCTTCTTTCTTTTCTCCATGCTCAATGTGGTACACACAAGGACACAGGACAGAGGTTGAGTCAACTTTAATCCATGTCAACTGGCTGCAAGTGTGATTTAGTTATTGCCAACACCTGTTAGGTGCCACAGGTAAGTTACAGGTGCTGTTAATTACACAAATTAGAAAAGCATCACATGATTTTTCGAACAGTGCCAATACATTTGTCCACCCCTTTTTTATGTTTGGTGTGGAATTATATCCAATTTGGCTTTAGGACAATTCTTTTTGTGTTTTTTCATTTAAGACAAATTAAATGAAGATAATAATACCAAATAATTTGTAATTTACAATCATTTTCAGAAAGAAGATGAGTATTATCTGACAGAATTGCAATACTTTTGGCCATGACTGTATAGCACAGCCCACGCAGTATAGAACATAGCCCACATAGTATAGAACACTGCCTATGTAGTATATAGCAGCCACACAGTATATAACACAGCCCACGTAGTATACAGCAGTGTGGGCACCATATTCCTGTTAAAAAAAATAATTAAAATAAAAAATAGTTATATACTCACTCCTGGGATCCAGCGAAGCTGCCGCCATCTTCCGTTCCCAGGATGCATTACAAAATTACCCAGATGTCTTAGCGGTCTCTCGAGACCGCTTAGTCTTCTGGGCAATTTCGCAATGCATCGCCAGGAATGGAGATGGCGGCCAGCGCGAGCGGCTCGGCGGACAACGGAGGGTGAGTATAGCAGGTTTTTTGTTTTTTTTATCATTTTTAATATTACATTTTTTTACTATTGATGCAACATTGGCAGCATTAATAGTAAAAAGTTGGGGACACACATGGTTAATAGCAGCGGTAACGTTACCCGCGGCATAACGCGGTCCGTTACCGCCGGCATTAACCCTGTGTGAGCGGTGACCAGAGGGGAGTATGCAGGCGTCGGGCACTGACTGCGGGGATTAAGGAGTGGCCATTTTCTTCCAGACTGTGCCCGTCGCTGATTGGTCGTGGCTGTTTTGCCGTGACCAATCAGCGACTTGGATTTCCATGACAGACAGAGGCCGCGACCAATGAATATGTGTGACAGAAAGATAGACAGAAAGACAGACAGACAGATGGAAGTGACCCTTAGACAATTATATAGTAGATATATATATACATACTAGATGGTGGCCCGATTCTAACGCATTGGGTATTCTAGAATATGTATGTAGTTTATTTATGAAGTTTTCAGAATAATGCAATTTATACAAAGGATTCGGCTGGCCGTGACCAATTAACGAAGCGTTGTTCAAATTCCGCCCCAATTCGCAGGCGGACTGCGACTGTCGCTGATTGTTCGCGGCCGGGCATGACCACTCAGTGAAGCCAGGGCCGGCTCCAGGTTTTTGAGGGCCCCGGGTGAATGAGTCTCAGTGGGCCCCCTCTTTAACACATACCACAATTCATGATGCACAGATACAGCAGAGAAATATAGTACAGTCAAGTAGCATATAACACAGCCCACATAGTTTATTACACAGCCCACGTAGTATATGGCACAGTCATATAGTATATAACACAGCCCACATAGTATATAGCACAGTCACGTAGTATATAGCCCAGCCACATAGTATATTGCCCAACCACGTAGTATATAGCACAGCCACATAGTATATTGCCCAGCCACATAGTATATTACCCAGCCACATAGTATATTGCCCAGCCATGTAGTATATTGCCCAGCCACATAGTATATAGCACAGACAAGTAGCATATTGGCCACCCACATAATATATTGCACAGACACGTAGTATATTGCACAGCCACGTAATAAATTGCACAGCCACAGAGTATATAGCACATAGACGTAGTATATAACACAGCCACGTAGTATATAGCACAGCCACGTAGTATATAGCACAGCCCATGTAGTAAATAGCACAGACACGTAGTAAATTGTCCAGCCACGTAGTATATTGCCCAGCCACATAGTATATTGCCCAGCCACATAGTATATAGCACAGACACGTAGTATATAGCACAGATACATAGTATATTGCCCAGCCACGTAGTATATTGCCCAGCCATGTAGTATATTGCCCAGCCACGTAGTATATAGCACAGACACGTAGTATATAGCACAGACACGTAGTATATTGCCCAGCAACATAATATATTGCACAGACATGTAGTATATTGCACAGCCACATAATATATTGCACAGCCACGTAGTATATAGCACAGAGACGTAGTAGTATATAACACACACTGCCCATGCAGTATATAACCCAGGCCACGTAGTATAGAGCACAGCAATGTAGTATATTGCACAGCCACATAATACATACCACAGCCACGCAGTATATAGCACAGCCCACATAGTATATAGCAATGTGGGCACCATATCCCTGTTAAAAAAAGAATTAAAATAAAAAATAGTTATATACTCACCTTCCGTCGGCCCCCGGATCCAGCCCAGGCGTTTACCGATGCTCCTCGCGACGCTCCAGTCCCAAGAGTGCATTGCGGTCTCGCGAGATGATGACGTAGCGGTCTCACGAGACCGCTACATCATCATCTCGCGAGACTGCAATGCATGGACCGGACCGTCGCGAGGAGCGGGAAAGGCCTGGGCTGGATCTGGAGGCCGACAGAAGGTGAGTATATAATGATTTTTTATTTTTTTTATTATTTTTAACATTAGATCCTTTTACTATTGATGCTGCATAGGCAGCATCAATAGTAAAAAGTTGGTCACACAGGGTTAATAGCAGCGTTAACAGAGTGCGTTACACCGCGGCATAACTCGGTCCATTAATGTTGCCATTAACCCTGTGTGAGCGCTGACTGGAGGGAAGTATGGAGTGGGCAATGACGGCAGGCGAGTAGGGTGCAGCCATTTTGCGGCCGCACTGTGCCCGTCGCTGATTGGTCGTGGCCGTTTGACCGCAACCAATCAGCGACTTGGGATTTCCGTGACAGACAGACAGACGGACGTGACCCTTAGACAATTATATAGTTGATATTGTGACAACATTAATGGAAATGTACATGAAGTAATATGTGTGTCACGAAGGTTGCTGTCTTCCGTTATGTGAAACCCAGAAGTTTGTCTCCAGCATGTTATGTGCTGAGGGGTTAATCGGTCATGACAGGGTTGGGTTTTTTGTGTGTAGCTGTAAGGGATGGGTGGGATGGACCCTCACCTTATCTCCTCCCCAAGGGTATGGCTGGGGAAGTTAAATGTCCAGCCACTGTGTTTTTTTATCTGCTGTGTGTTTGGAGACAGGGAAGTCTCCAGTCAAGAACTGATGTTTCCTGGATTCTGAGCATGTGAATCCTGTAAGCATATGGACTGTGTTATAAGTTATCTTTAGTTTTGCCGTTATGCCAGAAAGGCCATGTTTATTTTGTTAAATCTTGCAATAGTTTATGACATGTTTAAAAAATCCATCAGAACCGTACCTCTGTCTACCTCTGAGAGTAGCTGAATGAGTCAACCTATCACAGTTGGTGTTTCTAAGGTGGGCAATGTTCCAGGAACACATGTAGCTGCTAAATAATACATATGATCTGGATAAAAGCCGTCATCCAGCAGGAGATGTCCAGCGGCATGGAGTACATAATCAAACACCTGGTCCAGATGCAGCAGGAGACGAGCAAGCTACTGTTACAGCAGATACAATAGTAGTAACAGGAGCAGTGATAACAGATGCAGCTTCTGGTGAGCACCATCCAGGGCAGGTCAACCTCACAAGCCCCAAGTCCGGCTGATTAATCCCACATCCAGAAAGAGGTAAGACAGGCCTTGCAGTTTTTCAGAGATTACTGATAGGGAGAAACTTCCACCAGAGCAGTGGGTGGAGGTGCTGGCAACATATTTGTTGGGCAGGATGCCAGGGTATTCGTTAAGTTAAAGACCCAAATCTTGGCACGCTTGGAAGTAACTATGTTGGTTAGAGCCCACCGAGTCCAACACTTGGCCTATGCTGGTGATAAACCCACTCACTTGCAGATGTTTGACTTGCTACATCCAGTCCAAAAGTGATTGCAGCCAAAGTCTTCCACTCCTGCCCAGATGGTTGAGTGTGTCATGATGGACAGATTCATCCACACTCTTGCCAGGCCAATACAGACCTGGGTTGCTTAGGATGACAGAATGACCCACGGAACGCGGACGACCTCTTTAGCCTAGTAGAAAGGTACCAGGTTGTCGAGAAACCCCTCTGGAAACCAGCCATCGATTCATCACTTCTGTACTGAAATGCCCAAACTGGGCAGGTTCACCACGAAAAGGGTCAAGTGCCACAAATGGAGGGAAACTCAATCCCACTGAGGGTCCCGCCAAGGCTGTTGGCAATGTTACAATCCCAAACACGTAGCTGCCTGATGTAATATCTCCACTGAACTAATTGACTGCAGCCTAGGCCTGTGTTGTTCCTATTACACCTATCCGGCCTGTAGTGCAGACTGAAAACCCGGCGAGAGGCAACAGACATGTACCGTCTCAATTAATGGGGTACCGGTACTTTTACTTTTGGACTCTGAAAGTCTGGTTAACCTGATCAGTGCTTCACTTCCCAACTATTTCATCCCTGACAAGTTTGTGGGCATCCGCTGCGTACACTGAGACGCCAAGGACTACACTGTGAACAGAGTGACCATGGGAACAGACTGTTGTATCAAGTCCCATGAGGTCAGGATACATCACAAAGAAATTTTATCAAAATCAAAGATGGAGGAGATTCCCCTGTCTGTCTTTGCTGGAGAGGATGACGAGACGGTGACCTCCCTCACCATTCGTGGCCCAAACTCCCTTAGTTAGAAGTGTCCAATGAGAACTTTGGGACTGCTTAAATTAAGGATCTTACCATAAAGGGGGTTTTCTAAAATGTTACCATCTGCAATGGGGTTTCTCAAGAGCCAGGGGCATACAGAAAGGTTCCTATACTTTGCAGTTAATGGGGAGTTATTATATTGGGTTACCACGGGATTGCTGCAACAGAGAAGAGCCAGAAGACTGCAGTGTCTGTTTTCTCCTACTCCTTGGCTGAAAAGCAGCACTTCACCTTCTTTTTAAAAGGTGTAAATTTATTTTGGTAGTACAGGAGTTAATTGGCTATGTTGGGAGCCCTGAGAGCTAGGGCTCTCAGCTTAGTACTGTTAGCCACTCCTATCCTCAATGTAATCTGGGTCCTGACTGACACACATCATCAGAGCTAGATTATGCTGCATAGCTGGGAGGAGAGTAGTTAGTGGATATGTGAGAAGGTGTTTGGTGGGTTTATCTGTGACAACTGCTTAGTTTAGTAAGTGTGATAATTCCCTTTCCTTCTCCTACTTTTGTTTTACCCCATCCTCTACTCCCCGGGGCATTCCTCTGTTATACGTTAGGGAATATTTGTATGCCTGGTATTTTCCGTTTCCCCTGTTCGTGATACCTTGTTCGTCTGGTTGGTGTACTATAGTGCACAACTACTCCCCTCTTCCCTGGGTGGCGGAAGGATACAGACAGAGGGCAGATTCAGGAGACAAGGCAAGGTAAATGGCCCCGGCATCTTCACCTTCAGAAATAACCTGGGGAACAGGGTGAGCTAGTTCGCCCCCTAGTGTTAGGGACAGGGAAAAAGCCCCTGGTCCCGGGTCACCAGACAGCAGAGTCATGACAGAGGGAAGGTGAAATATTGAAGCAGCTGCTGGTTCCAGGACCCTACAGGTAGAGGGTTTTAGACATGGCCCATTCACGTGTTTTGGGGGGACATATGGGTATAGCGAAAACTCAGTAGAGGATAATGCAGATGTTCTATTGGCTGGGATGTTACCGGGAGATCCTAAATTATTGTAGGTCCTGCCCCATTTGCCAGATAACAGCTCCTTGTTCTCACTTACGAAGTCCACTAGTCCCTTACCTGTGATAGAGGTCCCATTTGAGAGAATCGCCATGGACCTAGTAGGTCCCTTAGAAAAGTCTGCACTGGGGCATCAATACATACTAATGGTCATGGACTATGCAATCTGCTACCCAGAAGCAGTATCACTAAGGAACTCATCTGCGAAACGTATAACCCAGGAACACATCCATATTTATGCTAGGATGGGCTTGAGAAAGGAACCCCCTTCATGACCAAGGAGATAAAGGAGCTGTGTAAGGTCCTCCAGATTACCCAGCTGGGAACCTCAGTCTACCATCCACAGACAGATGGCCTAGTAAAGCATTTCACAAGACCTCAAAGAGGTCATTGAGAAGCATAGTCGAGACTGGGACTATCTGCTCACATTTCTGCTTTTCTTGGTCAGAGAAGTTCTTCAAGCCTCCACTGGCTTCTCTCCATTCGAGCTCCTATATGGTCACATCCACGCGGTTTCCTAAACATTGACAAGGAAACCTGGGAAGGCAAGGTCACACCACACAGAGGCATCATGCAGCTCTGGCAAAAATTAAGAGACCACCACATCAAAACCCTGTCATGGGCAACCCAATCTCCTGACCTGAACCCCATTGAAAACCTCTGGAATGTAATCAAGAGGATGATGGATAGTCACAAGCCATCAAACATAGATGTACTGCTTCAATTTTTGTGCCGGAAGCAGTGTGAAAGACTGGTGGAAAGCATGCCAAGACGCATGAAAACTGTGATTAAAAGTCATGGTTATTCCATAAAATATTTATTTCTGAACTATTTCTGAGTTAAAACATTAGTATTGTTGTTTCTAAATGATTAGAAATCATGATTGAGGGAGCTTAGTCTCCAGAAACGCGTTGAGAATCTTACCCATATGGTTTGTGCTGAAGTCTGTATCCTCTATGCTTAAAGTTTGTGAATAAAGAAAATTCTTTTTTATGGATTCGGTGAAGCTGGACATTCTCTTCCTTTTCTTTTTGGACTTTATACGCCTGGACACAGCAGGTCCGTGCTCCTGAAGTTTGGTTTATGCATCACGGGTGAGCTGGCTTATATTTCTTCAGAAAAAAAATACAAAATTTATTGCTTGGAAATTCGAAGACATGTTGTCTCTGAACCTTCCTTTACATACACACAACACACCACCCAAAAAGAACCATCTAAATGCTGTCATATAGTCTGAAGTTGGATTAATCACTGTATACAGTTAGTAATGTATGACACTATTGTGGTTTAATCTATCTCTCTGAAACCCTCAGCAACATTCCCTCTGGCAGGGTCTGACTGGCCATCTGGCAAGTCTATCAAATACCAGATGGATCGATCCAGCAGTGGACAGCATGACCCATAATATTTTTATCAGTAACTGCGTCCTCCAGACATGGATACTATTAACAACTGTGTCAGAGCAGAGAACTATTGGCTCCCTACTTCGCCATTTACACAGGCTAGATGTAGAATGCACTGGAGAAGGTCATCACCTCCCAGCAACGCAAAGGAGTGAGGTGAGTATTGGCCTATTTTATACTTTGCCAGACAATGTGGGCACATTAGTTTACAGGGCAAATAGTAAAAGGTAAATCTTTATTGATGGAATAACAAACATAATAATAACAGACAAAAGGAAAGTGCAAGCACAGAAGGTTATTCCATAATGTAAGCCCAAATATTAATACCATAGAAAATACATGGGTTATAATAGTTGGAAAATAAGTCACCATGTGAGCCAAAATCTGCCCCAACATGATGCCTCCTTGCAGCATTATGCTCCCATATGATACCCCAACACAGTATAGTGCCACCACTGACCCAGCATGATGCCCCCACAGTATTATGCTCCCATTTAATGCCGTGAGACAGTGTTATGCCCCCACAGACACAGTATAATGCCTCAATATGAATATATCAGAATCATATATAAGATCATTGAGAGGACTAGTTACCTGGCTCAGCAACAACTACTTGCCTTCATGTTGAATTGCCAGTGTGCCACCTGCTGGCAACTAGTAGGAAGCAATATATTTTACCAGAAAACATTCTGCGATGTCTTATATTTGCTACTGTACTTTTTTTTCTATCTATGCCTTTGCGGAGAACAAGGCTACAAAATCAGATGTTATTTGAAAAAAATGTTACTTATAACTGCTGATAGAGCAGATCTGATGCAGAACACAAGCGACTGGGCGGAGGAACAGCACTGGTACTACAGTCATGGCCAAAAGTTTTGAGAATGAGACAAATATTAATTTTTCCAAAGTCTACTGCTTCATTTTTTCTAATGGCAATTTGCATATACTCCTGAATGTCAGAGTGATCAGCTTAACAGCAATTACTGTACTTGCAAAGTCAATATTTGCCCAGAAAATGAACTTTAACCCCCAAAACACATTTCAACATCATTGCAGTCCTGCCTTAAAAGGAGCAGCTAACATCGTTTTAGTGATTGATCCATTAACACAGGTGTGGGTGTTGATGAGGACAGGGCTGGCGATCAATCAGTCATGATTAAGTAAGAATGACATCACTGGACACTTTAAAAGGAGGCTGGTGCTTGGTATCATTGTTTCTCTTCAGTTAACCATGGTTATCTATAAAGAAACATGTGCAGCCATCATTGCACTGCACAAAAATGGTCTAACAAGGAAGAGTATCGCAGCTACAAAGATTGCACCTCAGTCAACAATCTATCGCATCATCAAGAACTTCAGGAGAGAGCTTCCATTGTCGTCAAAAAGGCTCCAGGGCGCCCAAGAAAGACCAGCAAGCGCCAGGATCGTATCTTAAAACTGTTTCAGCTGTGGAATCGGACTACCAGCAGTGCCGAGCTTGCTCAGGAATGGCAGCAGGCTGGTGTGAGTGCTTCTGCACGCACTGTGAGGCGGAGACTCTTTGAGCAAGGCCTGGTTTCAAGGAGGGCAGCAAAGAAGCCACTTCTCTCCAGAAAAACATCAGGAACCGACTGATATTCTGCAAAAGGTACAGGGAGTGGACTGCTGAGGACTGGGGCAAAGTCATTTTCTCTGATGAATCCCCTTTTCGATTGTTTGGGACATCTGGAAAACAGCTTATTTGCAGAAGAAGAGGTGAGCGCTCCCACCAGTCTGGTCTCATGCCAACTGTAAAGCATCCTGAAACCATTCATATGTGGGGTTGCTTCTCAGCCAAGGGAATCGGCTCACTCACAGTCTTGCCTAAAAACACAGCCATGAATAAAGAATGGTACCAGAATGTCCTCCAAGAGCAACTTCTCCCAACTGTCCAAGAGCAGTTTGGTGCCCAACAATGCCTTTTCCAGCATGATGGAGCACCTTGCCATAAAGCAAAGGTGATAACTAAATGGTTCATGGAAAAAACATAGAGATTTTGGGTCCATGGCCTGGAAACTCCCCAGATCTTAATCCCATTGAGAACTTGTGGTCAATCATCAAGAGACGGGTGGACAAACAAAAACCAACAAATTCTGGCAAAATGCAAGCATTGATTATGCAAGAATGGACTACTATCAGTCAGGATTTGGTCCAGAAGTTGATTGAGAGCATGCCAGGGAGAATTGCAGAGGTCTTGAAGAAGAAGGGTCAACACTGCAAATATTGACTTGCTGCATTAACTCATTCCAACTGTCAATATAGCCTATTGGTACTCATAATATGATTGCAATTATATTTCTGTATGTGATTAAACATCAGACAAACACTAATAAAAACCAGAGGACAGCAGATCATGTGAAAATATAATTTTGGTGTCATTCTCAAAACTTTTGGCCATGACTGTACACAGAAAGGCTCTGAAGTTCTCAGTGTGTCAACTTTGTAGATGTGAAATGTGAAGTATGTATCTGAAAACTTCTGTAAACAGATATTCTCACATTCTCATATTATTATGTTATCCACTGTGGCCGAGTAGTGCCAGGGCAGAACCCAAAACACAGTGTTTGCAAATTGAGATTCTGAGTTTGGCTTTTATCCTGAGTCATGTAACAAGGCTCGTTAAAGGTATGCACTCAGTATTTACATATCTATAATATAACGCTGGGAGCGTCACTCTGTCCGAAGCCTTAATAGACTGCGCAGGCGCGATGCTCCCAGCGTTACATTACAGATGCCGCCGAGAGCAGGGGGTCGGGAGTACGGGGAGATGCCGCCGAGAGCAGGGGGTCGGGAGTACGGGGAGATGCCGCCGAGAGCAAGGGGTCGGGAGTACGGGGAGATGCCGCCGAGAGCAGGGGGTCGGGAGCACGGGGGCGCCGTATGTGCGCCCGGCACAGAAAGTTTTTACTTACGCCAGTTCCGGCGCCATTGTCTTTCTCCTCCTGGTGCCGGAATCGGCGCCTGCGCAGTACGTGCTTTCCGGCGCCATTTTATTGAAGACACACTGCAGTGTCTTCAATAAAATGGCGCCGGAAAGCGCGTACTGCGCAGGCGCCGATTCCGGCACCAGGAGAAGCAAGACAATGGCGCCGGAACTGGCGTAAGTAACAAATTGCTGTGCCATGAGGCTGTGGCACTTCATGCCACAGCCATTTGTTACTTACGGCATTTACGCCGCCATTCTCTTTCTCCTCCTGGTGCCGGAATCGGCGCCTGCGCAGTACGCGCTTTCCGGCGCCATTTTATTGAAGACACACTGCAGTGTGTCTTCAATAAAATGGCGCCGGAAAGCGCGTACTGCGCAGGCGCCGATTCCGGCACCAGGAGGAGAAAGAGAATGGCGGCGCAACAGATTCAGGTAGCGTCTTCACCTGATCCCGCCCTCATTTCGCTGTGGCACTTCATGCCACAGCGATTTCTTACTTTTACGCCCCCTGACTCCGGGCAATGAATGGCCCCCCTTCTCCCGCAATCGGCGCATGCGCAGTTCGCGCTTTTCGCCGCCATTTTGTGGTACACCTTACTGTGTCTTCAAGAAAGTGCCGATTCCTGAAGCACCAGTCTGCACTTTTCGGCTCCATTTTCTTTAATGCTGCAGTCTATCTTCAAGAAAATGTCTCCCTGACAGTGTCTTCTGCCATCACTCATTTAGTGAGCATAATTCCATTATTTCCTTCACTACTGCTGTGCCTCTTCAAAAAATTTTCCCCCTGAAAGTGTCTTCTGCCATCGCTTATTTACTGAACATATTTACATATTTTACTTCAATTCTGCAGTGTGTCTTCAACAAAATGTCCCCCTGAAAGTGTCTTCTGCCATCACTTATTTACTGAACATATTTACATTATTTACTTCAATTCTGCAGTGTGTCTTCAACAAAATGTCCCCCTGAAAGTGTCTTCTACCATCGCTTATTTACTGAACATATTTACACTAGCTATTGAACCCGTTCTACGCCCGGGTGGCGAGCATTTATATTGGTATATTGTCTCCATCATGGTATGTGCTGCTCCATCCTGCGTCCCCATCCTGTAATGCGCTGCTCCATCCTGCGTCCCCATCCTGTCATGCGCTGCTCCATCCTGCGTCCCCATCCTGTCATGTGCTGCTCCCATCCTGCGTCCCCATCCTGTCATGCGCTGCTCCCATCCTGCGTCCCCATCCTGTGATGCGCTGCTCCCACCCTGTGATGCGCTGCTCCCATCCTGCATCCCCATCCTGTCATGCGCTGCTCCATCCTGCGTCCCCATCCTGTCATGCGCTGCTCCATCATGCGTCCCCATCCTGTCATGCGCTGCTCCATCCTGCGTCCCCATCCTTATGTGCTGCTGCATCCTGCGTCTCCATCCTTATGTGCTGCTGCATCCTGCGTCCCCATCCTTATGTGCTGCTGCATCCTGCGTCCCCATCCTTATGTGCTGCTCCATCCTGCGTCCCCATCCTTATGTGCTGCTCCCATCCTGTGTCCCCATCCTTATGTGCTGCTCCATCCTGCGTCCCCATCCTTATGTGCTGCTGCATCCTGCGTCCCCATCCTTATGTGCTGCTGCATCCTGCGTCCCCATCCTTATGTGCTGCTGCATCCTGCGTCCCCATCCTTATGTGCTGCTGCATCCTGCGTCCCCATCCTTATGTGCTGCTCCATCCTGCGTCCCCATCCTTATGTACTGCTGCATCTTGCGTCCCCATCCTTATGTGCTGCTGCATCCTGCGTCCCCATCCTTATGTGCTGCTGCATCCTGCGTCCCCATCCTTATGTGCTGCTCCATCCTGCATCCCCATCCTTATGTACTGCTGCATCTTGCGTCCCCATCCTTATGTGCTGCTGCATCCTGCGTCCCCATCCTTATGTGCTGCTGCATCCTGCGTCCCCATCCTTATGTGCTGCTCCATCCTGCGTCCCCATCCTTATGTACTGCTGCATCTTGCGTCCCCATCCTTATGTGCTGCTGCATCCTGCGTCCCCATCCTTATGTGCTGCTGCATCCTGCGTCCCCATCCTTATGTGCTGCTCCATCCTGCGTCCCCATCCTTATGTACTGCTGCATCTTGCGTCCCCATCCTTATGTGCTGCTGCATCCTGCGTCCCCATCCTTATGTGCTGCTCCATCCTGCGTCCCCATCCTTATGTGCTGCTCCCATCCTGCGTCCCCATCCTTATGTGCTGCTCCATCCTGCGTCCCCATCCTTATGTGCTGCTGCATCCTGCGTCCCCATCCTTATGTGCTGCTGCATCCTGCGTCCCCATCCTTATGTGCTGCTGCATCCTGCGTCCCCATCCTTATGTGCTGCTGCATCCTGCGTCCCCATCCTTATGTGCTGCTCCATCCTGCATCCCCATCCTTATGTACTGCTGCATCTTGCGTCCCCATCCTTATGTGCTGCTGCATCCTGCGTCCCCATCCTTATGTTCATGCTGCATCCTGCGTCCCCATCCTTATGTGCTGCTGCATCCTGCGTCCCCATCCTTATGTGCTGCTGCATCCTGCGTCCCCATCCTTATGTGCTGCTCCCATCCTGCGTCCCCATCCTTATGTTCATGCTGCATCCTGCGTCCCCATCCTTATGTGCTGCTGCATCCTGCGTCCCCATCCTTATGTGCTGCTCCCATCCTGCGTCCCCATCCTTATGTTCATGCTGCATCCTGCGTCCCCATCCTTATGTGCTGCTGCATCCTGCGTCCCCATCCTTATGTTCATGCTGCATCCTGCGTCCCCATCCTTATGTTCATGCTGCATCCTGCGTCCCCATCCTTATGTTCATGCTGCATCCTGCGTCCCCATCCTTATGTGCTGCTCCATCCTGCGTCCCCATCCTTATGTGCTGCTCCATCCTGCGTCCCCATCCTTATGTGCTGCTCCCATCCTGCGTCCCCATCCTTATGTGCTGCTCCATCCTGCGTCCCCATCCTGTTATGTGCTGCTCCATCCTGCGTCCCCATCCTTATGTGCTGCTCCCATCCTGCGTCCCCATCCTTATGTGCTGCTCCATCCTGCGTCCCCATCCTGTTATGTGCTGCTCCATCCTGCGTCCCCATCCTTATGTGCTGCTCCATCCTGCGTCACCATCCTTATGTTCATGCTGCATCCTGCGTCCCCATCCTTATGTTCATGCTGCATCCTGCGTCCCCATCCTTATGTGCTGCTCCATCCTGCGTCCCCATCCTTATGTGCTGCTCCATCCTGCGTCCCCATCCTTATGTGCTGCTCCCATCCTGCGTCCCCATCCTTATGTGCTGCTCCATCCTGCGTCCCCATCCTGTTATGTGCTGCTCCATCCTGCGTCCCCATCCTTATGTGCTGCTCCCATCCTGCGTCCCCATCCTTATGTTCATGCTGCATCCTGCGTCCCCATCCTGTTATGTGCTGCTCCATCCTGCGTCCCCATCCTTATGTGCTGCTCCATCCTGCGTCCCCATCCTTATGTGCTGCTCCATCCTGCGTCCCCATCCTTATGTGCTGCTCCATCCTGCGTCCCCATCCTTATGTGCTGCTCCATCCTGCGTCCCCATCCTTATGTGCTGCTCCATCCTGCGTCCCCATCCTTATGTGCTGCTCCATCCTGCGTCCCCATCCTTATGTGCTGCTCCATCCTGCGTCCCCATCCTTATGTGCTGCTGCATCCTGCGTCCCCATCCTTATGTGCTGCTCCATCCTGCGTCCCCATCCTTATGTGCTGCTCCATCCTGCGTCCCCATCCTTATGTGCTGCTCCACCCTGCGTCCCCATCCTTATGTGCTGCTCCCATCCTGCGTCCCCATCCTTATGTGCTGCTCCATGCTGCGTCCCCATCCTTATGTGCTGCTCCATCCTGCGTCCCCATCCTTATGTGCTGCTCCATCCTGCGTCCCCATCCTTATGTGCTGCTCCATCCTGCGTCCCCATCCTTATGTGCTGCTCCATCCTGCGTCCCCATCCTTATGTGCTGCTCCATCCTGCGTCCCCATCCTTATGTGCTGCTCCATCCTGCGTCCCCATCCTTATGTGCTGCTGCATCCTGTGTCCCCATCCTTATGTGCTGCTCCATCCTGTGTCCCCATCCTTATGTGCTGCTCCATCCTGCGTCCCCATCCTTATGTGCTGCTCCATCCTGCGTCCCCATCCTTATGTGCTGCTCCATCCTGCGTCCCCATCCTTATGTGCTGCTGCATCCTGTGTCCCCATACTGCCTCTGACCCGCTCGGCGCCGAGTGCTGGGGGGCCTGAGCAGACGGGGACATCGGCGCGCTGTGGGGGTCAGGTGCCGGTATCGCCGCCAGCTCAGGCCCCCCCAGCACTTACTATACTCACCTGTCCGGCGTTCCATAGCTGAGCGCCGCCATCTTCCCGGTCTCCTGGCCGTGACTATTCAGTCAGAGGGCGGCGCCGGCGCGCATTAAGCGCGTCATCGCGCCCTCTGAACTGAAGGCCACAGACCGAAGACCGGGAAGATGGCGCCGCTCAGCGATGGAACGGGAACAGGTGAATATAGGCTGATACTCACCCTCCTGGCGGTCCCTGCTTCTGCGGTGGAGATCGCGGTGTGTGTTCAGTGTGAACGCACACCGCGATCTCCCGGGAGCGTCGCTCTGTGAGGCCCAGAC
Organism: Ranitomeya imitator; assembly: GCF_032444005.1. Taxonomy (NCBI): domain Eukaryota; kingdom Metazoa; phylum Chordata; class Amphibia; order Anura; family Dendrobatidae; genus Ranitomeya; species Ranitomeya imitator. The sequence goes on from NC_091282.1 coordinate 908,589,779, forward strand.
TGCGCCGGCGCTTGCGCTTGCGCAGTCTATAGAGGCTTCGGACAGAGTGACGCTCCCAGCGGTATATTATAGATATTTTACTTCAATTCTGCAGTGTGTCTTCAACAAAATGTCCCCCTGAAAGTGTCTTCTGCCATCACTTATTTACTGAACATATTTACATTATTTACTTCAATTCTGCAGTGTGTCTTCAACAAAATTTCCCCCTGACAGTGTCTTCTGCCATCGCTTATTTAGGGTATGTGCACACGATGCAGATTTAGTGCAGAATTGGTGCAGAACTGCAGCAGATTTTTCTGCTGCAGAAACGCTGCAGAACTGCACTGTGATTTACAGTACAATGTAAATCAATGTGAAAAGAAAAAAGCTGTGCACATGGTGCAGAAAAATCTGCGCAGAAACGCTGCAGATTTCAAAGAAGTGCACGTCGCTTCTTTTGTGCAGTTCTGCAGCGTTTCTGCAGCAGATTTTTCTTCACCATGTGCACAGCTTTTTTCTTTTCACATTGATTTACATTGTACTGCACAGAAACTGCACAGAAACTGCACAGAAACTGCATAGAAACTGCACAGAAACTGCACAGAAACTGCATAGAAACTGCACAGAAACTGCACAGAAACTGCATAGAAACTGCACAGAAACTGCATCATGCAGATTTAGTACAGAAAATTCTGCACCACATTTCCTACGTGTGCACATAGCCTTAGTCACTTTCTATTGACTATATTTCTGACACCACATTATTTTTACAAAAGTTTTGCAAGTTATTTGCCTCATATTTTCATAATAATGCCCCCCAAACGCAAACAAGTTCTTTCTCATGAGGAAACTCAGGTCAAAAAAAAAAAAAAGGGCAGAGGCTCAAAAGGTTCGTAGAAGTAGAGTTAAAAAACAGCACCTTACGTTGCAGCGTGAATAAAACACTGTTAGAAAAAAGGCTGCCCGTCATAATCTCACCCAAATACAACAACAAATCCGCAAAGCTGACGCTGAAAGGCATAAGTCTGCTCAACACTGCATGACAGAACATGATCTTCACCAGCATCGCAAAACCAATGCTCACACAAAAAGAGTAGCCCGTGCTAAACAACCTGGGGTAAGAATGTCAGATTTCGCAACACTGCTTTGCTTGCTCAAAACTTCAATGAAAATGACATTGAACCATGCTATCTTGGCCCAATGAACAACATATGCTCATTTTGTTATGCCAAACATTTCCAGAATGAAATTACAACTAACTGTTGTCATAATGGAACTATCATACTGGAAGAAGTACGAATGCATTCATATATTACTAATTGCATGATGAGACTGGAACCAAACTCCAAGAATTTTATGGAAAACATAAGATCATACAATAGTGCTAACGCTTTTGCATCAATGGGCGCACAAATTGACCAATCAATTCACAAGCGATCAGGTCCTTTCTGTTACAGAATCCATGGGCAAATTTACCATGCAACATCTGCGTTGCACCCTAACCAAGGTGAATCACCAACATACGCCCAGTTATATATTCTGGATTCAGCTCAAGCCTTGAATGAAAGAATGAAAAATCCAAACAACAGTGGATGCATTCATAATGTTATGGAAAAGCTACAAACAATTCTCGAAGATATCAATCCTTTCTCCAGACAATACAAAAATATGTTGCTATTTGAACAAGAAGAAATACTAAAAGCAAATCTGGAAAACAGAATGCCTATTGAATATAGCATGACTTTCATTAGAAACAAAGTAAATACTATGCACCCCGGCAGAATCAATGCTCCAACTGCCAGTGGGGAAATTGCTGCCATTTTCCACAGCGCAGATGGTGCACCCCCAGAAAACCGTGACATTACCATTCATCCAAAAAGTGGCATTTTGCAAAATATACCTATTCTAAGTAGGCTCTGTGACCCAATGTGCTATCCTTTGCTTTTCCCTTATGGGGACTCTGGGTGGACTACAGAACTAAAAAAAAAAGATGGTCGAGGAAATGTGACTCAACTTCAATGGTATGCATACCACTTTGCCATTCGTGATGGTACTTTTAACCAGTTCCTTAATGCTGGAAAGCTGACACACCAATTTATGGTTGATGCCTATTGCAAAACTGAAGCTAACCGTTTGAATTGGGTGCGCAAAAATCAAAATACGATAAGAGCTGAACAATATGATGTCCTTCAACAATTCATTACGAACCGCAATTTCATGGACATAGATATTCTGCCTGGAAAAAAAGTCATATTGCCATCAACTTTCCAAGGAAGTCCCAGGAATATGGCACAAAACTACCAAGATGCCATGGCAATGGTCAGGAAATATGGCAAACCAGACCTATTTGTAACTGTAACGTGCAATCCAAAATGGAAGGAAATTAAAGATAATTTGCTGCCCAATCAGCAACCATGCGACAGGCCGGATTTAGTTGCACGAGTCTTTAACATGAAGCTAAAATTGCTACTTGGAGACTTAACCACATACCACAGATTTGGACGTGTTAATGGTATGGTGTATGTAATCGAGTTCCAAAAAAGAGGTCTCCCTCATGGACACATATTGGTATTTATGGCCCTGGAATACAAAGCATGGGATAAAGAAAGAATTGACAAAATTGTTTGTGCAGAGCTCCCACACAAAGACACTCATCCAAAGCTTTATGAATCTGTAACATCTTGCATGATACACGGTCCATGTGGTCCACTTAATCCTAATGCACCATGCATGGACAATGGAAACTGTACTAAAGGCTTTCCCAAAGATTTCTGTTCTGAAACTAATAGCAATGTAAATGGATACCCTAAATACCAACGTCGCGATGATAACAACTTTGTTACACTTGGTGGAAACAAGATTGATAATAGATGGGTTGTGCCTTACAATCCTTATCTTTCCTTAAAATACAATGCCCACATAAACGTTGAGATTTGCAGTTCTATACAAAGTGTTAAATATTTGTTCAAATACGTTTACAAAGGGCATGATTGTGCAAATATCCAGTTTGTTACTTCTGCCACAGAACAAGAAGCTACGATTGAATGGGATGAAGTAAAAAATTACTTAGAAACTCGATATGTAAGTGCGCCTGAAGCATGCTGGAGACTCAGGGAATATAAAATGCACCATCAAACTGATCATGTGGAACGATTAAATGTCCACCTTGAACACAAGCAGACAATATGCTTCACACCAGGTAAAGAAGCTGAAGCTGTGCAGCAGAAAAACAACTAGTCTAAACTTCTTGCTTGGTTTAAACTGAATCGAGAAGATCCTAATGCCCAACAATATTTATACATTGAAATCCCTGAACATTACACATGGGATAATAAAAATTGTATATGGAAACCACGTAGCAAAGGTCATAAAACCACAATTGGCAGAATGTTTAACGTTAGCCCATTAGAGAGAGAAAAATACTTTCTCCGAATTCTCCTTCTCAATGTTAAAGGCGCTACATCTTTTGAGGATCTCAGAACAACTGACGGCATCTGTTTTCCTATGTTCCAAGAAGCATGTATTGCAAGAGGATTAACTGACGATGACTCTGAATGGGATACTTGCCTAACAGAAGCTGCCACTTATCAAATGCCAATACAACTTAGACAATTGTTTGCATTTATTTGCATCATGTGTGAGCCATCTAATGCCGCAGCATTGTTTGAAAGGCACAAGACAAATCTCATGGAAGACTATACCACATGTTTCCGTGATGTAGAAAAGGCCCTCTGTATGACATTACATGAAATAGAGTCTGTGTTACGGACACATGGAAAGTCATTACAAGATTTTGGCCTACAACTTCCTGTTGGCAAGTACGATGATCCAATCAATTCTGGCAAATATTACGACCCTGTTGCGGAAAAGGATTTGTTTCAGAAGAAATTCCACATGTTAAACCCAGGACAACTAAAGGCTTTCGAAAAAATCAAAGAAGCTTATCATAATCCCAATTTAGAAAAACGCCTATTTTTTATTGATGGACCGGGTGGAAGTGGTAAAACATTCCTATATAATACAATCATGCATTACGTTCGAAGCAAAAATGAATTAGTCTTGCCATGTACATTTACAGGCATTGCTGCCACTTTGCTGGAGGGAGGCAGAACTTCACATAATCTTTTCAAACTGCCTATACCAATTAATGAAATGTCCATGTGCAATATTCGTCATGGCAGCATTACTGCTAAGGAGTTGAAAAGTGCCACACTCATTATCTGGGACGAAGCTTCTATGGCCCCAGCTCATGCTGTAAATGCAGTTGACACATTCTACAAAGAACTCATGGCTGAAGATCCAAAAGTTCCATCCAAAAAACCCTTCGGAGGTGCAGTGTTTCTTTTTGGTGGAGATTTTCGACAAATTCTTCCTGTTGTACCGCATGGCAGCAGAACTGAAATAATTTCAGCATGCATAAAAAACAGCTATTGTTGGAGGAATATTGAAGTCCTTAAATTGGAACAAAACATGCGTACCAATGAAAACAATGTACCCGAAGAACATCAAGGCTTTTCCCAATGGCTTTTAAACCTTGGAGATGGAAAACTTCAAGAACCAGGACTAGAGGAAGGTATTTTTGAAATTCCTACTGTCTGCATAGAAAATGGATGTATTGTTGATGCTGTCTTTCCTCAAGTCATACAACCAGAAGATGAAAGCATTACAAACCGTGCAATCCTCACTCCAAAAAACGAACATTCACATGAACTGAATGAAAGTGTTCTTAGAAGAATTCAGTCTGAATTGAAATGCTACACCAGTATTGATTCCATTCAGCAAGATACTGCAAATGCGGAGGAGGCAGCTAACTATCCAATGGAGTTCTTAAACAGCTTAATGCCTGGTGGTATGCCTCCTCATAGATTAAATTTGAAAGTTGGAGCAGTAGTCATACTTTTAAGAAACCTTAACTCAATAAAAGGTCTTTGCAATGGCACCAGAATGGTGGTAAAGCAAATGATGTCAAAAGTCATTGACTGTGAAATTCTCACTGGATCATTTAAAGGTACAAGGGTATTCATTCCCAGAGTTATTCTGGCACCAAGCGATCCTGATCTTCCTTTTACATTAAAACGAAAACAGTTTCCCTTAAGACTTGGTTATGCTATGACCATCAACAAAAGTCAAGGGCAAACACTCGATTCAGTTGGCATATATTTGCCAGCTCCAGCCTTCAGCCATGGCCAACTTTATGTCGCCTTTTCAAGAACAAAATCCTTCCAGCAAGTCAAAGTCAAAGTTTTCGCTACTGATCAACAAGGCAACTTAAAGAAAGACCACAGAGTTTACACCAAAAATGTTGTTTATAAAGAAGTTTTTGCACAATAATTTTTTTTTTATCTAATACTTTAATAAAATTTTAAATGTTATATATAATAGTTAATATGTGTCTTTCTGTTCTATGTCTAAATGGGTGACACCTGTGCAGTGTGGTGCCTGTGTAAAAAACGCGTGCATACTGCACTATGATGACATTTTGTGTGTGAACATTACACACAGTGTCTTAAAAAAAATGGCACCACATATTGTGAGATACGCACATGTTTACTCAGGTTCTATTTTATACGAGCACCACATCACAACATGGCAGCAGCACATACTAGGATGGGGACGTAGGATGACAGCACCACATCACAAAATGAGGGAGCAGGATGGGAGCAGCACATGACAGGATGCAGGCACAGGATAGAAGCAGCACATGACATAATGTGAGCATCACATAACAGAATGACAACATGCAGACGCACTAAACAGGATAAGATCACAGTATAGGGGCTGCACATGACAGAAAATGAGCGCAGGATAAGAGCAGCATATGACAGGATGGAGGTGCAAGATGGTAGCAGCACATAAAGTTAGAACACAGGATGGAAGCAGCACATACCAGGATGGAGACAATATACCAATGTAAATGCTCGCCACCCGGGCGTAGAACGGGTTCAATAGCTAGTCCCAATATAACAACAGTGATTCAACAGAAAGGATATATCAAGAATAATAGGCAACACATGTGAGCAGAAAAAAAGAGCCCATCTATAATATAATCACAATGCAAAACCCTGTGACCATGTATTGCTAGGTTATAATAGATATACGTCAGGTCCAATGTAGCAGAAGTAAATATACTACCTGACTGAGCAGCAAGAAAGATACTGGAAATGATCAGACTGATTAAACCCTATAATAAGGGAGAATAGGAAGTACCAATCACTGTGATATCAGTAGCCGGATCCACTCACTGAAAAGCTCACATGGCAGCCAAAATGAACATGTGGTCTCAAAGGGATGGGGGTGAGAGGAGACACCCCACGCGTATCGCTGCCAGGTGCCGGTTTGGAGGTTATTGCTAATAACAGAATACAGTATGGTGGTTATGGTTAATAAGGGCAGATAGTATACCGGTTATAGCTAATAGCGCAGATAGTGAGTCAGTTATAGCCAATAAGGGGGAAACGTGGTGGCTATAGCTCAGAAGGATTGACAGTGTGGTAGGGTCTACAGTATGGCAGTTATAGCTCATAATGGTGGACAATATGGTGGTTATCATAAGAAAGACAAGTTGGAGGACACATTTTGTGTAGGCTAGGGACAATTATTATTAAAGGGCACAACATGGGAGATATTCCTCATTAAGGTACATGTCATGCAGAGTTATACAGATTAAAGGCTGGGGGCATTGGATCCCTGCCTGCATCCCCGCTGTCAACAGGAAATGGAAGTAGGTTATCTGATGAAGAGCAGACATGAAGTGTGTACATGGACTAATTAACAGGTAGCAGTCAATGTTGGATAACCATTTGGGAAAGCACATGTATCCCTGTATGTCTCCACTGGCACATACAGTAGGTGTTAAATGCACAGGTTTCAATTCTTTCATCATGTGCTCCATCTGTACTGCATGGTAAAAAAAAATATTTTAAGGCTTTTTTCAACTACAATTCTAGTTTTACAGAATCCATGTATCCCTGATCAGGTATGTTAGGGGTCGAGTTCCCGCCTCTGCACAGTGGGAATCTCGGGCCATCTCCGCTGCGGTCTCCCATTCTTCTCCTGACGCAGTGGAGCCTGCTCAGCGGAGCATCTCGCTCAGTCTGACTCTGCACAAAGAGTTATTGCTGCTTTTCCTGCTTCTGCCATTGAAGTCAGTGCTGGGCAGCGGCGAGCAGATGCTTCTGGGACTAAGTCCTGCTTTTCTCGTTCTGAGCATGCCCAGAGTAAGATCTCTCAGTGGAGATTGAGGGTCACATGATCAGATACTGTAGCTAAAGCCATTGGTCCTTCAGGAAGGCCCTGTAGGTGCTCACGCTAGTAGTGTATAATAGCCATGATCCGTCAAACTCAATCTGACAGGTGCCCCGCCCCTATCAAAGTGTATGAAAGTGTGTAACCCCTCCCCTCCTCCTGTCAGCCAGCTGTCCCTGAGGCTGGCTGATTTCCCCTTTTGATATCGTTTGATATACTTTAATTTGTTGCAGTTTGATATTATTCACGTATTTGTTTTATATTTTTATACGTAGCTCGAGTTTGATTCTGTAAGCTGTATTTTATTCACAGTGTACAGATATAGTGGAGAACTTATATAACACATGTTTATAATTATAGCCTAGTCGTGTATTTATTTTACACGTGGTTTATAACACCTTTCTCATTTGTTTTATATTAGATTTTATACGTAGCCAGAGTTTGATTCTGCAAGCTGTGTTTTATTCAGTGTATTCATATAGTGCAGAACTTATAACACACCAAGCTGTTTATTTGTGGTCCTACTGAACATTAACTAAATGGTAGGGTTATTTGCGGGTCAGAGGTTTATAAAGCCTAGGTCAATTGCTGTTGTAATCGCTTTACCAATAAATGTTTATTTTCACAAACAGAAAAGTTATTGTGTCCTGTAGCTGTCATCTGAGGGTTATTTGTTTTTTGTATTCGCTTTCTTAGAAAACTTATTTGTGTTTAGACATTTCAATACTATAAAATTCCAGGAAGCACATTTTAAGTTAGCTAACAGCATGATGCTGACAAATGGATCTTTGCGGTATCTGATAACGACACGTGAATTACTAACATTTTTAACATTTTTCTATTTTAGCGCTGCAACATCCACATATATTATTACAGCTTTCTTTAATTCTGCATTATTTTATCACATGATGAAAATAGCCATTTTATATTGAATTACTAACATTTTTCTATTTAGCGATGCCACATCCACATATATTATTACAGCTTTCTTTAATTCTGCATTATTTTATCATATGATGAAAATAGCCATTTTATATTGAATTACTAACATTTTTCTATTTAGCGATGTCACATCCACATATATTATTACAGCTTTCTTTAATTCTGCGTTATTTTATCACATGATGAAAATAGCCATTTTATATTGAATTACTAACATTTTTCTATTTAGCGATGCCACATCCACATATATTATTACAGCTTTCTTTAATTCTGCATTATTTTATCATATGATGAAAATAGCCATTTTATATTGAATTACTAACATTTTTCTATTTAGCGATGTCACATCCACATATATTATTACAGCTTTCTTTAATTCTGCGTTATTTTATCACATGATGAAAATAGCCATTTTATATTGAATTACTAACATTTTTCTATTTAGCGATGTCACATCCACATATATTATTACAGCTTTCTTTAATTCTGCATTATTTTATCACATGATGAAAATAGCCATTTTATATTGAATTACTAACATTTTTCTATTTAGCGATGCCACATCCACATATATTATTACAGCTTTCTTTAATTCTGCATTATTTTATCATATGATGAAAATAGCCATTTTATATTGAATTACTAACATTTTTCTATTTAGCGATGTCACATCCACATATATTATTACAGCTTTCTTTAAAATTACTAACATTTTTCTATTTAGCGATGTCACATCCACATATATTATTACAGCTTTCTTTAATTCTGCATTATTTTATCACATGATGAAAATAGCCATTTTATATTGAATTACTAACATTTTTCTATTTAGCGATGCCACATCCACATATATTATTACAGCTTTCTTTAATTCTGCATTATTTTATCATATGATGAAAATAGCCATTTTATATTGAATTACTAACATTTTTCTATTTAGCGATGTCACATCCACATATATTATTACAGCTTTCTTTAATTCTGCGTTATTTTATCACATGATGAAAATAGCCATTTTATATTGAATTACTAACATTTTTCTATTTAGCGATGCCACATCCACATATATTATTACAGCTTTCTTTAATTCTGCATTATTTTATCATATGATGAAAATAGCCATTTTATATTGAATTACTAACATTTTTCTATTTAGCGATGGCACATCCACATATATTATTACAGCTTTCTTTAATTCTGCATTATTTTATCATATGATGAAAATAGCCATTTTATATTGAATTACTGCAGATCGCTGAGCGGTACCACCGGCCTCGTTTCTCAATTAATTTCTTAGCTGACTGCGCTATCTATAATTTAATAATAATCTTTATTTTATAATAATCTTTATTTTTATATAGCGCTAACATATTCCGCAGCGCTTTACAGTTTTGCACACATTATCATCGCTATCCCTGATGGGGCTCACAATCTAGAATCCCTATCAGTATGTCTTTGGAATGTGGGAGGAAACCGGAGTACCCGGAGGAAACCCACGCAAACACGGAGAGAACATACAAACTCTTTGCAGATGTTGTCCTTGGTGGGGTTAGAACCCAGGACTCCAGCGCTGCAAGGCTGCAGTGCTAACCACTGAGCCACCGTGCTGCCCCCATTATGCTTATACCTTAGGCGTGTATTTACATGGCACTGTAATTCGCACTTTTACAGACTATATGTAAATTACAGCCGGTATACAGTAACAGCCGGCATGACTGAGTGTAATATTGCACTCAATACTGTGCAAAGGGTCTCAATACTTATGTCCGTGTGATATTTCAGTTTTTCTTTTTAATAAATTCGCAAAAAATCTACATTTCTGTTTTGTTCAGGCATGATGGCGTGCAGAGTGTACATTAATATATATACAGTGGGGCAAAGAAGTATTTAGTCAGTCAGCAATAGTGCAAGTTCCACCACTTAAAAAGATGAGAGGCGTCTGTAATTTACATCATAGGTAGACCTCAACTATGGGAGACAAACTGAGAAAAAAAAATCCAGAAAATCACATTGTCTGTTTTTTTATCATTTTATTTGCATATTATGGTGGAAAATAAGTATTTGGTCAGAAACAAACAATCAAGATTTCTGGCTCTCACAGACCTGTAACTTCTTCTTTAAGAGTTTCCTCTTTCCTCCACTCATTACCTGTAGTAATGGCACCTGTTTAAACTTGTTATCAGTATAAAAAGACACCTGTGCACACCCTCAAACAGTCTGACTCCAAACTCCACTATGGTGAAGACCAAAGAGCTGTCAAAGGACACCAGAAACAAAATTGTAGCCCTGCACCAGGCTGGAAAGACTGAATCTGCAATAGCCAACCAGCTTGGAGTGAAGAAATCAACAGTGGGAGCAATAATTAGAAAATGGAAGACATACAAGACCACTGATAATCTCCCTCGATCTGGGGCTCCACGCAAAATCCCACCCCGTGGGTTCAGAATGATCACAAGAACGGTGAGCAAAAATCCCAGAACCACGCGGGGGGACCTAGTGAATGAACTGCAGAGAGCTGGGACCAATGTAACAAGGCCTACCATAAGTAACACACTACGCCACCATGGACTCAGATCCTGCAGTGCCAGACGTGTCCCACTGCTTAAGCCAGTACATGTCTGGACCCGTCTGAAGTTTGCTAGAGAGCATTTGGATGATCCAGAGGAGTTTTGGGAGAATGTCCTATGGTCTGATGAAACCAAACTGGAACTGTTTGGTAGAAACACAACTTGTCGTGTTTGGAGGAAAAAGAATACTGAGTTGCATCCATCAAACACCATACCTACTGTAAAGCATGGTGGTGGAAACATCATGCTTTGGGGCTGTTTCTCTGCAAAGGGGCCAGGACGACTGATCCGGGTACATGAACGAATGAATGGGGCCATGTATCGTGAGATTTTGAGTGCAAACCTCCTTCCTTCAGCAAGGGCATTGAAGATGAAACGTGGCTGGGTCTTTCAACATGACAATGATCCAAAGCACACAGCCAGGGCAACGAAGGAGTGGCTTCGTAAGAAGCATTTCAAGGTCCTGGAGTGGCCTAGCCAGTCTCCAGATCTCAACCCTATAGAAAACCTTTGGAGGGAGTTGAAAGTCCGTGTTGCCAAGCGAAAAGCCAAAAACATCACTGCTCTAGAGGAGATCTGCATGGAGGAATGGGCCAACATACCAACAACAGTGTGTGGCAACCTTGTGAAGACTTACAGAAAACGTTTGACCTCTGTCATTGCCAACAAAGGATATATTACAAAGTATTGAGATGAAATTTTGTTTCTGACCAAATACTTATTTTCCACCATAATATGCAAATAAAATGGTAAAAAAACAGACAATGTGATTTTCTGGATTTTTTTTTCTCAGTTTGTCTCCCATAGTTGAGGTCTACCTATGATGTAAATTACAGACGCCTCTCATCTATTTAAGTGGTGGAACTTGCACTATTGCTGACTGACTAAATACTTTTTTGCCCCACTGTATCTCAGAATGCAGCTGAATAGTAGTGCTAATTAGGCCATATAAATAGAAAATTATGTAGAAACCCAAAGTTTTGATAAGTGTATGAAAATACACCAATATTAACTATTTGTGCTATTTTAGGCGTAAATTTGTCCTATATGTATAGCAGACAGGAGTTGGGGCGATGAAATATGTGTTACAAGCGTAGTGAATTGCATATATATTCTACAGTGTATGTCATTTTGAGAAATGTGTGGCATAACCAATTACCTATTACGGCCACTAGATGGCAGAATATCATATTAATTATACATTGGGGTTTACTTTTGGAAACTTACAAATTCCTATAATTATGCTTATACCTTAGGCGTGTATTTACATGGCACTGTAATTCGCACTTTTACAGACTATATGTGGATTACAGCCGGTATACAGTAACAGGCGGCATGACTGAGTGTAATATTGCACTCAATACTGTGCAAAGGGTCTGAATACTTATGACCGTGTGATATTTCAGTTTTCTTTTTAATAAATTCGCAAAAAATCTACATTTCTGTTTTGTTCAGGCATGATGGCGTGCAGAGTGTACATTAACCCCTTTCTGCCATTAGACGTACTATTGCGTCCATGTGGGGTGGGCTTTACTTCCCAAGGACGCAATAGTACGTCATATGCGATCGGCAGCGCTCACGGGGGGAGCGCCGCCGATCGCGGCCGGGTGTCAGCTGTTTATCGCAGCTGACATCCGGCACTATGTGCCAGGAGCGGTCACGGACCGCCCCCGGCACATTAACCCCCGGCACACCGCGATCAAAGATGATCGCGATGTGCCGGCGGTACAGGGAAGCACCGCGCAGGGAGGGGGCTCCCTGCGGGCTTCCCTGAGCCCCCCGCAGCAACGCGATGTGATCGCGTTGCTGCGAGGGTCTCACCTCCCTCCCTGCTCCCTCCAGCCCCGGATCCAAGATGGCCGCGGATCCGGGTCCTGCAGGGAGGGAGGTGGCTTCACAGAGCCTGCTCAGAGCAGGCACTGTGAAGGCTGCAGCGCTGCATGTCAGATCAGTGATCTGACAGAGTGCTGTGCAAACTGTCAGATCACTGATCTGTGATGTCCCCCCTGGGACAAAGTAAAAAAGTAAAAAAAAAAATTTCAAATGTGTAAAAAAAAATAAAAAAAAATATTCCAAAATAATGAAAAAAAAAATAAAAATATTATTCCCATAAATACATTTCTTTATCTAAATAAAAAAAAACAAAACAATAAAAGTACACATATTTAGTATCGCCGCGTCCGTAACGGCCCGACCTATAAAACTGGCCCACTAGTTAACCCCTTCAGTAAACACCGTAAGAAAAAAAAAAAACTAGGCAAAAAACAACGCTTTATTATCATACCGCCAAACAAAAAGTGGAATAACACGCGATCAAAAAGACAGATATAACTAACCATGGTACCGCTGAAAACGTCATCTTGTCCCGCAAAAAACGAGCCGCCATACAGCATCATCAGCAAAAAAATAAAAAAGTTATAGTCCTGAGAATAAAGCGATGCAAAAATAATTATTTTTTTCTATAAAATAGTTTTTATCGTATAAAAGCGCCAAAACATAAAAAAATGATATAAATGAGGTGTCGCTGTAATCGTACTGACCCGAAGAATAAAACTGCTTCATCAATTTTACCAAACGCGGAACGGTATAAACGCCTCCCCCAAAAGAAATTCATGAATAGCTGGTTTTTGGTCATTCTGCCTCACAAAAATCGGAATAAAAAGCGATCAAAAAATGTCACGTGCCCGAAAATGTTACCAATAAAAACATCAACTCGTCCCGCAAAAAACAAGACCTCACATGACTCTGTGGACCAAAATATAGAAAAATTATAGCTCTCAAAATGTGGTAACGCAAAAAACGCAAAAAATATTTTTTGCAATAAAAAGCGTCTTTCAGTGTGTGACGGCTGCCAATCATAAAAATCCGCTAAAAAACCCGCTATAAAAGTAAATCAAACCCCCCTTCATCACCCCCTTAGTTAGGGAAAAATTAAAAAAATGTATTTATTTCCATTTTCCCATTAGGGCTAGGGTTAGAGTTAGGGCTAGGGTTAGGGCTAGGGTTAGGGCTAGGGTTAGGGCTAGGGTTAGGGCTAGGGTTAGGGTTAGGGTTAGGGCTAGGGTTAGGGCTAGGGTTAGGGTTAGGGCTACGGTTAGGGCTACGGTTAGGGTTAGGGCTAGGGTTAGGGTTAGGGCTAGGGTTAGGGTTAGGGCTAGGGTTAGGGTTGAGGCTAGGGTTAGGGTTAGGGTTAGGGCTAGGGTTAGGGCTAGGGCTAGGGTTAGGGTTAGGGCTAGGGTTAGGGCTAGGGTTAGGGCTAGGGTTAGGATTAGGGTTAGGGCTAGTGTTAGGGCTAGGGCTACAGTTTGGGTTGGGGCTAAAGTTACAGTTAGGGTTTAGATTACATTTACGGTTGGGAATAGGGTTGGGATTAGGGTTAGGGGTGTGTCAGGGTTAGAGGTGTGGTTAGGGTTACTGTTGGGATTAGGGTTATGGATGTGTTTGGATTAGGGTTTCAGTTATAATTGGGGGGTTTCCACTGTTTAGGCACATCAGGGGCTCTCCAAACGCGACATGGCGTCCGATCTCAATTCCAGCCAATTCTGCGTTGAAAAAGTAAAACAGTGCTTCTTCCCTTCCGAGCTCTCCCGTGTGCCCAAACAGGGGTTTACCCCAACATATGGGGTATCAGCGTACTCAGGACAAATAGGACAACAACTTTTGGGGTCCAATTTCTCCTGCTACCCTTGGGAAAATACAAAACTCGGGGCTAAAACATATTTTTTGTGGGAAAAAAAAATATTTTCTATTTTCACGGCTCTGCGTTATAAACTGTAGTGAAACACTTGGGGGTTCAAAGTTCTCACAACACATCTAGATTAGTTCCCTGGGGGGTCTAGTTTCCAATATGGGGTCACTTGTGGGGGGTTTCTACTGATAAGGTACATTAGGGGTTCTGCAAACGCAATGTGACGTCTGCAGACCATTCCATCTAAGTCTGCATTCCAAATGGCGCTCCTTCCCTTCCGAGCTCTGCCATGCGCTCAAACGTTGGTTTCCCCCAACATACGGGGTATCAGCGTACTCAGGACAAATTGGACAACAACTTTTGGGGTCGAATTTCTCCTCTTACCCTCGGGAAAATACAAAACTGGGGGCTAAAAAATAATTTTGGGGGGAAAGATTTTTTTTTTTAATTTTCACGGCTCTGCGTTACAAACTGTAGTGAAACACTTGGGGGTTCAAAGCTATCACAACACATCTAGATGAGTTCCTTAGGGGGTCTAGTTTCCAAAATGGTGTCACTTGTGGGAGGTTTCTACTGTTTAGGTACATTAGGGGCTCTGCAAATGCAATGTGACACCTGCAGACCATTCCATCTAAGTCCTCATTCCAAATGGAGCTCCTTCCCTTCCGAGCCCTCCCATGCGCCCAAACAGTGGTTCCCCCCCACATATGGGGTATCAGCGCACTCAGGACAAATTGGACAACAATTTGTGGGGTCGAATTTCTCCTGTTACCCTCGGGAAAATACAAAACTGGGGGCTAAAAAATTATTTTTGTGGGAAAAAATTTTTGTTTTATTTTTACGGCTCTCCATTATAAACTTCTGTGAAGCCCTTGGTGGGTCAAAGCGCTCAGCACACATCTAGATAAGTTCCTAAGGGGGTCTACTTTCCAAAATGGTGTCACTTGTGGGGGGTTTCTACTGTTTAGGTACATTAGGGGCTCTGCAAACGCAATGTGACACCTGCAGACCATTCCATCTAAATCTGCATTCAAATGGCACTCCTTCCCTTCTGAGCCCTCCCATGTGCCCAAACAGTGGTTCCCCCCACATATGGTGTATCATCGCACTCAGGACAAATTGGGCAACAAATTTTGGGGTCCAATTTCTCCTGTTACCCTCAGGAAAATACAAAACTGGGGGCTAAAAAAATAATTTTTGTGGGAAAAAAATTTTGTTTTATTTTTACGGCTCTGCATTATAAACTTCTGTGAAGCACTTGGTGGGTCAAAGTGCTCACCACACCTCTAGATAAGTTCCTTAGGGGGTCTACTTTCCAAAATGGTGTCATTTGTGGGGGTTTCAATGTTTAGGCACATCAGTGGCTCTTCAAACGCAACATGGCGTCCCATCTCAATTCCTGTCAATTTTGCTTTGAAAAGTCAAACAGCGCTCCTTCCCTTCCGAGCTCTCCCATCCACCCAAACAGTGGTTTACCCCCACATATGGGGTATCAGCGTACTCAGGACAAATTGTACAACAACTTTTGGGGTCCAATTTCTTCTCTTACCCTTGGGAAAATAAAAAATTGGGGGCGAAAAGATAATTTTTGTGAAAAAATATGATTTTTTATTTTTACGGTTCTACATTACAAACTTCTGTGAAGCACTTGTTGGGTCAAAGTGCTCACCACACCTCTAGATAAGTTCCTTAGGGGGTCTACTTTCCAAAATGGTGTCACTTGTGGGGGGTTTCAATGTTTAGCCACATCAGGGGCTCTCCAAACGAAACATGGCGTCCCATCTCAATTCCAGTCAATTTTGCATTGAAAAGTCAAATGGCACTCCTTCGCTTCCGAGTTCTGCCATGCGCCCAAACAGTGGTTTACCCCCACATGTGGGGTATTGGCATACTCAGGACAAATTGTACAACAATGTTTGGGGTCCATTTTCTCCTGTTACCCTTGGTAAAATAAAACAAATTGGAGCTGAATTAAACTTTTTGTGAAAAAAAGTTAAATGTTCATTTTTATTTAAACATTCAAAAAATTCCTGTGAAGCACCAGAAGAGTTAATAAACTTCTTGAATATGGTTTTGAGCACCTTGAGGGGTGTAGTTTTTAGAATGGTGTCACACTTGGGTATTTTCTATCATATAGACCCCTCAAAATGACTTCAAATGAGATGTGGTCCCTAAAATAAAACGGTGTTGTAGAAATGAGAAATTGCTGGTCAACTTTTAACCCTTATAACTCCCTAACAAAAAAAAATTTTGGTTCCAAAATTGTGCTGATGTGAAGTAGACATGTGCGAAATGTTACTTATTAAGTATTTTGTGTGACATATCTCTGTGATTTAATTGCATAAAAATTCAAATTTGGAAAATTGCGAAATTTTCATAATTTTTGCCAAATTTCCGTTTTTTTCACAAATAAACGCAGGTACTATCAAATAATTTTTACCATTGTCATGAAGTACAATATGTCACGAGAAAACAATGTCAGAATCACCAGGATCCATTGAAGCGTTCCAGAGTTATAACCTCATAAAGGGACAGTGGTCAGAATTGTAAAAATTGGCCCGGTCATTAACATGCAAACCACCCTTGGGGGTAAAGGGGTTAATATATATATCTCAGAATGCAGCTGAATAGTATTCCTAATTAGTCCATATAAATAGAAAAATATGTAGAAACCCAAAGTTTTGATAAGTGTATGAAAATACACCAATATTAACTATTTGTGCTATTTTAGGTGTAAAATTGGCCTATATGTATAGCAGTCAGGAGTTGGGGCGATGAAATATGTGTTACAAGCGTAGTGAATTGCAGATATATTCTACAGTGTATGTCATTTTGAGAAATGTGTGGCATAACCAATTACCTATTACGGCCACATTTCTATGCAGTGTATTTTAGAACCACTGTTTCTGGCTGCAGACTGTAATGTGTAAGGTTTCTCATTTTTATATATTGTATTTTATAACACACCATGCCGTTTATATAATAATCACAGTTGTGTCTCTACAGGACAACGTGGCTTACAAAGACAGTTCAATAATATAAGTGTGAAACTGACAGACAAGCACAGCTGTGTCTCTACAGGACATGCCGGTCACTAGACAGCCAGAGTTTCTGTGGGGGAGATATACTGACAGAGGTTCTGTTGACCCAAAAAACCGGTGTAGAACGTACACAGAGAGCAACTTACAATATTTACTAAGGTAGCGGAAATGAGTTTACTGCAGTTATCAGAGCATTGTATTTTATTTGACAGCCACAAGTCACACAGGTCATGATGATAGTGTATTTGCAGCATGTTATTTGGAAATAAAGAATCCTTTTTTGTATTCGCCCGCATTTTATATAAAATCTGCATAAAAAATCTTCTTGGCTGCACCAAAACACATAAGAAACAAATGTATAACTTTTAGCGCTGCCGCATCCGCAGATATTATTTCAGCGTTCTTTAATTCTACATTATTTTATCACATATTAATTTCACAACTTTTATATGATATTTATAACACATTCTCATTTATAAGGGATTTATAACACAATATTGTAAAATCATTTATTGGTTCGCGGCCTTACTAATATCCTTTGAAAATAAATTCAGCATTATTATTCCATGCCGTAACATTTCTATTCTGCAGCCGCCTGTTTAGTAAAAATTCAGCATTCTTTTTATATCTTTGGTTTATATTATATTAGCTTTTTGATAATCCCGGGAGTGCCATCTATCTAACCCTAGTATTTTTGTTATCTCAAAAGGGTGTGACACAGTCACATATATTATTCCAGCATTCTTTAATTCTACATTATTTTAGCACATATTAATTTCACAACTTTTATATGATATTTATAACACTCATTTTATATGAGTTTTCTAACACATTCTCACGGGGATATTATATATATATATATATTTTGTGTTATGCACCATTATTTGACACTGTAATTCGCATTTTATATGCCGCTGCTTTTTCTTGTTTTTTGTGTAAAAATCTCTGCCAGACAGGCACAGCTGTATCTCTACAAGACATGCGGGACACACCAGAGACATTGGAAATTGGGGTTTATAATGTCGAATTCAGAAAATAATCATTTTATATTGAATGACTAATGATTTCTATAGGCCTACTTTACTATGAAATTATGCATAAAAAATCTTCTTGGTTAACCCAAAACCGTAAGAAACAAACGTATAACTTTTAGCTCGAACACATCAGCATATATTATTACAGTTTTTGGCTGAATTAAAAATTATACAGTTATTTCATATTTTTGGGGCTTACTGACAGGAGAAATTATTGATAGAAACCCAGAGTTTTGAGACCTGTATGAAAATACACCAATATTAACTATTTGTGCTATTTTAGGCACAAATTTGGTCTATATGCATAACAGGCAGGAGTTGGGGCGAAGAAATATGTGTTACATGCGTAGTGAATTTCAAATATATTCTGAAGTGTATGGCATTTTGAGAAATGTGTAGCATAACCAATTACCTATCACGGTCACTAGATGGCAGAATATCATATTAATTATACATTGGGGTTTACTTTTGGAAGCTTATAAAGGCGGTGTGTATGTGCACAGGATGACTTATTTTGTTTTTTATAGTCACTAATATCCATATTAAATGACTCTTTAGCTTTATGAGTAAGAGACATCCTACAAATAGAATCCTTTTCCCTAGTAGTTTTATATTCTATGTCTGATATATTTCTACACAAAGCTACAAAACTATTTTGTAGTTTATAATGTATCACAGTAGTTTCATGTGAAGTTACATCTTAGGTTCTGTTCAGACTATTGTAATATCTGTAGCTTAAAATAGAGCCAAATAGCTACTTTCAAACACGGACATACACCATTGATTTTCGTCACAAATGGATCCAATATACACTATATCTCGTGTCACGGTTTATTTTTCCGCGTTACGGTTTAAAGTTATAATCATTTAAATAATAATTTTCTCATTAGATATGTGACTCGCGATATTTATTTTCTTAGGCTAGATCATTTTCAGTTTAACAATACATTTTATCACAAAAATGACCTTATCTGGGGCCCTAGAAACAACCTAGCAGCATTAGTAAGCCCCTTTCTTTTTACATTATCAAGAATCCTTGGGTTAAGATAACGTAAGTTTATATGCATAAAGCATTTAATACAGTGCACCAAACATGATATGGTTTTTGATTTCTATGAACTGTCGCAAACAAATCATATAAGGTTAAAAATATGAATATTATTGAATATAATGTATTACTATTGTTTACAGTATTTTATTTTCCGGGTGTTACTTTTGTTCATGTACTACTGGTTTCTTCCTCAGTTGTGATTTTTACCTTTTCTATATAAATATGGGTAAATGAATTGTCCATTATAGATTTATGGCTCTGTAAAGAGAGAGGAGAATTACAGAAAGGAGATGGCTGCAGGCAAACACACTTCTCCGGTACCTTTGTTTCCTGAACGCATCATTCACTGTGAAATAATGCAAAAATTCATCTTTGTATTGACGGTGGCAGCAACATTTTGCCATTATATGTTTATCGTGTCAATGCTGTCGAGGTCTAAAATGTAATCGCACTATACACTATGTGTGTTGTGTGTGCTGCATGTGTTGTATGTGTTCTGTGTGTTGTGTGTGTGTGTGTGTATGTTTGTCGTGTGTGTTGTATGTGTTGTGTGTGTTTTGCATGTTATGTGTGTTTGTTGTGTGTGTGTGTGTGTTCTGTATGTTGTGTATGTATGTTTGTTGTATGTGTTGTGTGTGTGTGTTTTGTATGTTATGTGTGTTTGTTGTGTGTGGGTTCTGTATTGTGTGTGTGTGTGTTCTGTATGTTGTGTATGTATGTTTGTTGAATGTGTTGTGTGTTTTCTGTATGTTATGTGTGTTTGTTGTGTGTGTGTGTTTGCCTGCAGCCATCTCCTTTCTGTAATTCTCCTCTCTCTTTACAGAGCCATAAATCTATAATGGACAATTCATTTACCCATATTTATATAGAAAAGGTAAAAATCACAACTGAGGAAGAAACCAGTAGTACATGAACAAAAGTAACACCCGGAAAATAAAATACTGTAAACAATAGTAAAACATTATATTCAATAATATTCATATTTTTAACCTTATATGATTTGTTTGCGACAGTTCATAGAAATCAAAAACCATATCATGTTTGGTGCACTATATTAACCCCTTCCCGACCTTTGACGCCACGTAGGCGTCATGAAAGTCGGTGCCATTCCGACCCATGACGCCTATGCGGCGTCATGGAAAGATCGCGTCCCTGCAGATCGGGTGAAAGGGTTAACTCCCATTTCACCCGATCTGCAGGGTCAGGGGGAGTGGTAGTTTAGCCCAGGGGGGGTGGCTTCACCCCCTCGTGGCTACGATCGCTCTGATTGGCTGTTGAAAGTGAAACTGCCAATCAGAGCGATTTGTAATATTTCACCTATTATAACGGGTGAAATATTACAATCCAGCCATGGCCGATGCTGAAATATCATCGGCCATGGCTGGAAATACTAGTGTGCCCCCACCCCACCCCTCCGATCGCCCCCCCACCCCCCCGATCTGGCCGGTACACTGCTCCGGCTCCCCTCCGTCCAGTGCTCCGCTCCCCCCCGTGCTCGTGTCCGCTCCCCCCGTGCTCCAATCACCCCCCCGTGCTCCAATCACCCCCCCTGCACTCCGATCCACCCCCCCCCGTGCTCCGTTCCACCCCCCCGTGCTCCATTCCAGCCCCCCCGTGCTCCGTTCCACGCCCCCCGCGCTCCGTTCCACCCCTCCCGCGCTCCGATTCCCCCCCCCGTGCTCCGATCCCCCCCCCGTGGTCCCCCCCCCCCACCCTATCATACTTACCGATCCAGCCGTGGTCCCGTCCGTCTTCTCCCGGGCGCCGCCATCTTCCAAAATGGCGGGCGCATGCGCAGTGCGCCCGCCGAATCTGCCGGCCGGCAGATTCGTTCCAAAGTGCATTTTGATCACTGAGATATAATCTATCTCAGTGATCAAAATAAAAAAAATAATAAATGACCCCCCCCTTTGTCACCCCCATAGGTAGGGACAATAAAAAAATAAAGAAATTTTTTTTTTTCCACTAATGTTAGAATAGGGTTAGGGTTAGGGGTAGGGTTAGGGGTAGGGTTAGGGTTAGGGTTAGGGTTAGGGCTAGGGGTAGGGGTAGGGTTAGGGTTAGGGGTAGGGGTAGGGTTAGGGGTAGGGTTAGGGGTAGGGTTAGGGTTAGGGGTAGGGTTAGGGCTAGGGTTAGGGTTAGGAATGTGCACACGTATTCTGGTCCTCTGCGGATTTTTCCGCTGCGGATTTGATAAATCCGCAGTGCTAAACCGCTGCGGATTTATGGCGGATTTACCGCGTTTTTTTCTGCGCATTTCACTGCGGTTTTACAATTGCGATTTTCTATTGGAGCAGTTGTAAAACCGCTGCGGAATCCGCACAAAGAAGTGACATGCTGCGGAATGTAAACCGCTGCGTTTCCGTGCAGTTTTTCCGCAGCATGTGTACAGCGATTTTTGTTTCCCATAGGTTTACATTGAACTGTACACTCATGGGAAACTGCTGCGGATCCGCAGCGTGTGCACATACCTTTAGAATTAGGCTATGTGCACACGGTGCGGATTTGGCTGCGGATCCGCAGCAGTGTTCCATCAGGTTTACAGTACCATGTAAACATATGAAAAACCAAATCCGCTGTGCCCATGGTGCGGAAAATACCGCGCGGGAACGCTGCGTTGTATTTTCCGCAGCATGTCAATTCTTTGTGCGGATTCCGCAGCGTTTTACACCTGTTCCTCAATAGGAATCCGCAGGTGAAATCCGCACAAAAAACACTGGAAATCGGCGGAAAATCCGCAGGTAAAACACAGTGCCTTTTACCCGCCGATTTTTCAAAAATGGTGCGGAAATATCTCACACGAATCCGCAACGTGGGCACATAGCCTTAGGGTTAGGGTTGGAATTAGGGTTGTGGTTAGGGTTAGGGGTGTGTTGGGGTTAGTGTTGTGGTTAGGGGTGTGTTGGGGTTAGGGTTGTGATTAGGATTATGGCTACAGTTGGGATTAGGGTTAGGGGTGTGTTGGGGTTAGTGTTGTGATTAGGGTTATGGCTACAGTTGGGATTAGGGTTAGGGGTGTGTTGGGGTTAGTGTTGGAGTTAGAATTGAGGGGTTACCACTGTTTAGGCACATCAGGGGTCTCCAAACGCAACATGGCGCCACCATTGATTCCAGCCAATCTCGTATTCAAAAAGTCAAATGGTGCTCCCTCACTTCCGAGCCCTAACGTGTGCCCAAACAGTGGTTTACCCCCACATATGGGGTATCAGTGTACTCAGGACAAACTGCGCAACAATTACTGGGGTCCAATTTCTCCTGTTACCCTTGTGAATCTAAAAAAATGCTTGCTAAAACATAATTTTTGAGGAAAGAAAAATGATTTTTTATTTTCACGGCTCTGCATTGTAAACGTCTGTGAAGCACTTGGGGGTTCAAAGTGCTCACCACATATCTAGATAAGTTCCTTGGGGGGTCTAGTTTCTAAAATGGGGTCACTTGTGGGGGGTCTCTACTGTTTAGGCACACCAGGGGCTCTGCAAACGCAACGTGACACCCGCAGACCATTCCATCAAAGTCTGCATTTCAAAAGTCACTACTTCCCTTCTGAGCCCCGACGTGTGCCCAAACAGTGGTTTACCCCCACATATGGGGTATCAGCGTACTCAGGAGAAACTGGACAACAACTTTTGGGGTCCAATTTCTCCTGTAACCCTTGGGAAAATAAAAAATTCTGGGCTAAATAATTATTTTTGAGGAAAGAAAACGTATTTATTATTTTCACGGCTCTGCATTATAAACTTCTATGAAGCACTTGGGGGTTCAAAGTGCTCACCACACATCTAGATAAGTTCCTTTCAGGGTCTAGTTTCCAAAATGGGGTCACTTGTGGGGGGTTTCTACTGTTAAGCCACATCAGGGGCTCTGCAAACGCAACGTGACGCCCACAGAGCATTCCATCAAAGTCTGCATTTCAAAACGTCACTACTTCACTTCCGAGCCCCGGCATGTGCCCAAACAGTGATTTACCCCCACATATGGGGTATCAGCGTACTCAGGAGAAACTGGACAACAACTTTTGGGGTCAAATTTCTCCTGTTACCCTTGGGAAAATAAAAAATTGCAGGCTAAAAGATCATTTTTGAGAAAATAATTTTTTTTTTTATTTTCATGGCTCTGCGTTATAAACTTCTGTGAAGCACTTGGGGGTTCAAAGTCCTCACCACACATCTAGATTAGTTCCTTTGGGGGTCTAGTTTCCAAAATGGTGTCATTTCTGGGGGATCTCCAATGTTTAAGCACACAGGGGCTTTCCAAACGTGACATGGTGTCCGCTAATGATTGGAGCTAATTTTCCATTTAAAAAGCCAAATGGCGTGCCATCCCTTCCGAGCCCTGCCGTGCGCCCAAACAGTGGTTTACCCCCACATATGGGGTATCAGCGTACTCAGGACAAACTGGACAACAATATTTGGGGTCCAATTTCTCCCATTATCCTTGGCAAAATAGGAAATTCCAGGCTAAAAAATCATTTTTGAGGAAAGAAAAATTATTTTTTATTTTCATGGCTCTGCGTTATAAACTTCTGTGAAGCACCTGGGGGTTTAAAGTGCTCAATATGCATCTAGATAAGTTCCTTGGGGGGTCTAGTTTCCAAAATGGGGTCACTTGTGGGGGAGCTCCAATGTTAAGGCACACAGGGGGCTCTCCAAACGCGACATGGTGTCCGCTAACAATTGGAGCTAATTTTCCATTCAAAAAGTCAAATGGCGCGCCTTCCCTTCCGAGCCCTGCCGTGTGCCCAAACAGTGGTTTACCCCCACATATGAGGTATCGGCGTACTCGGGAGAAATTGCCCAACAAATTTTATGATCCATTTTATCCTACTGCCCATGTGAAAATGAAAAAATTGAGGCGAAAATAATTTTTTTGTGAAAAAAAAGTACTTTTTCATTTTTACAGATCAATTTGTGAAGCACCTGAGGGTTTAAAGTGCTCACTAGGCATCTAAATAAGTTCCTTGGGGGGTCTAGTTTCCAAAATGGGGTCACTTGTGGGGGAGCGCCAATGTTTAGGCACACAGGAGCTATCCAAACGCGACATGGTGTCCGCTAACGATGGAAATAATTTTTCATTCAAAAAGTCAAATGGCGCTCCTTCCCTTCCGAGCCTTACCATGTGCCCAAACAGTGGTTTACCCCCACATGTGAGGTATTGGTGTACTCAGGAGAAATTGCCCAACACATTTTAGGATCCATTTTATCCTGTTGCCCATGTGAAAATGAAAAAATTGAGGCTAAAAGAATTTTTTTGTGAAAAAAAAGTACTTTTTCATTTTTACGGATCAATTTGTGAAGCACCTGGGGGTTCAAAGTGCTCACTATGCATCTAGATAAGTTCCTTGGGGCGTCTAGTTTCCAAAATGGGGTCATTTGTGGGGGAGCTCCAATTTTTAGGCACACGGGGGCTCTCCAAACGTGACATGGTGTCCGCTAAAGAGTGGAGCCAATTTTTGATTCAAAAAGTCAAATGGCGCTCCTTCCCTTCCAAGCCCTGCCGTGCGCCCAAACAGTGGTTTACCCCCACATATGAGGTATCAGCGTACTCAGGACAAATTGGACAACAACTTTCGTGGTTCAGTTTCTCCTTTTACCATTGGGAAAATAAAAAAATTGTTGCTAAAAGATAATTTTTGTGACTAAAAAGTTAAATGTTCATTTTTTCCTTCCATGTTGCTTCTGCTGCTGTGAAGCACCTGAAGGGTTAATAAACTTCTTGAATGTGGTTTTGAGTACCTTGAGGGGTGCAGTTTTTAGAATGGTGTCACTTTTGGGTATTTTCAGCCATATAGACCCCTCAAACTGACTTCAAATGTGAGGTGGTCCCTAAAAAAAATGGTTTTGTAAATTTCGTTGTAAAAATGACAAATCGCTGGTCAAATTTTAACCCTTATAACTTCCTAACAAAAAAAAATTTTGTTTCCAAAATTGTGCTGATGTAAAGTAAACATGTGGGAAATGTTATTTATTAACTATTTTGTGTCACATATCTCTCTGGTTTAACAGAATAAAAATTCAAAATGTGAAAATTGCGAAATTTTCAACATTTTCGCCAAATTTCCGTGTTTATCACAAATAAATGCAGAATTTATTGACCTAAATTTACCACTAACATGAAGCCCAATATGTCACGAAAAAACAATCTCAGAACCGCTAGGATCCGTTGAAGCGTTCCTGAGTTATTACCTCATAAAGGGACACTGGTCAGAATTGCAAAAAACGGCAAGGTCTTTAAGGTCAAAATAGGCTGGGTCTTGAAGGGGTTAAATGCTTTATGCATATAAACTTACGTTATCTTAACCCAAGGATTCTTGATAATGTAAAAAGAAAGGGGCTTACTAATGCTGCTAGGTTGTTTCTAGGGCCCCAGATAAGGTCATTTTTGTGATAAAATGTATTGTTAAACTGAAAATGATCTAGCCTAAGCAAATAAATATCGCGAATCACATATCTAATGAGAAAATTATTATTTAAATGATTATAACTTTAAACCGTAACGCGGAAAAATAAACCGTGACACGAGATATAGTGTATATTGGATCCATTTGTGACGAAAATCAATGGTGTATGTCCGTGTTTGAAAGTAGCTATTTGGCTCTATTTTAAGCTACAGATATTACAATAGTCTGAACAGAACCTAAGATGTAACTTCACATGAAACTACTGTGATACATTATAAACTACAAAATAGTTTTGTAGCTTTGTGTAGAAATATATCAGACATAGAATATAAAACTACTAGGGAAAAGGATTCTATTTGTAGGATGTCTCTTACTCATAAAGCTAAAGAGTCATTTAATATGGATATTAGTGACTATAAAAAACAAAATAAGTCATCCTGTGCACATACACACCGCCTTTATAAGCTTCCAAAAGTAAACCCCAATGTATAATTAATATGATATTCTGCCATCTAGTGACCGTGATAGGTAATTGGTTATGCTACACATTTCTCAAAATGCCATACACTTCAGAATATATTTGCAATTCACTACGCATGTAACACATATTTTTTCGCCCCAACTCCTGCCTGTTATGCATATAGACCAAATTTGTGCCTAAAATAGCACAAATAGTTAATATTGGTGTATTTTCATACAGGTCTCAAAACTCTGGGTTTTTATCAATAATTTCTCCTGTCAGTAAGCCCCAAAAATATGAAATAACTGTATAATTTTTAATTCAGCCAAAAACTGTAATAATATATGCTGATGTGTTCGAGCTAAAAGTTATACGTTTGTTTCTTACGGTTTTGGGTTAACCAAGAAGATTTTTTATGCATAATTTCATAGTAAAGTAGGCCTATAGAAATCATTAGTCATTCAATATAAAATGATTATTTTCTGAATTCGACATTATAAACCCCAATTTCCAATGTCTCTGGTGTGTCCCGCATGTCTTGTAGAGATACAGCTGTGCCTGTCTGCCAGAGATTTTTACACAAAAAACAAGAAAAAGCAGCGGCATATAAAATGCAAATTACAGTGTCAAATAATGGTGCATAACACAAAATATATATATATATATATATATATAATATCCCCGTGAGAATGTGTTAGAAAACTCATATAAAATGAGTGTTATAAATATCATATAAAAGTTGTGAAATTAATATGTGCTAAAATAATGTAGAATTAAAGAATGCTGGAATAATATATGTGACTGTGTCACACCCTTTTGAGATAACAAAAATACTAGGGCTAGATAGATGGCACTCCCGGGATTATCAAAAAGCTAATATAATATAAACCAAAGATATAAAAAGAATGCTGAATTTTTACTAAACAGGCGGCTGCAGAATAGAAATGTTACAGCATGGAATAATAATGCTGAATTTATTTTCAAAGGATATTAGTAAGGCCGCGAACCAATAAATGATTTTACAATATTGTGTTATAAATCCCTTATAAATGAGAATGTGTTATAAATATCATATAAAAGTTGTGAAATTAATATGTGATAAAATAATGTAGAATTAAAGAACGCTGGAATAATATCTGCGGATGCGGCAGCGCTAAAAGTTATACATTTGTTTCTTACGTGTTTTGGTGCAGCCAAGAAGATTTTTTATGCAGATTTTATATAAAATGCGGGCGAATACAAAAAAGGATTCTTTATTTCCAAATAACATGCTGCAAATACACTATCATCATGACCTGTGTGACTTGTGGCTGTCAAATAAAATACAATGCTCTGATAACTGCAGTAAACTCATTTCCGCTACCTTAGTAAATATTGTAAGTTGCTCTCTGTGTACGTTCTACACCGGTTTTTTGGGTCAACAGAACCTCTGTTAGTATATCTCCCCCACAGAAACTCTGGCTGTCTAGTGACCGGCATGTCCTGTAGAGACACAGGTGTGCTTATCTGTCAGTTTCACACTTATATTAATGAAATGTCTTTGTAAGCCACGTTGTCCTGTAGAGACACAACTGTGATTATTATATAAACGGCATTGTGTGTTATAAAATACAATATATAAAAATGAGAAACCTTACACATTACAGTCTGCAGCCAGAAACAGTGGTTCTAAAATACACTGCATAGAAATGTGGCCGTAATAGGTAATTGGTTATGCCACACATTTCTCAAAATGACATACACTGTAGAATATATCTGCAATTCACTACGCTTGTAACACATATTTCATCGCCCCAACTCCTGACTGCTATACATATAGGCCAATTTTACACCTAAAATAGCACAAATAGTTAATATTGGTGTATTTTCATACACTTATCAAAACTTTGGGTTTCTACATAATTTTCTATTTATATGGACTAATTAGCACTACTATTCAGCTGCATTCTGAGATATATATATATTAATGTACACTCTGCACGCCATCATGCCTGAACAAAACAGAAATGTAGATTTTTTGCGAATTTATTAAAAAGAAAACTGAAATATCACACGGTCATAAGTATTCAGACCCTTTGCACAGTATTGAGTGCAATATTACACTCAGTCATGCCGCCTGTTACTGTATACCGGCTGTAATCCACATATAGTCTGTAAAAGTGCGAATTACAGTGCCATGTAAATACACGCCTAAGGTATAAGCATAATTATAGGAATTTGTAAGTTTCCAAAAGTAAACCCCAATGTATAATTAATATGATATTCTGCCATCTAGTGGCCGTAATAGGTAATTGGTTATGCCACACATTTCTCAAAATGACATACACTGTAGAATATATCTGCAATTCACTACGCTTGTAACACATATTTCATCGCCCCAACTCCTGTCTGCTATACATATAGGCCAAAGTTACGCCTAAAATAGCACAAATAGTTAATATTGGTGTATTTTCATACACTTATCAAAACTTTGGGTTTCTACATAATTTTCTATTTATATGGCCTAATTAGCAATACTATTCAGCTGCATTCTGAGATATGTATATTAATGTACACTCTGCACGCCATCATGCCTGAACAAAACAGAAATGTAGATTTTTTGTGAATTTATTAAAAAGAAAAACTGAAATATCACACGGACATAAGTATTGAGACCCTTTGCACAGTATTGAGTGCAATATTACACTCAGTCATGCCGGCTGTTACTGTATACCGGCTGTAATCCACATATAGTCTGTAAAAGTGCGAATTACAGTGCCATGTAAATACACGCCTAAGGTATAAGCATAATGGGGGCAGCACGGTGGCTCAGTGGTTAGCACTGCAGCCTTGCAGCGCTGGAGTCCTGGGTTCTAACCCCACCAAGGACAACATCTGCAAAGAGTTTGCATGTTCTCTCCGTGTTTGCGTGGGTTTCCTCCGGGTACTCCGGTTTCCTCCCACATTCCAAAGACATACTGATAGGGATTCTAGATTGTGAGCCCCATCAGGGATAGCGATGATAATGTGTGCAAAACTGTAAAGCGCTGCGGAATATGTTAGCGCTATATAAAAATAAAGATTATTATAAAATAAAGATTATTATTAAATTATAGATAGCGCAGTCAGCTGAGAAATTAATTGAGAAACGAGGCCGGTGGTACCGCTCAGCGATCTGCAGTAATTCAATATAAAATGGCTATTTTCATCATATGATAAAATAATGCAGAATTAAAGAAAGCTGTAATAATATATGTGGATGTGCCATCGCTAAATAGAAAAATGTTAGTAATTCAATATAAAATGGCTATTTTCATCATATGATAAAATAATGCAGAATTAAAGAAAGCTGTAATAATATATGTGGATGTGGCATCGCTAAATAGAAAAATGTTAGTAATTCAATATAAAATGGCTATTTTCATCATGTGATAAAATAACGCAGAATTAAAGAAAGCTGTAATAATATATGTGGATGTGACATCGCTAAATAGAAAAATGTTAGTAATTCAATATAAAATGGCTATTTTCATCATATGATAAAATAATGCAGAATTAAAGAAAGCTGTAATAATATATGTGGATGTGGCATCGCTAAATAGAAAAATGTTAGTAATTCAATATAAAATGGCTATTTTCATCATGTGATAAAATAATGCAGAATTAAAGAAAGCTGTAATAATATATGTGGATGTGACATCGCTAAATAGAAAAATGTTAGTAATTCAATATAAAATGGCTATTTTCATCATGTGATAAAATAATGCAGAATTAAAGAAAGCTGTAATAATATATGTGGATGTTGCAGCGCTAAAATAGAAAAATGTTAAAAATGTTAGTAATTCACGTGTCGTTATCAGATACCGCAAAGATCCATTTGTCAGCATCATGCTGTTAGCTAACTTAAAATGTGCTTCCTGGAATTTTATAGTATTGAAATGTCTAAACACAAATAAGTTTTCTAAGAAAGCGAATACAAAAAAACAAATAACCCTCAGATGACAGCTACAGGACACAATAACTTTTCTGTTTGTGAAAATAAACATTTATTGGTAAAGCGATTACAACAGCAATTGACCTAGGCTTTATAAACCTCTGACCCGCAAATAACCCTACCATTTAGTTAATGTTCAGTAGGACCACAAATAAACAGCTTGGTGTGTTATAAGTTCTGGACTATATGAATACACTGAATAAAACACAGCTTGCAGAATCAAACTCTGGCTACGTATAAAATCTAATATAAAACAAATGAGAAAGGTGTTATAAACCACGTGTAAAATAAATACACGACTAGGCTATAATTATAAACATGTGTTATATAAGTTCTCCACTATATCTGTACACTGTGAATAAAATACAGCTTACAGAATCAAACTCGAGCTACGTATAAAAATATAAAACAAATACGTGAATAATATCAAACTGCAACAAATTAAAGTATATCAAACGATATCAAAAGGGGAAATCAGCCAGCCTCAGGGACAGCTGGCTGACAGGAGGAGGGGAGGGGTTACACACTTTGATACACTTTGATAGGGGCGGGGCACCTGTCAGATTGAGTTTGACGGATCATGGCTATTATACACTACTCACGCTCTGTGGCAGCCTCTTATTGGTCCTTCTAGGAAGGTCCTGTACGTGCTGCAACTATTTAAGGCTCGCATGGCCGCACGGCCATGCGCTAGTATCATTCTATGTTATGTGCTTTGCGCCAGTGTGGTCATGTGAGTTTGTGTTCAGGGACCCGGCTGAAATAAGCCCCTAGAATGCTGGCACCTCCGGTGAAGAGTTTTTGTGTGCATGCATGACCACTGACTGCTCTCAGTTGGGTAGTTAGCCTGTGCCACTGTGAAAGTTAAACAGGGCGCAGTGCTTTGAGTTCACGGCTACTCTGTGAAGTAACAGAGTTAGCTCATACCGCCATATAGTTCCGCCATTTACTAGCAGCAGGTTCTCCTGCACGGTGGACCCCGGGCTGCGAACACATCTATTATAATAAAACCTCTATATATATACTCGGTGCGTTCCGCTAGCCCTAACAAGGGAGCATTTTCACATCTGTGGGTAAAATTGCAAAAGTTTTGGTAGCTGGCAACCCACAGGAGCGCAATATCTCCCTGAATTATGGATATATCATATTCAGTTGTGGTAACTATAGAATGCTTGAAGGATGTTCAGTAGGATGATAGCCATATTGTTTCCCTAGGAAGTTTCTGTGTAAAAATATGACCCACAGCAGAAATGTGCTTTTAGTGGTTCTGGTGCTGTATTTATTTGGTTTTGGTTTTTCACTTGTTCACTCTGGTGTTTTACTCGTTAATAGAGATGAGTGGTGTTCGAGTCGAACTGTTCGCCAATTTCAAATTCGAGCTGTTTTGGGCGGTGTTCGAGTCGTTAGACAAACTCGAACAATTTGCTTAAAATTTGGCTGTTCGAGTTTCTGTTCGATAACTGTTCGTTCACCAAAAGCCTAACTAGATTTGCACATTAAAACTGTTTATCATTGTTAATAGACTGTTTCAGTGTATAGTTGGCGGGGGGGCGGGGGATAGATCTGTGCTGAAATAATGCCGATCTCCATTTTATTTTTCTTTCCCGCATTTACAGTGGGGTGGTGCAGTCTCTCAGCCTATCAGCAGTGCACACACACACAGCAATGTGCATGTGATGCACACAAGCAAGGGCATGTGTCATTGGCTGTGTATGTCACATGTCCTAGCCCTATAAGAACCAGCCATTTGCCCCGTCGCCACCATTTCCTCACTGCTGCAGCTTAGTGTTAGACGGCACCACTGCTGCTGTGGGCACTATACAGTCTTAAGAGTGTATTTTTGGAGCGAATTTTTAGAGAGATAGGTTTAGGGAGTCGGGAGGAGTCGAGACTAGTTGTAATATCAACCCTTTTCAGGGTAGGTTACAGCAGTTCATAGCACTGTTTGCCAGGCAGGTCTGTGCCAGTGCTGTGCAAGTGTTTGTCACAGCATTTGGTGTAATCTAGCTCAGCCAATCATTTGGGCTAGTAGCATTGTCAGATAGTCATCTGAGTAGCCCACCTGTGAAGCTAGCTACACCGCCTGTGTATCTCAATTTTTACTGCATCTAACCCAGTTAATAGTTTTGGGACTAGGAGCAGTGTCTGCACATCAGAAGAGTAGCCCGCCTGTGAAAATAACTACACCGCCTGTGTATCTCAATTTTTACTGCATCTAATCCAGTTAATAGTTTTGGGCCTAGGAGCAGTGTCTGCACGTCAGCAGAGTAGCCCGCCTGTGAAACTAACTATACCGCCTGTATATCTCTATTTTTACTGCATCTAATCCAGTTAATATTTTTGGGCCTAGGAGCAGTGTCTGCACATCAGCAGAGTTGCCCACCTGTGAAGCTAACTACACCGCCTGTGTATCTAAATTTTTACTGCATCTAACCCAGTTAATATTTTTGGGCCTTGGAGCAGTGTCTGCACGTCAGCAGAGTAGCCCGCCTGTGAAACTAACTATACCGCCTGTGTATCTCAATTTTTACTGCATCTAATCCAGTTGATAGTTTAGGGCCTAGGAGCAGTGTCTGCACGTCAGCAGAGTAGCCCGCCTGTGAAACTAACTATACCGCCTGTGTATCTAAATTTTTACTGCATCTAACCCAAGTAATATTTTTGTGCCTAGGAGCAGTGTCTGCACGTCAGCAGAGTAGCCCGCCTGTGAAACTAACTACACCGCCTGTGTATCTAAATTTTTACTGCATCTAACCCAAGTAATATTTTTGGGCCTAGGAGCAGTGTCTGCACGTCAGCAGAGTAGCCCGCCTGTGAAACTAACTATACCGCATGTGTATCTCTATTTTTACTGCATCTAATCCAGTTAATAGTTTTGGGCCTAGGAGCAGTGTCTGCACGTCAGCAGAGTAGCCTGCCTGTGAAACAAACTATACCGCCTGTGTATCTTAATTTTCACTGCATCTAATCCAGTTATTAGTTTTGGGCCTAGTACAACAGTTTGGCCACTCAGTTCTGCTCGGTTTTCCTCCATTGGTTGTTGTGCCAACAACTACAGATACAGAGTTGCCAATTAGTTAAGCACTAAAATGAGTGGCAAAAAGCCTGCTGCTGGTGGAAAGGGGAATAGGCATGTTGGAAAGGGAAAAAAAGGTTGTGTCCATGGGCTAGGTGGTCAAGCAACAGTAACATCTGCAGAAGAAAGACCATCTCTCAGCCAAAGTAAGATGTCTACTTCTTTTTGTGGACAATCTGATATGATCCCTTTCTTACGACCATCGCTACAAGCATCGCCAAAAATTCCAGATGAGGCACAAAAACAGCAGGTGCTTGAACGGATATCAAGTGCTCGCTCAAGTGGGCTCTCCTCCATGTCAATTTCAACATCACAGCTACTCCAGTCCTCAGAGTTGTCACCCCAATCGCACTTGCTTCCTCACAGCTCCCAAGTCTCCAGCCAAGCATGGGGTAACACACATGGTTGAGTCTGTAGAGCTTTTTACGCATACTATAGCCTGGGAATCAGAGGCCTGCTCCAGAGCTTCTGTGAATCCAGAAAAGGAAATGATCTGCACTGATGCCCAGAAGCTTTGTGAGTCGGATCCAGGCCCATATGAAGAAGGTTCTGAGCATAATGTAGACCCTCATTCCCAAACTGTAACTCCTGTTGGTGGAGACAATGAGGAAGATGATGATGAGACTGAGATACCTGATTGGAACGAAAACTTGACTTTTCGGTCGGGGCAGGAAGAGGTTGGCTCTGAGGACGATGGGTGTGAGAACACACAGGATGATGATGACAAAGTTGTAGACCCCACTTACTGTCAACGCCCAGTCCGCCAGTCCATGAGGTCAGCAGGGGAGGTGGAGGAGGATGTTAGTGACGAGTCTGACGACGAGGTAACGGTGCGCCTTCCTGGACAGAGACGGAGTACTGGAAGCATGTCAACAACTGCATCCTCAACCCCAACTGTGCCTCAGACCAGAAGTCGTGGTGGCTCTTCAGGTCGCACGGGCTCGAAGCCTTGCATAGCCTGGGCATTTTTTGACATTGCAAAGGATGACCCAACTCATGTTGTCTGTAAGATTTGTCAACAAAATCTCAGTAGAGGACAAAAAATGACTAGCTTGATTACTTCATGCATGAACCGTCACATGGATATGAGACATAAGTTGCAGTGGGAAGTTCACTGTGCTACAATGCGGCCTAGTGGTCTGGGTCAACCACCGTCTGCCCCATCAAGTGCATCCGCGTCCTCTTCATCCTCTGTGACTGTGGGGACAGCAGTCACACATGGTTTTGGACGCAGACCTTACACTTTTTTACCCGCAACAGCCAGTGTGATTGGCAGGTCGTCAGGACATTTGCAAGTGGAAACACCTGCTGTTGTTGAGCGCTCTCCGACATCGACACCACATTTTGATCAAGGCAACATAACATCTCGGCCTAAACCTTCCTCACAGGACACAGAGGATTTTCGAGACCTTATGTCCATCGCAGTGCCCCAGTACCAGATGCCCAGTCGCCACTACTTCTCAAAGAAAGCTGTTCCTGCACTACACAAGCATGTCACACACAACATCACCGCTTCCTTGAGAAACTCTGTGTGTGACAGGGTGCATTTCACCACAGACACTTGGATGAGTAGACATGGACAGGGGCGTTACATGTCGGTGACTGGGCACTGGGTAACTATGGCGACATAAGGAGAAGGGGCTGCTGTCCAAGTCTTGCCGTCCCCATGAGTTGCTTGTCGATCCTCTGTATCTAGAAGTTTCTCCAATGCTTCTGCCTCCTCAACCTCCTCTCGGTCCTCCACCTGCACCCAAAGCTTGTCTGGTAATGCCACCCGCGTTGTAACTGCGCAGAAGGAATCCTGCACACCTCCTCACTATGCTGTCACCAGGGCTCAATGGCATCAGGCAGTGTTTACATTGAAATGTCTTGGAAATGTGAGTCACACAGCTGAGGAGTTGTGGTCAGCTCTGGAGACCGAGCTCCATCAATGGTTGTCTCTACTGAACCTGCAGCCAGGGAAGGCTGTGTGCGACAATACTGCAAACCTGGGTGCGGCCCTTCGTCGGGGCAATGTCACACACATGCCTTGTATGGCTCACGTTTTGAACCTGGTTGTCCAGCAATTTTTATCCCACTATCCAGGACTAGATGGGCTTCTGCAGAGGGCACGGTCGCTGTGTGCTCAGTTCCGCCGTTCGCATCCCGCAGCTCAACGACTTACATCTCTACAGAAGTCGTTGGGCCTGCCAGTTCATCGGCTGAAATGCGATGTGCCCACACGATGGAATTCAACTTTGCACATGTTGCAGCGACTGTGGCAGCACCGACGAGCCCTGGTGCAATACGTTATGACGTATAGCCTGGGCCAATGAGATCAAGAGGTGTGGCAAATCACGCTGCAGGAGTGGTCTCAGATCAGGGACCTATGAACCCTTCTGCACAGTTTTGAAATAGCAACGAAGATGTTTAGTGCTGACGACGCCATTATCAGCATGACCATTCCGGTGATTTACATGCTGGAGCACACCTTACACAGTGTTCGGAGTCAGGTGGTGGAACAAGAGGAGAAGGAGGAGGAACAAGAGGAGTCGTATGCGGAAGGGATAATATCTCGAAGGTTGGCAGCACCAAGGCGGCTGGCATTGGAGGCTGGGGGAGAGGGATTAGCGAGGGCACATGGTAGCAGCCAAACTGTTGAGGAAGGTGCAGGAGGCGAGGAAGAAGTGGAGGACAAACTGGCACTGGGCATGGAAGACTCATCAGATGAGGGAGACCTTGATCAAATTTCTGTTGTGCGAGGTTGGGCGGAGAGGGCAGACGAAGGAAGCATGATTCTCACCTCACCACCACCAAGACAACAAGGACTTGGTCCTCCTTAATGCGCAAGACACATGAGTGCCTTCTTGCTGCACTACCTGCAACATGACCCTCGGTTTGTCAGAATCCGAAGTAATGCCGACTATTGGGTTGCCACACTCTTAGATCCCCGGAACAAAAGTAAATTTGGTGAAATAATTCCTGCCATAGAAAGGGATTCACGCATGCAGGAGTATCAGCAGAGACTGTTACAGAATCTAACATCTGCTTTTCCACAAAACACCAGTGGTGCATGTAGTGAATCTCTGAGTTCTAACTTGCCAACTGAGGGACTATCGAGTCATCAATCAAACCGTAACAGTAGCATCATATCTGGTGGTAACAGCAATTTTTTCTAGTCGATTCAAGATTTTTTTAGACCATCCTTTGCAAGGCCACAGGAGACAAGAAGTCTGACGCACAGTCAATGCCTAGAGAGGATGGTACAAGAGTATCTCCAAGTTAACATCAATGCCATGACTGTGGAACTGGACTCTTGCTCATTTTGGGCTTCCAATCTTGAAAAATGGCCTGAGCTCGCCACTCATGCCTTGGAGATCTTGTCGTGCCCCGCAGCCAGCGTTCTCTCTGAACGTGTGTTCAGCTCTGCTGGTGGTGTGCTGACAGATAAGCGCACGTGGCTGTCCAGTGACAATGTAGACAGACTAACGTTCATCAAGATGAACAAATCCTGGATCCGCAAGGACTTTTCTACCCCTGTGTCATCTTGGAGAGACTAAAAGCTTGATGATTTTTGAAAATCACCTCACCAACCATTTTAAAAAAACTCTGGCGAAATTGATGCCACTTAAGTGGTGTCTGTAGCCGAATTTTTGGAAGAAATGGAGACTCTTTATTTAGTCCCCTTGCTGAGTTTTACATGACGTTGCCATCGTCAATTCCAGGTGGGTGGGGTCATCTGCAGAGTTGTTTACTCATACTATGGCCTGGGATTCAGAGGTCTGCTCCAAAGCTTCAGTGTCTGCTAGTCAGCAGAGTAGCCCAGTCACCCACCGCCTGTTTACCTAAGTACTATTTTTAACGGCATCTGGCCCAGGAAATCCTTTTGGGCCTAGTAGAATTTAGTGATACTCAGCAGCGTACCCCACCCATGAAGCAAGCTACACCACCTGTTTACCTAACTACTATTTTGTAACGGCATCTAGCCCAGGAAATCCTTTTTGGGCCGAGTAGAATTTGGTGCTACTCAGCAGCGTACTTCACCCATGAAGCAAGCTACACCGCCTGTTTACCTAAGTACTATTTTGTAACGGCTTCTAGCCCAGGAAATCCTTTTGGGCCTAGTAGAATTTAGTGCTACTCAGCAGCGTACCGCACCCATGAAGCAAGCTACACCGCCTGTTTATCTAAATACTATTTTGTAACGGCATCTAGCCCAGGAAATCCTTTTGGGCCTAGTAGAATTTGGTGCTACTCAGCAGCGTACTTCACCCATAAAGCAAGCTACACCGCCTGTTTACCTAACTACTATTTTGTAATGGCATCTAGCCCAGGAAATCCTTTTGGACCTAGTAGAATTTGGTGCTACTCAGCAGCGTACCCCACCCATGAAGCAAGCTACACCGCCTGTTTACCTAAGTACTATTTTGTAACGGAATCTAGCCCAGGAAATCCTTTTGGGCCTAGTAGAATTTAGTGTTACTCAGCAGCTAACCCCAACCATGAAGCAAGCTACACCGCCTTCTTTCTTTCTCAATCTAACCCCTCGGCTCTGGGGTGTCCACTCTCCCTCCAACTCTCTCCTTGTCACAGGAGGACTACCGTGTGTTTTCACACTGTGGCGAATCTTTTGGGCCCAGGCATAACAAGTCTTTAAGGTAATGGATAATATGTGCCGCCTTACAAACGTCCATGACGACACATTCGAGGAAGCAACTAAATGCCTCAAATAGTGAGCAGGACATGGAGCACCCCATGGGCAAACAGCAATCTATGTAGTATGCTCCTTCACAGAAGCAACCCAATGGGAGGACACTATTCGGAGGCACAGGTAGTAACCGGAACGCCCCCTCAATGTCTGTTTTGACCATTAGGGTGCTCCTTACCAACTTCTTGACCCGCCTGATTGCCTCATCAAAGGAGGTACAGTACATAGTACTGTACTTGGTTCCACGTCGATGTTGTCGTTTACTGACCTGCCAGTTGGATATGACAAATGGTGGATTAGTCTGAATGTATTGGGTTCATTTTTTGGCACAACTCCCAACGGGGGTACCACTACGTTTTCTAAGGAAAGTGTTCTGAATGGACCCGCCGCCATTCTACCTAAAGATATTTCTTTTTTTATTTTTTTTGTCAAGACGTCTGGGTGTTGGTAGAGTGATTTTAGATTTTTACTCCAGCCTTTCTTGATTTTAGAGGGGCATGACATGCCTATATCTGTGTCTCCTCCTCCTTTTATTCCTCCACCTCTTTTCTTTTCGCATGACTATATGTAGTTGTGACTTTTCCATGTGTTTGTTGTGTCTTCTGAGCAGTTTGTCAGCTTTTGGACACCTTTTAAGGTGTTTTTTTTAATGTGTTTTCTATGTATTTGTATGTGTTTGTGTTTGCCTGCCATTGGTTTCAATGGGGTTCGACGAACATTCGTCGAACACGTCCCAGTTCGATGAACCGAACTGAACCCGAACACTAGGATGGTGGCTCAACACTACTTGTTAATAAATATTCATATTTTACCTATCAGATTTTTGCTTTATTCATCACTGCACTCATCAAGACTGGCATATCTCCATCAGGGTTACATGCCTATTCAATATGATAAGCAGTTGTTATTTTTGTCTACCCAATGGAATGTATAGAATTATCTTATGCTAATCAGAAAACAATGTTAGAATGTTTTAAATACAAATGCTAATTTATCCAATTGACATAATACATGCCAAAAGTGTATTTTGGTACATCTGAATTATATTCTTTTAGCTGGATTGAGATGCATAATCCATGTCATCTTCCAATGCAGATTGCATTGGGGGTACCAGTACCTTGAGAGTATATTGCTGCACCCGCAATTCCCTGCAAGACTAATTTGAATGAGGCTTTAAACTTGAATTGTAAGCTCTGGCACATCATATTAAAAATAAATAAATCATTTTATTTTTGCGCTAGGACCTAAACAACAATTTCAGTACTAAAATTGTCCTGACATTCCTTTTATGTTTTATAATTTCTGCATATATATTATTGCAATGCTAACTTCAGCTACTAGTCAGCGGTGCATTGATTTCCATTTATTACACATTACACTACAGCATGTGAATGAGGAGCATTCGTCTGGGAATATGGCACTGCTCTATAAACAGTTGTGTGTGACAGGCTAGCATAATTTCAGCCTCACTGGGCTTCAATTACTTTTCAGCCAAACAGACAACTATCAAAAGAATAGGATTTAGCATCACTGTGACTGATAACCTGTCTGGTCTATGATTAGTTGGGTTTCTGCCGCAGACTGGTTACAGTGTTGGATCTTGGCGACCAAGGTAATCATTTTAAGACTCTCAAACTTTCCATAACGTAAATTAAAACTTTTTTTTGCGGAGGGATTTCATTAGAAAATGTTATTATTTAGGACTGTGTACAGATCTGTACAGTCTCTATTCAGTTCTAAGACAGAATCTTAAGGAAACCAAGTACTGTATCTGAATGATGTGTATGGCAGATATGTTGAAGCAAACACAGTTCAGTAAAATCAATATCAGTGAAATGTTACACTAGTAATAGATTAGACAGTTTGTTAGATGGTAGTGTTCTATCCATAACCACTGCAATTTGTGACCTTAAAGGAGACAAATACTTTTCTAGGTGAGGAGTGACAGCTAGTGAAATTTACTGAAGGAAATAGACGGGAATGGGGTCAAAAGTGCAGATATTAGGGTGAGAAGAAAAGAGTGTCACATCTCTACCTGGACCTGCTCCAGTAACATCTGCTTGTGTCACCAGGGGCCATTTTCACTCTGCTGGTAGCAGTCAGTATCTCTGGATGTTGCAGACTTCTTCCTACCAGAGATACTGGTGTGGTTTGGACCTGTGGTTCCGCAAAGCCAGACTAATCTGTGTGAGTGGCATCCAAATCAGCTCCCTGCTGTGGTCAATGGTGCAGCACCACAGCCTATTTAAACTCCCAGAATTCTGATGGAAATTGATAGACATAGTTTCCAGATAACTTCATGATTGCTAGGACTTTTTACATTCTTGGTTCCTGGCTCTGACCTAGCTAATGATTTTGACTACGTCTGTACTACTACCCCATCTGATTTTGACCTCTACTTCTTTCTCAGTTCTTGACTCACCTCTCAGTAATTGTCCTTGGTACTCCCCCTGACTTCATCCTTGTCTCCTGATTTGATCCCTGATTCTGACCTTACAGTTATTTACCCAGCTAGTAAGACCACTGTAGCCTCAGACTCACTCAACTGCAGAAGTGAATCCATGGATGCAACTATGGAGACCCCACAGTATGTCCAGGTCTCGGTTATAAGCTTAAAGGATGATGGCTGGGGTTCCTCTGTGATGTGCTAGATGCAGTGACTGGTAACAAGTCTATTGAGGTAATCTATATTTGCTGACGGCCTCTAACCAACTTTAGAAAGATGAGTCCAGCGACTTCTCATTCGATGACGGGGTGGTGGATGAAAAGTGAACTGGATGAAGTACGAGTGGGAAGGAGATTGATGTTAATAGGTGATTGGGAAGTAGAGATCAATGATAGACGCCTGCACTTTAGGACTGAAGAGGGAGTGAAAAGCGTCAAAGAGTCATTTTTAAATAGTTGATATTGATATGAGGTTGGTAGTCGTGTATGTCAAGGTGACTAGCAGAGCTATACGTTTGAAGCATACATTTTAGTGGAGGAAATCTGCTGACAGGTGTGATTTTCTCCACAGATATTAGAATAACCAAGAGTATAATTGTATTTGTTTTTTAACAGGTGTGGCAAAAATGTATTATTTTGTCCTACTGGCTAGTCTTGTCTGTTTTACATCACCTGTAAGTACTTTTAACATATTTAATTGTATGCACAATTCAGATTTCAGCCAATTGAATGTAAAAGATTTAGCAGCTGTTTAATGTTTTTTAGAAACATATATTATTATTATTATTATTGGGTATATCATATGTATGTAGCAGACCTTCTCCAAACCTTCTAAGTGTACTGTATGCATATACTATGTATAATAGGACACTCTGGTATATGGTTAATATCCTTAAGAGACTTCATAGACCATTGATAACTTTTGGCTGATTGCTCTTCATATTGACAATTCTCCACCCAACTAACCCATATGCCTGCATGCTCAACTTTGGTGAGCATGCACATGCAGGTGCTTCTCACAAAATTAGAATATCATCGAAAAGTTAAATTATTTCAGTTCTTCAATACAAAACGTGAAACTCATATATTCTAGAGAGTCACTACAAACAGAGTGATCTATTTCAAGTGTTTATTTGTGTTAATGTTGATGATTATGGCTTGCAGCCAATGAAAACCCAAAAGTCATTATCTCAGTAAATTATAATAATTAACAAAAAACACCTGCAAAGGCTTCCTAAGCATTTAAAAAGGTCGCTTATTCTGTTTCAGTAGGCTTCACAATCATGGGGAAGCCTGCTGACTTGACAGATGTCCAGAAGGCAGTCATTGACACACTCCACAAGGATGGAAAGCCGAAAAAGTCATTGCTAAAGAAGTTGGCTGTTCACAGAGGGCTGTACCCAAGCATATTAATGGAAAGTTGACGGGAAGGAAAAAGTGTGGTAGAAAAAGGTGCACAAGCAACAGTGATAACCGCAGGCTTGAAAGGATTATTAAGAAAAGGCCATTCAAAAATTTGGGGGAGATTCACAAGGAGTGGACTTGTGCTGGAGTCATTGCTTCAAGAGCCAACACACACACAGATGTATCCAGGACATGGGCTACACATGTCGCATTCCTTGTGTCAAGCCACTCATGACCAATAGACAAGGCCACAAGTGTCTTACCTGGGCCAAGGAGATAAAAAATGGACTGTTGCTCAGTGGGCCAAGGTGTTGATTTGAGACGAAAGTAAATTTTGCATTTCATTTGGAAATCAAGGTCCCAGAGTCTGGAGGAAGAGTGGAGAGTCAAACAACCCAAGCTGTGACAGGTCTAGTGTGAAGTTACTACAACCAGTGATAATTTAAAAAGCCATGTCATCTGCTGGTGTAGGTCCACTGTGTTTTATCAGGACCAAAGTCAGCGCACCCATCTACCAGGAAATTTTAGAGTATTTCATGCTTCTGTAGGGGATGTAAATATGTATTTGTTCCCTTCTTCTCCCCAACCCCCAACCCCTTTAAGAATGAAAATATTGTATATTATTAATGTGTTCATGCACGGTGGTACGGCTACACATAAAGTGCATTACCACCGTGTACAAGAGTATTGCTACACCCCTTGTGTATTGCTCTTGATATATGTATGCGTTTACAAGCACAGTTGTTTGCACACTTTTGATAGGGAAAGTAAGTCTCCAGGCCCAGTATAGTGATAGGGACGTAGTGTCCATAGTTGGCCATTAGAGGGGGGCACCAGGGCCGGACTGGCCATTTGGCAATTCTGGCAAATGCCAGAAGGGCCGGTCTGGTTGTGGGCTGCCTTGTGTGCTATGTTCTTAACAGAATCAATGTTCTCAAGGCACCCATACTGTTAACAGTTGTGATGGAGTACAAAGCCGGTCACTCCGTCACTTACCTCAGCATGCCGTGGGTATAATTAGAAATATTGGTCTTGTAGTAAATCTTCCTTTCCTCCATCCAGGGTAATATTAGGAATATATCCCATATGATGCTTGAGGACGGGGATACCATGGGCCTTTGTGATTTCAAATGCCGGGGCTGAATTTCATCCCCAGTCCGTACCTGGGGGGCACTGTAGCTATAGTTAGAGTAGGATGGGAATAGTGGCATAAGAATAGCTAGGCTTCCTGCTTTTAGTTAGTCAGGGCCTGAGTGCCCGTGCAGCTATCAGGGCTGCCTGGCCAGAAGTCACTGTGCCCCGCCACGTTACATGAGAGGGGCCCAGCATAGAGCAGCTTGCACAGAGAGTTTCCTCTAGGAGGAAGAAGTGTGGCAGTGCTGCAGACGCAGCTAAAGGAATCTCTCCCCATAGAGAGAAAGAGAAGACTGTTCAGTCGGGCAGCACAAGCAAGATGTGGCAGATCTTTGCCTGGGCGGAAGTTCTTAGAACCGGGGCGAAGCCAGCCGTGTAGGACTCCCCCATGTGAGGCAAGAATTCTGGATGGAATAGATTCTGCCAGAAGATACGCTCCGACCCGGGGCTGAATATAGAGGAGAGGACAGAGCAGGGACAGAGAAGAAGTTACTGACTGTGAGGTGCCTGTATTTGAGCAAGTTGTGCTGAGTAAACAAGTCTATATTGAAGTGAAGCTGGAGTGTGTCTCCTTTATTTAGGAACCGTCTGTGAGGACTACATCCCCGTACCACGGAGATCCAGATGGCACGGAGAGTCAGCATAGAGGTAACGCAGCAAAGAACTGTGAACTTATGCAGGAGGGGGTCCAGGGAGTGATACAGGGATTGCTGTCGGCCATGGCTACCTCCCCCCTCCTACACTTTCCCCTGCTGACAAGCTTTTTGGAGATGGAAATTTCACTTTTCAGCAGGACTTGTCACCTGTCCACACTGCCAAAAGTGCCAATACCTGGTTTAAAAACAACTATCACTGTGCTTGATTGGCCAGCAAACTCACCTGACCTTAGCCTTGTCAAGATGAAGATGATCGACACCAGATCCAACAATGCAGAAGAGCCGAAGGCTGCTATCAAAGCATCCTGGGCATCCATAACACCTCAGCAATGCCACAGGCTGATCGCCTCCATGACACGCCGCATTGATGCAGTAATTTATGAAAAAGAGCCCCGACCAAGTATTGAGTGCATTTACTGAACATACATTTCAATAGGCCAACATTTCGGATTTTAAAATCATTTTTCTAGCTGGTGTTATAAAGTATTCTAATTTACT
This sequence comes from Ranitomeya imitator, assembly GCF_032444005.1. Classification (NCBI taxonomy): domain Eukaryota; kingdom Metazoa; phylum Chordata; class Amphibia; order Anura; family Dendrobatidae; genus Ranitomeya; species Ranitomeya imitator. The sequence goes on from NC_091282.1 coordinate 908,634,056, forward strand.
GAGATAATGAATTTTCGGTTTTCATTGGCCGTAAGCCATAATCATCAACATTAACAGAAATAAACACTTGAAATAGATCACCGTTTGTAATGATTCTACATAATACATGAGTTTCACTTTTTGTATTGAAGAATTGAAATAAATTAACTTTTTGATGATATTCTAATTTTGTGAGAAGCACCTGTAGTTTAAATGGAGATAGTGAGCCACCGCCAGACACTTCCAGGAGAACTAATTATCTGACATTTAAATACAACAAGCCTGATGCTTTTACCCCATGACATCATCTGTTGTTGACATATGGGAAGCCCCGACACGCATTATGTGGTCAGTCCTGCACATATCACAGGGTATGGACATTTTTTATTGAATGTGTATGGGAGACCTTAGTCATGTTGCAAGGCTTGTCAAACAGTAAGATATTGATTTATTGAGCAGCTACCTCCAATTGCTATCACTTAATAGGCAGTTTTCCTTCCTTCAGGAACAGAGGATATTATATACATTTTTGTAGCCCTTATCCTTATTTTATCCTTAAAAACTACATGAAAGGATAATAGATAAGTGAATTTATGTAGATCTTAGTATAACATAGCATAAAAACTGTAATGCTCTAAAAGTACTTTCAAACACTCCCAGCAAAACAACATGTGATACCTATTGCAAACACAGAGGGGCAGTATATGACTACTCTTTGAATTAGTAAGTAATGACATTGGCTAGCTGGGTACAGATAACTATAGAAGACCTTTTAAATGTCCATGCACAAATATATCACTTAATAATGTTATTTATCTTTTACAAACTCCTAGTTTACATGAAGTACCTATTGTTAAATTTGATTCTTTCCCATCCAAATTTACAGGATATTCACATGGACAGACCCTGTCATATAAATTATGTTATTTCTAGAAGACTTGGTGCCATTGGGTAGAATTCAGCTTATCCCCTACACTCCCTGACAGAACTTATGTCGCTTATCCATTTTATGCAAATAAAAGCTTATAACCTGACATTAAATTTATCCATTGGTTGTATAAATTATTCTTTTGAAAGCTGAAACCCTCCAAAATGTGGTTTAGGTTAAGAAAATAAATTGGCATCAATGCAGAAATATTGATTAGTTAATGGACACAGAATGGTCAGATTTTGGCAAGACAAAAGTTTTGTCGCCCACAGAAAGTAATGTGATATTCAAACAAATAATTAACTTAAAATACCAATATATGTTGCATAACATTGGTGAATGAAGTTGTGGTGCTTTAGAGTCATATTTAATATTTTGTGTGACTTCCATGAGCTTGAAGGACTGCATCCATGCGGTTCAACAATGATTCATACAATTTGTTAATGAAATCATCAGGAATAGCAAAGAATGCAGTCTTACATGCTTCCCAGAGTTCATCTAGATTCTTTAGTCTTGTCTTCCAAGCGTCCTCTTTCATCCTACCCAAAACATGTTCAATGATGTTCATGTCTGGTGACGGGGCTGGCCAGTCCTTGAGCACCTTGATCTTTTTTGCCTGGAGGAACTTTGTTGTAGAGATGGATGCATGAGATGGAGCACCATCCTGCTGCAGAATTTGACCTCTTTTATGATTTGGAATATAAGAGGTAGATAATACTTCTTGATATTTTAGGCTATCGATATTGCCTTCCACCTTGCAAATGTTTCGCACAACCCCATACTGAATGCAACCCCAGACCATGATCTTTCCACCACCAAATGTAACTGTTTTCTGCCTCTATTTTGGATACATATGGGCAGGGCTGCCACTAGAAATTTTGGGGCCCCATACTGGCAAAATTTTCAGGGCCCCCTTGAGACTCCGCCCAGGCTCCACCCAGCCCCGCCTCCACGCTCCACCACTCGAACTGTCCACAGTCCCACCACTCTCTCTTGAAAAATCTCCACTTCTCACCTATCACACATTGATAGTTCCCATTACCAGATCACACATATAGCCGGCAGCTTTTGTTTTGGCCAAAAGATTTTTTAAGCCACCAAAATGACAAGGTAGACACTTTTGGCTAGGCCCTACTGTACTGTAACCTATTAAATATTTGTTAAAATATGCAATACAATTTAGGTATATTTTTATTTATTTTTCAATTTTTAAAATGACCTATAGTACCACATACAAGGAACAAATACCACAGCACCATGACCAGATGACATATTACCACCACAGTGATCGAATAATATCAAATACAAGGAACAAATACCACAACATCATGACCAGACCACATATTACCACCACATAGTGACTGAATACTGCAATACTGATCAGTAATTTAAAAAAAAAACCCACAATACTATCACCATCAGTGCCATTATACACAGGAGATCTGTACTTAGTATGCAGTGTCTGTGTACAGGTAATACAGTGATCACCAGTGACATTATACACAGGAGCTCTGTATATAGTGTATAGGTAATACAGTGATCACTGGTGACATTATACACAGGACCGCTGTATATAGTATACAGTTTATAGTGTCAGTGTATAGGTAATACTGACTCACCAGTGACGCCTCTAGGTGAAGTCCTTCATCTTTCATCCAGCAAAGACCGCCATCACTTCATCCAGTCAGGACTCGTCTCTGCAGGAAATAACACAGTTATCTCGAGCTCCGCTTGCAGAACACATTACTTAATTTTCCCAACTTCTACATTAAACCCAGAGGCGTAGCTAGGGTTTTAGCTTAAAGGGGGGGGGCGAAAAATCTGAGTGGGCCCCTAACCAGGTACCCCTGACTACAGCTATGTGGTGCACCCGAATTGTGAGCATAGAGGAACATCAGCAGATGACCGCACTCTGACTGAAAAAACATCTATAGACAAAAACGAACACTGATATTACTATATGGAGACCATATAGTGGTAGATACCAGTCTTGCAGACCATATAAAAGATCACTGGACAGTTTTAGATGGTGACTTACAGCTGATGGTCTTTCTTATGGAGTTGTTCACTTTTCCCATCTTTTCCATCTCGCCCAGAGCAACGTAAGGACTTCTCCAGCCAGGACTTGTCTGCAGAGATTACAACAAAGACACATCATACGTCTCACATATCTATTCCCAACCTGCACAAGCTAATCATTCTGCTGATACCCCAATACTGAGCCGCTGCTGCCGTATGTGTCCCTACTACCGCACCTGCTGTGTAGTACAATAATGGTGCCGCCCCACATAATAATGCCACCACTGAGCCCCTTACATAGTAATAATGACTCCTTTGTGCTCTCTAGATAATACAATTCACCCCTAGAAAACACTAATGCCCTGTGCTAGTGCCCTCCACATTTTGTCCCTAAAAAGTAATAATACCACATATGAAATTTTGATGGTCTCAGTGCTCTGAGTGCCCCAATAACAATAATGTTTAAGTGCCCATTTAACATTTAATAATGTCCCCTAAGTAGCCTCCATGTACAGCTTGACTATACACAGTATGGTGGGCCCACAGCTTTTTCTATACACAGTATAATGCCCCTATAGCTCCCCTATACACAATATGATGATTCCACAGCTTCCCTATGCACAGTATGATGTCCCCACTGCTCCCCATACACAGTATAATGAGCACACAGCTCCCCTCTACACAGTATGATGATTCCACAGCTTCCCTGTACACAGTATGATGTCCCCACTGTTCCCCTATACACAGTATGATGAGCCTACAGATTTTCTATACACAGTATAATGCCCCTATAGCTCCCCTATACACAATATGATGATTCCACAGCTTCCCTATGCACAGTATGATGTCCCCACTGCTCCCCTATACACAGTATAATGAGCACACAGCTCCCCTCTACACAGTATGATGATTCCACAGCTCTCCTATACACAGTATGATGTCCCCACTGTTCCCCTATACACAGTATGATGAGCCCACAGCTTTTCTATACACAGTATAATGCCCCCACAGCTACCCTATAGACAATATTATGATCCCACAGCTTCCCTATACACAGTATAATGCCCCACAGCTCCCCTATACAAAACACAGCATAATAGTTAATAGTGTTCTGACACCGTGCGTCGCCTGCACTGAGAGTCATGATGCCAGGAGGAAATTAACTTCATTCCTCACTCAAGCCTAGGGAGCGGCGCCGATACTGTTTCAGTCACAGCAGCTGTAACTGCGCCTCTTAGGGTATGTGCACACGTTGCGGATAACATTGCGGACTTTTCCGTTCGGATTCTGCAAAATCCGCAGGTAAAAACACCCTGCGTTTTACCTGCGGATTCCCAGCGGATTTAATGCGGATTTTGTGCAGATTTCGCCTGTGTTTTTACACCTGCGGAATTGATATGCTGCAAAAAATACAACGCAGCGTTTCCGCGCTGTATTTTCCGCAGCATGTGCACTGCGGATTTTGTCTTCCATAGGTTTACATGGTACTGTAAACCTGATGGAAATCCGCTGCAGATCCACAACGTGTGCACATAGCCTAAGGCTATGTGCACAAGTATGAAGGGTCCCTTGGGGTTCTCCCGCAGCGGATTTGATAAGTCTGCAGGGCAAAACCGCTGCGGTTATCCCTGCAGATGCAGCATCAATAGTAATGTTAAAAATAATTTAAAAAAATGGTTATATACTCACCCTCTGACGTCCCGATCTCCTCGGCGCTGCACGTGGCGGTCCGGTTCCAAAGATGCTATGCGAGAAAGACCTTCGTGATGTTACGGTCATGTGACCACGACGTCATCACAGGCCCTGCTCGCACAGCAACCCTGCGACCGGACGGCCGCGTGCAGCGCTGAGAGGTGAGTATATCATGATTTTTTTATTTTAATTCTTTTTTTTTTACACAAATATGGTTCCCAGGGCCTGGAGGAGTCTCCTCTCCTCCACCGCGGGTACCACCCGCACATGATCCGCTTACTTCTCGCATGGTGTGCACAGCCCCATGCGGGAAGTAAGCGGATCAATGCATTCCTATGTGTGCAGAATCGCTGCGATTCTGCACAAAAGAAGTGACATGCTGCGGATTGTAAACCGCTGCGTTCCTGTGCGTTTTTTTCCGCAGCATGTGCACAGCGTTTTCTGTTTCCCATAGGTTTACATTGAACTGTAAACTCATGGGAAACTGCTGCGGATCCGCAGCAAAATGCACACCGTGTGCCTTAAAGCGCCACTCCAGAGGTGAAATAACAAAAAATACTGCAGTAATGCTTTAAATGTGATGCAGCTCATGGCTTACCCAGCTGATAAGTATAATATGCCCCCTACCTCCCCTTCCCAGAGAACAACTATTACATGTGATGGAGTGCGTATAGTCTCTTAACAAAACCGTATAATAATCAGCCCCTCAGTGTTGTTGCCCCTCACCCACCTCAGACCTCACAATACCCTTATCTTCTCACATTCACCCCCCCAGTGCCCTGTCCCCCTCCCCCACCCTCTCACATTTACCCCCCAGTGACTGACATGCCTATCAATTTAATGCATTTTATCCCCAGGACCCCACTTACCAATGACGTTTGCAGCAGGACCAGGAAGTATCTGAGTGAAATGCAGGTGGACACTAGGACCCAGCGTGCTGCCCTGAGCCAATCCCAGCGTGCACATGGAGGGAAGAAACCTGCAGCCTGGGAGGAGGTCGGTCAGCACAATACAGTGCAGGAGGGAGATTTACAACTGGCCACTGTGCTACCAGCGTGCAGAATCTCCATCAGGCAGGGGAGCAGGCATTTTACTGCTCTCCTCCTGTGCTGTATTGTGCCTCATCACGGAAGTGGCAGTGCCGGCTCCCAGTGGGCCCTTTCATGTGACAGGGCCCGGGGCGAAGGCCCCCTCTGCCCCCCCCCAGTAGCTACGCTACTGATTACACCACATGAAGAAGGCGACATAGTGTCACTCTACACAGTAACATGACCGCCCCCCCATTTAAAACAGTATACTCAAAAAATAAAATAAATACATTACTGCAGTAATAATATCCCTTAATTAGCCCCTATGGTAATAATATTCGCCATCCTAGCTCCCGTGTGTCTCATTCCTGGCGTCAGCCATATGTTCTCCCATCCTGCCCTCATGAGTATCCATTCTGCCCCATATGATCTCCCCATCCTGCCCCATCTGTCTCCATCGTATCCATCCTGCCCCATCTGTCTCCAATCCTGCCCCCAGTGTCTCCAATCATGCCCGTATCTCCATTCTGCCCGTCTCCAATCATGCCCCGTGTCTCCATTCTGCCCCATCTGTTTCCAATCCTGCCCCATCTGTCTCCAGTCATGCCGCCATGTCTTTCATCCTGCCCCCTGTGTCTCCAATCATGCCCCGTATCTCCATTCTGCCCTGTGTCCAGCATTCTGGCCCCGTGTCCAGCAATCTGCCCCTGTGGCCAGCATTCTGCCCCTATGTCCAGCATTCTTCCCCTGTGTCCAGTGTTCTGCCTCTGTGTCCAGCATTCTGCCCTTGTGTCCAGCTTTCTGCTCCTGTGTCCAATTGTCCAACTTTCTGCCCCTATGTCCAGCATTCTGCCCGTGTCCAACGTTCTGCCTCTGTGTCCAGCATTCTGCCCCTGTTTCCAGCGTTCTGCCCCTATGTCCAGCGTTTTGCCCATGTCTAGCGTTCTGCCCCTGTGTCCAGCTTTCTGCCCCTATGTCCAGCATTCTGCCCGTGTCCAGCTTTCTGCCCGTTTCCAGCGTTCTGCCCCTGTGTCCAGCATTCTGCCCCTATGTCCAGCGTTCTGCCCCTATGTCCAGCGTTCTGCCCCTATGTCCAGCATTCTGCCCGTGTCCAGCATTCTGCCCCTGTGTCCAGCGTTCTGCCCCTATGTCCAGCGTTCTGCCCCTATGTCCAGCGTTCTGCCCCTATGTCCAGCGTTCTGCCCCTGTGTCCAACTTCCTGCCCCTATGTCCAGCGTTCTGCCCCTGTGTCCAGCATTCTGCCCCTGTGTCCAGCTTTCTGCCTCTGTGTCCAGCGTTCTGCCCCTGTGTCCAGCGTTCTGCCCGTGTCCAGCGTTCTGCCCCTGTGTCCAGCGTTCTGTCCCTGTGTCCAGCGTTCTGTCCCTGTGTCCAGCGTTCTGCCCCTGTGTCCAGCTTTCTGCCTCTGTGTCCAGCGTTCTGCCCCTGTGTCCAGCGTTCTGCCTCTGTGTCCAGCGTTCTGCCTCTGTGTCCAGCATTCTGCCTCTGTGTCCAGCGTTCTGTCCCTGTGCCCAGCGTTCTGCCCCTGTGTCCAGCTTTCTGCCTCTGTGTCCAGCGTTCTGCCCCTGTGTCCAGCGTTCTGCCTCTGTGTCCAGCGTTCTGCCTCTGTGTCCAGCATTCTGCCTCTGTGTCCAGCGTTCTGCCCTGGGCCCCCCGGATCGCCGCTCTCAATAAAAAAAAAACAAGTTCTTCTCACGTGACCGTGCTCCTGCGGTGGGCGAAGCTAAAGCGCGCACTTGCCGGCGACTGACAATGACGTCAGACGCCGGCGACATGCACGCTGCGGCTGACATCAGCTGCCAGCCTCAGATTGGCTGGCGGCTGTTAACCATTGACGTGCGGGCGCGGGCCCACACGTCAATAGCGTTAAACAGCTGCAGCGCTGCTAAGGGCCCGGTTTAGCCTGCGGCTGCCGGTAGGGGCCCGGTGAGCAGATAAGATGGGGCCCGATGCGGGCCCCCTCTACCCACAAGGCCCCATACGCCAGTCACGGCCATAATGCCCTGATGGCGGCCCTGCATACAGGCTCGAGTAGGTCTCCTGCAGTATTTGCAGTGGCTGTGGTGTAATTCTACTGAAGACTCATCAGAGAAATCCACCTTCTGCCACTTTTCCAGCTTCCATCTGTTTAGCAGGCTCTGGGACTTTGCAAATGCCACACGGATTTTTATTTGCGATCATTTACTGAGCACAGGTGAAGATGTAAACTAGGATTGGGTGCATTATATGACAGGCGACAAAACTTTTGTCTTTCCAAAATCTGACTATTCTGTGTCCATTAACTGATCAATATTTCTGCTTTGATGCCAATTTATTTTCTTAACCTAAACCACATTTCGGAGGGTTTAAGCTTTCAAAATAATAATTTATACAACCAATGGATGAATTTAACGTTAGGTTATAAGCTTTTATTTACATAACATGGATAAGTGACATAACTTCTGTCAGGGAGTGTAGATATCCTCAAGTATGTTCTGTTAGCCAGACACAAGTATTTTACCTTCTGAGCACTGTGCGCAAGATTAAGCAGCTCAGCTTTTCTAAAACATGGCTCATTATCTTCTGCCAACGCATCGAGTTAAGGATTTTTCCAGGACTTTTTAAAATTGGGCAAAAGTAGGGAATTCTAATACAATAAAATAAGCATGACTTACTCCAGCATCACCACTCATTGGGTCTTGTCGATAATGGAAGTGATGATGATGCACCAGTCAGCACTAACTACAATTGCTTTGGCCCTATGTGACTTTTTCACATGTAGCACATGGCCGCTGAGGCCAGTGATGGACTGCAGTGGTCACATAACTGATAAATGAGACAACATGACAAACAGTGACACCGGAGTGGTGAGTTATTCAAAAGAAAATTAATGTTTGTTTTAGTATTTTATAATTTTCCAGACTCTAAAATGGTATTTAAGGGATAACATTCTCTTTAAAGCAGGGGTGGGGAATTTTTTTTCTGCCAAGGGCCATTTGGATATTTATACCATCCTTCGGGGGCCGTACTAACTCCACCCACAAAGTACATCCTGACTCTGGCACTGGTGTCAGGACGTAATCTTTCATTGCATGCCCTTCAGTGTTCAGTAGTGAACACTGCGTGTGTGTGCTAACAGTGCAAGAAGAAATTAATGAGCTGGTGGCAATCAAAATACAGCTCTCTGCCCAAGAATGCGATCCCTGAGAATCTGCTCGGGGGGCCTGATAAAAGGTCTTCAAGGGCCGTAAATGGCCCTGGGGCCTGAGGTTCCCCACGTCTGCTTTAAAGCAACAGCTACCAGCCATTGGTCTTAGAGGAAAAGATCATAGGAAGAGTCGTATAAGCGCTCATTGCATTTTTTTTGCAGCATGTTCTCTGTAACAGGTTTGCTTTTAATTAATAGTGTGGGATTTAATAAATGTTAAAAACACACTAAGTTCTATTTTCTGTTTTTCTTTCTAGGGAGCATCATTAATAGTGGAGCATGGTTTGACATCTGAATCTAAGGTAAATCAAAATCACTTACGGTAGTCAATTTTGCATCTTGAGATACAAAAATACAGTACAGGGCAGGGCAGCAATGTACAATTCACCTTTAACCCTTTTACTGCCGAGTAATAAGAGGGTTATAGCAAAGATCTTAGGCTTATGTCCCAGGAATCTCATCATTCTCTAAAATGATCCTACAATCAATATTCAATGCATCAATATTGGAAGTGCATTGCTCTTTTATAGTCAATCTCTGGTCTTGGTTCTGTGTCTGTGTAAAGGAGACTGGTAGAGTGGGAGCAGAAAAAATAGCATTTTACTATCATCTCCTCCCCTGTACAGCCTTTCAGTGATCCTGAAGGTGTGAAGCAGGATCCTTATGTTCTTACTCCTTTTACCAATGCTAGATAACACGCTGACTCTGATTTTCTTCACTGTTATTGATCTCTTTAGTTCAGATGTATATAGGTAGATGTGTGCACGTAATATAGACATAAGTGATACATTCTGAACATCTTGAATTTTTATATTTATACATTAAGGTGCCTATTAGCGTTAAGCACTGAATGGCTGATGAGTTTTAAGTGTCAAATCACAATATATATATTAGATATCATACCTGTCTATTTTTATCATGTTTTATTTTGTGTCAAAAGTGGAAAAATTGACTCAATGAAAACACCTGGCAATGAAATGGTTCTTTCATTTCAGCATGGCAAAATACAATAAGTCACCCTAAGAGTATGCAAAGCTGTCATCAAAGCAAAAGGCGGCTACTTTGAAGAACCTAGAATATAAGACATAATTTCAGTTGTTTCACACTTTTTTGTTAAGTATATAATTCCACATGTGCTAATTCATAGTTTTGATGCCTTCAGTGTGAATGTACAATTTTCATCGTCATGAAAATACAGAAAAATCTTTAAATGAGAAGGTGTGTCCAAACTTTTTGTCTGTACTGTACCTATCCAAAGTTTATGGTTGTATAAATAAAAAGTGCACTTTTTTTGTTAGCTCACTTATTGACTTTATGTCCTATTAATTCTTTTTAATGTACATAGTTAAATGAAGACATGAAGGAGCAGAAACACAAGGAAAAAGCCATCATTGATCAATATGCCATCACTGATCTGGATGCTAGCATGGCAAGCATCATAGATAGTAAACTAAGTGAGCAAGCAAACTATCCCAAAACTAAGGCAGGCACATTTTCACTGGAATCCTTCTTGAGTCTGTTTAGTGTGGGCATTGATAGGCCATCATACCTGGATGGTAAAGATACTAAAACCAATACTTCAGAAAGCAAAAATGAAGGATATGTGGTAAATATGATAGATGAAGTGGACATGAAAATGCAAAAAGAACATAAATCAGAAAGTCAAGAGTCTAAAAGGGATGATCAGCAAAGTCAAGAAATTTCTTCTGATGGACTTTCGGAACAATATGTAAGTTTTCTATTAGAATCCAAAAATAAAAATGTAAAACATGCACCTGAAGGTAACACAAAGTATGCACATATTGCAAATATTCTAGCGGGAATTTATGATGATTAAGATTTGCGATATATTTTAAACATCAGTCACAATCTGGATACCATGAAACAAAGCATATGTAACGTGTAATGGAGCGGTAGTCGTAGGCGAGGTACTCATTCTTCATGCCCGGCATGCTACCTGAGAGTGAGGGTCCAAACTGGGTGTATGGACTTTGGCTGGAGGTGTGCTACGTCTTTGCAGCCCGCATGATGCTGGTGGCTTCGGCTGGCTTGGACCATATGTCGTAGAATTCAACGAGGGGGGCCACCACTCCGTATTTTACTGAACAGTAACGTAGGGAGAAGTGTGCACAAGGGATAGCGGGTCCAAAACTTCATGGACCTTTCTCTTAGAACATATGACATTTTTATATACATCCCATTCCTTCCTGAGGCAGCTTCGCTCTCTGTCTGTTAGCCTCTATCTCTAGCTTCACCACCACCCAGCACAGCACTTTGGGAGATTCCCTAGTCTCAAACAACAGCACCACTAACCAGTAAGTGAGGGTCCTATTATTCAACCCTGATTCTGCATACCTTTCCACTTAGGGGATCAACTTGTACCATTATGGCTGTTACTTAACTTCTCTGCTTGCGGACTCTTTGGAACTATCACTCAGGGCACTCTCTCTTCATCCTGCTTTCCTTCTCAACACTGCTCTATCATTTGACTATCAAATAACTCTGTACTGTCCCACTAGGTTTCCTGCCCCAGAACTCGTCTCTGGAGAATCACTCACTTCTTCAAACACTTTTCCTTGTTTCCACTCTGGATCATGCAATCGGTTGCCTCGGTCACTGCTCACTTTAGGGACAGTCAATTCATGTGACTCTGCTGACTATCTGTGTTCTTGACAGGAAATTCCCTCTGATCCTACACTTTAGCGTCTCCAACTCTGAGCTAGTCCCAACCATTAACTCTACCTGTCCCTATCAACCATGTGGCCGGGCAGAACACAACTTATCTCTATCAATACAGGTAATTAATAATTTAAATGTCTTAACACATTGCAACAATGTACATGTCTTCTAGGTGGGGAACGTGGGCAACGCCTCCACCTTCTTACACATCAATAATGACACTAATGACAAGCTCTACATAGAAGAACCATCTCCTGATGATATGATGGACATTAAGGACTTGGAGAATGCAATTAACATAAAAAAAGAAGCTGTCAATGTTGATGTAGAAACTTCTAGAGATGACACAACCATTAAAAAGGAGAAATTGATTATAGAAGAAAATGGTGGAAAGACAAAAGAAACTGATATAGCAATGCAGCAAAACCAACACTTAGACAATATTGTGAATAATAACAGAATAAAAGGCTACGTGACAGATGTTGACTCCATTAAAATTACTACTAATGACAAAAATGATGAAAGCACAGATGCTTTTCCACGATATCTTGAGAATATTGGTGAACTGCAGGTAAGCTGCCATCACTAATTGTGTCATTAAAGAACTGTTTAGGCTGTTACATATATCAATGAAACATTTGTGATATTTCCAGATAAATTCACTTTTTCTCTTTTCAAGGATGTCAATGTATCTATTCAGAAAGAGGAAGGAAGTTTGGAGATAACTAATGTGAACCTTTCTACGAGTGAGTAGCTGACATCTGTTTATAGCCTTAAATAATAGAACTACAGTTTAGTGTAAAACGTTCGATGGGTGGCTGTGGTCCATAGCTAGAAAGGATGGATAAGGAGAATCAGACACCCAATGCACATTAGACGGTAGGCCGGATCTCAGCAAGTTCAGCAGATAATACTTTAAAATGTATGGTAACTTACAGACCTCGACATTGGGTAGGCATATTACTTTGAATTAAGGAGGAAGAGGAGTGTTAAAATATACAATTTTTTTACTATTTTTCAAACTAAACAATTTTTAAAACATTAATTACTGTAGAGAAGATTTACAAATATTCAAATATGATAAGTGCACCAGGTCTCTTGTATTTGGAGGATGGATGAATTATATTCTTGACACTATTTAAAAGAAAACTAGCTTTTTGTCTTACCACCCATGTGTGCATGGACTTTCTATAAAAAGAAAACATTTATTGAGGTTTACAAGACTTGCATGGGTCTTGAAAAATGTAGAAACATATCTTCTAATTTTCTTATGAGGTCATGCTATAAAGCTGGAGCTGCATCTGTTTTTATTATTTAATCATAGCAAGGTATTAATCAGATCTCAATTAGTCAGATCCAGTATATGCCACTGGAAATGCAGCAAAATAGTGCATTAAAATAATTTCCTATCCATTATAACACATAAATATAATATAGTCTACAACTAGCATAGTCAGGTCTCTCAACATTTTATATGACCATTACCATTGATATCATTGAAGGGATGGTTGGGAACAATCTGGATCTATTGATTCCATTTAACAAGAAAACTTCTCTCCAAACCGAAAAGTGTGAAGGAAGCTTGTCATGTTCAGTATTTAATATTTTATCTATTTACAGACCAATGCAATAATTTCCACTGTAAAAGAGGAAAAATATGTAAGACTGATGGGCATGGGGACCCTTTTTGTGTTTGTGAAGACCCGGTTAACTGTTTACCTGGTAACAGGAATGACTTTGTAAGTAAAATAGTAAAATACACTTAACTGTTGAAATGTAACTGTAAATTAAGAATCATCAGTAAAGTAGCTGTAATGACAAAAGATAAAATAGAGAACTAATTCTCACCGATGCACTGGATGCCAATGTAACAGGTTTTTCGTGGATTCCTAAGCAGAAGCAAATGTCACAAGACAGGACATAAACAGGGTAAGACAGAATGTCTCTTAGATGCACAACAAGGGCAGAGACCGATTTACATTTGCATGATCTATGATATCTATGTCTTTCCACAGACAGTCTCTTAGGCTGGGGTCACGCTAGCGTAGAATACGGATGAGTGCTATGCGAGAGAAAACATCGCATAGCACTTAGACCAGTGTTAATCTATGGGGCAGCTCACATCACCGTATTTTTTCTCTGGCATATTATATGTGCGTGTAAAAACTCAGCATGCTGTGATTGTACGCGTAAATCGGCGGAGACTCACCAGTGCAAGCCTATGGGTGCATGAAAAATTCGGACACCACACTGACCATTCATCAACAAATACGTGCACATTTTCCTCATTTCAGCCCATTGAGTCATTAAATTCAATGGAGAAAAGCAGTGTGAAATGTTAAGCGATAAGGATGTCATACGGATATATAGGTGTGAGAAAATCGCATCATCGCCTTGCAAATGCATTACACACGCATGACCATACGGAGAACACTTGTGCGACTCTCGGCAGGGAGACTTGGACCAATTTTACATACTTTAAGTGTGACTCCAGCCTGAGTGAAACACTTCTCCTGACCTATTTCAATAGCATCAGACCTTCATCACCCATTAATGTATGCCAGACAAATGTTTGGAGCCAAAAACACAAGACCTATCCTCCATTTGATTCCTCCTACTAGAACAACAGATCACAGCATGAGACACCAAGACATGGCCTTCTCACATAAGCCGTCTCACATAAGCCTACAGGACTTTATTATGGAAAATACTGTGATATAGAAGATGCTAAGCACAGCCTAAATAGGGGAGGTGCACAGTCATAGGTGCCCAAACCTGAACGTATACAATATAAAGTGACTAGCACACTCCAGGGTGTTGTGATGCAAAAAAGTGGGGATTTATTACACACAGTAAATCACAAACGTTTCGGTCGATACTGGACCTTCATCAGTGTGCTAGGTATAATTGTATACTTGTATGGCCCCAAAAACAATAGAATACTCGGATTTGCATCAATCAGACATGCTGGAAAAAAAGGCAACAAGCCGGGAAGAAACAGAACCAGGCTGGTCAACTGACGGCGAGTCAGAATAATAGGTGGCGCTGAGGCTTAAAAGAGCTGTCAGTACGCCGGGACACTAGGGATAAATGCGGTATCCACCGCTAATAGAGTGTCACTAATAGAGTGTATACAATTATACCTAGCACACTGATGAAGGTCCAGTATCGACCGAATCGTTTGTGATTTACTGTGTGTAATAAATCCCCACTTTTTTGCATCACAACACCCTGGAGTGTGCTAGTCACTTTATATTGTTTATTATGGAAAAGTCTATCATTATGAAAAGCCTCCATCTTTCAGATGTAATGCCCAAGGCCACACATCCCCAACACCAAACCATAAACAGTCAACGCATCAAAACACCACACAGCGAGGAACTTAGCTGATGATACTAGACAGTTTACAGTGTAAACTGAGTAGAGAGTGAGTAGAGAGTGTAGAGAGGCCGATAATGCACCATCCAGAGGTCAAGATGAAATTGGTTGGTAATAAAATCAGACCTTCAGCAAAAATTTTGTTAATCCATTAAGCGATCTAAGCATTCCACAAATTGGTCTGAAATTTTAAAAAGCCAAAAGGAGTCCACAATGGGGAGGCACCGTTGGTTAAAAGGCCAAATGTCCAAACCATGTAATAGGCTTTACAAATGGATGAAAAATAAATGAACCCTTTTGACAAAGACCATGCACATATAGTGTATGATCTTTGTCAAAAGCGTTCATTTAATTTTTTTAAATTTCAATTTTTTTTGTTTTTTTATTTTTTTTTACTTTTTAACTTTAATTTTTAAATTTTTTTAAATTTCATTTAATACAGAGAATTCAAAATCACGTTTGAAAAACTGTAATTGTAAACTGTAATTTTAACGCAAAGAATGAACAACTTGGTCTTTCAATAAAGATGAGTATAGCCAGTGGCACAATGTGGATTTCCTGCATCTGGGGCAAGTATTTTGTGCCCCTAACCTGTGTATTTTTATCTTTCCCTGAGTCCCTTCCACCAGTCCAGTGTTGAATCCCTTATTCACCAAGTACTTATATTTTATTTTAAAACGTCTAATGTGGAATATTTCTTTTAGGAGAGTGTCAAGCTGGCACTAGAACTCTAATGCCACCTATTTGGATAGCAATCCTAAAAGTCAATATTAGACCCTTAAACAAACCTTGTCAAACGACTTTGGATAAAAAGCCAAACCAGACACATGTTTCAGAGTGTTTGCTCCAGATCAGTGCAAAGCAAGATATTTGATTTGGGTAGGTGAGAAGCTCCTGAAAGGGTGTCTAAGGGAGAACGTTTCTCCTTGTGGAGTGTGCCAAGCTGGCATAAGGAGACTTTTAGGCCATGTAATGATCCTAGATTCTAGATATGCAAATATCCTCTTCAGAGATTCCCTGCTAGTGGCGTCTCACCTCTGGACCCTCTAAGGTGAGTGCTACTGTAGCATTTGATTTAGTTATACCCATGACTATAGACTTTTTCAAGGATTTAAGGCAAGTACAACCTATTCTAGCCAAAGATACATATTATATCTTGTAGCAAAAACCAAGCTTGATTTTTATTTTAACTTTTATGTCTTAAGGTCTGCGGGACAGATAATAAAACTTACACAAGTGCCTGTCACCTTTTTGGCACAAAATGCCTCCTAGAAGGTACCAAAGAAGGAAATCATCTTCATTTGGACTATCAAGGGCCATGCAAATGTAAGACACTTCACAATGTTACTGTGACCCATTAATGATAGCAGGACAGCTTCAGAAAATGCAATGAAATATACGCTAAATCTGCATATGATTTCTTCAGATCAACCGCTGGAAAGATGCACGGTACTTTTGATATGTTTTGAATATTTGAAAGAGATTGGATAAGTCAAACTAAACTAGTTTCTATGAAGAGTCATAAAGACATAAGCCCCCACAACATGTACAGATATTATCGATGAGCGAGTGTGCTAAGATAAGGTGTTATCCGAGCATATTCGAGTGCTAATTGAGCATTTTGGTGTGCTCGAATACTATGCTCGAGTCGCCACTGCTGTTCGACAGTCACAACACATGCAGGGATTGCCTATCAAACAGGCAATCTCTGCATGTGTTGAAGCTGTTGAACAGCCATAACACATGCAGTAGTGGCGACTGTAGCATATTTTTCGAGCACACTGAAAATACTCGATTAGAACTCAAGCAAGCTCGCTCATCACTAACGGATATGAATTAGGAATTTGAGATTTGTTTTATACAGACTGCAAAATGCTTTGAAAATGTTAAATTGTTGGCATCTGAAATGTGAATCTTATCTTGTGTATCTTATATAGAACTTTAGCTCTATGAAAGCTTACTCCATGGTTTGATATCATATAATCCTATATTTTTACAGACATCCCTACTTGTACAGAATATGAACTCACACATTTTCCATTCAGAATGAGAGACTGGTTGAAAAATGTCCTCATGCAGCTTTATGAAAGAGATAAGGAAAACACTGGACTTCTCTCCGAGAAGCAGAAAAGCAAGGCGAGTCAAGTCTTGCTCTTTTCCTTTTATTCTCATAATATTTTATTATATCACTAATGATTAATACATAACAAGGAGAAGTAAGGTCTACAAAAACTTACACTTTAGTGTTTGTACAGTTGGGTTAAAATAATATCTAATTGTATTTAGCAGGAGGACTGGGATTGGCAGTCTACCACAGGGGGAAGGGTGCATTTTTAATTTCAATCGTATTGTTACATTAGGTGAAGAAAATCTATGACAATGAGAAACGACTGCGGGAAAGTGACCCCAACATCGAGCTCTTGGTGAAAGATTTTCAGAAAAACTACAACATGTATGTCTATCCAGTTCACTGGCAGTTTCACCAGCTTGACCAGCATTTAGTTGACAGGTATGAGTGTCAGGACTATAATATTGTTTGATGAAAAGACTTTAAATTGTGACTTGATAATTCCATTTGAGCATAGGCAGGTAGGTGCAGATTTAAGGAATTTGAGGGCTCTCTCTCCCCTTTTTTTTCCCCGTCTGTTCCATCCTAATTCATTTATGATGTCCTTATCCTTGACCTCTAATATAGCTTGAAGACCTCTGTTCATGTGGTAATCAATGAAGCCAGTCGAAACTCTCTTTTTTCCATACTGAGTAACAGTATTTCTCGGTTGTCTCTATCTTTCTCTTGGGCAATTAATGTAAAACTCAAGTTGAATTTTTGATGAAGATGACACAATCATATGTTTATTTGTTTTGTCTATCTTACACCTTAATTTACATCCATATATGTAATTGAATAACCCATTTACAATCATCTTCCCCTTTGTGGTTTGTACACATTGCATTTTAGGCAGCATTATCCAATGTATTGCATTAATCCCATGGGTGCTGGGTAACTATGTATTATCCTGCATGCCTTTGTTGCCATGGGCACTATGTATACTGATGCATTCCACAGCTTTGAGGTTTACGCATGCGCATAGCCTTTTCTATGCCGAAGTTATGCCTTCGTTGCCATGTGAGCTATGTTTATTGATGCGTTCCACCACGTTGCGGTTCACGTGTGCGCATAACCTCGGTCATACTGGAAGTACTACAGGTAATGACCGGAAATACTTAATGTGAGTCAATGCTTGCAGTTCACACAGCGGAAACCCAACCTCAGGTAGCATGTGTACATGGACGCAGGTTTTGGCGCACAATCTATTACTTGATGAGCCGACACGCATGCCAATATAGCGTGCAGTTCACGACATGTGCACCTCGCTTGAGTCACCAATGGGGTAAGTTCATTGTACTATGTGATACACTTGAGCATCGCTACTGGCGCTTTGATGGTTAGGGGTGTTCTCCTAATTGTTGGGAGACTTTATTTGATAGGTTGTACAAAAATAGGTGGTAATTCTACGATATGCTAATATCTAAAAATAGACCTCTTCAGTTTCCTGTTCCCTTGGGTGTAAGGATTTGGACTGTACATCTGTTCCTGTCTGCTGTTGCCCTCAGTTCGGTTACTTTTGCCCTTACCTAAGATGGAGTCACTGGCCTCACGGGGGCCATCTTGCTTCCTGTCAGACTTTCCTTGTTCCTGTCTGTGGTGTATATAAGGGAGCTCTGTATATTACTCATTGCTTGAGTATCTTGTTCCTGGACTTGTGATCAAGCTGGAAGAACTGCTATCTTGCTGGTTTCTTCATTACCTTGGGATACCCCATCTGTCTCCGGATCTACATCTCTTCATCATAAGACTTGTTTCCCTGGATCTGCTCTGCACTCATCTCTGCTGCTGGACTGTTCCCTGCTAGGAGGCTGGCCTGGTCTCCAGGTCTCTGGATCTCACATACTTGGACTTCCACGGTCTGTACACGTGCTTACTGCTTATCCAGCTCTGTCTGCTACTAACTTGCTGTGTCATAGCTGTTTACCTGCATACCATCATAAATATTATTGAACTCTTAACCTGTTGTCTCTCGGCCTCTTTTCTGACCCATGATACTGATCTCCACTGCACTTAGCACTAAGTTTATAACATTGGGAGGCTTTTGAACATTACCTGATATGGTAGAGCCCTTTTGACCTGGCTGCTATATCCCCTGATGAGTCCTGGTGGGACGAAACGCATTGGGAGGCAGTCCCTAGTTGGAATGGCATGTTATAATCTTGTTTCTCCTGACCTGGAGGTCTGTTTTCACAGTTTAATGCCCTCAGTTTTACAGGAGATTTTTTGAATCACTTTGGAGGTCCTATTCCCTACTGGATGGGTGAGATTATTCCAGTGTATTCCTTTTACATGGATCTTCTTTGTAACTATGGGGCAACGTGAATTATCTGTTTCTAGTTTGCACCTGGTTTTGGCCCTTTTGGTTCATTGAGTATTTTTGCTGCATTGCCAGTGGTACTGGTAATGGTGGTGGTTTCATAGACTGTTGGTCTCTTGACTCGACAATTTTAGCTAATTCTTTGGCTTGTCTTGTGAGAGGCTTTGACAGTTATTGTTGTTGTGTCTTTGTATTTTAATAATATTTCAATAAATGTTATGTTTTAGGTTACTATTATTGCTAATTTCTTTCAACATTTGAGCATAGCGCCCAACTTTTGCAGAAGAGAAGGAGGGAGATACAGAGGGACATACAGAGGGAGCGTCCGCTCTTCACCAGTCGTTACACTGGCTGCCCATTCATTACAGGATACAATTCAAAGAACTTACATCTCCTCCCTCATTTCTGTTTATCACCTAACTGACCGCTGCGCTCTGCAAATGACTTTCGACTAACCTCTGCACTAATCCGTACCTCCCACTCCCGACTCCAAGACTTCTCCCATGCTGCGCCAATCCTCTGGAATGCTCTACCCCAAGATATTAGGACCATTCACAATTTGCATAGTTTTAGGCGCTCGCTCAAAACACATTTGTTCAGAGCGGTCTACCACGTTCACTAATCAAAGTCATTTTATGTTTGTGGGTGTAGCCCATTCACTATCTCCATCTATCCCCAACCTCCTGAAGATGGCTGGACCATCATTGTAAATACATCATTGTAAATACACACCTGTGCTTTGTATCTCCCCCACCTCATTGTAGATTGCAAGCTCTCACGAGAAGGGTCGTTTTATTTCGTTTTAATTATTGTATTGTTAACGTTGTTAATTATGACTGTTGTGTTTGAAACTGTTAAACTGTAAAGCGCTGCGGAATATGTTGACGCTATATAAAGATTATTATTATTATTATACCTGACCACACCCTAAATCACAAACACCATTACTTTCTAAGAAAACAAGCAAACAGTTTTTCACATGTGCTATATATAGATGTTTTCTGTCAGTGGGTTCAGAGACCGAGAAGCATAGGAGTATTTTTTCTGTGTGAAGTAGCTTTAAGAATACAAAATTCTCCTATGCTGATCAGTGCAAGCTGTGGTTCAAAGCTTCAGCTGCTGCTTGGAATGACAGAGGCTGTGGATTCAATTGCCAAGGAGGCTTGAATATGAGAAAATGACGTAAAAGTGCTTCTCACTAAATTAGAATATCATCAAAAAGTTAATTTATTTTAGTTCTTCAATACAAAAAGTGAAACTCATATATTATATAAAGTCATTACAAACAGAATGATCTATATTTCAAGTGTTTACTGTATATACTCGTGTATAAGTCAAGCCGAGGCACCTAATTTTGCCTCCAAAAACTGGGAAAACTTATTGACTCGAGTATATGCATTCTCCTCTAATCCCTATTTTGGCATGCATGGTTCCTCATCCCCATCCTTGTTTGCATGGTTCCTTATTCCCATCCTTGTATGCATGGCTCCTTATTCCCATCATTGTCTGCATGGGCTCCTTATTCCCATCCTTGTCTGCATGGGCTCCTTATTCCCATCCTTGTCTGCATGGGCTCCTTATTCCCATCCTTGTCTGCATGGGCTCCTTATTCCCATCCTTGTCTGCATGGGCTCCTTATTCCCATCCTTGTTTGCATGGTTCCTTATTCCCATCCTTGTATGCATGGCTCCTTATTCCCATCCTTGTCTGCATAGGCTCCTTATTCCCATCCTTGTCGGCATGGGCTCCTTATTCCCATCCTTGTCTGAATGGGCTCCTTATTCCCATCCTTGTATGCATGGGCTCCTTATCCCCATCCTTGTCTGCAAGGCTCCTTATTCCCATTCTTCTATGCTTAGCTCCTTACTCCCATCCTTGTCTGCATGGTTCCTCATCCCCATCCTTGTATGTATTGCCCTCATGAGAAAAGCAAAAAAAACTACCACTTGCCTTCCATGCCCTCGAAGCATCTCGTTCCAGTGCCAGCAGCTTTTCGGCTGGGCGATAACGTGTCCCTGCTCATTAAGGTAATGAATATTTACCTCACTCTAAGCCTATGGGAGTGGAGAGATGTGAATATTCATTACTTTAATGAGTGGGCACCCGTGAGAGCCTGGCAGCTACTGGAAACAGGCGGCTGCAGCTGTAACTGTGTGCGTGCTATAAGAGAAATTAATATTCATAGCCGCAGCCACTGGCTCCTGCATCCTGTGACCCAAGGCTCCGCCGCTCCCCCTCCACCACCGTAAACTGGGACAATGACTCGTGTATAAGCTGGGGGGGCATTTTTAGCACAAATAATGTGCTGAAAAACTTGGCTTATACACAAGTATATATGGTATTTCTGTTTATGTTGATGATTATGGCTTACAGCCAATGAAAACCCAAAAATCATTGTCTCAGTAAATTAGCATAATTAACAAAAAACACCTACAAAGGCTTCCTAAGCATTTAAAAAGGTCCCTTAGTCTGTTTCAGTAGGCTCCACAATCATGGGGAAGACTGCTGATTTGACAGATGTCCAGAAGTCAGTCATTGGCACACTCCACAAGGAGGGTAAGCCACAATAGGTCATTGCAAAAAAAGGTGTCTGTTCACAGAGTGCTGTATCCAAGCATATTAATGAAAAGTTGAGTGGAAGGAAAAGTGTGGTAGAAAAAGGTGCACAAGCAACCGGGATAACCACAGCCTTGAAAGGATTGTTAAGAAAAGGCCATTCAAAAATTTGGGGAAGATTCACAAGGAGTGGACTACTGCTGGAGTCATTGCTTCAAGAGCCACCACACAAAGACATATCCAGGACATGTGGTACAAGTGGTGCATTCCTTGTGTCAAGCAACTCATGATGACCAATAGACAATGCCAGAAGAGTCTTACCTGGACCAAGGAAAAAAAAGAACTGGACTGTTTGGAAATCAAGGTCCCAGAGTCTGGAGAAAGAGTGGAGATGCACACAATCCAAGCTGCTTGAGGTCTAGTGTGAAGTTTCCACAATCAGTGATGGTTTGGGGAACAATGTCATCTGCTGGTGTAGGTCCACTGTGTTTTATCAAGACCAAAGTCAGCGTAGCTGTCTACCACAAAATTTTTCAGCACTTCATGCTTCCCTCTGCAGACCAGCTTTTTGGAGATGTAAATTTCATTCTCCAGCAGGACTTGGTACCTGTCCACACTGCCAAAGTACCAATACCTGGTTTAAAAACAACAGTATCACTGTGCTTGATTGGTCAGCAAACTCACCTGACCTTAACCCCGTAGAGAATCTATGTGGTATTGTCAAGAGGAAGATGAGAGATACCAGACTCAACAATGCAGATGAGCTGAAGGCTGCTATCAAAGCTACCTGGGCTTCCATAACACCTCAGCAGTGCCACAGGCTGATGGCCTCTATGCCATGCCGCATTGATGCAGTAATTGATGTAAAAGGATCCCCAACCAAGTATTGAGTGCATTTACTGAACATACATTTCAGTAGGCCAACATTTTGGATTTTAAAATAATTTTTCAAGCTGGTGTTATAAAGTATTCTAATTTACTGAGATAATGACTTTTGGGTTTTCATTGGCTGTAAGGCATAATCATCAACATTAACAGAAATAAACACTTGAAACAGATCACTCTGTTTGTAATTACTCTATATAATATGAGTTTCACTTTTTGTATTGAAGAACTGAAATGAATTTAATTGTTGATGATATTATTTAGTGAGAAGCACTTGTATTTGTTTGTCATTATCTTTTAGTAGTCATATAAAAAAATCTTAGTTCAATTCTCCCTCTATGATACAGGAATACACTGCTATGTACAATGTATATCTATATATCATTATAATCTGATTAAACTTAGCCTGAGAAAGATACCTCCCAGGACTAGAGTGTAACCTGCAAAAAGTAAAATAAATATATTTTATTAAATATCAATGATAAAAAATATTAAAATTCAGAGAACGTGCCTATAAGGCTGGGGACATGGCAAAGTGCCAAGTATATGTGTAGATGAAAAAAAAAAAACACAAAATTGAGCTTAAATTGAGTTGGTACACATGCAGAGGTTAAACGCATGTTCACATTGGCCACAAAACATTGAAACCTACAAGAGAAAAAAGTAAACAAAAACCCTGATGTAACTAAGTAAAAAAGCAAAAGTGCGTTTAAATAATACAGAGTTTTTAGTAATACTGTTTTTTGATCAAAAAATAGCACAAACGCCATCCCACCTCGTCACAGTAACTCTGATCGGGACAGTCCTACACTGTCTAATATTAAAACCTTACATTGTGTCAATGTTGACCTCAGTGTGAATAAGGGCAGACAAAAGGACTGGGCCCAACCAGTGAAACACTAGACTGGGGAAGCCTTATATAGTCTCTGGCTCAGAAACAGGGATGCCACACCCCGGGTTGCACAGAATGCAACAATACAGAGAAAAAAAACACAAAATTGAGCTTAAATTGAGTTGGTACACATGCAGAGGTTAAACGCATGTTCACATTGGCCACAAAACATTGAAACCTACAAGAGAAAAAAGTAAACAAAAACCCTGATGTAACTAAGTAAAAAAGCAAAAGTGCATTTAAATAACACAGAGTTATGAGGTGGGATGGCTTTTGTGCTATTTTTTTAATCAAAAAACAGTATTACTAAAAACTCTGTGTCATTTAAATGCACTTTTGCTTTTTTACTTAAGGTACCGTCACACTAGACGATATCGCTAGCGATCCGTGACGTTGCAGCGTCCTCGCTAGCGATATCGTCCAGTGTGACAGGCAGCAGCGATCAGGCCCCTGCTGTGCTGTCGCTGGTCGGGGAAGAAAGTCCAGAACTTTATTTGGTCACTGGACTCCCCGTAGACATCGCTGAATCGGCGTGCGTGACACCGATTCAGCGATGTCTTCGCTGGTAACCAGGGTAAACATCGGGTAACTAAGCACAGGGCTGCGCTTAGTAACCCGATGTTTACCCTGGTTACCATCCTAAAAAGTAAGAAAAACAACCGCTACATACTTACCTACCGCTGTCTGTCCTCGGCGCTCTGCTTCTCTGGTCTGGCTGTGAGCGCCGGGCAGCCGGAAAGCAGAGCGGTGATGTCACCGCTCTGCTTTCCGGCCGCTGTGATCACAGCCAGACCAGAGAAGCAGAGCGCCGGGGACAGACAGCGGTAGGTAAGTATGTAGCGGTTGTTTTTTTTACTTTTTAGGATGGTAACCAGGGTAAACATCGGGTTACTAAGCGCAGCCCTGTGCTTAGTTACCCGATGTTTACCCTGGTTACCGGGGACCTCGGGATCGTTGGTCGCTGGAGAGCGGTCTGTGTAACAGCTCTCCAGCGACCAAACAGCGATGCTGCAGCGATCCGGATCGTTGTCGGTATCGCTGCAGCGTCGCTTAGTGTGACGGTACCTATAGTTACATCAGGGTTTTCGTTTACTTTTTTCTCTTGTAGGTTTATATGTGTAGATGGTTATAACCATAGGGGGCGAAGGGACACAGTGCTACACTGTCTGCAGCCTTAATCTGGTATACCACCAGGTAATATCCTATTTTAAATAAACTTTCTTAGTTGGCTGCTACTCTAATTTTGATACTACTTCTAGGAAGAATATGTATTATTAAAGTGGTTATCAGGATTGATGTATTCAGATACCACATTGTAGTAATACCTCTGCTGTAGTTCTTCTATAGGTACAGCTATCTACACACATATTTGGCACTTTACCATGTCCCCAGTCTTATAGGCACCTTCTCTGAAATTAAATCTTTTTTAATTGTCATTGTTATTTAATAAAATATATTTATTTTACTTTTTGTCATTTACACTTCTTTAGTTGCGTGAGTTAACTTTATCAGGCTGGGTTTAGTCAGATTATACTGTATCTGTAATGTCAGTGGTGTGGTTCATATCTTTAGCTGCTGTCTGCAATGGTTAAAGGGACACTGTCACCTGAATTTGGAGGGAACAATCTTCAGCCATGGAGGCGGGGTTTTTGGGTGTTTGATTCACCCTTTCCTTACCCGCTGGCTGCATGCTGGCTGCAATATTGGATTGAAGTTCATTCTCTGTCCTCCATAGGACATGCCTGTGCAAGGCAAGATTGCACCTTGTGCATGCATGTACTACGGAGGACAGAGAATGAACTTCAATCCAATATTGCAGCCAGCATGCAGCCAGCGGGTAAGGAAAGGGTGAATCAAAAACCCCAAAACCCCGCCTCCATGGCTGAAGATTGTTCCCTCCATATTCAGGTGACAGTGTCCCTTTAAAGTTGTGGGTTCATTGCTTGGAGAGACCAGATTGCAAGAAAAGAAGACAAATGTTTAATTAATGAATGTAAGTATGTGAAGAGAAATGCTGGTCCCGCCCGAGGAGGAGGATCTATGGAGAGATTAAGACGCCAGATAGAAGACTTTGCACAGAGAGAGAAGTGAGTATTGTGCTTCGGGACAAAGCCCTAATGTAGCGGAACTGATCCCTCAAATTGGGACAGGGCCACTGAATGCAGGAAGGTTGGGAGCTATGCATTTGAGAAAATAATTCGGAACACAAGGTGGTATTTTAAGGATGTCTACTGGCAGGGAAGGAAACAACAGGAGAAAAATTTCATACGAATCTAAACTTCAGAAAAGGCAATTTAGACCAGAGCTTCTCAATCGTTATATGTTGGTTCTTCACAAATATTGTTAGGACCTCATCATTGTTCTTAGTTTAGCTTAAAACATTTTAAAAGCCCCTTATTTTATCTTAACATATGACTATTGAAACAGCACACTAACCATTTCCGGTAGATGGACATAGCTGTACGTTCATTCTAGTGGTGTCTTAAAAGGGTGGTTCAAAGACCAAAGTCATTTTCATTCTAAATTCTTATTTATTTAGTGCCATAATCTGAATTACTTTCTACTATGCTTGCATTAAAAATTCCCTATCCTTCCCTTTCTACTGCATTTTCTATCTTTTTTCCCTACTTCCTTTTTGAAAACACTTTGAGAATCCCATTGCATGCTAAGATACTGAAATAAAGGGTCATCAGGAGGCAGTTACTGCCGCAGCCTCTGCCCCCTTCCTGAAATTAACCGGCTGGGCTAGTCCCTGCACGATGTACACTGTGCGATATGCACGACATTGCATGCTCTGTTGTTGGTTCAAATGATCAGTAACGAGCCATCAATAGAGCGGTATCAAAATGCACGGCATGCAGAGACCAGTGATGTCAATTGTGAAGGCAGCGCTGGTCTCTGCACACTGGCTATTTTGGCAACACACTCTGGTGCCAGCTCATTACTGCTGATCTAAGCCGACAACAGAGTGCGCGCTGTCATTGTGTTCATTACTGACAAGCAATAATGTCTTAGGGGTGCTGAGAACACCAAAACATTATAGCATTTACATAGTGAAGTCGTTGAGTAGAGAAACAATTTAAATAAAGATTTATAAAAATTATTACAATTTTAAAATAAAGATATTTTCCCCAAACAATGTAGGTTTTATTTTGGAAAACTGTAAAGAAAAAAAAACACATTTTCTATTGAATGAATAGTATTGTTCAGTATGATAAAAATGCAACTACTATTGGAATAAGGATTTAAATTAATAATGATCATTGGGGTCTAACGGGCAAAAAGTCCCCTTTTGAATTGAGCTTTAGTGTTAATGCATGGCTGCCACTCTATACTTCCTCTAGGAGACTACTGTCGATAGCTAAGAGCTGTATCTCTGGCAATTCCATAGAGAGTGGTTGACCATGCACACTACCACTCAATTCACCTATCGAGGAGTATTTACATAGTTAAAACATCTTTAATTGTCTACTTTGTTTCTTAGTCTTTTTTATTTTATTGTAGGCTTCTTACACACTCGGAGCTGGCAGCCCTTCGAGCCTCATTGATTCCAATAGAACATTGTGTGAAAGCATTTTTACAAGAGTGTAACGCCAACAATGACAGACACATCTCTCTTTGGGAATGGTGCCACTGTTTTGGAATCAAAGAAGGTATGAATGACGTGCAAGAAAAAATCATAACCAAAACTTCAATTTAATGGACTTCATAAGATTTGGACACCATCATGACTTAGAGGGTTTCTCCGAACATGACTTTCAGGAGCACAGTGCTCTCCATTCTCCCGACTCCTAATTGCTTGGTGAAAGGGATCTCCTGATTAATTCTTCTGACCAGAACTGTGTGCTCCTGATGCACTATGAATCAGCTTTGCCTATGCAGCATGAGATGTCTAGGGCTGAACTTGGCCGAGGTCAGGAGCTGACTGTGCTCTCCCAGGATTCCTCAGAGCTTCAGGAAAGTGCTTACAAGCTCAATAAAAGAACTGGTAAACACTGTTCATTTTTGGCTACCACTGTTAGACAGCAGCAATGGGTAGCCCCCTTAGCATCAAAACAATAAAAAAAGAAAACTGTAGTAATCAGGAGAATGGACATGAATTTTAAGGCATGTCACTCTCCCCAAGAAGAGACGTTACCCCTTAGACCACTATTAACTGATAAATGCTTTGCCTCCAAAGGTGTCCATATCCTTCAAACCAAAACAAAGTATGTACTGTATTACTGTACCATGTGATACGCCATGTGCAAGATAATAATTGGGTTAAATGTAATTAGGACCTGGAAATTGCTATTTTAAAAAAAACACATTTTCAATCCCTGCCACACAAATCACCACTTCAGCATTATTTTTTACTGCAGCGCTGGAGTAGTGCTACTATTGTAAGGCCCCTGCACTTGTCTTATACTTACCAGCCGCCATTTTCTGCTGTTATTCGTGCCATTCTCATCAGTCTTCAGCAGTTTGGGTTTCATGCAGAGATCCAGATCTCACTTGTCAATGCAAATC
Organism: Ranitomeya imitator; assembly: GCF_032444005.1. Lineage (NCBI taxonomy): Eukaryota > Metazoa > Chordata > Amphibia > Anura > Dendrobatidae > Ranitomeya > Ranitomeya imitator. The sequence continues at coordinate 908,662,233 of NC_091282.1, forward strand.
CGTGACTTGCATAGACTTGCATTGAGAACTTGTAAACGTTATCCCTGACTTTCGATCAGTCAAAAGTTGCAGTCACAAGATGGTGAAGAGCTGAGAACGGCGGCTGGTAACAATAATACTAAGGTCAGGTAAGTTACAGTAGATTAGTAACACCGCTCCAGTACTGCAATAGGAAAAACAATGGAGTATCATGCAGGATATACAATGGCATGTAAAAGGTTGGGCACCCCTGGTCAAAATTACTGTTATTGTGACTAATTAAGCAAATTGAAGATTAAATTAAATTTTAAAGGCCTAAAGTTAAAGACGACACAATTCCTTTGCATTTTAGGTACACACAAAAAAAAAAAAAATATATATATATATGTATATATATATATATATATATATATATATATATATATATATATATTGTGACAAAACACTCTGGGATCGCCTTTGCTGGGGTCAAAGGACACGTGGTTTGTGCATTGAATCTGAGGCGTACAGCAGGTTTCTGAGCAGGCTGACCTCAGGTCAGATTTATTAACGTGAAAGCAACACAAAAAACAAAACATAAAAATAAACCCTAGCCTGTCTGGCACTAACTAAACAAATACGTTGCTATCTCAACAACTGGGGGGGCTTCTCCCACCCAGCTAACATCATACAGATCTTGAGCAGAGCTCTTCACGCACGTTTGTCTCACACAGGCAGGCAATCTGTGTGCCCCAGGCAGACACTGGAAACACCCAGCTGGTCATCTTTTATTCCTGCAATCATTAACCCATTAGCACCCTGAAGATACTGAGTGGCCTAATTCACATAGGACAAACACCTGGGCGAGATATACCTGCCTCCATCTACCACACCAGCATGAGTCTTACATATCCCCCCCCCCCTTGCTCAGACCACTCCGGTCGAGCAAGAACACTTTTGAAACAGTGCACTCGGGATAGGGCATCGGCGTTCCCCATCTGCACCCCAGGTTGGTGCTCCACCGTAAAAGAGTAAGCCTGCAGGGCAAGGAACCACCTGGTTACCCGACTATTACGGTCCTTGTGGAGGTGCATCCACTTGAGAGGGGCATGGTCTGTGACCAGCCTAAACTTCCTACCAGCCAGGTAATACTTGAGGGAGTCGAGAGCCCATTTAATGGCTAGGCACTCTTTTTCAACCACGGCATACCTCTGCTCATGTACATTCAGTTTCCGACTGAGATAGAGGACCGGGTGTTCGACTCCGTCCCTCACCTGGGAAAGTACAGCTCCGACACCAGTATCAGAGGCATCAGTTTGTACCACAAACTCGCTGCTGAAATCTGGAGTCACTAGTACGGGCTGAGAGCACAAAGCCCGTTTCAGGCTGTGGAAGGCCTCTTCAGCAGCTGAGGTCCATTTTACCATGACGGAACCCTTCCCCTTGGTAAGATCCGTCAAGGGAGTAGCCATGGCTGCAAAATTGGGTATGAACCGGCGATAATAGCCGGCAATCCCCAGGAAAGCCTGCACTTGTTTCTTGTTCACTGGTTGTGGCCAGCCCTGAATTGCCTGTATTTTGTCGATCTGGGGTTTAACCACTCCTCGGCCAATCACGTAGCCCAAGTATCGGGCTTCTTCAAGCCCGATGTGGCATTTCTTGGGGTTTGCCGTTAAACCTGCATCTCGCAGGTCATCAATCACGGCTTGTACCTTCTGGAGATGAGTTTCCCAGTCCATGCTGTAAATTACGATGTCATCCAGGTAGGCAGAAGCGTACTGTCTGTGAGGCCTCAAGACTCGATCCATCAATCTCTGGAACGTTGCGGGAGCTCCATGAAGTCCAAACGGCATATAGATATACTGGAACAGACCTTCCGGTGTAGCAAATGCCGTCTTCTCTCTGGCCGCCTCGGCCAGAGGAATCTGCCAGTACCCCTTTGTTAAATCCAGGGTCGTAATGTATCGGGCTTTACCAAGCCGGTCGATCAACTCATCGACCCGGGGCATAGGGTACGCATCAAATTTAGAAACTGCATTCAGTTTCCTAAAGTCATTACAAAACCGGATGGAGCCATCCGGTTTAGGTATCAACACAATTGGACTGGACCAGGCGCTGTGTGACTCCTCAATGACTCCTAAGTCCAACATTGCCATCACTTCCCGGGAGACGGCTTCACGGCGGGCTTCCGGAATCCGGTAGGGCTTCACATGAACAGTGACGCCAGGCTCTGTGACAATCTCATGTTTCACCAACTTCGTCCGGCCAGGTTTTTCGGAGAAAAACTGTCGGTTCTGTAACAAAAATTGCTTAACCTCAGATTTTTGTCGTTCTGAGAGAGTCTCAGCAACCTGCACCTCTGGTACAGTAGGTGAACAAACCGGACGGGGCAGATCCGCCGTTAGGGCAGAGCGGTCTTTCCAGGATTTTATCAGATTCACATGATAAATCTGTTCCGGTTTTCTCTTACCCGGCTGGTACACTTTATAGTTCACTTCACCAACTCTTTCTCGGACCTCAAATGGGCCCTGCCATTTCGCCAGGAATTTACTATCCACCGTAGGGATTAGGACCAACACCCTATTGCCGGGTGCAAATGTACGGACCTTAGCGCCTCTATCATAACTTTGCCTCTGGGCTCCCTGGGCCTGTAACATATGGTCCCTAACAATGGGCATGACAGCGGCAATACGATCCTGCATTTGTGTTACATGGTCGATCACCGTTTTAAAGGGAGTGACTTGACCTTCCCAGGTTTCTTTTGCGACGTCCAGCAGTCCCCGGGGACGACGGGCGTACAACAGTTCGAAAGGCGAAAATCCTGTGGAAGACTGGGGAACTTCCCTAATGGCAAACAGCAAATAAGGTAACAAGTAATCCCAGTTCTTCCCATCTTTGTCTATCGCCTTCCGGAGCATCTGTTTTAAGGTTTTGTTGAAGCGCTCAACCAGGCCATCTGTTTGAGGGTGATAGACAGACGTACGCAACGGGTCTATTTGTAAGAGCCTGCAGAGCTCCTTCATTACCCTCGACATAAAGGGAGTCCCCTGGTCGGTGAGTATCTGTTTTGGAATTCCCACCCGACTAAACACTTGTACCAATTCCTTGGCGATCGTCTTGGTAGCTGTGTTACGCAAAGGGACGGCTTCCGGGTAACAAGTGGCATAGTCCACGATGACGAGGATATGTTGGTGCCCACGTGCGGATCGGGGAAGGGGCCCAACCAAATCCATCCCAATTCTCTCAAAAGGGACCCCGATGATAGGAAGGGGTACCAAAGGGCTACGGAACTGAGATTTAGGGGCCGCGATTTGGCACTCTGGACAGGACTCACAATAGTTACGCACATCACAATGTATTCCAGGCCACACAAAACAATGCAATATCCTTTCTGTGGTTTTCTGTACCCCCAGATGTCCCCCCATTATATGTCCGTGGGCCAAATCCAGTACCTTCCGCCGATAAGGTTTGGGTACCACTAACCGTTGCACTGTGTCTTCCCCTTTTTTTTCTACCTGGTAGAGCAAATCATTTTCAAGAACCATATACGGGTACGCTAGCCTAGTGTCAGGTTCTACGGGTACCCCATCTATCATTTTTACATTTTTCCTAGCCGGAGTCAGGGTAGGATCTTTCATTTGCTCGCTGTGGAAGTCATCCACCTGGACTCCCAAATCTGGCAGGCAGGGTGCCGGATGGCTGTCTGCCTCCGCCTCTCGCTGAGGTTCCTCAGTTTCCTCTGTTTCCCCCGCCATGACGGAGAAGGGGTACTGAAGGTTAGATTCACTAACCTCCCCAGCAACATCTTCCTGTGGGGTCTCCTCTAGGGACTCGGGACCTCCAGATGGCATGGGAGAAGATTCACGGGTACAGCTACCGTGAAGGAGTAACTGATTCTCCCATAACTGCCAGAAATAGGGAAAATCCCTGCCCAGGATTACATCATGTAACAATGCGGGAACGAGTCCCACTTTGTGCTGCACTGACCCATAGGGAGTAGAAATCCATATGACCGCTGTTAAGTACGAGCGGGTGTCACCATGCACACACGTCACAGAAAACTTGTCAGACGGACCAGACGGAAGTGCCACCAGACTAGCTTTCACCAGAGTCACCACACTTCCAGAGTCTAGTAATGCCACAACATTTTTCCCATCAACAGATAATTCACACAGGTGTTTCACTGTATCATTTTGACCTGCATTCACACTCACTAGCTGTGTAACCAAAGACATGCGTTTTCTAGAGTCTATAACGTCGCACTGCATGGGTTCAGCGGTAACAGGACAGTTCGCAGAAACATGACCCTTCTCATGGCAGCGGAAACACCTAACAGGTCCCCTACTGAGACCACCGTCCAATACTCTTGGTCTCGGAGTGCGAGCAGTCCCGGACTCCTCCCCCACAGTTTTAAGCGATTTTCCTTCACCCGTGGTCCCTGGAACAGTCTTACCGGTTCCACGAGGAGGAGGCACAGTCCGGGGTTTGGCGGTGTCGTCGGGAAGTCCTTCTGCCACGGAATAACGCTCGACCAACTCCACAAGTTGATCCGCTGTCGTGGGATTTCCTTGGCTTACCCACCTTTTCAGCGCTGGGGGTAGTACTCTAAGGTACTTGTCCAGGACAACCCGCTGGATTATTTCGGGTATTGTCAGTACCTCGGGTTGCAGCCATTTCTTTGTCAAGTAGATCAGGTCGAACATCTGAGACCGCGCTGGTTTATCTTGCTGGTATGTCCACTGATGTACCCTCTGTGCACGGACAGCCGTCGTCACACCCAGCCGGGCCAGGATCTCAGCTTTCAGCTTCTCAAAGTCCTGAGCGACCTCCGGGTCCAAATCATGGTAAGCTTTTTGGGCCTCGCCGGAGAGAAACGGGGCAATCAAATCGGCCCATCGTGCCTTCGGCCACTTCTCTCTCAATGCCGTCCGCTCAAAAGTTGTCAGATATGCCTCGACGTCATCTTCTGCAGTCAGCTTTTGCCAGTATCGACTCACATGGATCCTTCTGGACTCTGCTTCCGGGTCAGCGTCAGGCATGCTCACCAGGCGCTGCGCCACCTGTTGGAGAAGTTGGCGGTCTGCAACCGTCATGTCCAGTAACTCCTTCAGCTGTGCGGCCATCAAGCGATTAGCTTCGTGCTGTGCGGCAGTGGCCTGCTGCTGTACGGCAGTGGACTGTACTAAGGCTTTCACCACGTCTTCCATGCTGTCGCCTGTGCCACGGTATGCCCGCGTTCTCCACCACAATGTGACAAAACACTCTGGGATCGCCTTTGCTGGGGTCAAAGGACACGTGGTTTGTGCATTGAATCTGAGGCGTACAGCAGGTTTCTGAGCAGGCTGACCTCAGGTCAGATTTATTAACGTGAAAGCAACACAAAAAACAAAACATAAAAATAAACCCTAGCCTGTCCGGCACTAACTAAACAAATACGTTGCTATCTCAACAACTGGGGGGCTTCTCCCACCCAGCTAACATCATACAGATCTTGAGCAGAGCTCTTCACTCATGTTTGTCTCACACAGGCAGGCAATCTGTGTGCCCCAGGCAGACACTGGAAACACCCAGCTGGTCATCTTTTATTCCTGCAATCATTAACCCATTAGCACCCTGAAGATACTGAGTGGCCTAATTCACATAGGACAAACACCTGGGCGAGATATACCTGCCTCCATCTACCACACCAGCATGAGTCTTACTATATATATATATATATATATATATATATAAAATATAACGCTGGGAGCGTCACTCTGTCCGAAGCCTTTATAGACTGCGCAAGCGCCGGCGCAGTCTGGGCCTCACAGAGTGACGCTCCCAGGAGATCGCGGTATGCGTAAACACTGAACGCACACCGCGATCTCCACCGGAGAGTCAGGGACCGCCAGGAGGGTGAGTATATTCACCTGTCCCCCGTTCCAGCGCTGCGTGCGGCTCCGTCTCCCGGGTCCTCTGCTGTGACGTTCCCAGTTCAGAGGGCGCGATGACGCGCTTAATGCGCGCCGGCACCGCCCTCTGACTGAACAGTCACAGCCAGAGGAGCCGGAAGATGGCGGCGCGCAGCGCTGGAACGGCACAGACAGGTGAGTATAGCAAGTGCTGGGGGCCTGAGCTAGCGGTGACTCCGGCACCTGACCCCCACAGCGCGCCGGTGTCCCCGCCTGCTCAGGCCCCCAGCACTCGGCGCCCAGCAACGATAGGCGAGTATGGTATTTTTTTTTTTATATATATATATGGCAGCAGCATACGGGGCATATATAATGGAGCATCTTATGGGGGGCATATAATACAATGGTGGCGCAGGATGGGAGCAGCACATGACAGAACGGGCGCAGAATGGGAGCAGCACATGACAGAATGGGGGCGCAGGATGGCAGCAGCACATGACAGAACAGGGGCGCAGGATGGGAGCAGCACATGACAGAACGGGGGCGCAGGATGGCAGCAGCACATGACAGAACGGGGGCGCAGGATGGCAGCAGCACATGACAGAACGGGGGCGCAGGATGGCAGCAGCACATGACAGAATGGGGGCACAGGATGGCAGCAGCACATGACAGAACGGGGGCGCAGGATGGCAGCAGCACATGACAGAACAGGGGCGCAGGATGGGAGCAGCACATGAAAGAACGGGGGCACAGGATGGGAGCAGCACATGACAGAATGGGGGCGCACGATGGCAGCAGCACATGACAAAACGGGCGCAGGATGGGAGCAGCACATGACAGAATGGGGGCGCAGGATGGGAGCAGCACATGACAGAATGGGGGCGCAGGATGGCAGCAGCACATGACAGAACGGGCGCAGGATGGCGGCAGCACATGACAGAACGGGCGCAGGATGGCGGCAGCACATGACAGAACGGGCGCAGGATGGGAGCAGCACATGACAGAACGGGGGCGCAGGATGGCAGCAGCACATGACAGAACAGGGGCGCAGGATGGGAGCAGCACATGAAAGAACGGGGGCACAGGATGGGAGCAGCACATGACAGAACGGGGGCACAGGATTGAGCAGCACATGACAGGATGGGAGCAGCAAATGACAGAATGGAGGCGCAGGATGGGTGCAGAACATGTCAGAATGGAGGCGCAGGATGGGTGCAGCACATGTCACAATGGGGGCACAGGATGGGAGCAGCACATGACAAAATGGGGGCGCAGGATGGGTGCAACACTTGACAGAATGGGGGCGCAAGAGGGGTGCAGAACATGTCAGAATGGAGGCGCAGGATGGGTGCAGAACATGTCAGAATGGGGGCGCAGGATGGGAGCAGCACATGTCAAAATGGGGGCGCAGGATGGAAGCAGCACATGACAGAATGGGGGCGCAAGATGGGTGCAACACATGACAGAATGGGGGCGCAAGATGGGTGCAACACATGGCAGGATGGGGCGCAGGATGGGTGCAGCACATGACAGGATGGGGACGCAGGATGGAGCAGCACATGTCAGAATGGGGGTGCAGGATGGGAGCAGCACATGTCAGAATGGGGGTGCAGGATGGGTGCAGCACATGTCAGGATGGGGACGCAGGATGGAGCAGCACATACCAGGATGGAGACCATATACCAATATAGATGCCAGCCACCCGGGCGTAGAACGGGTTCAATAGCTAGTATATATATATATATATATATATGTGTAAGTTTTTAAATTACAAAAATTACGAAAATGTGGTCCAATGCAAAACTTTGGGCACCCTTGGAGACTGGTGTACATTTATTCAGGGTTTCAGACCTTAATTAGTCTGTTAGGGTTATGAGTTGTTCATTATCATTGTTAGGAAAGGCCAGGTGATGCAAATCTCCCAGCTTAATAAAAACCAAGACTACTCTAACATTGTGCCAAAAAGCAGCAGCCATGGGTTCTTATAAGCAGCTGCCTAGTACTTTGAGAATGAAAATGGTGAAGGCCCACAAAGCAGGAGAAGGCAAAAGAAGATAGCAAAGTGTTTTCAAGTCGCCCTTTCCTCAGTTCAAAATGTAATTACGAAATGGCAGTTAACAGGAACAGTGGAGGTCAAGATAAGGTCTGGAAGACCAAGCAAAATTTCAGAGAGACCCACTCATAGGATTGCTAGAGAGGTAAATCAGAGCCCCCACTTGACTGCAAAAGACCTTCAGAAATATTTAGCAGATGCTTGTGTTGTGGTACATTGTCCTACTGTTCAAAGACACATGCACAAATATGGCCTTAATGGAAGAGTCATCAGAACAAACCCTCTCCTGCGCCTTCACCATAAAATTCAGAGTCAGAAGTATGCAAAAGGACATCTAAACAAGTCTAATGCATTTTGGAAATAAGTCCCATGGACTGATGAGGTAATATAGAACTCTTATTCTACATTGATCAAATGTATGTGTAGTGAAAAAAAAGACAGAGAATTTCAGCAAAGGAACATCTCACCAACCATTAGGCAGGGGGGTAGATCAATCATGCTTTCGGGTTGTGTTGCAGCCAGTGGCACAGGGAATATTCCACAGGTAGAGAGAAGAATTAATTCAATAAAATTTAAAAAAATTATTGATGCTCACATAACACCATTTGTAAAGAAGCTGAAGTGAAAAAGAGGATGGATTCTACAAATGGATAATGATCGTTAACACAAGTCAAAATCCACAATAGACTACCTCAAAATGCGCAAGCTGATGGCTTTCCAATGGCCCTCACAGTCCCCTAATCTGACCATCATTGTAAATTTGTGGTTAGACCTCAAAATAGCAGTGCATGCAAGATGACCCAGGAATCTCACAGAACTGGAATAATTTTCCAAGGAAGAATGGATAAAAATTCCTCAAACAAGAATTGAAAGACTCTTGTCTGGCTACAAAAAGCGTTTATAAGCTGTGATACTTTTAAAAGGGAATGCTACTAATTACTAATTATGCAGGGTGCCCAAACTTTTGCTTCTTGTTTTTCCTTTTTGTAATTTTTAAAATGTGAAAGATGAAAATATATAAGGGAGGAAATGTGTCATATTTAACGTTATCCCTTTCAGAGATCATTTCATCTTCAACTTGCTTAACTGTTCACAATAACAGTCATTTTGACCAGAGATGCCCAAACTTTTACATGCCACTGTATGTAAGAAAATGATCACGTCACATTATATTACTTTGTTGCTTTGCTGCAAAGGTATACTAGTCTATTAGAAATTTTTCAATGGGCATGTTTGAAAAAAAAATATCCTCTCATTTTGCAGGCGACATTAACGAAGACTTGCTGTTCTGAACCTTCACTGAAAACGCAGAAGATTCTTCACGATGGACAATAGATTTCTGACATAAATGCAATTAGCAATTGAAGGGGTATTCCAAATTGAGCAAACAGAGGTTATTTTTTCTATAAGAAAAAGATCCAATTTGCAGTATACTCTCGGTATCTAATTTTGTGGTATTTAGGATCTGTGCTTGCATTCATCTATCGTAGAGTATAAGAGAAGAGAAACTCTTCCTGGCTTGGTCGCAGATTACATATTTGGTATTTGTGCTCATGTACTTACCTGATCTAGTTGTGCAGAGAGGAGCAACTCTTGTAAAGGCTTGCAGGGATATTTTTGGGGAGGCTGCTGTGGCTGATCCCTTCTGGTTCTTCGATTGAGGTCTGGTGAATTAGGAAACTGTATTGGAGACAGGAAGAACTGAAGCTTTTTTCTCTCTTCAATTTGTTCTCAGGACAATTTCTACTTCTGCCATTTTTGTTAAAAATAATCAACTTTTCTAAGCAAATTTTCTGTACTTATTTTTTCTTTCTTGAAATATCATACAGTTTACCTTGCCGTCTTGTTTTTTCACCTGACAAATGACTCAGACTGTCTCTAAAACGCCTAATGATCAGTAGGACAGATAAAGCTGCTTTTAAATGGAGATGTCGTCCTGAGAACCAGGGAGAAAATGTCGAGAGAGAAAAAAGACCCCATTCTTCCCTTTCTCTATACAACTTCAGTTACTTAATGGGAACATTCATTGTTAACTTTCATTGCACAGAAATGTGTCCCGGTCATGTGATGGACAGCAGGTGCATGGCTACATATAACTATGGTATTGAGCCTTGCACCTACGTGCCCATTACATAACCAAGACAGAATTATAGTCACAAGAAATAGACACAAATTACAGCAAGCGGAGATCTTGAAAACCTACATTGATGCAGAAAGTACTTTCATTATATATATATTTTTAATTAAACCCCAATCAATAGGCTGTAGAAATGTTATCCTTAAATACAGTATGTGACTGATATTCATTAGGAATTGTTTATTAACGTAATGTATGTCTTTGATGCCAAATTTCATATTAATAATTAATAAAATTGTGTTGGGATATCAATCCATTAATATGTATTTGATTATTATATTCTTTGGGTGAAAATGACATCTTACCATTCCCCCAAAATAGCATATGTAGGTTTAGGATATTGATGCAGATTATTGAAATACACATTTTCCTTCATTATCAAGCATCTTAAGCTTTTCGTTCTCTTCTGAAGAACTACCAAGATTTTTGGAAACAGTCTTACAGTATATTTTGGTTATCAATGATCATACTAAAAAAGTGCCAAAGTTTTAAAGGAGTTGTCCGGGCTTCAAGTCTGCAGTCAATCTATGTGACTGCAGACTTGTGAATCCTCACAGCGTGCACAGTAAAATAATACATGTTTGATATTTACATATTCATACGGACCTGGAGAATCATATTGACAGGTCAGTTTTAACCGCTTGGAATTTTTGTTTCCGCTTGCATGGCTCAAGTCCTCAACCTGGTAGTACAACGTTTTCTCCGCCACTATCCTGGCCTGGGCGAGCTGCTCCAGAAAGCACGTAAGCTGTCTGCTCATTTCCACCATTCGCACCTCTCTGGTTATCGACTTGCATCGATACAGAGGTCTTTCTCCATGCCAGTTAACAGGTTGATATGTGATGTGTCAACACAGTATAATTCCACTCTGCACATGTTGCAGCAGCAATGAGTCCTCATTCAGTATGTCATGTCGTATAGCCTGGCCAAACGCAGTACGGACAGTCATCTTTATGCTGGAGCAGATATTGAATAGCCTGCGGGAGGAAATGGTGGTCCCACAGGAAGAGGAGGAAGCAGAGGAGGACGTGGAAGGGATAACATTGTCTCTAAGTTCAAGACTGTTGTCACACTGGTGGGTGCCAAGGGAGGTCTGGATTACTGCCATCTTGGGGGGCTGGTGAAAGCAGACAAACTTATCAAAGGTGCAAGATCTGAGGAACAAATGGAGGAGGAAGAGGTGATGGGTGAGCAACTGTCAGATGAAGAGGATAATCCTCCCTTCTCAGTTCTTCATGGTTGGCGGGAGGGGGAAGGAGGAAATTAGCCTCATTGTAACCCAGCCCAGAAAACCGCTGTGAAGACACATACACAACAGGTGCACATAGCCCCGACGGGTCCGTCAGAAAGACGGGCCCAGTGCACCCATTTTTTACAATCTACACAGGATCCGTCTTTTCAACATTTTGACGGATGCTGTGCAGATTGTAAAAACAGAAGTGTGAAAGAAGCCTTCATACTGCCTGCCCTAGGAGCAGGAGGCATCGCACAGCCTGATGCTGCCACCTACTGGGCACAATAAGTATCTCTCCTCTAAAGCAAGCAAAATATAATTATAATTACAGTATATTATAATTATTAATAAAGATTTCTGAGACCAGGGCTGTAACCCCCTCAAAATGGTAACTCCTCACAGCCGAGTACTAGTACAACTTGAAATTGTGGTGGAGGCTCTTGCTATGTCCTTAGTGTTGATGAGCCGGTTTGTCCTCTCTTTAAGGTTAGAAGAACACATTAGTGGAAGAAATTGTAATTTAATTTAGAGGATACTTTGAACTCTGGGTCTTCAAGCAGCAGTAGCAAGTTTTATAAGTGATACATGTTTCCAGAGGAGATGTTATCCAGAGTAGAAATGATGACAAAGAGCACATACATATTCACCCAAGGAACCGATCGTTCTTGAAAGTTTGCCAGGAGCGGAGTTCAGCATGGCGCCAACATATACGAGTATGTTGGTGTTGCTAGTGTGAACAGCCTATGTGGCCTACACGTGCTACCATGGCCTGCAGCTTCTCCAGACTTGTCCCGAATCAAGCAGATCTGGAACGTCATTGGTCAGCGATTGCAAAGGTAGTTTCCAACAGTGGTTCTTGCTGATTTGCATATGCAAGTGTATTCAGCGTGGCAGAACAGTCCTCAGACAACTACTAATAACCTGACTGATAGCAGCCGAGCTGTGTAAGCGCATGCTTTTCTGCACTTGGTGCGAATGCACGAGCCAGTATAAATCGAGATGTTTTTTGCTTCCTTTTCTCATCATTTGGATATCATTAACATGTCTTTTCAACCAGTGATTTCCAGAATTCCAAAAGCTTTTCCTTCTTGGGCGGTGCCTTTTTCAGTGATGAGGAGTGTAGACAGTGAAAATTTTAATATTTTCTGTGCTATGACAGCTTTGATTTCTGTTCTGATACAGACGTTAAGCTGCCGTTTCATTACATTTTTCTTGTGAAATGGAATATAAGTGAAGCTTAGACTAATATGGTCCGACTCTGCTGAGGCCAATGGTTGGCTACAATGCTATACCAGTGGGGACCAGAGAAGACGCATCGCTAGAATGGAGGACGAGTAAGGTTTAGCGTTACCGCTGCTTGTGTGCAGAACTTCACATATCTCACACTACCCCTTTAAATTTATGTAAGGTAGGTCTTGAGTTATGATTTATATGAGGTGAATCACAGTCTACATAAAGTGAATTATAATGAACAACTTGTCCACAAAAAACAAGAACGAAGATTGCACAAATCTTGGCAAAGACAGCTGGGATCTTCTGGGTTGGTTCAGTATTCTGAAAACAATCCTCTGTTTTGTTACTTAGGATAACTATAAATGACGCATAAAAATTCCCAGATTAGGTAGGAACTGTCCAATATCAGTGAGACAATAATCTGCATTGTGGCAGATGAGTCAGGCCCTCTCCATATTAGTATATATAAGGCAGAGGTAGTGCCTAGTCATCGCCACTCTCCAACAACCGTCCGCCTCTCTCAGGTAAGACTTCATAATCCAGACAAATACTTTGCCTTACAGACATGTGGTGGTACATGATGATTTTCATAGCCACTTTTTCTACATTTAATATTTAAGCAAGGCTAATAAACAACTCATATTTCTTAAAATACATTTTATTAAGACTACTTACGCCTCCTACACTCATATGTATAGATCATATCTATCTGGATGCAGATGTGTTGCAGTATAGCGAAAATATTACTACACACAATATACAGTTAGGTCCATATATATTTGGACAGAGACAACATTTTTCTAATTTTGGTTATAGACATTACCACAATGAATTTTAAACAAAAGAAATCATATGCAGTTGAAGTTCAGACTTTCAGCTTTCATTTGGGGGTATCCACATTAAAATTGGATGAAGGGTTTAAGAGTTTCAGCTCCTTAACATGTGCCACCCTGTTTTTAAAAGGACCAAAAGTAATTGGACAGATTCAAATAATTTTAAATAAAATGTTCATTTCTAGTACTTGGTGGAAAACCCTTTGTTGGCAATGACTGCCTGAAGTCTTGAACACATGGACATCACCAGACGCTGTGTTTCCTCCTTTTTGATGCTCTGCCAGGCATTCACTGTGGTGGTTTTCAGTTGCTGTTTGTTTGTGGGCCTTTCTGTCTGAAGTTTAGTCTTTAACAAGTGAAATACATGCTCAATTGGGTTGAGATCAGGTGACTGACTTGGCCATTCAAGAATATTCCACTTCTTTGCTTTAATAAACTGGGTTGCTTTGGCTGTTTTGGGTCATTGTCCATCTGTAGTATGAAACGACGACCAATCAGTTTGGCTGCATTTGGCTGGATCTGAGCACACAGTATGGCTCTGAATACCTCAGAATTCATGTGGCTGCTTCTGTCCTGTGTCACATCATCAATAAACACTAGTGACGCAGTGCCACTGGCAGCCATACATGCTCAAGCCATCACACTGCCTCCGCCGTGGTTTACAGATGATGTGGTATGCTTTGGATCATGAGCTGTTCCACGCCTTCACCATACTTTTCTCTTTCCATCATTCTGGTAGAGGTTGATCTTGTTTAAATCTGTCCAAAGAATGTTCTTCCAGAACTGTGCTGGCTTTTTTAGATGTTTTTTAGCAAAGTCCAGCCTAGCTTATTTATTCTTGATGCTTATGAGTGACTTGCACCGTGCGGTGAACCCTCTGTATTTACTTTCATGTAGTCTTCTCTTTATGGTAGATTTGGATATTGATACGCCGACCTCCTGGAGAGTGTTGTTCACTTGGTTGGCTGTTGTGAAGGGGTTTCTCTTCACCATGGAGATTATTCTGCGATCATCCACCACTGTTGTCTTCCGTGGGCACCCAGGTCTTTTTGCATTGATGAGTTCACCAGTGCTTTCTTTCTTTCTCAGGATGTACCAAACTGTAGATTTTGTCGCTCCTAATATTGTAGCAATTTCTCAGATGGTTTTTTTCTGTTTTTGAAGCTTAAGGATGGCTTGTTTCACCTGCATGGAGAGCTCTTTTGACCGCATGTTTACTTCACAGCAAAACCTTCCAAATGCAAGCACCACACCTCAAATCAACTCCAGGCCTTTTATCTGCTTAATTGAGAATGACATAACGAAGGGATTGCCCACACGTGTCCATGAAATAGCCTTGGAGTCAATTGTCCAATTACTTTTGGTCCCTTTAAAAACAGGGTGGCACATGTTAAGGAGCTGAAACTCCTAAACCCTTCATCCAATTTTAATGTGGATACCCTCAAATGAAAGCTGAAAGTCTGAACTTCAACTGCATCTGAATTGTATTGTTTAAAATTCATTGTGGTAATGTCTATAACCAAAATTAGAAAAATGTTGTCTCTGTCCAAATATATATGGACCTAACTGTATGTGATGTAATGCTGTATAATTTATTATGTGTGCACAACATAGGAAATTTAACCCCTTCAACCCCGGGCCATTTTCGTTTATTGCTCCCCTTCTTCGCAGAGCCATAACTTTTTTTTTTTTTCTGTCAATACGGCTGTGTGAAGGCTTGTTTTTGCGGGATGAGGTGCATTTTTGAACGACGCTATTGATTTTACAATATTATGTACTGAAAAATGGTGAAAAAAATCCAAGTGAAATTTATTGAAGTGGCAAAAAAATAATCTAAACTTTGCAAAAAAAAACAAAAACAAAGAATAAATGGAGCCATTTTCTGAAACCTGTATAGTCTCCATTTTTTGGAATCTGGGGCCGGATTAGGGTTGATTTTTTGCACACAGTTTACTTTTCTATTGATACTATTTTGGGGTCGATATGATGCTTTGATTTGCCCGATATTGCATTTTATTGTAATATTGCGGCAACCGAAAAAACCTTAATTCTGGCGTTATTTTACTTTCATCATTACACCATTCACCGATTGGATGATTTCTTTTCATCATTTGATAGATTGGGCGTTTCTGAACGTGGCGATAGCAAATATGTATTTTTTTTATTATTGTTTTATTTTGAATGGGGCATAAAGGAGGTGATTTGAACTACTATATTTTTTTTTAATATTTAAAAAAAAAAATTGGGGGCAAATCTTACTCCAGTGAGCCCTTTAAGATTCTAAGTTTCATACACTAGTCTTAAAGATTCATTACAACTAGTGATGAGTGAGCATGCTTAGGTGCCGAGTGTCTTTGGCGTACTCGAAAAATATGTAAGAAGAGGACATCATCCTATGAAGTTAAGAGGCACCTGACCTGGACCGCGACACCCATCGGACCCGGACCACCCATGGGTGAGTATAATCTAACTTGTTTTTCTTCGTTTTCAGGTGACATTGGGGGCTTATTTACAGTATTACAGAATGCAGTAGATAAGCCCCTGATGGCGGTGGACTTAGCTTATAGACGAATTTTAGGGTGACAGATTCCCTTTAACTTTCGATGACTGACTGCAATAATATTACTAATAGTTTTTTTTCTGTTATCAGGTTTTCAAGATGAAGTGTCTGTTGGTTTTTGCCCTGTTATTGGTGACAGCTTATTGTTTTCCAGTAAGTTACATGTATGCAATCAAACAGATAAGTGGCTGACACCCATCAGCCCCAAACCCAGGCAGTATGATGGCATCATGGGGGGCAGTGGTTACTGTCAACAATGATGCAATGTACCAGGAACCAGCACCAATATGGAGCCTTAAAATGAGTACACAATGCCACCAACATGGACCTCACTTAGATGAGCTGGCTTTATTCTCTAGTGGTGAATACACAATATATGGCCATAACCATTGTGACTCCAGCATCGGTCACATCATTACTTATGACATCATGACTTCAACTTAGGAAACAGATTTATTTTGATGTTTCTGTAAATTAAATGATCAATGTATCTGGGGACGACTAAAGCAGTATTTCGATTTTTTTTTAATATATGTGGACATCAATATTTGATCTTCAGTCAAATAACATAAAAATGTAGGAGATGTAATAGAAAATAAAGGCTTTAAAATAATTTGTTGAACAAAACTCTCAAATGTTCCATTTCCACCTGTAAGGGCAGGTGCGGAGTGCAGATGACTGTATTATTGGTCCAGTTGTGATCTTACAAAACATCGGATCGCACTTGGACCAATGTTAATATATGTGGCCGGTTACAAGTCTGAGGAAAAATTGCAGCATGCCTAATTTGCATCCAATATTCAAATCGCACTTGGCCATGTAAGTCAATGAGTCTGTAAAAAACATCAGATTGCACTCAGAAGACATCTGTCAGATTTCCATGGCCTCACAGAATAATGAAGATGGAGAAATTGTTTTCCCATCTTTTCATCCGATAAAATCAGATCACACTATGATCGTACTCTGATCAGAGTTTGATTAGCAGAATTGCCTCAAATCTCACGGATGAGGGAAAATACACTAGTGCGACCCTAGCCTAACAGATATGTCACACTACCTGAAAGACCTAACATTAAATATGAAGCATACAAAATAATTAAAGCATTGTTAGAATATATTCACATAACTTGGATTTCATGAGGATTTCATTATGGATTTTTCGCCTACATCTTCTAACAATCTGCATCTACTAATTTGCTATTCTGCTGCACCCACAGCCTAAACCCAAGAATCGGTCTTAAATTTTTGTTGCACGAATGGAATCACAGATCTTAATGAGATGTAGAGAGAAGGGTTATTTCATTCTCTTTTAGATGCATGGGAGCAGCAAAAAAAAATAATACAAAAGTGCATTTAGCCTTCAAATTATTCATGAAAACAAAAATGCTAACATGCTTCCAGTACTTTTGAATGATTTGCTGTAATTTGTTTCTTACTTTAGAGGGGAAAATTTTCTCCAAAACATGGAATTAAAGATCCTCATCGGAAGGTATGCTCTACAGGCCTGCTTTTATCATTTTATTCACTATCCTTTCCATATTCTTTGTATTAATAGTAAAAGCAGATAGAAGAAACTTTGTGATATACAGTATATAGGCAGACAAATATGCTTGTTTGTCCACTTGTAAGCTACAACTTCTTCACCCCCTACCTTTTGAACTCATCATTCACTCTGAAGAACTGCTGAATTTATTTAAGACAAGAGAGTACACCAGACTACTGAAGGATCATGTTACGGTTGCTCATCAAAGTCTATAATGTCTATAAAGTCTATAATGAGGTAGGAAGAGCTTGAGGGAGTTGCAGCAACACAGAGAGATGGTAGCTGCCTAATATTTTATCTCTCCTCAGTGCTGGATTTACAGCTACACTGCTAAGTAATAATATGCAATGCCTTCTTTGTAGTGACGCCTGAATGATACTACCGAGACATAAAGCTTTGATGAATCAGGGCCTAATGTCCAAAAAGTGGCAATTAAAAGCTATGAAAAGTCACAAAATTCTGACTTTAAAAATGTGCATGTTTTGGGCGTTTCCATGCCAGTTTCTCTCAGCTCAGCTGAAATGGACAGAGCTGGGCTGGATCGGGACACAGTAGAGGTGTGACACTAGAGCTTGTATAATTCATGACGAGTTGTGGTGCCTGACTGGAGTAAGAATTCCGGCATAGCGCACGGAGGCGTACACCACTCATTTGACACTCCAAATTCATGACGAGATCCAACCCCGAGAAAAATTGCTGGAAACTTGGCTGCCATAGAGCAGGAATCCCTCAAGTCTCAGTGTGCTGAGAGTGGAATGCAAGGCAGCTAACCTCCACCCACTAGTTCCGAAATAATAATCAGAGTCTGTAGAGGGGAGAAGTGGTGACAAAATGTATTCAATGGCCAGAAATAGTCTACACTAAATGTATTCTGGAAAATCAGCTGAAACAGCAGGTACTCTCTAAACTCAGAATAACATGGGGCAGTTACAGTTCAGGAAAAATGGGAACTTGAAAAAGTATGAATGTTTTTAATAAAATATACAATGCAGAAGATGGAAAGTTCAGATTAACATTGTCACCTATTTGGTATTTTCCAGCATTATCCAAAATATCATTACTTCATTTGGAAGAACTGTGTAAGTATTTCACCGGAGTTAAAAAAAAAAAAAAACAATGCGTACATTTGTTATACATTTTTTCCCTAGGTAACAATGGAAGCACCAATTTAGATCAGTTCTTCTCAAACTGTGAGGCGTCCTCTAGTTGTTGGCGGGTTAGTATTCATAGAAGTGATTCTAAGCTCCAGAAATCTCTATTAGGGCTCTTTTCCATTTGCGAGATAAACGTCCGTGTCTCACATGTGAAAACCAAGCTCTGGCCCCGGCACTCCAGAGCGGAGCGTGCGGCTCCATGTGTTGCTATGTGGCCACACGCTCCGCTCTGGGGTGCTGGTGCCAGAGCTTGGATTTCACATGCGAGACACGGACGTGTTTCTCGCAAATGGAAAAGAGCCCTTAGGCCGGGGTCACACATTCAGTGTTTGGTCAGTATTTTACCTCGGTATTTGTAAGCCAAAACCAGGAGTGGCACAGTTAGAGGAAAAGTATAATAGAAACAGGTCACCACTTCTGTATTTATCACCCACTCCTGGTTTTGGCTTACAAATACTGAGGTAAAATACTGACCAAATACCCAAGTACACGTGGCGTTATAGCAACATAATTCACTCATTTTACACTTATTTGAGCTCCTTTACAACATTGTTTTTTTTTTTTTTATTTACCATGTTCACTACACAGTAATAATGACCTGGCAGAATGATTCTACAACTCAGTATGATTACTGTGATACCAAACAGTTTTTGTTCTAACGCTTATTTTTTCCTCATTACGTCTCTTACTGATTGGGTTAATTTTATATTGTGATAGATCAGACTTACATGATACCACGTGTTTGTTCGTTTTTTTAATGGGGGAAAAGGGAGGTGATTTGAATCTTTATATTTTTTTTTTAAATACTTTCTTTTTTACTTTTCACTGGACGCTTGTCCCCTTAGATCACTTGAACCTAGCAATCCAATCCTACTTGACCCAAATCGCTTGTGCTATGTAAAGCAATACAAAAGTAAACATCGGTGTCCAATAAACACTATCCAAAATCTATTGTTCGCCAGAGTACCTTCATAACAGGCACGGGGGTCTTTAGCATCACGAGTACTGTGATGGGCACATAGAATGACACCCTCCCCCACCTTCCGATGCACTGCAAATGCCACAGTCAAAGGTTGAAAGCTGCATTTTAACAAGTTAACAGACTTAGATGGAGCTCGACTCTTCGCGTTGCTGTCAGAGGATGATGATGTCTGAATATCAAACTCAGGAAGCTGGCATATGATATGTCGGTAAGGGGTTAATGTTACACAGTATTTAAATTAAGTAGTATTTGTCATTTTGGCATAATCTTACACCACTAATGTTGAGGCCTTGGGAGTTGCCTTGGTCTTTCTGGTCAGGCTCAGGCAACATCAGGCAGCAGAAGAAAAGGGAAGCTGTTCTTTAGATCATTGATATCGAATTCTGAAAATACCTGCATATGATGTGTATATTTAAACCAAATTACTTTGTATTTTAATAGAAGACACAGCCAACACGGAGTACAATCACCACATCCTCGTATATACCAGAAACAACAGCCCAGACTTCACAAGGATCATCTGCTATATTGGATACCACGGTGGAGGCTACCATGAATACGGTAGCAAGCTTTTTTACACTAGACAACAATGACTTTACAAGAGGAGATCAATAAGTTGTTTGCTCCATATAGTGAGACAATGAAACAACGTCTAGCCATGAAAATTGTGTAAAAAAATATAAAAAATATCTGAACTACATTTTGTGCTTTAGTCAAAATTTTTGGAAAGCACAATATATTTTCAGGGAAACTGAAGTGAAAACAGTAGCTTCTGAAGGTCCCACCAGGAATTATGATGTCTGATACCACTGCTGTCTCATAAGCCCCTGGTCACGATTCTATTAGGGGCACCCCAACTATCCCTGCTCCCCAGGTTACTTCTGATGGGGAAGACGATGCGGCCATGTACCTTGCTGTACTCCTGAATCAGCCCTTGTCTGTAGCCTCCCCCTCCCAGGGAAGTGTGGAGGAATAGTGTATGTATTATACACAAACCTGACAAACCAGGAAGGATGTACAAGGATAAATCAATATAGCAATTTTACAAATATGCACTCACAGACAACAGAGAACACCAGGTAAAAAAGTTAGGGAAGCTAAATAGAAGATGATGGGATATTGCACACAGCCGAAACACCTAGCAAGTCACAGAACAACTCTCCAAAAACACCTCTACTGAACAACGAATCCTTCATTCCTTCACCAGGCAGTACAAGACTTACAACTGGCAATTCAGATTACCAGAAACAAGAATATATAGTAGAGGGGAGTGGCAGATACTGCACAGCAGAACAGTTTAACCCCTTCAGTGTTGAAAGAAACCTGCACTATTTAATATGAGCGAGAAGTGCTTCCATTCAGTGCAGGAGTACCAGAACCTAGACGCTGCGGGTCTTCTGGATCCTCTCTGTTGTAGTAAACTTGTGACACCCTCCATACACACCAGACAGCTGTCAGCCAAATGCTTTTTTTGACATGCAGCTCTCTCTCCTGACTTCCCCATACATGTGCTATGTGGGAGCTTATCTCTAGAGAGCAAAAGAATCAGCAGTTTGATATAGGATATGCCAAATCCTTAGTTTCCCCAGCAGATTAAGAAACAGCTTAAGGGTGTGTGCACACGATGCAGATTTTGCTGCGGATCCGCAGCAGTTTCCCATGAGTTTACAGTACAATGTAAACCTATGGGAAACCAAAAACGCTGTGCCCATGCTGCGGAAAAAAACACGCAGAAACGCAGCATTTTATTTTCCGCAGCATGTTAATTCTTTGTGCGGAATCCGCAGTGTTTTTACATCTGCTCCAATAGAAAACTGCAGATGTAAATCCGCAGCGGAATCTGCAATAGAAAACGCAATAAATCTGCAGGAAAATCCGCATCGGTTTTGCCCTGCGGATTTATGAAATCCGCTGCGGACCATTCTACGTGTGCACATACCCTAAAGCTGCACTCTAACATTATAGTATGCAAACATTGCATACATGAAATTGGAATTGCTGCTATAGAGAATAAGTTAAAAATGAAGATACTTAGAGCATAAATTGGACAATTCATGTGCACCAAACAGCCAAAAGTTGACCTTCTTTGCTGGGAACCTAACATAACATGATACCTCTCCATGGCTGAAAGTCTACAATTATATGGGTTTCTACAGACTTGTTCGCTATGCAGGTGGCCCATGTATTTTTGGTTTTATAATTGTTCTCTTGTTTCTACAAGACTGGGGAGTTCACCACTCCTCTGTGGGTCATTTGCATTGTAGCTGTTCCATCTCGCATGTTCAACGTGGATATTTTCTCTCTGAGCCCTGTTCATACAGGTACTATACAGATGATCAGGTTTTTATATACATCAGATAGGGATTATATACATTAGACAGGACTGCTCTATTATGGGTATACCTTGGCGATTGGTGGAGCAGCTTAACATACTTTTTTTTGCAAAAAAACGTATTAACTAAATACCCTGTATTTTTTCATTTTTTGACTAGCACTTCCTTATTTACTGTGACTTTTTTACAACAGAGTATTTTTTGACCTCTCTGTGCGCTTTTGTGTTTTCAAATTATATGGGTAGGTAGGATCAAGCTATGATTAAAGCCGCTATAGGCTGATGGATGGAGTGCTCATTCAATTTCATATATTCCATGTTTATACACTATAGCATTACAGAGT
This sequence comes from Ranitomeya imitator, assembly GCF_032444005.1. Classification (NCBI taxonomy): domain Eukaryota; kingdom Metazoa; phylum Chordata; class Amphibia; order Anura; family Dendrobatidae; genus Ranitomeya; species Ranitomeya imitator. The sequence goes on from NC_091282.1 coordinate 908,684,487, forward strand.
GCAGCTTTAATTTGTTAGTTAGATATGGAAGTGGCTCTCTTAGCTTGCACTTATTCACACTTTTCTTTCTGTTTGCAAGTGACTGTCAGTCTTTTGATATTTATATTAGCAGCTTAGGCAGATGTTATTCTATGGGGGTCTGTATAGGTTGTATCCACAAATCATTTGAGCACTGTGTACACTGCTCTAATCCCTGAGTTTCCTCCACGCCATTTTGTGTTTTTGCTTTAGAGGATATAACACCACTTCTAAGCAATACTTTTACTTCCCAGGGGCTGGAGTTGTAACTTCCTATGGCATGTATGTTGCTGCACATCACAGTCTGTAACCTCTCCTGTGCCTAAAAGTCACAATGCACACTAAGTTAAAGACGGCTGAACCCATTGATTTCTCCTCTCTCCCATTGACAATATATGAACACTCAGCTAAACAGAGTGTTCTTGTGTATGGGGGAGTCAGGATGCCGAGTGTTCAGTTAACAGCTATATAAAGTAATGTGTATGGGCAGCATTAGATCGGCATCTGTGCAACGCCTATCTCACAGTTTGAATTGATATACAGTATATCATGAGATTTTAACAAATGTGATTTGGCCACAACACTGTCATGACTCTGTTGTCAGGTGTCACCAGGAGAAGGGGATCATTCCCTGTCCCCAAATGGACAGTCATCTGCCTGAGATTGATCAGGGGGTTGGACATGATGACCCTTGAGGTTCCTTCCAACTCTAACATTCTATGATTCTATGAACGCTAGGGGCGCCCTAGCTCACAGTGTTCCCCAGATTACTTCTGATGGTGAAGTATACACCGAGGCATGGAGGATGGGGTAAAACCAAAGTAGGGGATGAAGGGGAAAAAGGACACACCCAAAACCTAGCAACAGTCACAGATAAATCCACCAAATGCCTTCTAAAATAGCAACCAACAACCTCCAGCCATGCAGCATAAGCTACAGTACCTCTGACAATGAGTGCCAGCCAGGGCCTAGATTATATTGGAGATGGGAGTGGATCACAGTGAACAGCTGAGCCTTAATGCAGGAAAGCTACCAGGAGCTCTCAACTGAGTAGATTAACCCTTGCACTGCTAAAAGAAACCTTCAAGGTTTGATATGAAGGTGAAGTGTTTCTAATCAGTGCAGGAGTAGCAGAACTCAGATGCGGCGGTCTTCTGGCTCCTCTCTGTTGCAGTAAACCTGTGACAAACACCCTCTTCTCACGAGATCTACTGCTTCATAAGGAGAAAGACCAGAAAGTGTTGTCATATTCATGGATCCAGGAGACATCACTGCTCCTTCTGAGAAAACCAAACACTGCCACTCCACCAGCGAGTTGCGGTGCCACTCCAGCAGCTGCCTATCAGCAGCTTTATTATCTATCACTATCACACTGGTCTTAGCTAGAATTGGAGTGATTTTACACCCATCATAGCAAAGACCAGCATGAAAATGGTAGATCATGATGCTGCAGGCAGGCAGAGAAAACTCTTCTAATAAAGCAGCACTATGTTCCTCCTAGCAATGTGCATCTGATCTCTGTGCCTGCGTCTGCACATTAGAAGCATGCGCAGTGCAGAGAGAGTTCAGTGAGAAGCTGTGACATGCACAAGATGGCAGTGCACCTTCCCTTAAAAAGGTACGAAAACAAAGGTTTTTAGATAGATACTAACTTTCAGAGCAGTCCGTATCTAAAATGGGTAAACACAGATATAATTATATTTTTTAATAAAAACTAAATTGTTGATAAGTTTTTTTTAACCCCTTAAACCCATATGACATACTATCCCGTCGAGGTGATCTGGGACTTAATTCCCAGTGACGGGATAGTACATCATAGCGATCGGCCGCGCTCACGGGGGAAGCACGGCCAATCGCGGCCGGGTGTCAGCTGACTATTGCAGCTGACATCTGGCACTATGTGGAGCAGTCACGGACCGCTCCTGGCACATTAACCCCGAAACACTGCGATCAAACATGATCGCAGTGTTCCGGCAGCATAGGGAAGCATCGCGCAGGGAGGGGGCTCCCTGCGTGCTTCCCTGAGACCCTCGGTACAAGGAGATGTGCTCACCTTGTACCTAGCGTCTCCTCCCTGCAGGGCCCAGATCAAAAATGGCCGCGGAGCTACTTCCAGGTCCTGCAGGGAGGTGGCTTACAGAGTGCACGTCAGATCGCTGATCTGACACAGTGCTCTGCAAAGTGTCAGATCAGCGATCTGATCCTATAAAATGATGCCCCCCCCCCGTGGGGCAATGTTATAAAGAAAAAAGGAAAAAAATAATTCCTAAATAAAGAAAAAAAAAATATTGTTACCATAAATACATTTCTTTATCCAAATAATAAAAAAACAATAAAAGTACACATATTTAGTATCGCCGCATCCGTACTGACCTGACCTATAAAACTGTCCCACTAGTTAACTCCTTCAGTGAACGCCGTAAAAAAAACAAAAAAAAAACGAGGCAGAAAACAACGCTTTATTATAATACCGCTGAACATAAAGTGGAATAACACAAGATCAAAAAGACGTATAAAAATATCCATGGTACCGCTGAAAACGTCATCTTGTCGCGCAAAAATCGAGCTGCCATACAGCATTATCAGCGAAAAATTTAAAAAAAGTTATAGTCCTCAGAATAAAGCGATGCAAAAATAATTATTTTTTCTATTAAAGTTTTTATCGTATAAAAGTGCTAAAACATAAAAAAATTATATAAATGAGGTATCGCTGTAATCGTTCTGACCTGAAGAATAAAACTGCTTTAGCAATTTTACCAAACGTGGAACGGTATAAACCCCCTCCCCCAAAGAATTTCATGAATAGCTGGTTTTTGTCATTCTGCCTCACAAAAATCGGAATAAAAAGCGATCAAAAAATGTCACGTGTCTAAAAATGTTACCAGTAAAAACGTCAACTCGTCCCGCAAAAAATAAGACCTCACATGACTCTGTGGACCAAAATATGGAAAAATGATAGCTCTCAAAATGTGGAGATGCAAAACTATTTTTTGCAATAAAAAGCGTCTTTTAGTGTGTGACAGCTGCCAATCATAAAAATCCGCTAAAAACCCGCTATAAATAGTAAATAAACCCCCCTTTCATCACCCCCTTAGTTGGAGAAAAATAATAAAATTAAAAAAAATGTATTTATTTCCATTTTCCCATTAGGGTTAGGGGCTACAGTTAGGGTTAGGGCTAGGGTTAGTGTTGGGGTTAAAGTTAAGGTTATGGCTAAAGTTAGGGTTTGGAATACATTTACGGTTGGGATTAGCGGTGTGTCAGGGTTAGGGGTGTGGTTAGGGTTATGGTTGGGATTAGGGGTGTGTTGGAGTTAGGGGTGTGGTTAGGGTTTGGATTAGGGTTAGGGGTGTGTTGTGGTTAGGGTTGGGGTTAGGGTTGTGGTTGGGTTTAGCGCTGTGGTTGGGTTAGGGTTTCAGTTAGAATTGGGGGTTTCCACTGTTTAAGCACATCAGGGCTCTCCAAACGCGACATGGCGTCCGATCTCAATTTCAGCCAATTCTGCGTTGAAAAAGTAAAACATTGCTCCTTCCCTTCCGAGCTCTCCTGTGCACCCAAATAGGGATTTACCCCAACGTATGGGGTATCAGCGTACTCAGGACAAATTGCAAAACAACTTTTGGGGTCCAATTTCTCGTTATGCTTGGGAAAATAAAAATTTGGGGGGCTAAAAAACCATTTTTGTGGGAAAAAATGATTTTTTATTTTCACGGCTCTGCGTTATAAACTGTAGTGAAACACTTGGGGGTTCAAAGTTCTCACATCACATCTAGATAAGTTTCCAATATGGGGTCACTTGTGGGGGGGGGGGGTCTCTACACTGTGTTCCAAATTATGCAACTTGGATTTAAGTGTCAAAGATTTAATTGTTTTGTTTTTCAAATAAAATCAAGAATGGTATTGTGTCTCAGGGCTCAATGGATCACTGAAATCAATCTTAAACACATGTGATAATTAGTTTTCCAGGTGATACTAATTAGAGGAAAACTACTTAAAAGTTATGTTCCACATTATTAAGCAGGCCACAGGTTTCAAGTAATATGGGAAGTGGGAACTAAAAAGGATCTCTCTGCTGCTGAAAAACATTAAATAGTGCAATGCCTTGGACAAGGTATGAAAACATTAGATATTTCACGAAAACTTAAGAGTGGTCATCATACTGTGAAGAGATTTGTGACAGAGCACAGAGAGTTCATGCAGATAAAAGCATAATAAGGAAGGTTTCTGCAAGACAAATTCATGGGATTAAGAGAGCAGCTGCCAAAATACCATTACAAAGCAGCAAACAGTTATTTGAAGCTGCTGGCGCCTCTGGAGTCCCTCGAACCTCAAGGTGTAGGATCCTTCAAAGGCTTGCTGTGGTGCATAAACCTAATATTCAGCCACCCTTAAACAGTGTTCACAAGCAGAAATGGTTAAAGTGGGCCCAGACATACAGTCATGGCCAAAAGTATTGACACCCCTGCAATTCTGTCAGATAAAACTCATTTTCTTCCTGAAAATGATTGCAAACACAAATTATTTGGTATTATTATCTTCATTTAATTTGTCTTAAATGAAAAAAACACAAAAGAGAATGAAGCAAAAAGCAAAACATTGATCATTTCACACAAAACTCCAAAAATGGGCCAAACAAAAGTATTGGCACCCTCAGCCTAATACTTGATTGCACAACCTTTAGCCAAAATAACTGCAACCAACCGCTTCCGGTTACCATCAATGAGTTTCTTACAATGCTCTGCTGGAATTTTAGACCATTCTTCTTTGGCAAACTGCTCCAGGTCCCTGATATTTGAAGGGTGCCTTCTCCAAACTGCCATTTGTAGATCTCTCCACAGGTGTTCTATGGGATTCAGGTCTGGACTCATTGCTGGCCACCTTAGAAGTCTCCAGTACTTTCTCTCAAACCATTTTCTAGTGCTTTTTGAAGTGTGTTTTGGGTCATTGTCCTGCTGGAAGACCCATGACCTCTGAGGGAGACCCAGCTTTCTCACACTGGGCCCTACATTATGGTGCAAAATTTGTTGGTGGTCTTCAGACTTCATAATGCCATGCACACGGTCAAGCAGTCCAGTGTCAGAGGCAGCAAAGCAACCCCAAAACATCAGGGAACCTCCGCCATGTTTGACTGTAGGGACAGTGTTCTTTTCTTTGAATGCCTCTTTTTTCTCCTGTAAACTCTATGTCGATGCCTTTGCCCAAAAGCTCTACTTTTGTCTCATCTGACCAGAGAACATTCTTCCAAAACGTTTTAGGCTTTTTCAGGTAAGTTTTGGCAAACTCCAGCCTGGCTTTTTTATGTCTCGGGGTAAGAAGTGGGGTCTTCCTGGGTCTCCTACCATACAGTCCCTTTTCATTCAGATGCCGACAGAGAGTACGGGTTGACACTGTTGTACCCTCGGACTGCAGGGCAGCTTGAACTTGTTTGGATGTTAGTCGAGGTTCTTTATCCAACATCCGCACAATCTTGCATTGAAATCTCTTGTCAATTTTTCTTTTCCGTCCACATCTAGGGAGGTTAGCCACAGTGCTATGGGCTTTAAACTTCTTGATGACCCTGCGCACGGTAGACACAGGAACATTCAGGTCTTTGGAGATGGACTTGTAACCTTGAGATTGCTCATGCTTCCTCACAATTTGGTTTCTCAAGTCCTCAGACAGTTGTTTAGTCTTTCTTTTCTCCATGCTCAATGTGGTACACACAAGGACACAGGACAGAGGTTGAGTCCACTTTAATCCATGTCAACTGAATGCAAGTGTGATTTAGTTATTGCCAACACCTGTTAGGTGCCACAGGTAAGTTACAGGTGCTGTTAATTACACAGATTAGAGAAGCATCACATGATTTTTCGAACAGTGCCAGTACTTTTGTCCACCCCCTTTTTTATGTTTGGTGTGGAATTGTATCCAATTTGGCTTTAGGACAATTCTTTTTGTGTTTTTTTCATTTAAGATAAATTAAATGAAGATATTCCCAAATAATTTGTGTTTGCAATAATTTTCAGGAAGAAAATGAGTATTATCTGACAGAATTGCAGGGGTGTCAATACTTTTGGCCATGACTGTACATGAACACTAATTTCCAAATAGTCTTGTTTACTGATGAGTGTCAAGCAACCCTGGATCTGGACGATGGACGGAGTAGTGGATGGTTGGTGGATTGCCACCATGTCCCAACAAGGCTGCAATGTCAGCAAGGAGGTGGAGGAGTCACATTTTGGGCCAGAATCACGGGGAAACAGCTGGTAGGACGCTTTAAGGTTCCTGAAGGTGTGAAAATGACCTCTGCAAAGTATTTAGAGTTTCTGACTGACATCTTTCTTCCATGGTCTAAAAAGCAGAAACGTGCCTTCAGGAGCAAAATCATCTTCATGCATGACAATGCACCATCTCATGCTGCAAAGAATACCTCTGAGTCATTGGCTGCTATGGGCATAAAAGGAGATAAACTCATGGTGTGGCCACCATCTTCACCTGACCTCAACCGTACAGAGAACCTTTGGAGTATCATCAAGCAAAAGATCTATGAGGGTGGGAAGCAGTTTACATCACAACAGCGGCTCTGGGAGGCTATTATGACTTCATGCAAAGAAATACAAGCAGAAACTCTCCAAAAACTCACAAGTTCAATGGATGCAAGAATTGTGAAGGTGATATCAAAGAAGGGGTCCTATGTTAACATGTAACTTGGCCTGTTAGGAGGTTTTGGAGTTAAATAGCTGTTTTTGTTCAGTGAATGTGACCTCCTAATGCTGCAAATTCCACAAATGAGCATTTTCAGTTCTTTAAAACATATCAAATGTATAGAAATTCTACTGTGCCTAATAATTTGGAACAGTGCATTTTGAGTTTTTATTTATTTTGGAGAGTATACGGTTATCATTGGGAGGTTTCTTCAATAAAATTCGATGTATAATCTAACGGGTGATGACTTTTATTAGACTGACTGTCATTTGCACCGACCATTTAGGAAAATCCGAGAAAAATATCATTTGCATAATAATTTGGAACACAGTGTACTGTTTAGGTACATCAGGGACTCTGCAAATGCAACATAACGCCTGCAGACCAATCCATCTAAGCCTGCATTCCAATCGGCGCTCCTTCCCTTCTGAGCTCTGCCATGCGCCCAAACGGTGGTTCCCCCCCACATATAGGTATCAGCGTACTCAGGACAAATTGGACAACAACTTTTGGGGTCCAATTTCTCCTGTTACCCTTGGGAAAATATAAAACTGGGGGCTAAAAAATAATTTGTGGAAAATATTTATTTTTATTTTCACTGCTCTGCGTTATAAACTGTAGTGAAACACTTGGGGGTTCAAAGCTCTCACAACACATCTAGATAAGTTCTTTAGGGGGTCTACTTTCCATAATCGTGTCACTTGTGAGGGGTTTCAATGTTTAGGCACATCAGGGGCTCTCCAAACGCGACATGGTGTCCCATCTCAATTCCAGTCAATTTTGCATTGAAAAGTCAAATGGCGCTCCTTCCCTTCCAAGCTCTGCCATGCGCACAAACAGTGGTTTACCCCCACATATGGGGTATCAGCGTACTCAGGACAATTTGCACAACAACTTTTCGGGTACAATTTCTTCTCTTACCCTTGGAAAAATAAAAAATTGGGGCGAAAAGATCATTTTTGAGAAAAAATGATTTTTTATTTTTACGGCTCTGCATTATAAACTTCTGTGAATCACTTAATGGGTCAAAGTGCTCACCACACATCTAGATAAGTTCCTTAGGGGGTCTACTTTCCAAAATGGTGTCACTTGTGGGGGGTTTCAATGTTTAGGCACATCAGGGGCTCTCTAAACGCAACAATGCGTCCCATCTCAAAAAGTCAAATGGCGCTCCTTCCCTTCTGAGCTCTGCCATGCGCCCAAACAGTGGTTTACCCCCACATATGGGGTATCGGCGTACTAAGGACAAATTGTACAACTTTTGGGGTCCATTTTCTCCTGTTACCCTTGGTAAAATAAAACAAATTGGAGCTGAAGTAAATGTTTTGTGAAAAAAAGTTAAATGTTCATTTTTTTAAACATTCAAAAAATTCCTGTGAAACACCTGAAGGGTTAATAAACTTCTTGAATGTGGTTTTAAGCACCTTGAGGGGTGCAGTTTTTACAATGGTGTCACACTTGGTTATTTTCTATCATATAGACCCCTCAAAATGACTTCAAATGTGATGTGGTCCCTAAAAAAAATGGTGTTGTAAAAATGAGAAATTGCTGGTGAACTTTTAACCCTTATATCTCCCTAACAAAAAAAAAATTTGGTTCCAAAATTGTGCTGATGTAAAGTAGACATGTGGGAAATGTTACTTATTAAGTATTTTGTGTGACATACCTCTGTGATTTAAGGGCATAAAAATTTAAAGTTGGAAAATTGTGCAATTTTCAAACTTTTCGCTAAATTTCCGTTTTTTTTTTTCACAAATAAACTCAAGTCTTATCGAAGAAACTTTACCACTGTCATGAAGTACAATAAGTCACTAGAAAACAATGTCAGAATCATCAGGATCCGTTGAAGCGTTCCAGAGTTATAACCTCATAAAGGGACAGTGGTCAGAATTGTAAAAATTGGCCCGTCATTAACGTGCAAACCATCCTTGGGGCTTAAGGGGTTAAAGGGAATCTGTCACCCCCTGGAAGATTTTGAGCTATTACTAAGGGCATACAGATAATAGAATGGTTAAAACAATCCTGTATGCCTCATAGCGACAGTGTACATCTTGAGAAATGCAGTTATAATGTTTTAATGATTTCTTCCAGGCTCCGGGGCGTGCGGTGCCTGGAAGAAATTCCTGCCTCCTCTTCATTAAGAACGCAACAATCCCACTCAGCATAATTAAAGCAAAACAGGGTCCAATAGTATATTCAACCGTAAAATCATTTAATTAAATAATTGAACATTTTAGTAAGGTCCAGCATTTACTCGAAAGAGCACTTTACTCACGTGAGATGGAGATTTAAGTTGGGTGCATTTAAGACAGTGCTGCTGTAAGTGCTAAAGTGCAAAAAAAGCAAGGTGGAAAAGTGCATGTGCTTGGCTAATACTTACATAGTTATGAGTAAACTCCGACTTGCTGCCCCTATGCGCGTTTTGCCGTGTCTTCGTCAGCCCAGCAAGCACTTTCAGCAGCACTGTCTTAAAGGGAAGGTGCCACCAGTTTTCTTGTATTTTGTTTTTTTTGTGAAATTAAGCTTAAAATAGTAATTAAAATGTATTAATGTAATGTTTGCACTGTTTGCAAACATTTCTATATGAAAAATATACTTTTCTACAAATATACATATTTACCACTAGGGGGAGCATTTTCCGTTTTAGACCTCAAGCAGCTATAGTAAGATTTAGCAGCTTTCCTGTTAGCAGCAAAATTGGGGCAGTAACTGCTGACATCATCATTTCCCTCCCCTTTTGGGTGGTCTAATATCCCTGGGGCAGAATGAAGAGCAGCATCACAGGGCAGAGCCATTTTGTGTGTGATTGCCCTGTAATCTGCTATCACCAGCAGTTACTGCATCAGAGGCACAGCTTGTTTACAGAGGAGCAGAACACAGTGGACTCAGCAGCATTTTTTGTGAATAACATTCTTGCCATCCCCCTTCCCCCACCTTAATCCCTGCTCTGTCAGCTGCCCTGCTCTCTCTCTCCAGGTGTCACCTCCCTCTCTGCAGGCTGTGAGTGCAGCTTACCAGAGATCACAGGGACTGTGTGTGAGGGGGAGGCAGAGACACAGCAGGAGAAGCACACAGGGCATAGTGTGAGGAGCAGAGGATGTGTGCCTGCCTGGAGTACAGAGGAGCAGTGAGGGCTTCTTCTGTCCTGCAATAGAGAGTAAGTGGAGCTCGGCAGTAGTGATGTGTTGTTCGTGAACAATCCGACACAAAGAGCCGGCTCTCTGCTGTGAACGAAAGGAGTCGGCTCTGCAGTGTGAGCGAGCCGAGTTTTTTTTTTTTTTTTTCTTTCTTGGCTGCTGGTGGCTGCAGCCTATCAGATTCAGGGTAGTGAAGTGACTGTGACTCATGTGGGAGGAGCAGTGAGGAGAGAGGGAGCTGTGGACTGTTAACCCTTAAGTGCCCCCAGACTGCAAGGATTAGTGTTCCACCATCCTTCAGTCAGTGCTGGAGTCAGGATTTGAGCTACCTAATAGTCCCACATAAAGATATACTTTACTGGCCTCATCCATGGCATTATATACTGATATATCTATATATATAATTGTCTAAGGGTTTTTCTGTCTGTCTGTCTGTCCTGGAAATCCCGCGTCTCTGATTGGTTGAGGCGAATTCGCCTCGACCAATCAGTGACGGGCACAGAATCGACGTAGATGTCATAATGGTTGCCATGGCGACGATGATGTCATAAAGGTTGCCTCGACCAATCAACGACGGGCACAGCCTGCCGCGAATTCTGGAATCATCATTGTCCATATACTACGGGGACATGCATACTCTAGAATACCCGATGCGTTAGAATCGGGCCACAATCTAGTACTTTATAATTGTCTAAGGGTCACTTCCGTCTGTCCTCCTTTCTTTCTGTCACGGTTATTCATTCGCTGATTGGTCTCGCCAGCTGACTGTCATGGCTGCCGCGACCAATCAGCGACGGGCACAGTCCGGAAAAAAATGGCCGCTCCTTACTCCCCGCAGTCAGTGCCTGTCGCCCATATACTCCCTGCTAACACAGGGTTAATGCTGGTGGTAACGGACCACGTTATGCCGCGGGTAACGCACTCCGTTACCGCCGCTATTAACCCTGTGTGACCAACTTTTTACTATTGACGCTGCCTATGCGGCATCAATAGTAAAAAATGTAATGTTAAAAATAATTTAAAAAAAACAACCTGCTATACTCACCCTCCGTAGTCGCTCGTGCCGGCCGCCATCTTCCGTTGCAGGTTCCGGTGGCAAAGATGGTATGGGAGAAGGACCTGCCATGATGTCACAGTCATGTGACCGCGACGTCATCCCAGGTCCTGAGCTCATACCAGCCCTGGGACCGGAAGCTGCCGTGGACTACAAGGGGCCCTTGGAAAGGTGAGTATATGTTTATTTTTTAACCTGTGACAAACCTGGCTGGGCAATATACTACGTGACTGGGCAATATACTACGTGACTGGGCAATATACTACGTGACTGGGCAATATACTACGTGGCTGGGCAATATACTACGTGGCTGGGCAATATACTACGTGGCTGGGCAATATACTACGTCACTGGGCAATATACTACGTAACTGGGCAATATACTACGTGGCTGGGCAATATACTACGTGGCTGGGCAATATACTACGTGACTGGGCAATATACTACGTGGCTGGGCAATATACTACGTGACTGGGCAATATACTACGTGACTGGGCAATATACTACGTGGCTGGGCAATGTACTACGTGACTGGACAATATACTACGTGACTGGGCAATATACTACGTGGCTGGGCAATATACTACGTGGCTGGGCAATATACGTCACTGGGCAATATACTACGTGGCTGGGCAATGTACTACGTGGCTGGGCAATATACTACGTGGCTGGGCAATATACTACGTGGCTGGGCAATATACTACGTGGCTGGGCAATATACTACGTCGCTGGGCAATATACTACGTGGCTGGGCAATATACTACGTGACTGGGCAATATACTACGTGGCTGGGCAATATACTACGTAGCTGGGCAATATACTACATGGCTGGGCAGTATACTACGTGGCTGGGCAATATGCTACGTGACTGGGCAATATACTACGTGGCTGGGCAATATACTACGTCGCTGGGCAATATACTACGTGACTGGGCAATATACTACGTAGCTGGGCAATATACTACGTGACTGGGCAATATACTACGTAGCTGGGCAATATACTACGTGGCTGGGCAATATACTACGCGACTGGGCAATATACTACGTCGCTGGGCAATATACTACGTGACTCGGCAATATACTACGTAGCTGGGCAATATACTACGTGACTGGGCAATATACTACGTAGCTGGGCAATATACTACGTGGCTGGGCAATATACTACGTAGCTGGGCAATATACTACGTGACTGAGCAATATACTACGTGACTGGGCAATATACTACGTGACTGGGCAATATACTACGAAGAAAAAGAAGACTGACAGCACTCACTTATTGGGGCGCCAGGTCCGCATCCAGGGAACCTTCCTGGATCATCCACATAGTCCAAAGAGAAACAAAAGACCAGCGCTCCATCCGGATGTAGTATTCCAACGTGCAAACCTTATTGAGCCATGTAACAGCGACGTTTCGACCCGGAGGTCTTTATCAAGCTGTTACATGGCTCAATAAAGTTTGCACGTTGGAATACTACATCCGGATGGAGCGCTGGTCTTTTGTTTCTCTTTGGGCAATATACTACGTGACTGGGCAATATACTACGTGACTGGGCAATATACTACGTGACTGGGCAATATACTACGTGACTGGGCAATATACTACGTGGTCCAGATTGCATCTCTACACTTGACATAGGGACACATGGACCTGCAATTGCATCAGGATCAGGATGCATCAGGATTTGTCATGTGCTCCCAAAACGCAGCTTGTTGCGAATTTTGGGTGTTAAAAAATCTGCAGGCATCCTGGTACGTGACAGCGAATCCAATAAACATGATTGTCAATGTAGATGCCCCCAAATCAGGATGACTGCATCCAATCTGTATGTGGATGTCATACTGCGCAGGCATGGAGCCTAATTTTTATTTTCATTCACTTTCACCAGTGCTGGTAACATGCCTTTATCTTTAGGAATTATAATCTCATACAGCGCTAGCACATCACAGCACTTACTAAATCAGATTGGACATGTACAAAAAATGCCACATATTAGGCTGGGATCACACATGCGAGGAACACGTCCGTGTCTCGCATGTGAAATCCAAGCTCTGGCGCCGGCACTCCAGAGCGGAGTGTGCGGCTCCATGTGTTGCTATGCGGCCGCACGCTCCGCTCCGAAGTGCTGGCGCCAGAGCTTGGATTTCACATGCGAGACACGGACGTGTTTCTCGCATGTGTGATCCCGGCCTTAGAAAGTAATACATAAGACTACAACCGAGTAGCAGGGCCCTGTTCACAAGAGCCGACAATCTGAGGAAATAGCAATTCTAAAAAACAGTCTGTACTGCTTCACTAGATACTTCTACAGGTGTATAATGAGGCCCTCACTGTACAGGCAAACACCTGGAGCAAGGACTATGGAAAACGGATTTTTATTTTGAAAAAGAGCCGGTTCGCGAGCCAAAAGAGCCGGCTCTTTATGGTGAGCAGAGCCGAAAGAGCCGGATCACCAAAAAGAGCCGGACTGCCCATCACTACTCGGCAGATAGCACAGGGCTATAATAAAATGGCAGCTAGTCACACCTACAGCAGTGAGTAGTGCAGCCCAGAGGCGTGCCCAGCTCACTGCTAATGCTGCTGCAATGTTACAGATAGGGTCAGCGCCGGTCTATTATCTCCTATGTCTATGGGGTGCCGTAATCCGACACTGATAGTGCCCTGCTACTGCTGCAAAACCAAGATGTCAGCCCCAGTGCATTCTTTAAACTCATATAACACATGAAATCTGTTTCACATGCATTTCAAACTTGCTTATAGCAGCATGTTATGCTACATTACAGTGATTTATTAATTACCTACAAACGCGGTACCTTCCCTTTAAATACATCCAACTTAAATCTCGATCTTGCATGAGTAAAGTACTCTATGTAGGACACTTGGGAGTAAATGCTGGACCTTACTAGGACTTTCTCTATGGGTGGTAGGTAATCTTGCACCCTTCTATTGCGGTTTTGTTTTTTTTGCACATTTCTTACTCTTAATGAACTGTGCTTTGATATATATTAACTTTAACTGTGCGTTTTTTTGCTTATACTACTATTATCCCCATACAGTCTTCCTGCTCGGATAGGGATACTCTGGTTTCACACTTTTTTTAATGTTCAATTATTTAATAAATTGATTTTATGGTTGAATATACTCTTGGACCCTCCTTTGCTTTTATTATGCCGAGTGGGAATTGTTGTGTTCATATGATTTTTTGAGTTTAAACCTGCTATGTACTATCTTGGTACTTGTTTTTGGAAAATCCCCTTGCTTAACTCCTCTTCATTATAACGGCACCCCTCTCCCTCCCCATGAACTTCACACTGACCTGTGACGTGCAGTTGCGGTGCTGTAATCCCATGCATGTGCTGTCCACTCACGTGGTTATATGAAACTTATCCTCCCTTCTATGGCTTCATCGATCTTCTGCGCATTAGCAGAGACTTGCTGCTATGTATAGCAGAAATCACTCTCTCTACAAGCCAGTGTTCACAGGAGTATCATAATGGCAGGTGTAGGGGTCTTCAGCAGACCCCCAGCTGTCATGAAAGCCATTGGCACCCTCTGAACATGTGAAAGGGCTGACGATGGGCGGGATTTGTGATATGCCTTTGGTTGGTGCTTTGAAATCCCACTGTCAGATTGACAGCAGGATTTAACTGGTTAACAGCAGCGGGTGGAGTTCTGATCCACCTGCGGCTGTTAAAGGCACATTACAGCTGATTAAATCAGCCATCATGCGCAGGGGAAATGCTCAATACTTAATTTAAAATAAACGTCAATGGTTAAAAATATGCCCGGGTAATAATTTTATTCCACATTTATTTCAGCATTTCTGCCGGGACAGTGTGTGGCGACTGCTGCTCATAAAATCTCAAGAATTGGTAACAAGAAGTCCACAGAGATGCTCGCCACTCGTCAAACACTCCTCATTCATGAACAGACGTGTGCCTCTTCAGGAATTAGGAGCGCATAAATCCAGCCCATCTCCTCTGAATCCGACAGAGTATGAACACCTGCTCTGGTTGGGGTGGTAGGAAAATCAGACAAGGGGTCAAAAATTATCATTGCTAAAGTTTATGGGGGCCATAAAGTGAAGAGGAAAAGCAAGAGGGGATGGAGAATAGAAAGGGCTAGTGTGAAGGGGTTAACTTTTACCTCCTGTTCTGCACAGAACTAACACAGGGAACAGCACACAGACTGAATGCAAAGGAAGAAAAGGGTTAAACCTCTTACAGGGAAAGGTGAGGGACTGAAGACTTATTACTGGAGGGGAGGTGGCATAAAAAGGAGAAGATGAGTTTACTGTATGGGGGAGGCATAGGGCACAATGGGAGAAGGCTGGCTGCATACAGAGGACATGAGCTGTTGAGCTAAATATTCACCAGAATTACTTAGTTCAAGTGCCGTGTCATTGTATTTTCTGAGTTAAGAGAGTTGTTGCAAAGAAATGCAGCCGTTACTGATTAGCTGATCTCCCTGTGCTCCAACACCAGTCCGAGATGTGATCCAGCTGCTAGCGGGATAAAGGGGTGTCACACTACTTGGACAACCCCTTCTCTATCTGTATGTTTGCCCCTGTAAGGTAATAACACCTATACTCCTCTCCGATGCCATACCAGCACTGTTGCCACTGGCACTCCTGGGGATCGGGCGACATGGTTGCCTCGCACGACCCCTGTGGCCAATCAGGGCTGATTCATGGTCCCTGTCCCCAGACCAATCACATACATCCGGAGAAAGTGAGTGCTGCAGCTCTCTCATCTCCTCGGGATATATCCGGTACGTCCAAACAATGTCACACAGTTGCCAAAAGTCAGTGCCGACATTACTGGAATGGCGCCGGCACAGGACGGGAGTATAAGCGTTCTTATTTTAGTGGCAGCAAACATATGGATTGAGAAAACCACTTTAAGTTAGTGTGCGCTGAGTTAGCAGATGACATCCTGGCACAACACTGTCTACAGATGAATCTCCTCCAGCCCCTGCGAGTTGCCTGCAGCCCCATAAAAATCAATGCTTAACCAGCGGCACCCACTGAAGACAGAAATCTCCTCTGTTTCATCAAAGCTCAGCAGCCCCACTCCAACCAATGTCAAAACAGTGCTGATGTATGGGAGGGGCAAAATTAGGATTTATAAAAAAAAAAACCAACAAAAAAAAACGATGTGCATGCTGATGGCAAATTAATCAAACAAATCCGATCCTAGTAGCGACTAACAAACTGATCCACCAGTTTCTCAATTCCTCCATCAAGACAGATAAACTGATAGAAGATGTAAATACAGGGTTATTCCCAAGTTGTCTCTTTAGCAGCTCAGAGCTATGCAGTCTCCTTACTTCCTGGTTTCTAGAAGGGCGGGTTCTCCTCCTTGAGCGACAGCTCTGGTGAGTAGCAGAGCTGTAGTATTTGTAGAACTATAAAGCCCAGCACAAGTTTTGTTGTAACACATTCAGATTTCAGTGGTTTATTCTGGAGCCTACACGATTTACGTGCATAGCCAACAGAGCATTTGAAGAAACACAACGCTCAGGACAGAGAGCAGAGCAGATACTACCAGTTATGCTCTGAAAGATGCTGGCGGGTGACTTATAATTGCATCTCTTCAGAAGAGGAGAGGGAGGTAGGTGAGCAGCTAACTGATGTATACAATTCAATGGGCTGGGGAGAGATGGCTGGTATATTAGGAGTTAACCCATCTACTGTAATTTAGAAACTGCATGCACGCCACGGAAAAAATCTGTACATTATAAAAGATAAAACATGTAAGGAAATTGACAGAAGATAGAAAACCCAAGTAAATTGCAAACTTGCTTATATTCATGCTGTTTAAATAAAGCAATTTAAGAACACCCCTTTGACTTCCCTTTAAATAAATGATGCTATGAACATAATTTTATCAATAGATCCATCATAATTACATTTTTTTGTTGCTACAAGTAAAACCACTGTAGTCTAAAATCGGAGATAAAAAGATGCAGAAGTGTCATGTGATTTATGCATCAGATTTTTTTATAATAAATCACTAAACACATCGATAAGTAAATGCATTATTTTATTTGTAAAACATGAAATTAATGTAATTCATATTTTCACTCTTAAAACATCGTTCTGCAGCTAAATCTCTATGGCCTGACTTAAGCCAATAAATTATATACCTTTGTCTGACTTAACCAGTATAGTGAACTAGCGGCAATGGCAACAAGTTTGAAAATAAGTATCGCAGTGTTGAGTGGGTTGTCCACCTTCGGGGATCTTTTTTTTTTTTTTTTTTTAAACTTGCATGCATTTAGAGCTAAAAATTATTTTTGGAATTGGGTTTCATTAAAATTTTTTATACTATTTGGCTTTTACAGGCTTTTTTTGTTTCGCTGCACATTTAATTTAGATGTGGCCTGGTCATAAATCAGCTGAGAGGAGCTCAGAAAAGACAGATAAGGGTAGCAAACTAACTCTGAGTCAAAATGAGCTCACTGATGGATTATCAGACAACTCATTCTGCAACCAGCAACAAAGCAGTACAACTGATCAGCTACAGAAAACAATGTAGACATCTTTAATTCAACCAAATTGTAAAAATGATTTTTAGCAAAAAAATACATGCATTTAAGGAAAAGAAGAAAAAAAAAAGTCCTCTAAAGTGGAAAAAGTCCTTTAAGTAGCCCTCCCTCCGTATTAAAAAGATATTTGGGTGTAAAATAAAAGGATAATCTACCAGAACTACAAATACTTATGCCTCCACATGTTGCGCCGAACATGACCACTGAGGAACGCAGCTGATTTAGGCGTGAAGGCACTAAACTTACACAAGTGTAGTAGGCGTGAAATTGTATCAAAAGACAAGATGGGACTGATCCTACCCATCCCACAAAAGACGAGACGGGACTGATCCCACAAAAGACGAGACGGGACTGATCCCACCCACCCCACAGAAGACGAGACGGGACTGATCCCACCCATCCCACAGAAGACGAGACGGGACTGATCCCACCCATCCCACAGATGACGAGACGGGACTGATCCCACCCACCCCACAAAAGACGAGACGGGATTGATCCCACCCATCCCACAGAAGACGAGACGGGACTGATCCCACCCATCCCACAAAAGACGAGACGGGACTGATCCCACCCACCCCACAAAAGACGAGACGGGACTGATCCCACCCATCCCACAAAAGACGAGACGGGACTGATCCCACCCATCCCACAAAAGACGAGACGGGACTGATCCCACCCATCCCACAGAAGACGAGACGGGACTGATCCCACCCATCCCACAAAAGACGAGACGGGACTGATCCCACCCATCCCACAGAAGACGAGACGGGACTGATCCCACCCATCCCACAAAAGACGAGACGGGACTGATCCCACCCATCCCACAGAAGACGAGACGGGACTGATCCCACCCATCCCACAAAAGACGAGACGGGACTGATCCCACCCATCCCTCACTATTCCAGTCTGTATATGAAGAGAGCAATCGTTTCAGTGTGAGCTGTGAAGAGGCCGCAGCAGCAAATTTCAGCAGAGCCCACTAGATGCACAAGGGCTGGGGATCATCGGACATTGCATAGCAATGCTTTGTACTTGGCAGAGGTAAAAGGGAGCACCACAGAATATAAGGTGCGCTTATAACACTGGCAGAGCAATAAAAGACCACTTGTCCAAGCCATATTCCTCAAGAAAATAAAAAAGGCATGATTACGTGTGAACGCTATGGAAGATGTATGGCAACAGCTCTAGAACCTTAATGACTTGCTTAGTTTTCACCTTCACATTGCCTTCATAACTTGTTATAAGTTCAATTAGGGGGATTACTAGAATTTTTTATTACTGTAAAAAAAAAAAAAAATTAAGATATCTGTTTGCATAATGAATGTCTCTAAATGTCATCATCTCGGCTATCTTCTTCATCTAGATCATCATCATCATCCTCATCTTCATCCCCGGCATCTCCTGACTCCAAGTCATCTTCATCCTCCACCTAAAAAAGAGTAGAGATGTTGATTATGTCAGCTAATAACGTTCAACAAATAAAATTGGTTGGTGGAGAAAATTGATGAACCACTAAAAAGTGGGTGTAATGCCGAGACATTCAGCATTAACCCTCCAATCTGGGTGCTAAACCGTTTTTGAGGTGCCACTGGCTGCATGACACCTGTTGCTTGACATAACTGTCCTTCTAAAGCACCCACTATTCTCACTAGCCTACAAAAAGTTTACTCTCAAGTTCTTCAAGGGTTAAAATGGCAAAAACTGTAAAAAACCAAACAAGCAACTTTGCAATTTACCACTTGCAATATGTCTCTGCTGATAATGTGCCTGTAGGCAGGAGCCTCGCTAGTGACTCTGCTGGGGCCTCTAGATCACTTGCCATATGTCTCTGCGGAGAATGTGCCTGTAGGCAGGAGCCTCACTAGTGACTCTGCTCGGGCCTTTGCCTCTGCTGAGAATGTGCCTGTAGGCAGGAGCCTCACTAGTGACTCTGCTCGGGCCTTTGCCTCTGCTGAGAATGTGCCTGTAGGCAGGAGCCTCACTAGTGACTCTGCTCGGGCCTTTGCCTCTGCTGAGAATGTGCCTGTAGGCAAGAGCCTCACTAGTGACTCTGCTGGGGCCTCTAGATCAGGGGTCCCCAACTCCAGTCCTCAAGGCCCACCAACAGGTCATGTTTTCAGGATTTCCTTTGCATTGCACAGGTGATGCAATTATTACCTGGGCAAGACTAAGGAAATCCTGAAAACATGACCTGTTGGTGGGCCTTGAGGACTGGAGTTGGGGACCCCTGCTCTAGATCACTTGCCATATGTCTCTGCAGATAATGTGCCTGTAGGCAGGAGCCTCACTAGTGACTCTGCTGGGACCTCTAGATCAGGGGTGTCAAACTGCATTCCTCGAGGGCTGCAAACAGGCCATGTTTTCAGGATTTCCTTGTACTGCACAGGTGATAATTTAATCACCAACTCATTATTTGTGTAGGTGATTAAATTATCACCTGTGCAGTACAAGGAAATCCTGAAAACATGACCCGTTTGCAGCCCTCGAGGATTGCAGTTTGACACCCCTGCTCTAGATCACTTGGCACAGGGCTGGCTCCAGGTTTTTGAGGGCCCCGGGCGAAAGAGTCTCAGTGGGCCCCCCCCCCCTTTAACACATACCACGATTCAGGATACCCAGATACAGCAGAGAAATATAGGTATAGTCCAATGCCAGATTTCACTTCTTACATGAGTGACAGCTATTGAAAATTCTGCAGTGTATATATACAGGACAGGAGGAGCGGTACTGTGCAGTGTATATATACACAGGAGGAGTGGTACTGTGCAGTGTATATATACAGGACAGGGGGAGTGGTACTGTGCAGTGTATATATACAGGACAGGAGAAGTGGTACTGTGCAGTGTATATATACAGGACAGGAGGAGCGGTACTGTTCAGTGTATATATACAGGAGGAGTGGTACTGTGCAGTGTATATATACAGGACAGGAGGAGCGGTACTGTTCAGTGTATATATACAGGAGGAGTGGTACTGTGCAGTGTATATATACAGGACAGGAGGAGCGGTACTGTTCAGTGTATATATACAGGAGGAGTGGTACTGTGCAGTGTATATATACAGGACAGGGAGAGTGGTACTGTGCAGTGTATATATACAGGAGAAGTGGTACTGTGCAGTGTATATATACATACAGGACAGGAGGAGCGGTACTGTTCAGTGTATATATACAGGAGGAGTGGTACTGTGCAGTGTATATATACAGGACAGGGGGAGTGGTACTGAGCAGTGTATACAGGTCCTTCTCAAAAAATTAGCATATAGTGTTAAATTTCATTATTTACCATAATGTAATGATTACAATTAAACTTTCATATATTATAGATTCATTATCCACCAACTGAAATTTGTCAGGTCTTTTATTGTTTTAATACTGATGATTTTGGCATACAACTCCTGATAACCCAAAAAACCTGTCTCAATAAATTAGCATATCAAGAAAAGGTTCTCTAAACGACCTATTACCCTAATCTTCTGAATCAACTAATTAACTCTAAACACATGCAAAAGATACCTGAGGCTTTTATAAACTCCCTGCCTGGTTCATTACTCAAAACCCCCATCATGGGTAAGACTAGCGACCTGACAGATGTCAAGAAGGCCATCATTGACACCCTCAAGCAAGAGGGTAAGACCCAGAAAGAAATTTCTCAACAAATAGGCTGTTCCCAGAGTGCTGTATCAAGGCACCTCAATGGTAAGTCTGTTGGAAGGAAACAATGTGGCAGAAAACGCTGTACAACGAGAAGAGGAGACCGGACCCTGAGGAAGATTGTGGAGAAGGACCGATTCCAGACCTTGGGGAACCTGAGGAAGCAGTGGACTGAGTCTGGTGTGGAAACATCCAGAGCCACCGTGCACAGGCGTGTGCAGGAAATGGGCTACAGGTGCCGAAATGGGCTACAGAGAAGCAGCACTGGACTGTTGCTAAGTGGTCCCAAGTACTTTTTTCTGATGAAAGCAAATTTTGCATGTCATTCGGAAATCAAGGTGCCAGAGTCTGGAGGAAGACTGGGGAGAAGGAAATGCCAAAATGCCTGAAGTCCAGTGTCAAGTACCCACAGTCAGTGATGGTGTGGGGTGCCATGTCAGCTGCTGGTGTTGGTCCACTGTGTTTCATCAAGGGCAGGGTCAATGCAGCTAGCTATCAGGAGATTTTGGAGCACTTCATGCTTCCATCGGCTGAAATGCTTTATGGAGATGAAGATTTCATTTTTCAGCACGACCTGGCACCTGCTCACAGTGCCAAAACCACTGGTAAATGGTTTACTGACCATGGTATTACTGTGCTCAATTGGCCTGCCAACTCTCCTGACCTGAACCCCATAGAGAATCTGTGGGATATTGTGAAGAGAAAGTTGAGAGACGCAAGGACCCAACACTCTGGATGAGCTTAAGGCCGCTATTGAAGCATCCTGGGCCTCCATAACATCTCAGCAGTGTCACAGGCTGATTGCCTCCATGCCACGCCGCATTGAAGCAGTCATTTCTGCCAAAGGATTCCCGACCAAGTATTGAGTGCATAACTGAACATTATTATTTGATGGTTTTTTTGTTTGTTATTAAAAAACACTTTTATTTGATTGGATGGGTGAAATATGCTAATTTATTGAGACAGGTTTTTTGCGTTATCAGGAGTTGTATGCCAAAATCATCAGTATTAAAACAATAAAAGACCTGACAAATTTCAGTTGGTGGATAATGAATCTATAATATATGAAAGTTTAATTGTAATCATTACATTATGGTAAATAATGAAATTTAACACTATATGCTAATTTTTTGAGAAGGACCTGTATATACAGGAGTGATACTGTGCAGTGTATATATACAGGACAGGAGGAGTGGTACTGTGCAGTGTATATATACAGGACAGGAGGAGTGGTACTGTGCGGTGTATATATACAGGGGAGAGGTACTGTGCAGTGTATATATACAGGGGATTGGTACTGTGCAGTGTATATATACAGGGGATTGGTACTGTGCAGTGTATATATACAGGGGATTGGTACTGTGCAGTGTATATATACAGGGGATTGGTACTGTGCAGTGTATACATACAGGGGATTGGTACTGTGCAGTGTATACATACAGGGGGAGTGGTACTGAGCAGTGTATATATACAGGAGGAGTGGTACTGTGCAGTGTATATATACAGGGCAGGAGGAGTGGTACTGTGCAGTGTATATGTACAGGACAGGAGGAGTGGTACTGTGCGGTGTATATATACTGGGGAGAGGTACTGTGCAGTGTATATATACAGGGGAGTGGTACTGTGCAGTGTATATATAGAGAGGAGAGGTACTGTGCAGTGTATACATACAGGGGATTGGTACTGTGCAGTGTATACATACAGGGGAGTGGTACTGTGCAGTGTATATATTTCAACAGCCGCCCAGCCCAGGCCCCCAGCTCCTGTCCTGTATATATATTATATATACTGTCATACAGGCTGTATAGATACAGTATATACATATACAAAACAGGTGCTGGGGGCCTGAGTGGCTATATATAAATATATCAGCTGTGGCCGCCCCAGGTCACCCAGACTGTCAGAATACAGCGATATATCGCACTCACTCAGGGCGGGTAGGAGCTCCTCCGGAATCTGCCTGTCCTGATATGTTCAGCAGTCAGTGAGTGCAGCCAGCGAGGGGCGGGAGAGCAGAGCAGGAGAATATGCTCTCTCCGCCTACAAACAATGTCAAGCTGGCTGCGTTCTTAACCCCTATGTGCCTGGCCCTGCACTGACTGAGAAGATGCTTGTGCCACCGCAAATTGAACGGCCAGATGGATCTATGACAGCGTGAGTGGGCCCCCCGTCTCGCCAGGGCCCCGGCACTTGCCCAGGTACGGACGCCGGCCCTGACTTGGCATATGTTGATAATGTGCCTTTAATCTCAAGCTGCCTCACCTGTTCTCCAAGACCTTTCAGTTTATTCTTCAGACTGAGGATTTTTTGGTCTTGATCAGCTAAAAGTATCAAAAGATCATCTTGTTCCTTCTTGGACTCAGCGACCTCTTGCGTCAGTTTCTGTTTCTCGTCCTGTAATATGGCCGAGGTGCTTTGAGCAGCATCTAGTTCCCGCTTTAAAGAAGACTTCTCTTCAGATAGCGCCTTACGTTCATCCTAAAATAAGAGAAATCTGGTCATTGCAATTTTTTCTTGCAGGACTTTAGACAAATGTTATTTCCGCATGCACTTGCCCGTCTTTTCAAGATTAAATATTTGCAAACCAACAATAACGTATAGCTGGCAAAATAGATGACCGCTGCTGTCAATCAATGATCGCGACCGTGCTGTAGATCCTATGGACACTGCTGTGGTCAGAGTGACTGCCACCATGATCCTTAGGGCTCACTCACACGAGTGTATAACACAACCAAGTGGTATGAAATGTTTTATCCGAGAGCACTCGGACCAATATTATACTAAGGGGCAGTACAGGTCTCCGGTTATTTTCTCATGCCGATTCGGTATGAGAACAACCACAGCATGCTGCGAGTGCATCCGAGAATCAGATCACACGGACCTATACAAGTCTATGGGTGATGTGAAACATCGGACTGCACTCAGATGTTATCCGAGTGCAGTTTGATTACCGCGGACTTCGGCAATGGAGAAATTATTTTCTCCACCTCATCCGCACCTGTGATACAATTGTCTCATGAGAGAGGATCGGAGCACAGAGCACTGACACGTGGCTCAAACTTTGCACAATCATCCCAATTCTCTCGCATGAGAAAATCGAGGGCCGTGTGACCCCAGCCTTAGGATGGGCATGTCAGCAAGGTGTGACAGGGAGTCACAATGCTGCACATATGGGTATAGCTCAGAGTTTCAGATTGTTAATACTAGTTTAGAAGAATTTTATGGACAATCCCTTAACCCCTTCACCCCGAAGCCTGTTTTCACCTAAGTGACAGGGCCAATTTTTACAATTCTGACCACTGTCACTTTATGAGGTAATAACTCTGAAACGCTTCAACGGATCCTGGCGATTCTGACATTGTTTTCTCGTGACATATTGTACTTCATGATAGTGGTAAAATTTATTTGATATTACCTTCGTTTATTTGTGAAAAAAAACGAAAATTTGGCGAAAATTTTGAAAATTTTGCAATTTTCAAACTGAATTTTTATACCCTTGCATTAGAGACTCATATCGCACAAATTAGTTAATAAATAACATTTCCCACATGTCTACTTTACATCAGCAAGATTTTGGAACCAATTTTTTTTTCGTTAGGGAGTTATAAGGGTTAAAAGTTAAACAGCGATTTCTCATTTTTTCAACAACTTTTATAAAACCATTTTTTGTAGGGACCACATCATATTTGAAGTCACTTTGAGAGGCTTATAGGATTTAAAAATACCCAAAAGTGACACCATTCTAAAAACTACACCCCCCGAGGTACACAAAACCACATTCAAGAAGTTTATTAACCCTTCAGGTGCTTCACAGGAATTAACGGAATGTGGAAGGAAAAATATAACATTTAACTTTTTTTTCCACATAATGATCTTTTAGCAACATTTTTTTTATCTTCACAAGTGTAAAAGGAGAAAATGGACCACTAAAGTTGTTGACCAATTTATCCTGAATACACTGATACCCCATATGTGGGGGGAAAACCACTGGTTGGGCACACGGCAGGGCTCGGAAGGGAAGGAGCGCCATTTGACTTTTACAAACCAAAATTGGCTGGAATTGAGATCGGACACCATGTCCCGTTTGGAGAGCCCCTGATGTGCCTAAACAGTGGAAAACCGCCACAAGTGACCCCATTTTGGAAACTAGACCCTTCAAGGAACTTATCTAGCTATGTGATGAGCACCGTGAACCTCCAAGTGCCTCACCAAAAATTATAACGATGAGTCGTAAAAAAAATAGAACACATTTTTTCCACAAAAATGATCTTTAGCAAGGTTTTTTTTGTTTTCCCAAGGGTTATAGGACAAAATAGAAAGAAAAAAATGTTGTGCAATTTTTCACGAGTACGCCGATACCCCATATGTGGGGAAAAACCACTGTTTGTGCGCATGGCAGAGCTCGGAAGGGAAGGAGCACCATTTGGAATGCAGACTTAGATGGATTGGTCTGCAGGCGTCACGTTGCATTTGCAGAGCCCCTGATGTACCTAAACAGTGGAAATCCTCCACAAGTGACCCTATTTTGAAAACTGGACCTCCCAAGGAATTTATTTAGATATGTGGTGAGCACCGTAAACCTCCAAGTGCCTCACTCCACAAGTGATACCATTTTGAAAACTGGACCTCCCAAAGAATTTATTTAGATATGTGGTGAGCACCGTAAACCTCCAAGTGCCTCACTCCACAAGTGATACCATTTTGAAAACTGGACCTCCCAAGGAATTTATTTAGATATGTGGTGAGCACCGTAAACCTCCAAGTGCCTCACTCCACAAGTGACCCCATTTTGAAAACTGGACCTCCCAAGGAATTTATTTAGATATGTGGTGAGCACCGTAAACCTCCAAGTGCCTCACTCCACAAGTGACACCATTTTGAAAACTGGACCTCCCAAGGAATTTATTTAGATATGTGGTGAGCACCGTAAACCTCCAAGTGCCTCACTCCACAAGTGACACCATTTTGAAAACTGGACCTCCCAAGGAATTTATTTAGATATGTGGTGAGCACCGTAAACCTCCAAGTGCCTCACTCCACAGGTGACCCCATTTTGAAAACTGGACCTCCCAAGGAATTTATTTAGATATGTGGTGAGCACCGTAAACCTCCAAGTGCCTCACTCCACAAGTGACACCATTTTGAAAACTGGACCTCCCAAGGAATTTATTTAGATATGTGGTGAGCACCGTAAACCTCCAAGTGCCTCACTCCACAAGTGACCCCATGTTGGAAACTACACAGTGTGTTGTGTCAACAGGGTATAAACTAATTTTTATTAATTTGTGGACGTGTGGTATGCTTTGAAGCAATCCTTAATGCAAAGGCCAGGTTTCTCAGGGCAGGTTTCACAATGGTAAATTGTGTCCTTTCGGATTCCCCTCTTGGAACATACTCTGCACCGTTTTTGTGATCGTCCTGTCCTCGCTGTTTGGGGAACCTGTCCTGGGAAATGTTGACCTTGGACAATACGGGCACTATCAGATTCAGAAGTACTGGGACCCTCACCTCCCTGAGTGCCAAACATTAGGGCCTTGATGACTACCTCCTGAAACTGAAGGAAGGTCCCCGTATTGCCTGCAGATCGGGACAGCACAAAAGCATTGTACAGTGCCATCTGTACAATGTGCACGGCCAATTTTTTGTACCATACGTAAGCTTTTCGCATGGCACTGTATGGTTGGAGGACCTGATCTGAGAGATCCACACCCCACATGTACCGATTGTAATCCAGGATACAATCTGGCTTTGGGACTTGTGTTGTGGTCCCACGAACAGTGACAAGGGTGCTGTTGTCACGGTGTATGGTGGTCAGGAAAAGGACATCCCTTTTGTCCTTATACTTGACCACCATCATGTTGTCGCTGCATTTGGCTCTGCTTTCCCCTTTTCTCAGCGTTTGCCCAATTAGCGGCTTAGGGAGGCCTCGCTGATTTTTTCGCACGGTGCCACATGCAGCTGTACCTCTGGCAGAGAGGGCCTTGAAGAGTGGGATGTTGGTGTAAAAGTTGTCAATATAAAGGTGATAACCCTTATCCAGCAGTGGGTGCAGCAAATCCCACATAATTTTCCCACTCACCCCCAGGATGGGGGGGGCATTCAGGGGGGTTAATCTGGGTGTCCTTACCCTCGTAGACCCTAAATCTGTGGGTGTACCCTGAGGTACTCTCGCACAGTTTGTACAGCTTTATTCCGTACCTGGACCTCTTACTGGGCAGGTACTGTCAGAATTTTAGCCTCCCTTTGAAATGAACGAGAGATTCATCAATAGCGATGTCCCTCTGGGGTGTGTACGCCTCAGCAAATTTTCTGCTGAAGTGTTCAACCACTGAACGAATTTTATATAGACGATCAAAGTTTGGATCGTCTCGGGGAGGACACTGCACATTATCACTGAAATGCAAAAATTTTTGGATCGCTTCAAATCGTGTCCTTTTCATGGCCATGCGGAATACCGGTGTACTGTAGAGAATGTCAGTACTCCACTATTGCCGAAGCTTTGGCTTTTTGATTAGGCCCATATGCAGCACAATTCCCCAAAATGTCATCATCTCTGCTGCATTTACGGGGGTCCATCTGGCATAAGATGACGTGGGATTTTGGGTAAAAAATTGTTGGGCATAGAGGTTTGTCTGGGCCACCATAATATTTATTATTTCATCACTGAAAAAGAATTTGAAGAAGTCAATTTCGGTGAGGCCAGTCGTGTCAAACTGGATTCCTGAGCTGCTGCTGAAATCCGGAATGACGGGCTGAAAATTTTCCGGGGGTGCAATCCATATGGGATCGATTGCTGCAGGAGTTGCCTGGGTCCTACGGCGCCTTGTTAGGGGTCTTTCCTCACCAGATGAGGAGGAGGAATAGAGGAATGTGGGATCTTCCTCACTGGCTGAATCCGTGTCGGACGCAAGGATGGCGTAAGCCTCCTCTGGTGAATAGCGCCTTGTTGACGAATGGGCCATATTTTTTTCCCAAACCCTGGGTATGTGTGTGTAAGTGGTGCTTTTACACGTGTAATGTGTGGGGCTTGTGTATAGGGTACTCTTTATTAAAACCAATCAGAGAGAAAAAACAAGTAGTGAGAAAAAATGTAGAAGAAACAAGAAAAAAAGATGAAAAGAAAAATCAATGTAAAAAAATAAGTTTGTATAAAAAAAAAGAATAAATTTACCCTACGCAACTAAATATTTTTTTTACAAAAGAAAAGCGAACGCCACTAACAGTGTGACGTACGCTCCCCTAATGCACTAGAGATTATCCGGCGATAGCAGATTTTTTTTATGCACAAGACGCTACCTCCCTACCTATAAAACTCAGTACGATTTTTTTTTCTCTAAAAGATGATCGGTCGTCACTAACGCTGTGACGCTGGCTACACTAACACGCTACCACTAAACTACTCTGTACAATTTTTTTTTTCTCTAAAAAAAAAAGACCGGTCGTCACGAACGCTGTGACACCAGCTAATCTACGTCTAAGACTACACTGTACTAACTACTATTATATTTTTGTAAAAGAAAAAAAAAAATCGGACGTTGCTTAGACTGCGAAGTCCGTTACACTAACTAGCTAAAAAATAAAAGTCCTGTAGCGCAGTCTCTGATCAGCAGCGATACTGATCAAAGAGCTGCGGACACAGGAAGAGCACGAATGCTCTGCGCAGGACGCCGCGCACAGGAAAAAAAGCGCAAAAAAGTGCGCAAAAAATTGAATTGGAGGGGGGTACTTGAACAGGGATGGAGGGACGTCACCAAACACTGACGCCGGCTACGCTACCTTGTTACGTCTAAAACTACACTGTACTAACTACAATTTTTTTTCTTAAAAAAAAAAAAACGGACATCGCTTAGACTGCAATGTCTGCTACACTAACTAACTAAAAAAAAAAAGTCCTGTGGCGCAGTCTCTGATCAGCAGCGATACTGATCAGAGCGCTGCGGACACAGGAAGAGCACGAAAGCTCTGCGCGGGACGCCGCGCACAGGAAAAAAAGCGCAAAAAATTTCAATTGGCGGGTGGGGGAGGGAGGGGGTACTGGAACAGGGATGGGGGGATGGGAAAGGGGTGGGGGAGGTGCTGCTGCTGCTGCTGTGATCACAGGAGTCACACAGCAGGCAGATGGCAGCAGAGAGCACACAGCAGGGAGCACAAGATGGAGCAGGAGATCAGCACAGGAGGCAGGAGATCGCAGGGAGGATCGCACTGGCCACCAATGGATTCTCTATCTCAGGTGACACAGAGGGGCTTAGACCACCGCTCTGCACGCCAAATCTGAGAGAAAGATGGCGTGCAGGGCGGTGATCGGTATTTTAAATTAACCCCTTTGGCGCTGATTGGCTAGAAGCTATTGTTCAGCCAATCAGCGCCATAGGGGTTAATCAGGTGAGGTGACGTGTGAATCACCCCACCTACTGTGACGGCTGTGATTGGTGCGACGTCACACAGCATCAATCACAGCCTGTCACATGCTTTTTTTTTAAACTTTATTGTCACGTCGCTGTGATTGGCTGGTCAGAATTGACCAGCCAATCACAGCGATCGCTGATGCGGGGGGGCGGTGGAGGCACCCGGGGCTGCGTGCAGGGATTGTCTGCTGTCAGGAACAGCAGACATCGGAACCCCGATCACCGCGCGATGCCGCGCGGTGACTGGAAAATGGCGGCGCCGTACTAGTACTGCGGCTGGCACTAATGCAGTGCCGGCAGCGCAGTACTAGTACAGCGCATGGCGCGAACGGGTTAAAGTCTTAATGTAGATTTTAACCCCTTCATGACCCAGCCTATTTTGACCTTAATGACCTGGCCGTTTTTTGCAATTCTGACCAGTGTCCCTTTATGAGGTAATAACTCCGGAACGCTTCAACGGATCCTAACGGTTCTGAGACAGTTTTTTCGTGACATATTGGGCTTCATGTTAGTGGTAAATTTAGGTCAATAATTTTTGCGTTTATTTGTGAAAAAAAATGGAAATTTGGCTAAAATTTTGAAAATTTCGCAATTTTCAAATTTTGAATTTTTATTCTGTTAAACCAGAGAGTTATGTGACACAAAATAGTTAATAAATAACATTTCCCACATGTCTACTTTACATCAACACAATTTTGGAAACAACATTTTTTTTTTGCTAGGAAGTTATAAGGGTTAAAATTTGCCCAGCGATTTCTCATTTTTACAACGAAATTTACAAAACCATTTTTTTTTAAGGACCACCTCACATTTGAAGTCAGTTTGAGGGGTCTGTATGGCTGAAAATACCCAAAAGTGACACCATTCTAAAAACTGCACCCGTCAAGGTACTCAAAACCACATTCAAGAAGTTTATTAACCCTTCAGGTACTTCACAGCAGCAGAAGCAACATGGAAGGAAAAAATTAACATTTAACTTTTTAGTCACAAAAATGTTATAGCAACAATTTTTTTATTTTCCCAAGGGTAAACGGAGAAACTGGACCCCAAAAGTTATTGTTCAATTTGTCCTGAGTACGCCGATACCTCATATGTGGGGGGGAACTACTGTCTGGGCGCACGACAGGGCTCTGAAGGGAAGGAGCGCCATTTGACTTTTTCAATGAAAAATTGGCTCCAATCTTTAGCGGACACCATGTCGCGTTTGGAGAGCCCCTGTGTGCCTAAAACATTGGAGCTTCCCCACAAGTGACCCCATTTTGGAAACTAGACCCCCCAAGGAGCTTATCTAGATGCATAGTGAGCAGTTTGAACCCCCAGGTGCTTCACAAATTGATCCGTAAAAATGAAAAGTCGTAGTTACTCACCGATAACGGTGTTTCTCGGAGCCCATGACAGCACTACAGAGAGAGGGGATCCGCCCTTCAGGGACAGGAAACCTACAGATAAAAGGGCGGTACCTCTCCCTCGCATCAGTTGGTTTACAGAGCATCGGAGGACCTCCAGGTTAGTTTACAACAGAGAAAAAATCATATTATAACATTTCTTAATAGAGGAACCCCGTGCCTATACTTATACTATATACACTATATAAATTATATGTAATTAAAGGTGCTCACCGCACTCGTGATGGGAGGGAATAAGCGAGTGCTGTCATGGGCTCCGAGAAACACCGTTATCGGTGAGTAACTACGACTTTCTCGGTCTCCCATGACAGCACTACGGAGAGAATTACAGAGATTAAGCTTAGGGAGGGACCACCGCCTCGAGAACCCTTCGTCCGAAGGTTAAGTCAGACACAGAGGCTAGATTTAATCTATAGTGTCTAAAAAAGGTTGATGGTGATGACCAGGTGGCCGCTTTACAGATTTGCTCTATCGATACCTCTGACCTCTCAGCCCATGAGGTAGCTACTGCTCTTGTGGAATGTGCTCTTATACCATCTGGGATCTCATTCCCCGAGGATGAATATGCCAAGATTATCGCCTCCTTTATCCACCTCGCCAAAGTACCCTTGGATGCCCGAAAACCTTTTCTGGGACCCTGAAAACAGACAAACAGAGAGCCTTCCTTCCTATACTCTCTGGTGGAATCTAAGTATTGGATTAGGCATCTTCTGACGTCTAGATTATGGAAGTTCTGCTCTTTATTTTTTGGGTTTGGACAAAAGGACGGCAGGGATACTTCTTGTGACCTATGGAATTTTGATGCCACTTTTGGCAAATAGGCCGGGTCAGGTCTAAGAGTGACTCTATCATCTAATACTTTAGTGAAGGGTGGATTGGAGGATAAGGCTTGAATGTCACTTATTCTGCGTGCAGATGTTAACGCTACCAAAAGAATAGTTTTAAGTGATAGTGTTTTAATCGGAATTGTCTCTATGGGTTCGAATGGAGGACCCGTTAACGCCGAGAGGACTAAATTTAAGTCCCATGAGGGCACTTTTTGAGAAATTAAGGGCTTTGATCTCGTTACTGCCTTAATAAATCTGATTATCCATGGGTTGGCCGCAATATTATGATTATAGAGTGCTCCTAGAGCTGCTATTTGTACCTTAAGAGTACTAACCGCCAACCCCTGTTCCAGACCTTTTTGTAGGAACTCAAGTATTTTAGGAATTGAGGGCCCATCCTGGACTCTTACTTTGGAGACGGACAGGAATTTTTTCCATGTTTTCCCGTATATTCTAGTATTGATGGGTTTTCTACTTTTTAACAACGTGGTGACTAAGTTGTCTGAAAAACCTCTTTCTTTTAATAGTCCCCGTTCAAAAGCCAGGCTGTCAAATGTAAGTTCGATTCCTGTGGGTGGAAGATCGGCCCTTGATGTAGAAGGTCTGGTATATTCGGTAGGACCCATGGGTCCGAGACTGATAGCATCCTCAGCCAGGAGAACCACGTCCTTTTTGGCCAGAACTTTCCAAATGACTGCCGGGATCAGAATAGTTGGAGGAAAAGCATAAGTCAATTTTTGAGTCCATGGAATCATAAAGGCATCTAGAGCCTGTGGATTCCCTCCCGGGTTCAGTGAGCAGAATTTGTTCACCTTTTTGTTTTTGGAATTGGCGAATAAATCTATTGTCGGTGTTCCCCACATTTCTGTGATCTGATCGTAGATGGATTGGTTTAGGGACCACTCGCCTTGTTTTAACGGAGATCGACTCAGATAATCTGCTCTCTCGTTGTTTGAACCCTGAATGTGTAGCGCAGAGAGCGATAGTAGATTTTCTTCCGCTAGGTTGAAAATTTTGGCGGAAGAACTCATGAGTGCCTGAGACCTTGTTCCTCCCTGGTGGTTTATATACGCTACAGTCACTTTGTTGTCCGAGAAAATTCGGACATGATGTCCCTGAATATAGGTCAGAAAAGAAAGAAGAGCCTGAAGCACTGCCCAAAGCTCTTTTTGGTTTGAGGATGCTGATAGTTCCTGAACTGACCAAGTTCCCTGAGCCAGTCTGTCTCCCATGTGAGCCCCCCACCCTCTGGGACTCGCATCGGTTGTTATTATCTGGGATATTTTTGTCACCCAAGGAACTCCCCTTGATAAGTTTTTGCTTTCCCCCCACCAACGAAGGGAATGAATAACTGAGGAATTTAGCGTAATTCGACTTTCCAAGTTGTTCTTTAGTACTGACTGCCATTCTAGTATGTGCCACTGCAGCTCTCTTGTGTGGAATTGTGCGAAGGGTATTGCTGGTAGGCATGAGGACAGAGAGCCTAGTAGCGACATTGCTCTCCTTAGAGTCATGGAAGGATGGTGAAATGTTCGTGCTATCATGGCTAATATGTTGTCTTTTTTGGGGTTTGGAAGTCGACATTCTTGGACTGGGGAGTCTAATGTCAGACCTAGGAACTCTTGTACCCGACAGGGTTCCAACTTTGATTTTTTTAAATTTATGAGCCACCCCAAGTTCGTCAAAATAGTCATTACTCGGTCTCTCTGTTCTCTGCAACTTTGAGCCGAGTTGCTTACAATGAGAAAGTCGTCTAGGTAAGGGACTATCAATATATTTTGTTCCCTTATGTTGGCCATCATTTCCGCTATTATCTTTGTGAATATTCGAGGAGCTATAGAGATCCCGAACGGTAGAGCTCTGTACTGGAAGAATCTTAATTGCCCTTTTATGGGAACTGCCAATCTTAGGAACTTTTGAGATTGATTGTGGATGGGCACATGATAATATGCGTCGGTTAGGTCTATCACGACCATGTAGCAATTCGGAAACAGGATTTTTATAGTGGACTTTATTGTCTCCATTTTGAATTTGTAATTTCTTACGTATTTGTTTAGGTTTTTTAAATTTATAATGGTCCGGAAGGACCCGTCGGGTTTTGGTACTAAAAAAAGAGGGGAGAAAAAACCTTCTCCTATTTCCTGAGGGGAGATTTCTTGAATCACAGATTTTTGCAGTAGGGAAATAATTTCTCTCTCTAAAGCTGCTTGTTCTGCTGCTGAGGATCTTATTTTCGTTTCTATGTAATTCCGGGGAGGAAAAGAAACAAAATCTATTTTTAGCCCATACTGTATGATGTTTAGAATCCAGATGTTGTTGGATATTTTCTTCCAGGCGGGAAGGAATGATGTAAGTCTTCCCCCCACCGTAGGCACAATGTCATTTGGAGGGTTTTTTGTCGCGAGAGGTATTGCCAAAGAGGTAACCTCTATCCCTTCTCCTGCCTTCTTCCCATTTATTCTGCTCCCTGGGGGGTCTGCGGCGGAAAAATCTCCGATTCCGAAAGGACTGCCTGAATGGGGCTGGACCTAAATTTGGAAACCCCTTCTTTTTGTCTCCCGCTTTTTGGAGGATGTCATCCAGGGTTTCTCCAAACAGAAAATTTCCTTCACATGGAATAGAACATAGCTTTAGTTTTGTCTGGAGGTCTCCAGGCCAGCTCTTGAGCCATAAGGTTCTTCTGGCTGCGTTGGAGAGAGCAGCGGCCTTAGATGTTAACCGTACGGAGTCTGCCGAGGAGTCCGCCAGGAATGCTGCTGCTGCTCTAATTGCAGGGATAGAGTCCAGTAATTTATTCCTGGGTAGCCCGTCTCTAATTTGATTTTCTAATTGGTCAACCCACACCATCAGACATCTGGAGGTGCAGGTCGCCGAAACAGCAGGCCTCAAGCTACCCCCAGCCGATTCCCATGCCCCTTTAAGAAATATGTCAGCTTTCTTATCTAAAGGGTCTCTGAGGGTACCCATGTCCTCGAACGGTAGCGCAAATTTTTTCGAGGCCTTTGCCACCGCTACATCCAATTTTGGTGCCTTATCCCAGGAAGTAGATGCGTCATCTTCGAAGGGATACTTTCTTTTAAGCGAGGGCACCGAAGAGTTTCTCCTATCTGGTTTCTCCCATTCTTTTTTGATTAAAGATTGGACATTGGGATTTAAAGGAAAGGTTTTCCGCTTTTTTTGTCCCAACCCACCAAACATTACGTCTTGGGCAGTTTTGTCAGGTTTAGGCTCCTCAACCCCCATAGTAGCCCTAACGGCTCTCACTAAGGTATCTACTTCCTCGAGTGGAAAACAATGTCGGCCCGAATCTTCCTCGGAGGAGGATAGGGAGGAGTCAGAATTGTCCGAATCTGCATCTTCAGATGAGGATCGGACAGAGTGGGAATGTACTGCTTCCTTTATTTTATCTTTCCCTTTTTTGGAGGAAGATACAGCACTCTGAACCTCGGATCTAATTATGTTTTTAAGTTCAGATGCAAAGTCGGGAGTCTCCTCACACAGCACCCGCTGGATACATGATTTGCAAAGCTTTTTGTCCCAGGCTACTGGTAAAGCTTTGTCACGGATGGGGCAGGATTTGTTTCTCTTTTTTTCCAACTTCTTCTTTCCCTATTAAGGGAGAAGAGGGAGCCCCATTATAATATACACATTCACGGAGATCACTCACCATTCGGACGTGCAGGCAGGTACCGGTTCTGGAGTGGGCCCTGGGTCTGGAAGGGAAGGTTCCCGAGGAGGTGAAATAGTCTTCGCAGCAGATCTGCTGCGCTGTGTAGAACGGCTACTAGACCCACTCCTAGCGCTCTTAGGGTCTATCTTCTTATGGTGCTGCTGCCTCGGCTGCAGCTCCTGTGGATCGCTGTCTTCCATGCTTTACAGGGAGATAGTGCGACAACTAAGTGAGCACCATCTCCCTATTTGTAATTGGCGCCACCCCCAGCGTTCCCCGCGCTTCCGGTCCTGCGTCACATCCTCCCGGGAGAAAGAAGCTACCGCGCATGCGCGCGGCGATGACCCGGAAGTCCAGCCGCATTTCCGGAGCGGCGGCCATCTTAGTACACCCGGAGCGTGCGCTTACCGGCACAGGAGCTCCGGGTGATCCAGCGCCCCTTCATCAATCTGAATCGGCGGCGTTCTCCCCCCGCTCACCCTGAAGAACCCCTCGGTTCCAGCGGTGGCAGCTTCGGGAGCCGGACAAGCCGTGGCAGGAGCCTCCTCGCTGCCGGTACCTGACCGCCCGGTCCATCGGTCTTCCTAACAGGTACCACCAAAAAGAGGTTCCCTGTTCAGGGACAGGAAACCAACTGATGCGAGGGAGAGGTACCGCCCTTTTATCTGTAGGTTTCCTGTCCCTGAAGGGCGGATCCCCTCTCTCCGTAGTGCTGTCATGGGAGACCGAGAAAAGTACTTTTTTTTCACAAAAAAATTATTTTAGACTCCATTTTTTCATTTTCACATGGGCAATAGGATAAAAGATTTTTGTGTACTCACCGTAAAATCTTTTTCTCCGAGCTACTCATTGGGGGACACAGGACCATGGGTGTTATGCTGCTGCCACTAGGAGGACACTAAGTAAACAAAAAGATTAACTCCTCCTCTGCAATATACACCCCTTCACTGGCTACAATTTCACCAGTTCGGTAGTAAAGCAGTAGGAGCATGAACAAAAGACAAACTGTCAAAAACAAAGAAGTAACAACAAGCCAAACAGGCTAACAGGGTGGGTGCTGTGTCCCCCAATGAGTAGCTCGGAGAAAAAGATCTTACGGTGAGTACACAAAAATCTCCTTTTCTCCTACGCCTCATTGGGGGACACAGGACCATGGGACGTGCAAAAGCAGTCCCTGGGTGGGGAGCAATATGCTAATACCCCATATACCACTGGCTTACGGCTAAGGAACTGCCGCTTGCAGAATGCGCCTGCCAAGGGTGGCGTCTGCAGAAGAGAGAGAATGAATGTGGTAATGTTTGGTAAAAGTGTGCAAACTGGACCATGTCGCAGCCTTGCAGATCTGCTGTGCTGACACCCGGTGCCGAATGGCCCACGAGGGGCCCACCGACCGGGTAGAATGGGCCTTGATCCCTGCTGGGATAGGAACACCTTTGGCACGATAGGATTCTTCAATGGCCGACCGAATCCATTTAGCTAGAGTAGCTTTGGAAGCGGGGGAACCCTTCCTTGGCCCCTCTGGAAGTACAAACAGGACATCCGACGTGCGGAAGGGAGCCGTCTGCAAGGCGTACCGACGAAGAGCCCTTACCACATCAACAGTAGAAACCCCCCACAAGTGACCCCATTTTGGAAACTAGACCCCCAAAGGAACTTATCTAGATGTGTGGTGAGCACTTTGAACCCCCAAGTGCTTCATAGAAGTTTATAATGCAGAGCCGTGAAAATAATAAATACGTTTTCTTTCCTCAAAAATAATTATTTAGCCCAGAATTTTTTATTTTCCCAAGGGTTACAGGAGAAATTGGACCCCATAAGTTGTTGTCCAGTTTCTCCTGAGTACGCTGATACCCCATATGTGGGGGTAAACCACTGTTTGGGCACATGCCGAGGCTCGGAAGGGAAGTAGTGACTTTTGAAATGCAGACTTTGATGGAATGCTATGTGGGCGTCACGTTGCGTTTGCAGAGCCCCTGATGTGGCTTAACAGTAGAAACCCCCACAAGTGATCCCATTTTGGAAACTAGACCCCGAAAGGAACTTATCTAGATGTGTGGTGAGCACTTTGAACCCCCAAGTGCTTCATAGAAGTATATAATGCAGAG
The DNA here is from genome assembly GCF_032444005.1 of Ranitomeya imitator. Lineage (NCBI taxonomy): Eukaryota > Metazoa > Chordata > Amphibia > Anura > Dendrobatidae > Ranitomeya > Ranitomeya imitator. Next base: position 908,721,990 of record NC_091282.1, read on the forward strand.
CCGTGAAAATAATAAATACGTTTTCTTTCCTCAAAAATAATTATTTAGCCCAGAATTTTTTATTTTCCCAAGGGTAACAGGAGAAATTGGACCCCAATAGTTGTTGTCCAGTTTCTCCTGAGTACGCTGATACCCCATGTGTGCGGGTAAACCACTGTTTGGGCACACGTCGGGGCTCAGAAGGGAAGTAGTGACTTTTGAAATGCAGACTTTGATGGAATGCTCTGCGGGCGTCATGTTGCGTTTGCAGAGCCCCTGATGTGCCTAAACAGTAGAAACCCCCCACAAGTGACAACATTTTAGAAACTTGACCCCCCAAGGAACTTATCTAGATATGTGGTGAGCACTTTGAACCCCCAAGTACTTCACAGACGTTTACAACGCAGAGCCGTGAAAAAAAATCATTTTTCTTTCCTCAAAAATGATGTTTTAGCAAGCATTTTTTTAGATTCACAAGGGTAACAGGAGAAATTGGACCACAGTAATTGTTGCACAGTTTATCCTGAGTACACTGATACCCCATATGTGGGGGTAAACCACTGTTTGGGCACACGTCAGGGCTCGGAAGTGAGGGAGCACCATTTGACTTTTTGAATACGAGATTGGCTGGAATCAATGGTGGCGCCATGTTGCGTTTGGAGACCCCTGATGTGCCTAAACAGTGGTAACCCCTCAATTCTACCTCCAACACTAACCCCAACACTAACCCCAACACACCCCTAACCCTAATCCCAACTGTAGCCATAACCCCAATCACAACCCTAACCACAACCCTAATTCCAACCCTAACCCTAAGGCTATGTGCCCACGTTGCGGATTCGTGTGAGATATTTCCGCACCATTTTTGAAAAATCCGCGGGTAAAAGGCACTGCGTTTTACCTGCGGATTTTCCGCGGATTTCCAGTGTTTTTTGTGCAGATTTCACCTGCGGATTCCTATTGAGGAACAGGTGTAAAACGCCGCGGAATCCGCACAAAGAATTGACATGCTGCGGAAAATACAACGCAGCGTTTCCGCGCGGTATTTTCTGCACCATGGGCACAGCGGATTTGGTTTTTCATATGTTTACATGGTACTGTAAACCTGATGGAATACTGCTGCGAATCCGCAGCGGCCAATCCGCAGCCAAATCCGCACCGTGTGCACATAGCCTAATTCTAAAGGTATGTGCACACTGCGGAAAACGCTGCAGATCCGCAGCAGTTTCCCATGAGTTTACAGTTCAATGTAGACCTATGGGAAACAAAAATCGCTGTACACATGCTGCGGAAAAACTGCACGGAAACGCAGCGGTTTACATTCCGCAGCATGTCACTTCTTTCTGCGGATTCCGCAGCGGTTTTACAACTGCTCAAATAGAAAATCGCAATTGTAAAACCGCAGTGAAATGCGCAGAAAAAAAACGCGGTAAATCCGCCATAAATCCGCAGCGGTTTAGCACTGCGGATTTATCAAATGCGCAGCGGAAAAATCCACAGAGGACCAGAATACGTGTGCACATACCGAAACCCTAACCCTAACCCTACCCCTAACCCTACCCCTAGCCCTAACCCTATTCTAACATTAGTGGAAAAAAAAAAATTCTTTATTTTTTTATTGTCCCTACCTATGGGGGTGACAAAGGGGGGGGGGGTCATTTATTATTTTTTTTTTTATTTTGATCACTGAGATATAATCTCAGTGATCAAAATGCACTTTGGAACGAATCTGCCGGCCGGCAGATTCGGCGGGCGCACTGCGCATGCGCCCGCCATTTTGGAAGATGGCGGCGCCCAGGGAGAAGACGGACGGGACCCCGGCAGGATCGGTAAGTATGATGGGGTGGGGGGGGGACCACGGGGAGGGGGGGAGGATGGGGGGGGGGGAATCGGAGCACGGGGGGGGGGGGGAATCGGAGCGCGGGAGGGGTGGAATGGAGCACAGGGGGGGTGGAACGGAGCACGGGGGGGCTGTAACGGAGCACGGGGGGGTGGAACGGAGCACGGGGGGGTGGATCGGAATGCAGGGGGGTGATTGGAGCACGGGGGGGTGATTGGAGCACGGGGGGAGCGGACAAGAGCACGGGGGGGGGGGGGAGCGGAGCACTGGATGGAGGGGAGCCGGAGCAGTGTACCGGCCAGGTCGGGGGGCTGGGGGGGGCGATCGGTGGGGTGGGGTGGGGGCACATTAGTATTTCCAGCCATGGCCGATGATATTGCAGCATCGGCCATGGCTGGATTGTAATATTTCACCCGTTATAATAGGTGAAATATTACAAATCGCTCTGATTGGCTGTTGAAAGTGAAACTGCCAATCAGAGCGATCGTAGCCACCCCCCCTGGGCTAAACTGCCACTCCCCCTGTCCCTGCAGATCGGGTGAAATGGGAGTTAACCCTTTCACCCGGCCTGCAGGGACGCGATCTTTCCATGACGCCACATAGGCGTCATGGGTCGGATTGGCACCGACTTTCATGACGCCTACGTGGCGTCATGGGTCGGGAAGGGGTTAATGTGGAGAACATTACGAAATAGAAATTGATTGACAAACCTTTAAAGCGCTGAGCTCCTTTAGCAAATTTGCTACTTTCTCTTCATAGTCTTCATTCTTGGAAGCAATAGTAGAATTGTCACCCGACGTAAGCACGGCCTGTGGATTACATTGGAAAATATAAATCTATATTACGGGGCCAGATGGATAAAATTAGATATTACATCTCACTTATCTATACAAAACTAATATCACGATGGGAAATATGGCATTAATATCTTCCGCCTGGGACCTACAGGGGGGGGGGGGGGCAATATCCTTAAGATCGGGGATCTCAATTTTTGGTACCTTAATCGCATGTCATCTACCAGCCCCCATCTGAGGTCACCCAATGGAGTGGCTTGTACCTGCTAAAAGTAGTGCTGGCAGATACAGCTTGCTCTACGACTGCACCATTTAACAATCGAAGTGCTACCCTCTGCAAAGAACTTCGCCATTCGCATGACAACAGGTCTAGTAATTTATAAACACTGCCTAACTTTTCGGATTAAATATAATATTTAACAGCTTAGTTCCTCCTGCTCTATAAATCGCACCCCTGAAGCCTCGTAAGGCCCCACATTACTAATATATATATATATATACTAGCTGAAGAGCCCGGCGTTGCCTGGGCATAGTAAATATCTGTGGTTAGTTATAGCACCTCACTTCTCTTTTTTTACAATCACGCCTCTCATTTTCCCAATCACATCTTTCATTTTCCCCCTCACACCTCTCATTTTCTCCCTCACTCCTCTCATTCCCCCCTAACACTTGTCATTTCAACCTCACATCTGTCATTTTCTGATCACTCCACTATTTTACCTCACTCCTCTCATTTTGCACTCACACCTTTTCATTTTGCACTCACACCTCTCATTTTCACCTCATCACCTCAGTATATACATGTTTGTCATCTCCCTTATATATAGTATACATCTCTATGTCATCTCCTGTATATAGTATATACTTGTATGTCATCTCCCCTGTATATAGTATATACCTGCTGTGTGTCATCTCCCCTATATATAGTATATACCTGAATGTCATATCCTTCTATATATAGTATATACCTGTAGGTCATCTCCTCCTGTATATAGTATATACCTGGGTGTCATCTCCCCTGTATATAGTATATATCTGTGTGTCATCTCCTCATGTATATAGTATATACCTGCATGTCATCTTCTATATATAGCATATACCTGTATGTCATCTCCTCCTGTATATAGTATATACCTGTAGGTCAGCTGCTCCTGTATATAGTATATACCTGTGTGTCATCTCCCCTGTATAAAGTATATACCCGTGTGTCATGTCCTCCTGTATATATATGTACCTGTATGTCATCTCCTCCTGTATATAGTATATACCTGTGTCTCATCTCCTCCTGTATATAGTATATACCTGTGTGTCATCTCCCCTGTATATAGTATATACCTGTGTGTCATGTCCTCCTGTATATAGTATATACCTGTATGTCATCTCCTCCTGTATATAGTATATACCTGTGTGTCATCTCCCCTGTATATAGTATATATCTGTGTGTCATCTCCTCCTGTATATAGTATATACCTGCATGTCATCTTCTAAATATAGCATATACCTGTATGTCATCTCCTCCTGTATATATATATACCTGTAGGTCATCTGCTCCTGTATACAGTATATACCGGTGTGTCATCTCCCCTGTATAAAGTATATACCCGTGTGTCATGTCCTCCTGTATATATATGTACCTGTATGTCATCTCCTCCTGTATATAGTATATACCTGTGTCTCATCTCCTCCTGTATATAGTATATACCTGTGCGTCATCTCCCCTGTATATAGTATATACCTGTGTGTCATGTCCTCCTGTATATAGTATATACCTGTATGTCATCTCCTCCTGTATATAGTATATACCTGTGTGTCATCTCCCCTGTATATAGTATATATCTGTGTATCATCTCCTCCTGTATATAGTATATACCTGCATGTCATCTTCTATATATAGCATGTACCTGTATGTCATCTCCTCCTGTATATAGTATATACCTGTAGGTCATCTGCTCCTGTATATAGTATATACCTGTGTGTCATCTCCTCCTGTATATAGTATATACCTGTATGTCATCTCTGCCTGTATATATATGTACCTGTATGTCATCTCCTCCTCTATATAGTATATACCTGTGTGTCATCTCTCCTGTATATAGTATATATCTGTGTGTCATCTCCCCTGTATATAGTATATACCTGTGTGTCATCTCATCCTGTATTAGACCTCGTTCACATGTTATTTGCTCAGTATTTTTACCTCAGTATTTGTAAGCTAAATTGGCAGCCTGATAAATCCCCAGCCAACAGGAAGCCCTCCCCCTGGCAGTATATATTAGCTCACACATACACATAATAGACAGGTCATGTGACTGACAGCTGCCGTATTTCCTATATGGTACATTTGTTGTAGTTTGTCTGCTTATTAATCAGATTTTTATTTTTGAAGGATAATACCAGACTTGTGTGTGTTTTAGGGTGAGTTTCGTTTGTCAAGTTGTGTGTGTTGAGTTGCGTGTGGCGACATGCATGTAGCGACTTTTGTGAGATGAGTTTTGTGTGGCAACATGCGTGTAGCAACTTTTTGTGTCGAGTTGCATGTGACATGTTACATGTTAGTGTAGCAAGTTGTGTGCAGCAAGTTTTGCGCATGGCGAGTTTTGCGCGTGGCGAGTATTATGTGTGGTGCCTTTTGAGTATGTGCAAGTTTTGTGTGAGGCAACTTTTGCATGTGTTGCAACTTTTGTGCATGTGGCAATTTTTCCGCGTGTGCAAGTTTTACGTGTGGCGAGTTTTCCATGAGGTGAGTTTTGCACTTGTGGCGAGTTTTGCAAGAGCCTAGTTTTTGCATGTGGCGAGTTCTGCGCGTGGCGAGTTTTGAGTGGCGACTTTTGTGTTTCGACTTTTATGTGGCGAGGTTGGTGGATTTGTGGTGAAATGTGTGCTGAGGGTAATATGTGTTCAAGCACGTGGTAGTGTGTGGCGCATTTTGTGTGTGTGTTCATATCCCCGTGTGTGGTGAGTATCCCGTGTCGGGGCCCCACCTTAGCAACTGTACGGTAAATACTCTTTGGCGCCATCGCTCTCATTCTTTAAGTCCCCCTTGTTCACATCTGGCAGCTGTCAATTTGCCTCCTACACTTTTCCTTTCATTTTTTCCCATTATGTAGATAGGGGCAAAATTGTTTGGTGAATTGGAAAGCGCGGGGTTCAGACGTGTGCAAAATTTTGTGGCTGTAGCTGCGACGGTGCAGATGCCAATCCCGGACATACATACACACACACACACACACATTCAGCTTTATATATATATTTGTGTACTCACCGTAAAATCTTTTTCTCCGAGCCAATCATTGGGGGACACAGGACCATGGGTGTTATGCTGCTTGCCACTAGGAGGACACTAAGTAAACACAAAGAATTAACTCCTCATCTGCAGTATACACCCCCTGTCTGGCCAGTAATGACCCAGTTCGGTAGTAAAGCAGTAGGAGTATAAAGAAACCAAGACAAGTAAACTATGTCAAAACCGAGGAACAAACAACAACAACAAGCCAATAGGCTAACAGGGTGGGTGCTGTGTCCCCCAATGATTGGCTCGGAGAAAAAGATTTTACGGTGAGTACACAAAAATCTCCTTTTCTCCTACGCCTCATTGGGGGACACAGGACCATGGGACGTCCTAAAGCAGTCCCAGGGTGGGGAGCAATTGACTGCTAAAACCCCATGTACAACTGGCTTACTGAGGTACTGCTGTCTGCAGAATGCGCCTGCCAAGGGCAACGTCTGCCGAAGACTGGGTATGAACGTGATAGTGCTTTGTAAAAGTATACAGACTGGACCAAGTCGCAGCTTTGCAAAGCTGTTGTGCTGACGCCTGGTGCCGAATGGCCCAAGAGGCACCGACCGAGTTGAATGCGCCTTAATTCCTGCTGGGACAGGAGTGTTCCTGACGTGGTAGGATTCCTGGATATTTGAGCAAATCCATTTGGCTAGAGTGGCGGGAGACTCCTTGGATAAACATCTTAACCTGCAGTCTGGAAGCGATCTTTCGTTGGAATAGAATTGACAATGCGGACACTTGTCCCTTGAGCGAGCTTAGGCCAAGGCTTGACTCTAAACCTAATTGAAGAAACTCCAGAATGGATGGAATGGAAAACACCAGAGGGGAACGTCCATGCGCATTGCACCATGAGATGAAAGTGCGCCAGGTGCGATGATAAATGCGCATGGATGCAGGTTTCCTAGCATTAATCATGGTAGAAGACACCCCTGGAAAGAATCTGCCTTGAGCTAAAATCCAGGATTCAATGGCCACGACTTCAAAGACAGGGACCCTGAGTTCTGGTGGCAAATCGGGCCCTGTGAGAGAAGATCCATGCGATCTGGAAGCTGCCAGGGGACGTCGGCGACCATTTGGACGAGTTCCACGTACCATGCTCGGTGCGGCCAGTCCGGCGCGACAAGGATCACCGGTCTCCCCTCTGCCCTGATCTTCTTGATGACCCTCGGGACCAGGGGAAGAGGAGGAAAGATGTACGGCATCTGGAACCGATGCCACGACAGAACCAGAGCATCTGTTCCGATGGCGCAAGGATCGCGGGACCGAGCAATGAACTTGGGAACCTGGTTGTTTAGCTTGGAGGCCATGAGATCCACATCCGGCGTCCCCCAGCGAAGAAAAATCTGCTGGAAGACTTCCGGATGGAGGGACAACTTGCCCGAGGCAAGACCTTGGCGACAGAGGAAGTCCGCCGCCCAATTCTCCACACCCAGTATGTGGATCGCCGAGATGAGCGAATGATTGGTCTCGGCCCAGCGCACAATGTGAGTGACTTCGCGCATGGCCGCCCTGCTGCGGGTTCCCCCTTGCCAGTTGATATACGCCACCGCTGTGGCGTTGTCGGATTGGATTCTGATGTGATGGCCTGCGAGAAGGTGGTGAAAACTGCGTAAGGCAAGTGTGATCGCACGAATTTCCAAGACATTGATTGGGAGACGCGACTCTCGTGTGGACCAACGACCCTGTGCCGTGTGGTGATTGAAAACTGCGCCTTAGCCCAGAAGGCTATAAACATAAGGATGAATGACCTCGGGGAGATCAAAACATCCAACACCGCGGAGACACCATCTCGTGTGCCAGAAGGCTGGCATCGGTGGTCACCACTAACCAGTGCACCAGGAGGAAAGATTTCCCGTGGTTCAGAGAAGCTTTCATCGTCACCACCTAAGGGTCCGCCTGACCTGTGGGGACAGGCGAAAACGACAGTCGAGGAAGAGCGGATTCCTGTCCCAGGCTAACAGCAGCACCTGTTCCAGGGGACGGAGATGGAACTGCATAAACGGAACGGCTTCCATCGCCACAACCATTTTCCCGAGGATGCGCATAGTGAAGCAAATGGAGTGAGGAACTGGGCGGGAGAGCTTGCGCGCTCCCTGTTGTAAGAACAACACCTTCTCTGGAGGGACAACGACGAGCCAGCGGGAAGAGTCCAGGATCATGCCCAGGAAGAAAATTTGCTGAGCCGACACTGGAGATGATTTCTCTAAGTTGATTTTCCAGCCAAGGCGAAAAAGAGTATCCACGGTGATACTTACAGACTCCTTGCAGGCAGAATGGGACGGACCTTTGATTAATAGGTCGTCCAGATACGGAAGAACTACCACTCCCCGAGCGTGAAGAATGGCCATGACAGCTGCCATGACCTTCGTGAAAACTCTGGGGGGGTGGTGAGGCCGAAGGGTAAGGCCACAAACTGGAAGTGTTCGTCTTGGACTGCGAAGCGCAGGAACTGCTGATGAGCGGGACAAATCGGGATGTGGAGATAAGCATCCTTGATGTCTATGAAAGCTAGGAACTCTCCTTTTTCCAGGGACACGACAACAGAACAGAGCGAGTCCATAATGAAGTGTCGAACCCGTACAAACTTGTTTAACAGCTTGAGGTCCAGTATGGGTCGTAGAGTCCCATCCTTCTTTGGGACCACGAACAGCTTCGAGTAAAACCCCCTGAACCTTTGGTCTTCAGGGACCGCAACAATGACACCGTCCCTTTGAAGCGCCTCTATGGCCTGAAGAAGATCTGGTGCTCTTGATTTGGGGGGAGAGGACTAGAAGAAGCGTGAGGGGGGAATGGAAGAAAACTTGATCTTGTATCCGGAGGACACAAGCTCTCTCACCCACTCGTCGTGAACGACCGAGAGTCAAGCTTGACGGAACGAAAGAAGACGTCCGCCTACTTTGTCGGTGTCCGCCGGACACGTCAGCGAGTCATTGTGTAGAAGGTTTAAGGGATGCAGATGCCTTAGGGCCAAAAGGTCTCAGTCTGGGTTTCCAGGAATGGTTAGGTCTGTATGAGACCTGGGAATTTCGTTCAGAGCGAGTAGCGCCTGAGTAGTGGGCGGGGTTCCTGCGGTGGGCGGGGGATTCAATTTCGACCTTGTCCGGCTGAAAAGCCGGGGACTAAATTTATGGAGCCTGCCGTCAGGCTGCGACGCAGCGCCGAATGAACGCTGCTGGCGTCCAGCCAGCGGCACCTCTCCCTGGGGACCAGGAAAGCACGTTCCCATGCAGGGGAAGTAAACTACTCACCGGCCTCCAGTAAGCTTAATCGATCCTCCCTTTGCCGAGGAATGGAGAGCCTCCGTCCATCTTTAGATGTGCCTGCCACAGGGGACTTATAGCTGTGCCTGCCGCGGGGGACTTACGGCTACTGTGGGGACTACATGACGCCGTCAGGTGAGGGCTTGGTTGCGGTGGAGCCCGGGAGATGCACATAAGAACCAGCACTCTATGTGCTCACCATCTTAGGGGGGGGGGGGATCGGGACCATATAGGAACCGTCGCCCTTGCTTAGATTAGACGTGCCCCAGTCATCGCAGGAGAGGTACGGGGAGGTATACTCGCCGTGGTCGCCTGTTGATAGTTCGGGGGAGAACGGACCCTTGAAAAGGAATTTGTCGCCCCCTTCGCTCCGTTAATTAAAAAATAATCTACAGAAAAATAAAAGTGTTGGGGTCTGTTTTCAAGGTCCCAAGTGCCTCCTACAAACACTAAGCAAGAACTGGGTCATTACTGGCCAGACAGGGGGTGTATACTGCAGAGGAGGAGTTAATTAAGTTAATTCTTTATGTGTTTACTTAGTGTCCTCCTAGTGGCAAGCAGCATAACACCCATGGTCCTGTGTCCCCCAAGAGGCGTAGGAGAATATGAATATATATATATACACACACACACACACACATACAGTACCAAAAGTATGGACACACCTCATTTAAAGATTTTTCTGTATTTTCCTGACTGTGAAAATTGTACATTCACACTGAAGGCATCAAAACTATGAATTAACAACTGTGGAATTACATGCTTAACAAAAAAGTGTGAAAAAGAGTAGACCTAAACTCAAGCAGAGACCGAAGCAGGGGGGCAGGAAGGCTTTGCCGGACTTTTACTTATATTATCTTGCCGGGCAGGCTAAGGCGGTAAATAAATGGATGCCCAATAATTCTCTACCTAACTGAGAGCCATCTGCTCCACTCTGCCCGAATTGATTGTCCACTGGGGTTTCTGGAGCAGGAGAGGGTTGGTGTCCCTCGGTTGTTGCCTTTACTTCTTTACTTCGGCTGGCACGCTTAATATGGAGACAAATTAAAAAAGTCACTAAATTTGTAGATATAGTAGCTGAAATGCCAGTGTGGAGCAACCGTTATTTCCCGGGATTACTGAACCACCCGTCCACTGATTTTTGGATTTCGTATGGAGTTCTCTCGGTAGGCAATGTACATAACCAGGGGATCATTATATCCTTCGAACAATTACAACATACTTATAATATCCCGAGATCTCAATTCTTCCGTTATTTACAGTTAAGATCAGCCTTTCAATCGCACATGCAGAGTATGGGTACAGGTCGAGCTATTTTATCCTTGCCTTTAACCCCTTCATGACCCAGCCTATTTTTACCTTAAAGACCTTGCCGTTTTTTGCAATTCTGACCAGTGTCCCTTTATGAGGTAATAACTCAGGAACGCTTCAACGGATCCTAGCGGTTCTGAGATTGTTTTTTCGTGACATATTGGGCTTCATGTTAGTGGTAAATTTAGGTCAATAAATTCTGCGTTTATTTGTGATAAAAACGGAAATTTGGCGAAAATTTTGAAAATTTCGCAATTTTCACATTTTGAATTTTTATTCTGTTAAACCAGAGAGTTATGTGACACAAAATAGTTAATAAATAACATTTCCCACATGTATACTTTACATCAGCACAATTTTGGAAACAAAATTTTTTTTTGCTAGGAAGGGGTTAAAATTTGACCAGCGATTTCTCATTTTTACAACGAAATTTACAAAACCATTTTTTTAGGGACCACCTCACATTTGAAGTCAGTTTGAGGGGTCTATATGGCTGAAAATACCCAAAAGTGTCACCATTCTAAAAACTGCACCCCTCAAGGTACTCAAAACCACATTCAAGTAATTTATTAACCCTTCAGGTGCTTCACAGCAGCAGAAGCAACATGGAAGGAAAAAATGAACATTTAACTTTTTAGTCACAAAAATTATCTTTTAGCAACAATTTTTTTATTTTCCCAATGGTAAAAGGAGAAACTGAACCACGAAAGTTGTTGTCCAATTTGTCCTGAGTACGCTGATACCTCATATGTGGGGGTAAACCACTGTTTGGGCGCACGGCAGGGCTTGGAAGGGAAGGAGCGCCATTTGACTTTTTGAATGAAAAATTGGCTCCACTCTTTAGCGGACACCATGTCGCGTTTGGAGAGCTCCTGTGTGCCTAAACATTGGCGCTCCCCCACAAGTGACCCCATTTTGGAAACTAGACCCCCCAAGGAACTTATCTAGATGACCAGTGAGCACTTTAAACCCTCAGGTGCTTCACAAATTGATCCATAAAAATGAAAAAGTACTTTTTTTTCACAAAAAAATTCTTTTCGCCTCAATTTTTTCATTTTCACATGGGCAATAGGATAAAATGGATCATAAAATTTGTTGGGCAATTTCTCCCGAGTACGCCGATACCTCATATGTGGGGGTAAACCACTGTTTGGGCACTCGGCAGGGCTCGGAAGGGAAGGCGCGCCATTTGACTTTTTGAATGGAAAATTAGCTCCAATTGTTAGCGGACACCATGTCACGTTTGGAGAGCCCCTGTGTGCCTAAACATTGTAGCTCCCCCACAAGTGACCCCATTTTGGAAACTAGACCCCCCAAGGAACTTATCTAGATGCATATTGAGCACTTTAAACCCCCAGGTGCTTCACAGAAGTTTATAACGCAGAGTCATGAAAATAAAAAATAATTTTTCTTTCCTCAAAAATGATTTTTTAGCCTGGAATTTCCTATTTTGCCAAGGGTAATAGGAGAAATTGGACCCCAAATGTTGTTGTCCAGTTTGTCCTGAGTACGCTGATACCCCATATGTGGGGTAAACCACTGTTTGGGCGCACGGCAGGGCTCGGAAGGTAAGGCACGCCATTTGGCTTTTTAAATGGAAAATTAGCTTCAATCATTAGCGGACACCATGTCACGTTTGGAGAGCCCCTGTGTGCCTAAACATTGGAGATCCCCCCAAAATGACCCCATTTTGGAAACTAGACACCCAAAGGAACTAATCTAGATGTGTGGTGAGGACTTTGAACCCCTAAGTGCTTCACAGAAGTTTATAACGCAGAGCCATGAAAATAAAAAATAAAAATTATTTTATCAAAAATGATCTTTTAGCCTGCAATTTTTTATTTTCCCAAGGGTAACAGGAGAAATTTGACCCCAAAAGTTGTTGTCCAGTTTCTCCTGAGTACGCTGATACCCCATATGTGGGGGTAAACCACTGTTTGGGCACATGCCGGGGCTCGGAAGTGAAGTAGTGACGTTTTGAAATGCAGACTTTGATGGAATGCTCTGTGGGCATCACGTTGCGTTTGCAGAGCCCCTGATGTGGCTTAACAGTAGAAACCCAGCACAAGTGACCCCATTTTGGAAACTAGACCCCGAAAGGAACTTATCTAGATGTGTGGTGAGCACTTTGAACCCCCAAGTGCTTCACAGAAGTTTATAATGCAGAGCCGTGAAAATAAAAAATACGTTTTCTTTCCTCAAAAATAATTATTTAGCCCAGAATTTTTTAATTTTCCCAAGGGTAACAGGAGAAATTTGACCCCAATATTTGTTGTCCAGTTTCTCCTGAGTACGCTGATACCCATGTGTGGGGGTAAACCACTGTTTGGGCACATGTCGGGGCTCGGAAGTGAGGGAGCACCATTTGACTTTTTGAATACGAGATTAGCTGGAATCAATGGTGGCGCCATGTTGCGTTTGGAGACCCCTGATGTGCCTAAACAGTGGAAACCCCTCAATTCTACCTCTAACACTAACCCCAACGGTTTTAGGAAGTTTTACCCCCAGCAGTTCGCCCCCAGCAGTTCGCCCCCAGGTACACTTTGCCCCCGAACATTTCGCCCCCAGCATTTCGCCCCCAGGATGTTTCGCCCCCGCACATTTCGCCCCCGCACATTTCGCCCCCAGCAGTTCGCCCCCGGATGTTTCGCACCAGCAGTTCGCCCCCGCACATTTCGCCCTCGGATGTTTCGCCCCCGGATGTTTCGCCCCCAGCAGTTCGCCCCCGCACATTTCGCCCCCGGATGTTTCGCCCCCGGATGTTTCGCCCCCAGCAGTTCGCCCCCGGATGTTTCGCACCAGCAGTTCGCCCCCGCACATTTCGCCCTCGGATGTTTCGCCCCCGGATGTTTCGCCCCCAGCAGTTCGCCCCCGCACATTTCGCCCCCGGATGTTTCGCCCCCGGATGTTTCGCCCCCAGCAGTTCGCCCCCGGATGTTTCGCCCCCAGCAGTTCGCCCCCGGATGTTTCGCCCCCGGATGTTTCGCCCCCAGCAGTTCGCCCCCGGATGTTTCGCGCCCAGCAGTTCGCCCCCAGCAGTTCGCCCCCGGATGTTTCGCGCCCAGCAGTTCGCCCCCGGATATTTCACCCCCGGATGTTTCGCCCCCAGCAGTTCGCCCCCGCACATTTCGCCCCCGGATGTTTCGCCCCCAGCAGTTCGCCCCCGGATGTTTCGCCCCCGGATGTTTCGCGCCCAGCAGTTCGCCCCCAGCAGTTCGCCCCCGCACATTTCGCCCCCGGATGTTTCGCCCCCAGCAGTTCGCCCCCGGATGTTTCGCCCCCGGATGTTTCGCCCCCAGCAGTTCGCCCCCGGATGTTTCGCACCAGCAGTTCGCCCCCGCACATTTCGCCCCCGGATGTTTCGCCCCCGGATGTTTCCCCCCAGCAGTTCGCCCCCGCACATTTCGCCCCCGGATGTTTCGCCCCCAGCAGTTCGCCCCCGGATGTTTTGCCCCCAGCAGTTCGCCCCCGGATGTTTCGCCCCCGGATGTTTCGCCCCCAGCAGTTCGCCCCCGGATGTTTCGCCCCCGGATGTTTCGCGCCCAGCAGTTCACCCCCGGATGTTTTGCGCCCAGCAGTTCGCCCCCGGATGTTTCACCCCCGGATGTTTCGCCCCCAGCAGTTCGCCCCCGCACATTTCGCCCCCGGATGTTTCGCCCCCAGCAGTTCGCCCCCGGATGTTTCGCGCCCAGCAGTTCGCCCCCAGCAGTTCGCCCCCGGATGTTTCGCGCCCAGCAGTTTGCCTCCGGATGTTTCACCCCCAGCTTTTTGCCCCCCAGATGTTTTGGCCCCAAATTAGGCAGGGAATTTTGGCCTTGTGTTTTAGCCCTAAGACCTCTTTCACAGTAGCCACTTTCCCAAGTGCTAAGCACTGGAAAATCGCTAAGAAGATTGCCAATTTTGAATATACTAGATGGTGGCCCGATTCTAACGTATTGGGTATTCTAGAAGGCGCAGCCACGTGGTATGTTGCACAGGTTATGTAGTATATTGGACAGTCCACGTAGTACATTGCACAGGCCATGTAGTATATTGGACAGCCGAAGTAGTATTTTGGACAGCGCATGTAAATTGCACAGTCCACGTAGTAAATTGCACAGCACATGTAGTATATTGGCCAGCCGACATAGTATGTTGCACTTGTCACGTAGTATATTGCACTGCCCACGTAGTCTAGGAATGTGGGCACTATATTCGTGTTAAAAAAAATAATAATAAAGATATACTCACCTCAGCCACGGGCCCTGAAGTCCTCGCGCCTCTCTGCAGTGCTGGCAGTGGCTTCCGGTCTGAGCATAGGACCTGCGATAATGTTGCGGTCACATGACCGTGACATCATCGCAGGTCCTGGACGCATAGCATCGTTCGGACCAAAAGGCACGGCGTGCACTGGAGAGAGGTGCGGAGGACAGCGCGACATCGGAGGGGGTGAGAATAACTTTTTTAAAAATTTTTTTATTTTTAACATTACATCTTTTCACTATTGATGCTGCATAGGCACGATCAATAGTGAAAAGTTGGTCACATAGGGTTAATAGCAGCATTAACGGAGTGCGGTACACCGCGATCCATTAACGCTGGCATTAACCCTGTGTGAGCGGTCAGCGGTGAGTGCAGGGCAGTGAAGCAGCGGCCATTTTTCTGGCAGCCTGTGACCGTCGCTGATTGGTCGTGGCAATGGTCGTGGGCGTTTTGCCATGACCAATCAGCGACTTGACAGACAGACAGACGCCGCGACAAATGAATATACGAATAAAACGTTACAGACAGAAAGACGAAAGTGACCCTTAGACAGTTATATAGTAACTAAGTCAATGGCTGGAAAAGCGAGGTGTTGTTTCTGCCAGCTCTTTTTATTTTATTACAGGAGCTATTTTTGAGCACTTAGCATTCATCAATAGCCTGTATCTTATGGGTCATTACCGAGAGCGCTCACAAAAGCGCTCTGAAAAATGCCAGTAAAGCACGTGCTTTGGAGTTCTAAAACAGTGGCAGCATAAGGGTGCTTTTACACCTCCGCTACATATGCACTACAGGCCGCCCGTTCGCTTCTGTGATGCCGCATTCCGCTAACCTGCAGTGGAACGAAAAGAAGAAAAAGCTCTTCTTTTTATTCTGACACTGATAGCGGAATGCGGCATTATGAAAGCGAACGGGCGGCTGCAGATCGCGGAACCGAGCCGTTCACTTCTATGGGCAATGCGAGCGGAATGCCAGCATTCCGCCATCATTGCCCTGGGGTCAGCTGGATGTCAGATCCAGAGCGGATTGACCTCTGGCGGCCACAAACACAAGTGTGAAACCACTCTAAAATTACAGTGTGCAAGAGGCCTAAAATCTAAACAATTTTGAACTTTTATCTGACCCAGCACTGACCTGCTTTGTTGCAAGTTTTGTTGCAGATGTAACAAGTAGCAGGTCACATGTCCTGCAAGTTACATTAGACTAGCTTTTATTCCACCTGTACATCAGAATATAGCAGTGTCTGAAATCTCCACAAAGAGAGAAGTGTACTGCCACAAAAAATCAGTCAGCTTCCACAGCAATTCACTTTCTACAACTATGAATTCAGTTCTGTCCAAACGTGAAGGAGGAAGTTGGTCCATGAGAATCACATTTACTTATTTTCCAAACGAACCGCTGATGATGTCCATTCCATCTGGGTATGTGAAAAACGGTCGACTTGCAAGGGACGTGTTTGGACCAATGAAGAATCTGGCGAAGTTGTGAAAGTAGTCAATCTTCACTTTCACGCAGCACAAGCTGCAAGACCTGAAGCAATCCGACTTGTTAATGAGGCAGTCACCAGGGCAAGGACAACACAGGAGACACCACAACAGATTCTCACAGACGTAGTTTCAGGAGCCCATTCTAATGTTGCAGCACTTCTCCCAAGGAAAGCATCACTGAAGAGGACAATACGATTAGCAAGGCAACTTGGCAATATCCCAAGGTTACCTCAAACCCTTGATCAACTTGTTATCCCCCTGGACTTCCAGGAGATCAGTATTGATGGTGTCCAGCAGCAGTTCCTTCTGCATGACTCTGGTAAGCTACTTAACCATTTAACATTGTATTAAAACAATTATGCATAATTATTGCAAAGTTTATTTTGCACAAATGTGAAAAATGCTAGACTGTAAGGTGCTGATATAAAATACTATGTGATTTTTGCCTTCAAGGTAAACTTTGAGGGTAATATAATGTAGTTAGGCCTACTGATTCCAACTAGTGTTGGCCGATCACTGGAAAGATAGGATCAGATTGGGCCGATCATACCAAAAGATTGGAATTAATTCTCCAGAGCTATATATATATATATATATATATATATATATATATATATATATATATATATATATATGCGCTCCTTGTAAGTAAAAAATGAGTGCACTCACCAGTCTTCGGTAAAGTTACTTCTTTATTAACAACGACAACTCCAGATAAAAGTCATGGCCGGGGGAGAGGGAGCCGAAGCTCGTGTGAGCAGGGGAGGGCGACGGCCGTTTCGCGCTATGCCTGCGCTTCTACGGGTCGATTTGTGCTCAGGACAGACAGCGGATATAGTGCACCGCCCAGACACACCCCGCCACCAAATCCCTCCCACAAACCATAGAAATACAAAAAGCACATATTAAAAACTAAAGTTAAAAACAATACATGGCTTATGGAGTACATATATGACATGGAACACAAATCGCTACTGAAGAGATGTCAGCAAATGCTATACCAAATTATCGCTCTATGACCTGTCAATTGTGTTCACTATACGTGACACTGCGCTCATAAGACAACTACAGAAAAATGGACATATCGACTGTCATTGAAACCAAGCGGACCCATGGCATTACAGCGCAGGATCCACCTGGCTTCACATCTCAAGAGCAGATTGTCCAAATTACCACCTTGGGCAGGCAAATTCACCTTTTCGATGCCAGCAAAGGTAAGACATTCAGTCCTACCACCGTGTTTCTCCCTCACATGGGAAATGAATCGCGGGACACCTTTTCCTGATGCTACTGACCTGCAATGCTCTCGAAAACGGACATACATCGGGCGGATAGTTTTGCCGATATAATATCGCTTGCAAGGACAGAATACAATATACACTACATGATCAGTTTTACACGTGATGAAATCATTAACCGTGTGTGACACTGCACCTATACGGAAAAACCGCTCTGTAAGGTGCTGCTGACAGCACGAGCAATGGCCGCACCTAAAATTGCATTTAGGGGACATCCCATTTAGCCAATTAGTATTTGATTTAGTGACGCGGTTTCTTACCAATCTATCTCTTAACCTTGCACTTCTTCTATTGGCTATTAAGGGCCCTCTTGCTGCTACGTCGGCTAACTCCTTATCTCTCTCTAACAGGTGCCAGTTCTTTTTAATAGCTAACCTAATTTGCTGGTCCATGTTGCTATATTTAAAACAAAAAGTAAATCTTTTCCCAATCTACTGTCTCGGGGAGGGCGGTTTTTTAACAACCCCTTCTATCCTCTCATTTTTTACTCTGTCCAAAGTAGATGTCAGCAACCTCTCTGGGTAACCCCTTTCTCTAAATCTGACTTTCATCTCTTCTGATTGACGGTGAAACCCCTCTTCAGTGTTGTTCACCCTACTCACTCTCAAGAATTGGCTGTACGGTACTGCTCGTTTCGTATGCATGGGGTGATAACTGTTGTAATGCATCAGGGTATTGGCCGCTACCGGTTTACGAAAAAGTGAAGTGCAGACCTTACCTTCTTTAATTTCCAAGGCAACATCTAAGAATTCAAGCCGTTCACCCCCGAACACTGACGTAAAAACCATATTTAGATCATTGATCCGATTCAGGTGCGCCACAAAATCGCTAAATGCATCATTTGTCCCGTCCCAAATTATTACTATATCATCGACGTACCTACGATAATATTTTATGTGTTGCAAGAAACTATTGTTATCCAAATAGATGTATTTTATCCTCGGGTGAACAACACTGAAGAGGGGTTTCACCGTATTTCTATGGTTTGTGGGAGGGATTTGGTGGCGGGGTGTGTCTGGCCGGTGCACTATATCCGCTGTCTGTCCTGAGCACAAATCGACCCGTAGAAGCGCAGGCATAGCGCAAAACGGCCGTCGTCCTCCCCTGCTCACACGAGCTTCTGCTCCCTCTCCCCGGCCATGACTTTTATCTGGAGTTGTCGTTGTTAATAAAGAAGTAACTTTACCGAAGACTGGTGAGTGCCCTCATTTTTTACTTACAAGGAGAGCATGGATGGAAGTCTTTTTTCTATGAAGGAGCACCTGAGGTCCGGTGTTAGCGGCATAGCGAGGAGTCACATCTGATATCCCTGAATAGAGGTCATTATTACAGTTGATTAAGGGTCGGTGCCGCTCAGTTTTTAACTTTTTTTTTTTTTACTTTTTTATTTTTTTTTACTTTTTTGCGGTGATATGTATATATATATATATATATATATATATATATATATATATATATATATATATATATATATACACTGTACGCCCAAACAGTGTGTGTATATATGTGTATATATGTGGGTGGGTGATGGTGGTCTGGCACTTTTGGAACTTTGTAATGCAATAAAGGATTTGTATAGGACTTCAGCAGTGCGGAGATCTTTCTTCATGGATGCATGTTAAGTACGGGCGGAAACCAACCCCTGCTCTAGCAGCACACTGAGTACTCAGCAACAATCTCAGTTGAGCCACTCTTCTTCCAGCTTTCTTGCATATATACAGTACAGACCAAAAGTTTGGACACACCTTCTCATTTAAAGATTTTTCTGTATTTTCATGACTATGAAATTTGTACATTCACACTGAAGGCATCAAAACTATGAATTAACACATGTTTAATTATATACTTAACAAAAAAGTGTGAAACAACTGAAATTATGTCTTATATTCTAGGTTCTTTGCTTTGATGACTGCTTTGCACACTCTTGGCATTCTCTTGATGAGCTTCATGAGGTAGTCACGGGAATGGTTTTCACTTCACGAGTGTGCCCTGTCAGGTTTAATAAGTGGAATTTATTGCCTTATAAATGGTGTTGGGACCATTAGTTGTGTTGTGCAGAAGTCTGGTGGATACACAGCTGTTAGTCCTACTGAATAGACTGTTAGAATTTGTATTATGGCAAAAAAAAAGCAGCTAAGTAAAGAAAAACGAGTGGCCATCATTACTTTAAGAAATGAAGGGCAGTCAGTCCGAAAAATTGTGAACATTTTGAAAGTGTCCCCAAGTGCAGTTGCAAAGACCATCAAGTGCTACAAAGAAACTGGCTCACATGAGGACCGCCCCAGGAAAGAAAGACCAAGAGTCACCTCTGCTTCTGAGGATAAGTTTATCCAGGTCACCAGCCTCAGAAATCGCAGGTTAACAGCAGCTCAGATTAGATCAATGCCACACACAGTTCTAGCAGCAGACACATCTCTACAACAACTGTTAAGAGAAGACTTTGTGCAGCAGGCCTTCATGGTAAAATAGCTGCTAGGAAATCACTTCTAAGGACAGGCAACAAGCAGAAGACACTTGTTTTGGCTAAAGAACACAAGGAATGGACATTAGACCAGTGGAAATCTGTGCTTTGGTCTGATGAGTCAAAATTTGAGATCTTTGGTTCTAACCACCATGTCTTTGTGCGACGCAGAAAAGGTGAACGGATGGACTCTACATGCCTGGTTCCCACCGTGAAGCATGGACGAGGAGGTGTGATGGTGTGGGGGTGCTTTGCTGGTGACACTGTTGGGGATTTATTCAAAATTGATGGCATACTGAACCAGGATGGCTACCACAGCATCTTGCAGCGGCATGCTATTCCATCCGGTTTGCGTTTAGATGGACCATCATTTATTTTTCAACAGGACAATGACCCCAAACACACCTCCAGGCTGTGTAAGGGCTATTTGACTAAGAAGGAGAGTGATGGGGTGCTATGCCAGATGACCTGGCTTCCACAGTCGCTAGACCTGAACCCAATCGAGATGGTTTGGGGTTAGCTGGACCGCAGAGTGAAGGCAAAAGGGCCAACAAGTGCTGAGCATCTCTGGGAACTCCTTCAAGATTATTGGAAGGCCATTCCCGGTGACGATCTCTGTTGTGAATTCTGTGGCAGAGCTCCCTCCTGTGGTCACAAGTGGTACTTCGGCTGATTCTCTCTGTGAGCTTCCGTTGGTGGAGGGAAGTGGTACTGCGGCTTCTGAGTTTCCTCCCTCAGGTGATGTGGTGAGGTCGTTAGGTGCTGCTCTACTTAACTCCACCTAGTGCTTTGATCCTGGCTTCCTGTCAATGTTCCAGTATTGGACTTGTTTTCCTCCTGGATCGTTCCTGTGGCCTGCTGCTCTGCATAGCTAAGTTTTCCTTTGCTATTTTGTTTGCTTTTCTTCTGTCCAGCTTATCTATTTGTTTGCTCGAAGCTCTGGGACGCAGAGGGTGTACCTCCGTGCCGTTAGTTCGGTACGGAGGGTCTTTTTGCCCCCTTTGCGTGGTTTTTAGGGTTTTGTGTTGACCACAAAGTTACCTTTCCTATCCTCGCTCTGTTCAGAAAGTCGGGCCTCACTTTGCTAAATCTATTTCATCTCTACGTTTGTATTTTCATCTTAACTCACAGTCATTATATGTGGGGGGCTGCCTTTTCCTTTGGGGTATTTCTCTGAGGCAAGGTAGGCTTATTTTCTATCTTCAGGCTAGTTAGTTTCTCAGGCTGTGCCGAGTTGCATAGGTAGCGTTAGGCGCAATCCACGGCTGCCTCTAGTGTTGTTGGTGAGGATCAGAAATTGCGGTCAACAGAGTTCCCACATCTCAGAGCTCGTTCTATGTTTTTGGATTATTGTCAGATCACTGTTTGTGCTCTGACCTCTATGTTCACTGTAGTACTGAATTGCCTAATCATAACAGATCTCTTGAAGCTCATCAAGAGAATGCCCAGAGTGTGCAAAGCAGTCATCAAAGCAAGAGGTGGCTACTTTGAAGAACCTAGAATTTAAGACATATTTTCAGTAGTTTCACACTTTTTTTTGTTAAGTATATAATTCCACATGTGTTAATTCATAGCTTTGATGCCTTCAGTGTGATTGTACAATTTTCATAGTCATGAAAATACAGAAAAATCTTTAAATGAGAAGGTGTGTCCAAACTTTTGGTCTGTACTGTATAATGGCTCCAAGCTGCGCTGTTAAAAAATAAACAAACCCAGTTATTCAACTCTCTCCGGTGTCCAGCGCTGTCTCTGGCAGTGCAGGGAATTCCGAAATCCCAACGCTATGCATTCTGGGTTGTGCATCACGACCTCTGCACATGTGCCGGGCTGTTCTGTGAAGTGATGTGGTGCTTTCCCAGGACCGTCTAGTGAGCGGTCCTGGGATCACTCTCCATTGTAGTTATAGTACGGCAGGCACAGAGGCGGCGATGCGCCGCCCGGATTTCGGGATTCCCTGCACTGCTGGGCTAGGAGCCGGAGCCAGTACTGGACACTGGAGAAAGAGGTGAGTAACTGGGTTTGTTTATTTTTTTAACAGCGCAGCCTGGTGCCAATTACTAAAGCTAAATATGCACACATGCTGTACGCCCATACAGTGTGTGCGTGTATATATATATATATATATATATATACATACACATATATATATATATATATATATATATATATATATATATACACCGTATATACTCGAGTATAAGCCGACCAGAGTATAAGCCGACCCCCCTAATTTTGCCACAAAAAACTGGGAAAACTTATTGACTCGAGTATAAGCCTAGGGTGGAAAATGCAGCAGCTACCGGTGAATTTCAAAAATAAAAATAGATGCTCCATACCGTTCATTATTGCCCCATAGATGCTCCATATACAACTGTGCTATATAGAATGCTCTGCACCGTTGATTATGGCCCCATAGGTGCTCCTTATAATGCTGTGCCATATATATTGCTCTGCACCTTTGATTATGGCCCCATAGGTGCTCCTTATAATGCTGTGCCATATATGCTCTGCACCTTTGATTATGGCCCCATAGATGCTCCTTATAATGCTGTGCCATATATGCTCTGCACCTTTGATTATGGCCCCATAGGTGCTCCTTATAATGCTGTGCCATATAGAATGCGGCTGCAATAAAAAAAAAAAATCACATACTCACCTCTCTTGCTCAGGACGCCGGCGCTTTCAATAATTACTTGCTCCTCTGCGGCTCCGTCTCCAGCACTGACGCTCAGCAGAGGGCGCGCACTGACTACGTCACAGCGCCCTCTAACCTGAGCGTCACTGCTAGAGGACGCTGCAGACGGAGCCGCACCGGAGCGAGGAGCAGGTAATTATAGCGCTGCGCTCCCCTTACCTGCTGCGGCGCGGTCCCTGCAGTCCCTGGCTTCTCCGGCGCTGCAGCTTCTTCCTGTAATTGAGCGGTCACATGGCACCGATCATTTACAGCAATGAATATGCGGCTCCTCCCCTATGGGGGTGGAGCCGCCTATTCATTTCTGTAATGAGCGGTGCCATGTGACCGCTCAGTACAGGAAGAATCTGCAGCGCCGGAGAAGCCAGGGACCGCGCCAGGAGCAGGTAAGTATGACTACACAGCCCCCGCTCCCCCTCCCCTGCCGACACCCGGGTATATGACTCGAGTATAAGCCGAGAGGGGAACTTTCAGCCCAAAAAAATGGGCTGAAAATCTCGGCTTATACTCGAGTATTTACGGTATATATATATATATATACACACGCACACTGTTCGGGCATGTATGCCCGGACAGTGTTTTCAGATTACGGAGGATTCCGATTTCTAATTCTGATCATCATCATGATCTGGCTACAAATCGGATCGTAATTTAAAATAACGATCAGCCTGAAAATCGTAATAAATTACGATCTTCAGTGATCGGATCGGCCAGCACTAATTCCAAATATGCAGCATTGTACTGGCCATACCTGTCCTGGATGCTGCCCCGGAGTTCAGCCTCGCCTGTCTGGGGCATGCACGGGCTGAACTGCCATCGCCGGCTGATTCCTCGGCTCTCGTAGTTCAGTCCTGCAGATCCGTGGACAGGTCGGGCTGAACTCCGGAGCTCAGGTGAGAGATACGCCATGATTTGCAGAGGCATTTTGCCTGCTGCTTGCAAGCACTTTTTAAGCGCTTTGGCAAAACGCTTCTGCAAATAGGGGACGTGGCCAAGCTCTGCTATGGGCGTGGCCATGCCTTGCTATTGCCTAAACCGAGCGTTTTTCCAGTGGTTTGCAGGCATTTTTCAGGAGGTTTCCCTCTTGCCCATTCCCTTGAATGGGCAAGTTAAGCACGGGATCCGCCTGAAAATAGCTTTAAAGCTATTTTCCGGTGGGGCGTTTTCTGGCCCCAGCCGGAATCTGCCCGTAACCCGCACCATAGACATGAAAGGGCGGGTTTCATTCAGGAAACACAGCACGGAATACGCCTGTAAATCCAGCTTGTCTGGATAAAGCCTGAGGCCTCGTGCCCACTGATGGAAGGGGATTGCGGAGCGGCATCTCCGCAGCGGCTGTAATTGCGGTAGCAACTGCAGATCCCACAGGAATCTATTTGTGCCTGCAATTGTGGCCACTATTGTGGTACCCTAATTCTGTATCAAAATCTTCACTTAACTCTATGGATTTAGGTGCAGGTTTTAGTGCAGGATTTCAGCCTCTTATCTAAATGGCTGGAATTTTCTTTGTATAATGGCAGCATACATTGACATGCTGCACTGCATGTTTTTTTTTTGTAAACAAAATTTTTTCATCAGCATGTGGATGGGATTTACACATTAATGCTGCATATGACCCCAGCCTAATGGACCATTCAGTTATGCCTTAGGCCAAAAGCACACTGGTGATTTTACTGGCGTTTTTTGCATCCTGCACAATCCTCTCAATGAGACAGCATAGTCACGAACGTCCACCCTGCCCACCCGACGACTAGCGCGCCCATCCGCTTGAATGGAACACCTCATTCAGGCAGGCGGCCCTCCCAGTCGTTCATTCAGACGTCTAGCCGCACGCCGCGTCTGGATGCGGCTGTCAACTAGACAGCTGTTCAGCATGGCGGCGATCGGCCGTGCTGAACGGCCGTCTAGTTGAAGGGTCTAAAGGTACCCTAAAAATGTGACCTATTTCAAGTTTGGAAGTCATTTTAATTTTAACCCCTTCCCGACCTGTGACACAGCGTATGGGTCATGAAAGTCGGTGCCAATCCGACCTGTGACGCATATGCTGTGTCACAGAATGATCGCGTCCCTGCAGATCCGGTGAAAGGGTTAACTCCCATTTCACCCGATCTGCAGGGACAGGGGGAGTGGTAGTTTAGCCCAGGGGGGGTGGCTTCACCCCCCCATGGCTACGATCGCTCTGATTGGCTGTTGAAAGTGAAACTGCCAATCAGAGCGATTTGTAATATTTCACCTAAAAAACTGGTGAAATATTACAATCCAGCCATGGCCGATGCTGCAATATCATCGGCCATGGCTGGAAACACTTATGTGCACCCACCCCACCGATCGCCCCCCCCAGCCCTCCGATCTGTGGTCCGCTCCCCTCCGTCCTGTGCTCCGCTCCCCCGTCCTCCTGTCCGCTCCCGTGCTCCAATCACACCCCCCGTGCTCCAATCAAACCCCCCTGCACTCCGATCACCACCCCCCGCACAGCGATCCCCCCGTGCTCCGATCACCCCCCCGCACAGCGATCCCCCACCCCGTGCTCCAATCCACCCCCCCGTGTGCTGATCCACCCCCCCATGCTCCGATCCACCCCCCGTGCTCCGACGCCCCCCGTGCCCTGATCTTCCCCCCCTTATACTTACCTAGCCTCCCGGGATCTGTCCGTCTTCTTTCCTTGGCGCTGCCATCTTCCAAAATGGTGGGCGCATGTGCAGTGCGCCCGCCGAATCTGCCGGCAGATTCGATCCAAAGTGAGTTTTGATCACTGAGATATAACCTATCTCAGTGATCAAAATAAAAAAAATAAATGCCCCCCCCCCCCTTTGTCACCCCCATAGGTAGGGACAATAAAAAAAAAAAAAAAAGGGGTAGGGTTAGGGTTAGGGTTCGGTGTAGGGTTAGGGGTAGGGTTAGGGTTACGGCTATGGTTAGGGTTAAGGGTAGGTTTAGGGGTAGGGTTAGGGTTTCGGTATGTGCACACGTATTCTGTTCCTCTGCGGATTTTTCCGCTGCGGATTTGATAAATCCGCAGTGCTAAACCGCTGTGGATTTATCGTGGATTTACCGCGGGTTTTTCTGCGCATTTCACTGCGGTTTTACAACTGCGATTTTCTATTTGAGCAGTTGTAAAACCGCTGCGGAATCCGCACAAAGAAGTGACATGCTGCGGAATGTAAACCGCTGCGTTTCCGTGCAGTTTTTCTGCAGCATGTGTACAGCGATTTTTGTTTCCCATAGGTTTACATTGAAATGTAAGCTCATGGGAAACTGCTGCGGATCCGCAGCGTTTTCCGCATCGTGTGCACATACCTTTAGAATTAGGCCATGTGCACACGGTGCGGATTTGGCTGCGGATCCGCAGCGGTTTGGCCGCTGCGGATTCGCAGCAGTGTTCCATCAGGTTTACAGTTCCATGTAAACATATGGAAAACCAAATCCGCTGTGCCCATGGTGCGGAAAATACAGCGCGGAAATGCTGCGTTGTATTTTCCGCAGCATGTCAATTCTTTGTGCGGATTCCGCAGCGTTTTACACCTGATCCTCAATAGGAATCCGCAGGTGAAATCCGCACAAAAAACACTGGAAATCCACGGTAAATCCGCAGGTAAAACGCAGTGCCCTTTACCCGCGGATTTTTCAAAAATGATGCTGAAAAATCTCACACGAATCCGCAACGTGGGCACATAGCCTTAGGGTTAGGGTTGGAATTAGGGTTGTGCTTTGGGGTGTGTTGGGGTTATGGGTGTGATTAGGGTTATGGCTACAGTTGGGATTAGGGTTAGGGGTGTGCTGGGGTTAGTGTTGGAGTTAGAATTGAGGGGTTTCCACTGTTTAGGCACATCAGGGGTCTCCAAACGCAACATGGCGCCACCATTGATTCCAGCCAATCTTGTATTCATAAAGTCAAATGGTGCTCCCTCACTACCGAGCCCCGACGTGTGCCCAAACAGTGGTTTACCCCCACATATGGGGTACCAGCATATTCAGGATAAACTGCACAACAATTACTGGGGTCCAATTTCTCCTGTTACCCTTGTGAAAATAAAAAAATGCTTGCTAAAACATCATTTTTGAGGAAAGAAAAATTATTTTTTATTTTCACGGCTCTGCGTTGTAAACGTCTGTGAAGCACTTGGGGGTTCAAAGTGCTCACCACATATCTAGATAAGTTCCTTGGGGGGTCTAGTTTCTAAAATGGGGTCACTTGTGGGGGGTTTCTACTGTTTAGGCACACAAGGGGCTCTGCAAACGCCAACGTGACGTCCGCAGACCATTCCATCAAAGTCTGCATTTCAAAAGTCACTACTTCCCTTCTGAGCACCGACGTGTGCCCAAACAGTGGTTTACCCCCACACATGGGGTATCAGCGTACTCAGGAGAAACTGGACAACAACTTTTGGGGTCCAATTTCTCCTGTAACCCTTGGGAAAATAAAAAATTCTGGGCTAAAAAATTATTTTTGAGGAAAGAAAACGTATTTATTATTTACACGGCTCTGTGTTATAAACTTCTGTAAAGCACTTGGGGGTTGAAAGTGCTCAACACATATCTAGATAAGTTCCTTTGGGGGTCTAGTTTCCAAAATGGGGTCACTTGTGGGGGGTTGCTACTGTTTAGGCACACCAGGGGCTCTGCAAACGCAACGTGACACCCGCAGACCATTCCATCAAAGTCTGCATTTCAAAAGTCACTACTTCCCTTCTGAGCCCCGACGTGTGCCCAAACAGTGGTTTACCCCCACACATGGGGTATCAGCGTACTCAGGAGAAACTGGACAACAACTTTTGGGGTCCAATTTCTCCTGTAACCCTTGGGAAAATAAAGAATTCTGGGCTAAAAAATTATTTTTGAGGAAAGAAAACGTATTTATTATTTTCACTGCTCTGTGTTATGAACTTCTGTGAAGCATTTGGGGGTTCAAAGTGCTCACCACATATCTAGATAAGTTCCTTTCGGGGTCTAGTTTCCAAAATGGGGTCACTTTAGGGGAAGGTCCAATGCATAGGCACACAGGGGCTCTCCAAACGTGACATGGTGTCCGCTAACAATTGGAGCTAATTTTCCATTCAAAAAGTCAAAAGGCGCGCCTTCCCTTCCGAGCCCTGCCGTGTGCCCAAACAGTGGTTTACCCCCACATATGAGGTATCGGCGTACTCGGGAGAAATTGCTCAACAAATTTTAGGATCCATTTTATCCTATTGCCCATGTGAAAATGAAAAAATTGAGGCGAAAAGAAATTTTTTGTGAAAAAAAAGTACTTTTTCATTTTTACGGATCTATTTGTGAAGCACCTGGGGGTTTAAAGGGCTCACTATGCATGTAGATAAGTTCCTTGGGGCGTCTAGTTTCCAAAATGGGGTCACTTGTGGGGGAGCTCCAATTTTTAGGCACACGGGGGCTCTCCAAACGTGACATGGTGTCCGCTAAAGAGTGCAGCCAATTTTTCATTCAAAAAGTCAAATGGCGCTCCTTCCCTTCCAAGCCCTGCCATGCGCCCAAACAGTGGTTTACCCCCACATATGAGTTATCAGCGTACTCAGGACAAATTGGACAACAACTTTCGTGGTTCAGTTTCTCCTTTTACCATTGGGAAAATAAAAAAATTGTTGCTGAAAAATCATTTTTGTGACTAAAAAGTTAAATGTTCATTTTTTCCTTCCATGTTGCTTCTGCTGCTGTGAAGCACCTGAAGGGTTAATAAACTTCTTGAATGTGGTTTTGTGCACCTTGAGGGGTGCAGTTTTTAGAATGGTGTCACTTTTGGGTATTTTCAGCCATATAGACCCCTCAAACTGACTTCAAATGTGAGGTGGTCCCTAAAAAAAGTGGTTTTGTAAATTTCGTTGTAAAAATGAGAAATCGCTGGTCAAATTTTAACCCTTATAACTTCCTAGCAAAAAAAAATTTTGTTTCCAAAATTGTGCTGATGTAAAGTAGGCATGTGGGAAATGTTATTTGTTAACTATTTTGTGTCACATAGCTCTCTGGTTTAACAGAATAAAAATTCAAAATGTGAAAATTGCGAAATTTTCAAAATTTTCGCCAAATTTCCGTTTTTATCACAAATAAACACAGAATTTATTGACCTAAATTTACCACTAACATGAAGCCCAATATGTCACGAAAAAACAATCTCAGAACCGCTAGGATCCATTGAAGCGTTCCTGAGTTATTACCTCATAAAGGGACACTGGTCAGAATTGCAAAAAACGGCAAGGTCTTTAAGGTCAAAATAGGCTGGGTCATGAAGGGGTTAAACAAAAATATATCATTTTCCACTGGGACAATATATGTTGTAAAAAACTATTGGTTGGCCCCTTCACACTAGATTTTGCTTCAGTTTTTTTATTATGAAATCCGAAAATCTGGAGCAAAATGTGAGTTTTTAATGTGAGATATGAACAGAGGCTTCTGATTAGGATATTTTTTTTGTGAATTTATCCCAAAATTCTCTGTCTGCTGCTCGTTACACTTTTTCTGTTATTTCCTCTACTAATACTTTCATTTTAAATTAGGAAATGGACACAGCCGTATGTTGATATTTGGAACAAGTACGGTGTTCATTTTAGGACATGGTCACAAATCAAAGTCAAACATCAGAAATACTCTGTCTGATACCTCATTCTGATACCTGACTCTGATACCTGACTCTGATACCCGACTCTGATACCCGACTCTGATACCCGACTCTGATACCCGACTCTGATACCCGACTCTGATACCCGACTCTGATACCCGACTCTGATACCCGACTCTGATACCCGACTCTGATACCCGACTCTGATACTTGACTCTGATACATGAAATTAGTAAAATTAGCTAAAATTAGTACCTGGGATCACTTGAGCTTGTGGTGCAATGGTAAAGCCGACGGCTGTAGTGTCTAGACGCAAGATCCGTTTTTTTTCCGCCGGATAGGTTTTATTTTTCTGCCGGACCCGATTTTTTACCCTGGATCTGTTTTTTTACGCCGGATCCGGGTGTTTTTATGCCGGATCCGTTTTTTTTAAGCCGGATCCGTTTTTTTTGCCCGATCCATTTTTTTTCCGCCGGATCCGTTTTTCTTCCGCCGGATCCGTTTTCTTCGCCGGATCCGTTTTTTTTACGCCGAATCCTTTTTTTTTGCTGAATCCGTTTTTTCTGCCGGATCTGTTTTTTTTACGCCATATCAATTTTTTTTTACGCCGGATCCGTGTTTTTTACACCGGATTTTTTTTTTTCGCCGGATCCGTTTTTTTCGCCTGATCCATTTTTTTTTACGCCGAATCCGTTTTTTTTTTCGCCTGATCCATTTTTTTCTTCCGGATCCGTTTTTTTTACGCCTGATCAGTTTATTTTTCCGCCGGATCCGTTTTTCTTCCGCCGGATCCGTTTTCTTCGCCGGATCTGTTTTTTTTACGGCGAATCCGTTTTTTTCGCCGGATCCGTTTTTTTAAGCCGGATCCATTTTGTTTTTTTTTACACCGAATCCGTTTTTTTTACGCCGAATCCGTTTTTTTTCTGCCGGATCTGGTTTTTTACGCCATATCCATTTTTTACGCCGGATCCGGTTTTTTTACGCCGGATCCGTTTTTTTACACCGGATTTTTTTTTTCCGCTGGATCCGTTTTTTTTCGCCTGATCCATTTTTTTACGCCGAATCCGTTTTTTTCGCCTGATCCATTTTTTTCTTCCGGATCAGTTTTTTTTTACGCCTGATCAGTTTATTTTTGCGCCAGATAAGTTTTTTTTACGCCGGATCTGTTTTTCTTCTGCCGGCGGAAAAAAACGGATCCGGCTTAAAAAAAAAACGGATCCGGCGTAAAAAACATTTTTTACGCCGGATCCGTTTTTTCCGGCGGCAGAAGAAAAACGGATCCGGCAGAAAAAAACGGATCCAGCGTAAAAAAAAAACGGATCCAGCGTAAAAATAAACGGATCAGGCGTAAAAAAAAAAACTGATCCGGAAGAAAAAAATGGATCCGGCGAAAAAAAACGGATTTGGTGTAAAAAAAAAACGGATCTGGCGTTAAAAAAAACAGATACGGCAGAAAAAAACGGATTCGGCAAAAAAAAAAAAACGGATTTGGCGTAAAAAAACGGATCCGGTAAAAAAAACGGATCCGGCAGAAGAAAAACGGATCCGGCATTTAAAAAACCGGATCCGGCAAAAAACAACGGATCCGGCGTAAAAAAAATTGGATCCAGCAAAAAAAAAAACGGATCTGGCGTAAAAAACGGATCTGGCAAAAAAAAACGGATCTGGCAGAAAAAAAAACGGATCTGGCGAAAAAAAACAGATCCGGTGTAAAAAAAACGGATCCGGCGTAAAAAAAAAAGGATCCGGCATAAAATACGGATCAGGCAGAAAAAAAACGGAGCCGGCAGACAAAAACGGATCCAGCGGACAAAAACGGATCCGGAAAAAAAAACGGATCCTGAGGGAAAAAAAACGGATCCTGAGGAAAAAAAACGGATCCGGCAGAAAAATAAAACCGATCCGACGGAAAAAAAAAGGATTGGCGGAAAAAAACGGATCCTGCGTCTAGAGGCTACAGCCGTCGGCATTACCATTGCACCACAAGCTCAAGTGATCCCAGTTACTAAATTTAGCTAATTATACTAATTTTACTAATTTCATGTATCAGAATCAAGTATCAGACTCAGGTATCGGAGTCAAGTATCAGAGTCAAGTATTAGAGTCAAGTATCAGAGTCAAGTATCAGAGTCAAGTATCAGAGTCAGGTATCAAAGTCAAGTATCAGAGTCAAGTATCAAAGTCAAATATCAGAGTCAAGTATCAGAATGAGGTATCAGAGTATTTCTGATGTTTGACTTTGATTTGTGACTTTGATATGTGAAAGTCAGGTATCAGAATCAAGTATCAGAATGAGGTATCAGACAGAGTATTTCTGATGTTATTTCTGATGTTTGACTTTGATTTGTGACCATGTGTGAAAGTCAGGTATAAGAGTCAAGTATCAGAATGAGGTATCAGACAGAGTATTTCTGATGTTTGACTTTGATTTGTGACCATGTCCTAAAATGAACACCGTAAACAAGAGACAATCTCCGTCTACTGGCACAAAGTAAAGAGTGGCTTGCTGATGGCATGTTTTTCACTACACCAGCCTTGTTTAAGCAACTTTACACAATCCATGTAGTCCACAGCGGCCTTGTTGTTCCGCTAGTGTACACCTTGCTGACAGACAAGAGCCGTTCTACATACCAGAGGTTGCTGCAAGCGCTGAAGAACTTGCAGCCTGGACTGCAGCCAGACAACCTGATGTTGGATTTTGAACTAGCTGCAATACAGGCATTTGAAAGTGAGTTCCCCAACCTTGTGAAGACTGGTTGCATTTTCCACTTATCACAGTCGGTTTGGCGTAAAGTTCAAAATGAAAGACTCAAGATGCAATACCAAGGTGACCATGAATTTGCCCGTTGGATACGCATGATACCTGCCCTGGCCTTTCTACCACCAAAGAATGTTGTGCAATCATTTGAAGAGTTGGTGGAAGATCCTGACTTTCCACAAGAAGCAATACCTATTGCTAACTATTTTGAAGACAGCTATATCGGTCGAATGAATCGCAGAGGACGTCAAGCACCTTTGTTTCCAATTCAATTCTGGAATGTGTATGAGCGAACATTGAATGATCAACAGCGAACAAATAATGATGTCGAAGGATGGCACCGTAGCTTTCGAGAAACATGTGGTACTCTTTTCCAAAATATATACCGGTTCATTAACTGTCTGAAACATCAGCAAGAGCTCCATAGTTTTGAAATTATTCAGATAATAGCAGGAAATCCCATTGCTGCAAGAAACAAAAAGTATGCTGCAATTTCAGCAAGGGTTAAACGTATCGTGCAAGATTTCAATAATAGAAGCTTGATGGATTATCTGAGAGGCATTGCCTACAGCTTTGAATTTTAGTTCATGGTCACATATTGTATGTTTTGAGAGCAGTGTTCTTAGATGTAAAATAATTCAAGCATTATAACCTGTAATTTGTATTTTCTCTTTTTCTCTAATCCTTCCCCTCTATACCTTTTTATGTTTCTTGTTTAAACAGTTTTGATACATACAGTTAAAGCATAACTCTACAAAAAATATGTTATGTTATAGTACCTGTGCCCATGATATTCATTTCCAAAGGAGACCTTCCAGCAGCTTCACTTCTGTGTGAAAAGTCTCATCCAAGTTAAAGCTCCATGTGCTGCAGGATTTCAGTGGTTGCTAAGGAGGTTGTTTCTCCTTAGTAGCAGTACTTGTGGATGGATTCTAGAGGGTGTGGCTGCACAGGAGCATGCA
The DNA here is from genome assembly GCF_032444005.1 of Ranitomeya imitator. Lineage (NCBI taxonomy): Eukaryota > Metazoa > Chordata > Amphibia > Anura > Dendrobatidae > Ranitomeya > Ranitomeya imitator. The sequence continues at coordinate 908,754,919 of NC_091282.1, forward strand.
ACTAACAATATATTCCCTATGATGTATAAAGGGCTGCTGGTTTGCAGCCCTCTGCAAAGCCCCCCTATGTGTTCCATCCTGTAATGGCTTTACACAGGCAGGGGGAGCCCTCCTCTTGTCCAGGAAAGAGCACATGAGCGGAGGGTGAAAGGGAGCTTTGCATAGGGCTGTGAACAAGCAGCCCCGAATGTATCATAGGGAGCCAGGATCCGTTCTGCTACCAAGGGGGCACAACCTCCTTAGTAATCAATAAAATCCTACTATTTTCCTGTCTGTTTGTAAAATGACTCATCTAGAAAACAAAGTTTTAAAATAAAAAAACTAATTTGATCAGAATTATATATCTTAGACTCATATGGTGTATTATTAGTGATAAGCAAACCTGCCAATGTTCAGTTCAGGCAGGTCTTTCCCGGATGCAAAAGATCCAGGAGCAAATTGCTAGAGGCAAAACATCCAGGGATGAACTGCTGGGGGTAAAACATCTGGGGGTGAAACATCCGTGGGCGAACTGCTGGGGGCGAAACATCTGGGGGCGAACTGCTGGAGGCAAAACATCCGGGGGGCGAACTGCTGGGGGGAAACATCCGGGGGCGAACTGCTTGGGGACGAAGCATCTGGAGTTGAAACATCCAGGGGTGAACTACTGGGGGCGAAACATCCGGGGGCGAACTGCTGGGGGCGAAACATCCGGGGGCGAACTGCTGGGGGCGAAACATCCGGGCGAAACATCCGGGTGCGAAACATCCGGGGGCAAACTGCTGGGGGCGAAACATCCGGGGGCAAACTGCTGGGGGCGAAATGTGCGGGGGCGAAATGTGCGGGGGCGAAACATCCTGGGGGCGAAATGCTGGGGGCGAAATGTTCGGGGGCGAACTGCTGGGGGCGAACTGCTGGGGGCGAAGCTTCCAACTCCCAACCCCAACACACCCCTAACCCTAATCCCAACTGTAGCCATAACCCTAACCACAACCCTAATTCCAACCCTAACTCTAAGGCTATGTGCCCACGTTGCGGATTCGTGTGAGATTTTTCAGCATCATTTTTGAAAAATCCGCGGGTAAAAGGCACTGCGTTTTACCTGCGGATTTTCCGCGGATTTCCAGTGTTTTTTGTGCGGATTTCACCTGTGGATTCCTATTGAGGAACAGGTGTAAAACGCTGCGGAATCCGCACAAAGAATTGACATGCTGCGGAGAATACAACGCAGCGTTTCCGCGCGGTATTTTCCGCACCATGGGCACAGCGGATTTGGTTTTCCATAGGTTTACATGGTACTGTAAACCTGATGGAACACTGCTGCGAATCCGCAGCGGCCAATCCGCTGCGGATCCGCAGCCAAATCCGCACCGTGTGCACATAGCCTTATTCTAAAGGTATGTGCACACACTGTGGAAAATGCTGCGGATCCGCAGCAGTTTCCCATGAGTTTACAGTTCAATGTAAACCTATGGGAAACAAAAATCGCTGTACACATGCTGCGGAAAAACTGCACGGAAACGCAGCGGTTTACATTCCGCAGCATGTCACTTCTTTGTGCGGATTCCGCAGCGGTTTTACAACTGCTCAAATAGAAAATCGCAGTTGTAAAACTGCAGTGAAATGCGCAGAAAAAACACGGTAAATCCGCCATAAATCCGCAGCGGTTTAGCACTGCGGATTTATCAAATCCACAGCGGAAAAATCCGCAGAGGACCAGAATACGTGTACACATACCGAAACCCTAACCCTAGCCCTAACATTAGTGGAAAAAAAAAATTCTTTATTTTTTTTATTGTCCCTACCTATGGGGGTGACAAAGGGGGGGGGGGGTCATTTATTATTTTTTTTATTTTGATCACTGAGACATAATCTATCTCAGTGATCAAAATGCACTTTGGAACGAATCTGCCGGCCGATTCGGCAGGCGCACTGCGCATGCGCCCGCCATTTTGGAAGATGGCGGCGCCCAGGGAGAAGACGGACGGACCCCGGCAGGATCGGTAAGTATGATGGGGTGGGTGGGGGGGAGCACGGGGGGATCGGAGCATGGGGGGGGTGGATCGGAGCGCGGGAGGGGTGGAAGGGAGCACGGGGGGTGGAACGGAGCACGGGGGGTGGAACGGAGCATGGGGGGGGGGGTGTGGATCGGAGTGCAGGGGGGGTGATTGGAGCACGGGGAGGGTGATTGGAGCACGGGGGGAGCGGAGCACAGGACGGAGGGGAGCCGTAGCAGTGTACCGGACAGATCGGAGGGCTGGGGGGGCGATCGGTGGGGTGGGGGCACATTAGTGTTTCCAGCCATGGCCGGTGATATTGCAGCATCGGCCATGGCTGGATTGTAATATTTCACCAGTTATAATAGGTGAAATATTACAACTCGCTCTGATTGGCAGTTTCACTTTCAACAGCCAATCAGAGCGATCGTAGCCACGGGGGGGGTGAAGCCACCCCCCCTGGGCTAAACTACCTCTCCCCCTGTCCCTGCAGATCGGGTGAAACGGGAGTTAATCCTTTCACCCGATCTGCAGGGACGCGATCTTTCCATGACGCCACATAGGCGTCATGGGTCGGATTGGCACCGACTTTCATGACGCCTACGTGGCGTCAAAGGTCGGGAAGGGGTTAATAGGAATTCTCAATTCGCAAGGCCCTCAAGGACTTATTTCCTCTTTATACACCTATCTGCTGTCCATAGGAGTTGGGTCTACTATAAACTCTATTAAAGGGAAGTGGGAGGGACTTCTTCCTGATGTACTGGGAGAAGAATGGGAAGATATTCTGGAATCTCCAACTAAAGTCTCCCTATCAATAAATAATAGGATGACCCAGTTGTTTATACCAGTCCTATCTGACTCCGACTCGTCTTTTTAAAATGGGTCGCCTTCAATCATCAGATTGCTTGCGTTGTCACTCACTTCATGCCGATTTTATTCATATGATATGGAAATGCCCTGTTATTCTTCATTACTGGAAAGAGGTGACGACATTATTAACCTCTTTATTGTCAATCCCTGTCCCACTTGAACCATTGATATGCTTATTTGGGGTGTGGGATGCGGAAACCTGGGACCACTATGCTGGGATTTTTCTGCGGGAAACACTTTCTGGCACGGAAGGTGTTGGCGTTACGATGGATGGGTGGTTGTTGCCCATCCCTTAGAGCTTGGGTTGATTTGGTGAACTTGGTTATCCCGTATGAATGAACACTGTATCAGAATAGAGGATGTCCAGGCAAATTTGAGAAAATCTGGGGCAGATGGAACTCCTCTCATCATACTCTATAGTCTACAATAATTTAATATTTATGCAAGAAGCTGGGTTTATGGTTTCGGGGGCATTGCTTAAAGTGTGAAATTTGTGTGGAATTTTCTTTTTGGCGGTGTACTATTAGTAGTTAATGTAGTTAAAGGGAACCTGTCACCCCGAAAATCGCGGGTGAGGTAAGCCCACCGGCATCAGGGGCTTATCTACAGCATTCTGTAATGCTGTAGATAAGCCCCCGATGTTACCTGAAAGAGGAGAAAAAGACGTTATATTATACTCACCCAGGGGCGGTCCCGCTGCTGGTCAGGTCGGATGGGTGTCTCCGGTCCGCTGCATTACAAGACGTCCTCTTCTGATCTTCAGCCACGGCTCCGGCGCAGGCGTACTTTGCTCTGCCCTGTTGAGGGCAGACAAAGTACTGCAGTGCGCAGGCGCCGGAAAGGTCAGAGGCCCGGCGCCTGCGCACTGCAGTACTTTGTCTGCCCTCAACAGGGCAGAGCAAGCTACGCCTGCGCCGGAGCCGTGGCTGAAGATCAGAAGAGGACGTCTTGTAATGAAGATGGGAGGCGCCGCAGCGGACCGGAGACACCCATCCAACCTGACCAGCAGCGGGACCGCTCCTGGGTGAGTATAATATAGCGTCTTTTTCTCCTCTTTCAGGTTACATCGGGGGCTTATATATAGCATTACAGAATGCTGTAGATAAGCCCCTGATGCCGGTGGGCTTACCTCACCCGCGATTTTCGGGGTGACAGGTTCCCTTTAAGGTTATATAATAGGAGTTTTGTAAGGTACTAGTGATTGACATACACCATTTGTTATTCTTGCAATATTTAGACGTGGCGACACTGCAATTATCTGTACTTCATGTTACAGCTGATAATAATGGACACAAATGCAAATGTGTGTATTGTATGATTTATTCTGAAATTAATAAACGAATTAAAAAAAAAAAGTGTGAAACAACTGAAAGTATGTCATATTCTAGGTTCTTCAAAGTAGCCACCTTTTGCTTTGATGACTGCTTTGCACACTCTTGGCATTCTCTTGATGAGCTTCAAGAGGTAGCCACCGGGAATGGTTTTCACTTCACAGGTGTACCCTGTCAGGTTTAATAAATGGGATTTCTTGCCTTATAAATGGGGTTGGGACCATCAGTTGTGTTGTGCAGAAGTCTGGTGGATACACAGCTGATAGTCCTACTGAATAGACTGTTAGAATTTGTATTATGGCAAGAAAACAGCAGCTAAGTAAAGAAAAACGAGTGGCCATCATTTACTTTAAAGGGAAGGTGCCACCAGTTTTTTGTAGTTTGTTTTTTTGTGAAATTAAGCTTAAAATAGTAAATAAAATGTATTAATGCAATGTTTGTACTGTTTGCAAACATTTCTATATGAATAATATTATATATTTTCTTACAAATATATATATTGACCACTAGGGGGAGCATTTTCCGTTTTAGACCTCAAGCAGCTATAGTAAGACTTACTAGCTTTACTGTTAGCTGGAAAATTGGGGCAGTAACTGCTGACATCACCATTTCCCTCCCCTTTTGGGTGGTCTAATATCCCTGGGGCAGAATGAAGGGCAGCATCACAGGGCAGCGCCATTTTGTGTGTGATTGCCCTGTAATCTGCTATCACCAGCAGTTACTGCATCAGAAACACAGCTACAGAGTTTACAAAAAAGCAGAACACAGTGGGCTCAGCAGCATGGTGGACTGGAGGAAAAGTGAAGACATGTGGTGTTTATGTATGGAGCAGCATTATCTGAGCAGAGCTGTCTGTGACTCATCCCTCAGTAAGATAAGAAGGAGATCCAGGTCTGCAGAGAATGGCCAGGCATTGTGGAGGGAGGGGAGAGATACATTGTATGGCAGAGAGAGAGGCAGGCTGTGAATGCAGCTTACCAGAGATCACAGGGTCTGTGTGTGAGGAGGCAGAGACAGAGCAGGAGAAGCACACAGGGAGGGCAGAGTGTGAGAGCAGAGGATGTCTGCCCAGGACCTGCCTGCCTGGAGTACAGAGGAGCATGGAGATAAATCACCCGCACTCCCCATCCTCCGGTTCCAGTGAGTGTTTCTCTCCTGTGATAGAAAGTAAGTGAAGCTCAGCAGATAGCACTGGGCTATAATAAAATGGCGGCCAGTCACACCTACAGCAGTGAGTTGTGCAGCCCACAGAGGCGTGCCCAGCTCACTGCTAAAGCAGCTACAATGTTAGAGATAGGAGATAATAGACCGGCCCTGACCCCATGTCCATGGGGTGCCGTAAAATGACACCGATAGTGTCGTGAACTGCTGTGAAACCAAGATGTCAGCCCCCAGTGCCTTCTTTAAACTCATATTACACACGTAATCTGTTTCACATGCATTTAAAACTTGGTTATAGCAGCATGTTATGCTACATTACAGTGATTTATTAATGATCTACAAACGCGGTACCTTCCCTTTAAGAAATGAAGGTCAGTCAGTCCGAAAAATTGGGAAAACTTTGAAAGTGTCCCCAAGTACAGTGGCAAAACCCATCAAGCACTACAAAGAAACTGGCACACATGAGGACCGCCCCAGGAAAGGAAGACCAAGAGTCACCTCTGCTTCTGAGGATAAGTTTATCCGAGTCGCCATCCTCCGAAATCGCAGGTTAACAGCAGCTCAAATTAGAGACCAGGTCAATGCCACACAGAGTTCTAGCAGCAGACACATCTCTACAACAACTGTTAGAGGAGAACTTGTGCAGCAGGCCTTCATGGTAAAATAGCTGCTAGGAAACCACTGCTAAGCACAGGCAACAAGCAGAAGAGACTTGTTTGGGCTAAAAAAAACTCAAGGAATGGACATGAGACCAGTGGAAATCTGTGCTTTGGTCTGATGAGCCCTAATTTGAGATCTTTGGTTCCAACCACCGTGTCTTTGTGCGAAGCAGAAAAGGTGAAAGGATGGACTCTACATGCCTGGTTCCCACCGTGAAGCATGGAGGAGGAGGTGTGATGGTGTGGGGGTGCTTTGCTGGTGACACTGTTGGGGATTTATTCAAAATTGAAGGCGTACTGAACCAGCATGGCTACCACAGCATCTTGCAGCGGCATGCTATTCCATCCGGTTTGCGTTTAGTTGGACCATCATTTATTTTTCAACAGGACAATGACCCCAAGCACACCTCCAGGCTGTGTCAGGGCTATTTGACTAGGGAGAGTGATGAGGTGCTACGCCAGACCTGGCCTCCACAGAACCCAATCGAGATGATTTGGGGTGAGCTGGACCGCAGAGTGAAGGCAAAAGGGCCAACAAGTGCAAAGCAACTCTGGGAACTCCTTCAAGATTGTTGGAAGACCATGAAGACCATTCCCGGTGACTACCTCTTGAAGCTCATCAAGAGAATGCCAAGAGTGTGCAAAGCAGTCATCAAAGCAAAAGGTGACTACTTTGAAGAACCTAGAATATAATACATAATTTCAGTTGTTTTCACACTTTTATAGGCTACGTTCACATTAGCGTTGCGTCGGGCGCAGCCGCGGCGACGCATGCATCCCTATATTTAACATGGGGGCGCATGGACATGCGTTGTCTTGCGTTTTGTGACGCATGCGTCATTTTTGCCGTAAGCGTCAGGACGCAGAGGACGCAGCAAGTTGCATTTTTTTTGCGTCCAAAATCAAGCCAAAAATGGACGCATGCGTCACAAAACAATGCGTTTTTGCATGCGTTTTGCATGGGTTGTGCGTTGCGTCGCCGATGCAACACACAACAACGCAAATGTGTAGCCTTATTAAGTATATAATTCAAATGTGTTAAATCATAGTTTTGATGCCTTCAGTGTGAATGTACAATTTTCAGTCATGAAAATACAGAAAAATATTTAATGAGGTGTGTCCAAACTTTTGGTCTGTAATTATATATATACATATACACACACACATATATATATAGAACCACAAAGAAAAAGGTGGAAAAATGTCCGCAAGTACAAAGGTAGAAACAACTTTATTAATAAAACTATACACAAAGGTATCAAACAGGGACAAGACAAAATCAGGCAGCAGAGTACATCACCACATAGTTAGCGAGAGCCCACATACTGGGGTGTAGGTAGATCATGAGCGCAAGTGCGCAGCAAAGTATAAGAACATAAAAGCATACTGTAAGCCTTACCCAATCGTATATATGCACCCAGCAAGTGTGGGCTCCCGCACTCCCCCAAGTGTGGGCTCACACACACATATATACATATATTTACATACATACACACACATATATTATATATTTATACATACATACACAAGATGGTGGCCCGATTCTAACGCATCGGGTATTCTAGAATATGCATGTCCACGTAGTGTATTGCACAGCCACGTAGTATATTGCCCAACCACGTAGTAAATTGCCCAACCACGTAGTAAATTGCCCAACCACGTAGTAAATTGCCCAACCACGTTGTATATTGCCCAGCCACGTATTAACAGGTTAAAAAAAGACTTAAAATAAAAAATAAACATATACTTACCTTCCGAGGGCCCCTGGCGCTTGTGTGTGCGGTGCACGCAGCAGCTTCCGGTCCCAGGGTTTGTATGAGCGCAGGACCTGTGATGACGTCGCGGTCACATGACTGTGATGTCATGGCAGGTCCTTCTCGCATAGCATCTTTGGCACCGGAACCTGCCGCTTGCACTGCCGAGGAGTGGGCGCACGTCGGAGGGTGAGAATAACGTTTTTTTTATTATTATTATTTGTAACATTAGATATTTTTTCTATTGTTGCTGCATGCGCAGCATCAATCGTAAAAACTTGGTCACACAGGGTTAATAGCGGCGGTTACAGAGCGAGTTAGGCTTCTTTCACACTAGCGTCGGGCTCGGCCCGTCGCAGTGCGTCGGGCCGAGGTTACCGACGCTAGCGTTGCCTCCGCCGCACAACGGGTGCAGCGGATGCTGCTTTTCAGCGCATCCGCTGCCCCATTGTGAGGTGCGGGGAGGTGGGGGAGGAGTTCCGGCCGCGCATGCGCGGTCAGAAAAGACGGTCCGTCGGCTGCAAAAAATGTTACATGGAACGTTTTTTGCGGCCGACGGTCGGCCGAAACACGGCGCAACCGTCGCGCGACGGTTGCGACGTGTGGCAATCCGTTGCAATGCGTCGCGTAATGTTAGTCAATGGAGAAAAAACGCATCCTGCAAACACTTTTGCAGGATGCGTTTTTTCTGCAAAACGACGCATTGTGACGGATTGCAGTTAACGCTAGTGTGAAAGTAGCCTTACCCGCGGCATAACGCAGTCCGTTACCGCTGGCATTAACCCTGTGTGAGCGGTGACTGGAGGGGAGCATGGAGAAGGCGCTGACTGTAGGGAGTCTGGAGCGGGCGCCGGGCACTGACTGCAGGGGAGTAGGGAGGGACTAATCGGACTGTGGCTGTCGCTGATTGGTCGCGGCAGTCATTACAGGCAGCTGACGAGACCAATCAGCAACTTGCATTTCCATGACAGACAGAGGCCTCGACCAATGAATATCCGAGCCAGACAGAAGGACAGACGGAAGTGACCCGTAGACAATTATATAGTAGATATATATATACACACATATATACAGTATATACCGGTACACACACTTGGGTGTTGGGATCGGATATATGTATCTACTATATGTTCACTGGGGGGTGCACTATAAACAGCCTAGTAGCGAAAGCCATTACTTCGGCCATCAATCGTCAGTCAATTGAGGGACTGTCCTGAGGTTTGGAAGAAGCGAAGTCCCGTTCCAGACTGGTGTGTACAGCATATCAATACTTGTCATGCAGATATTGCCATTGTGAGAATAACCCTTTAAAGCTTTTTAGTGCAATGTTAAGAAGACAGTCAATGAAATTTACAGATCCCTTTATACAAAAACTCATCGAGATAAAGCTAAAGGAGACAGGATTCCCTTCAAGCGGAATGTCTCAGGTATGCGGGGGCTCTGGGATTTCACAAAATGTCAGCGGGGCCCACGCACCACCAAACACCCGCAATTTCACACCTCCAAACATCCCCTCATCCCAGCCTGCGGCCTGCAGCAACGTGCTACTCTTGCCTCCTCCAGCAGCAACCCTGCTCCACCGCGGTCGATAAGGTATATTCGAATTATAAGGCGCACCCCCATTTTCCACCCAAATTTGGGGGAATGAAGTGCACCTTCTAATCCCAAAAATACCGTAAGTTTAACTCACTAGATGTAAATATGTAGAAGCCATAATGGCTAATATTTATTTGGTGAGAATTATGTCAAATTGATTAAATCTGAAGTACTTGACGTTATCTGAAGAAGCACACATTTTTGTTACTGGTTTGAGTCTCTTTGAATCCCACCTAGGCCTTCAGAAGTACAACAGAAGGCCTAGGTGTACAGTAATATTAATGAAATAGCTCTGTTCATTCTGTTGAAGTCTATTCAGCAAAGCTAAAAAGTAAGGTTCAGAAAGTCTCAACCTAGTTTGTTTGCAACAGTGAGGATTTGGAATATATGTGAACAGTCAATGAACCCCTTTTCGACGTTGGGTGTAAAAATATACCCACGTCAGAATCCCTACCTTTGATGTGGGCTCTGGCGCTGAGCACACATCTTTTCCAGCACATGTCAGCTGTTCTAAACAGCTGACATGTGCCTCTAACAGATGAGGGTGGAATTGCAATCCACCTGCGGTTGTTAACCTGTTAAATGCCGCAGTCAATCTCTGACAGCGGCATTTAACTTGTGCTTACCGGAAGTGTGCCGGAAATCCCGCCCATCGGTGACCCAGTGTCATGTTCGCAGGTCACCGATGGGTTGGCATTACAACCAGAGGTTTCCAGCAGACCTCTATGGTTGTCATAGCTGGATTGCTATGAGCGCTGCCCGGTGGTCGGCCCTCATAGCTAGTGAGCATTTGTGCTACACATAGGCGATCTGATCATCGCCTGTGTGTGGCACAAGCAGTCAGACAACTGCAGATTATAGTCTCCCATGGCGATTATTGAAGAATACAAAAAAAGAAGAAAAAAAAAGTCCAACATACACACATTTGGTATCACCGCATTCGGAATCGCCCGATCTAACAATATAAAAAAAGAATTAACCCGATCATTAAACTGCTTAATGAGGAAAAAATTCAAAACGCCAGAATTACATTTTTTGATTGCTGCTACATTGCAATAAAATGCAATAACGGGCGATCAAAAGATCGTATCTGCACCAAAATGGTATAAATAAAAAGGTCAGATCGGTGCGCAAAAAATAAGCCCTCACTCAAATCACGAAAAATGGAGATGCTACAGGTCTCGGAAAATGGCGCCATTTTTTTTAAACCAAAGTTTGGATTTTTTTTCACCACTTAAATAAAAAAAACAACCTATACATGTTTGGTGTCTATGAACTCGTAATGACCTGGAGAATCATGATGGCAGGTCAGTTTTAGCATTTAGTGAACATGGTAAAAAAAAACAATAAAAAACAAAACTGTGGAATTGCACTTTTTTGCAATTTCACTGCACTTGGAATTTTTTTTTCCTGTATTCCAATACACTACTTGTTAAAACCAATGATGTCGTTCACAAGTACAACTCGTCCCGCAAAAAACAAGCCCTCACATGCCCATATCTGCGCAAAAACGAAAATAGCTTCTGACGTTAAGGGGTTAAAAAATTAAAATCTAAACCTCTATTAAAAATATTCTTTTAATAAGGCTACTTTCTAATGATACATTCCCTTTCAGCCGCAAATAACTGCATCATGATGAATATACAAGAGCAACTTACATTGGATTCTAATTTTTGGAATAATTCCATTCTTTCCGCTTGTAGCCTGTTAATTTCTGCAGACTGAACAAGGAGCTGAGATTTCAATGTTTCCATTTCCTGCACAGAAATGAAACAAAAATAAACTGCCTCTGATGCCATGTAAAGGATCACTCTTTACAACAATTTACACATTTGTTTCATTAGTTTTGTTTTTTTTTTAATGAGTGTGCATGGGTGTTACATGTATGTGGAAGATCTGCAGATGATTTTGTGATCAAACTATGTGGTGAGCTGATGCCACTTCTTGTTAGTAGGACGTACCTTGTGGAGCTCGCTGACTTGCTCCGATACCCCAATGCTTTGCTCTGCCTGACCGCCGGCATGACTGTACTTCTGTAGACAAAACCACAGAAAAGCAATTAAAATGTGCAAGACGCATTTGCCTTCATGAAGATCACAAGTAGATTTTGGCCAGACCACTACCCAATATTAGATTGATGAATCAGTGTTTTGTCTATATTATTAGTAAGATATTTTGTACACTCTAGCCCATGATTACTGTATAGCCAAGAAAATCTTACCAAGTTTTCTAGAAGAACATTTTTTTCAGAAAGCTCCCCTTGTAATAACTCATGCCGTTTCGTCAATTCTTCAATTTCCTCTTTTAACCGGCTGACTTCTTCCGACTGGAACCCGTTCATCTGTACATTGCTGTTATGTGAATTGTGGTGCTGGCTATCCTTTCCTATTTACAGATTATGGTCACCAACAAAAAGGAGAGAATGAATGTAGTACAAAACCAAAAAGCAATATGCAAGGAGAATGATGCGAGATTGACCGCACCAGTATGGCTTTATTCAGATGGGGAAGCAAAGATCCTCTAAACATTTCCTGAAGAAAGGACGATGGGAATACTACCTAGCTGCACCTTGAGGAGATTGTACTGATCTTTGTGCTGCTGAATTTGGGCAAGCTGTTGGGAGATCGTAGTCTGGAACTGTTCATTTTTAACTTGTAAAGAAGAGACTGTCTGTTTCAGATCTTCCAGTTGTATGTCCTATAGGAGAAAATATTGCAAAGTTAAATATTTCACCCTAAAGGGTTTGGACACTACTTTTTCTTTGTTGATGGCCTATCGTTACGACAGGCCATTAAATTATCCTGAAAACATTTACAGCATATCCTGCATTGTACTAATGTACACAATTTATTACATATTTTAGGAGTCAAGAGTTGGTCCACCTTATACCAACTTCATGACGCTGACCAGGCGCCGGGAAAGGTCAGAGAGGCCCGGCGCCTGCGCACTGCAGTACTTTGCTCTGCCCTCAACAGGGCAAATCAGTACACCTGCGCAGGAGCCGCAGCGTGAAGAAGAGGACGTCATCGTAAGAAGGTGGGAGGCGCCGGACCGGACCGCGACGCCCATTGGATCGGACCGCCCCCCCAGGTGAGTCTAATCTAACCTCTTTTTCTCATCTCTCAGGATATATCGGGGGCTTATCTACAGCATTACAGAATGCATTACAGAATGCTGTAGATAAGCCCCTGATGACGGTGGGCTTACCTCACCATCGATTTTGGGGGTGACAGGTTCCCTTTAAGTCATAAACAACCCAGTGCAAATATAACAAATGCCAGTTACCAAAACAACCACATATTAGTTTTCACTTATCTATGGAAAGTTACAAAATTGCAGTGAGCTGTTTGGTTCTATTTGTCATTTGTACCATTATTTCATTCAGTGGAATGGAACACCTGAAGAAGTGCTGTACTTTAGGTACCATTTATTTTTCCTTATTGCCGTTTACCTGCTCTCGGATGACACTTTTGTAGTGAGATATAATGTTATCGTGCTGCTCAAGGGATTTCTTCACTTCTTCTTCCTTCTTGTCTTCTTCACTAGATTTGTAGATAGCTTTAATAATGACCACTGGAGCCAAGAAGATTGGAACAGTTACTAGCTAATATTTCCTTAGCATAGTAATATGCACAAATAAATCAACATATACATACATGCTATCAGAATATTAATAGGGACTAGCTGGTACATTGCAGCGCATTACAGAAATATTGAGGACTTACTTATAGGACTTACATGGTTGTCTGGGTTTGGTCTTCATGTCATTGGTGTTTGTAAGAGTGTCAGATATATACTTGATGTCCATTGCCTGCCTCACGTTGCCACCTGTCACATAGGCACTTTACCACTCATCTAACAATCATCATCACCAGCTGAAGTCTGCTTTAACCATAAACATAATGCTGCGTATAGACCAGCATTTTCTGTTATTTCTCTATGTGAATGTAAATGTAGTTAAAGTGCTTCTGTAGTGAAGAGGGAAGACTTCCCAATGCGCTTAGACACCGTATGTTTGAGAAATCTCTCTCTTTAAAAGGAATCTGACACCAGGTTTTTGCCACCCAGATTCCAGCGATGAATCACTTAGATTACTGGGTGCAGCAATTGTGACACAATCAGAGCTTTTAGATGTAGCAGAGCTCAGAAAGCAGTAAGATGATAATTCAATGGTAGGGGCTAAGATGGACCAAGATGCACACGGGGACCAGTCCAGTGATGATAATGTCCTGCTGATAAAACACATTGTATTGAAACAACAGCACATAGCCCAATACGTGACACATCGCTGAAATCAGTGTCTCAACGCCGCCCTCAGACTATACAGCAAAAGGCTGCTGACAAATTTCCTTTAAACTTTGGCCATGCTTCACATCTCTCCTTCACATTATCTGGCATGTCACAGATACCGTGGAGATGCGGCCCAGTCACGGTCCCTGTCTACATTCACATTTCACCTTCCTCCTATTCCTCCCTTCCATCTCACATTGAAGTCAGAGAAAAGCTGCCTGTTAGCCTCGGTGCCTCTGTGGCTATGATTCCAGGAATTAGCCAGCAAGTTTTCCTCTCCAGAGTTAGGCTAGTTTCACATTTGCGTCTGTGTGCGCAGCGTATCATCCGCGACTGCAAACGCATGCAAAAACGCATGATAAGGCAGCGTTTATCCACACCAGCTTAAGCATAACGGCAAAAAAATGCTTTATATGCGCATGCGTTCGATATTTCCATGAGGGCATGTCTCAATGGGCGTGTCTAAATAAGTTCCTGGACATACGCAGTCCAAAGTATGCAAGCACATCGAACGCATGCATTCCCATAGACATTAATGCGGTTGTTAACGTCTTCATCCGCATGCCTGCACATATTTGACGGAAATTTGCCGCCTCAAAAAAATGTCAACATGGTGCGTTAGCCGCGCCCTGCGAAAAAACGCATGTGTAAGCAAACGCGGGCGAATGCATGCACCATGCATGTTAAAAGATAGGAAATCAAGAGGCATGCGGATGTATGCGTCAGAAACTCTGCGGACACAACCGCAAATGTGAAACCAGCCTTAGACTACTTGCCCATTCCTCCTAAGGAAAGGTTTTCATTTTATTTCGGCAGTAACTTTTTCTTTCTTTAGATCTGAAGTTAGCTAGCCAAGTCGCTCAGCCAGGAGGTAATAAGAGGCTGCAGGTGTTTTTTAGGTCCCAAGACCGCCACTAATTATAGATCTACCATAGCAGCAAGTTGACAAAGTGTCCTTCTATATTCTAGCCAATGCAGCATAAGAAAAAAAAGAGATGGAAAACAAAACGTGAATATTTATCCATAAGTTTATTGCACTCTAGTAGAGTCATGGGGTAGAAAGAAGCAGCAAACCGAATACAATAGTCCTTGATAAGCCAATAGTATAACCGATTGGTATGTACAAGCCCCACATATGGATGCAAGCAAGCTAAGGATGAAATGAGCCCTTGACAAAGGCAGACGCCGAAACGCGCGTCAGGGTGGACGCATCCAGGGACAGTTGTGTCTACCAACTTACAGGTAAATGTCATTTCATGCATCTCTATCCTTAGCTTGCTTGTATCCATTTATTGGGCTTGTACATACTACTCGGCTATCCTGTATATTAACTAGCCCATAGACTTATATGCATATGCACTTTATGTAGTATATCTACCTTATGCGCCTGCAGCTTATTTAGGGCATCTATTTACCTGTACTACAATACACATAAAAAGGACAATCTGAGGCCATAAACGGGTGATCACCACACAATAATTGAAATAAAAAAGATTTTTATTGAGTGCAAAAACATGTAAAAAAAAAAAAACATTAAAAACATTTAAAAGTCACACACGTGACTAAATAACAATACTAAATCCCATGATAAGAAAACACCAATGCCACCATGCCACTCATGAAAACAAACTACGGTATATAGGTCAATGAATGCAGGATACAAACAGCACTCCATATCAGTATCAAATCTCTATTACGGATGAAAAAAAAAAAAAAAAAACGCATAAAGGTAGAGAGAAATCACTAGATGTATAGTGTGGCATATTCTACAGATAGCCCAGTATCTTGCCAGATGGTACTCACTAATAAGCAATTCAGGCAGGAAAAGCGAAGGTGTCTGTAGATAGCAGTTATAAACACCTGAAATTCACACCAAAAGAGGCCTTAAAGAAATATATCCCCCTATAAAGGCTGTGAAAATGCCCAAGGGGGCGGAGAGCCTATTCAAGGTATGGTATGAGGACAGTCTTTTGCAAAAAATATGCATAGACCCATAGCATATGGACTGGTCCGAGTATGTTAGGAAAAACACACACAAATAATATACAGACCGGCAGACTCCTCCAAAGAATTGGGCGCCCTAAGACCCCAGGAGACAAGTGGGTCGGTCCATCACTGCAATAGAGAAATCTGCAAAAGGAGCATCATGTAGAGGGGCTATGAGCCCCAGTACACTAAATCTTTGACATCTAATATCCCTTCCAGGCATTTACGCTATTTTGCTATGTTCATGCACTCTATGTAATATATGATCACATGTATTGTGCATTGTCATATAAATTGCAGTCCTATTCAAATGTGTACATAATGGTCACTGGGGCTTACATCCGCTTCTCATCTGGTTACTTTTTCCCCTCCTATCCAAATTTTTAATTCTTATGTAATGAATAAAGTTATACTATTTGTTTACCAGGGGCTCTTGTATTCGGTTTGCACTTTCTTTCTACTTTTATAGCTTCACCAATGGGTCTTTACTTATCCTATATACACATGTGGTGGTGATTCTGATTTTTCCTCACCTTTAGATATACTCATTGTCAGCCACTATTTATTTCCTGCATGTGTTTCTACTTTTGAGATTTCTTGTTTAGAGTCATAGGGGTGGGAGTCGTTGCTTTAAAGTGTCACACTGCCGGGTCCTTCTCTTGGTTTGACTGTTGTCCTACAGGCCCGATACATCACAAGCCATGTGCTATGCTTAATCGGCCAGAATCTTACATACAGTATAAGGGTGGATGCTTACTTCTGTGAGACCCCTTGATTGGGCAGCGCATGCGCAGTGTGGAGCTGGAGTCCGCGCATGTGCATACCGCACTATGGCACCATTTTATTGCAGACACCGTGTCTTCAACAAAATGGCACTGGATATCACTGTATGTGCATGCGCCATTTTATTGAAAACACTGTATAAATGTACCCATAAAAATGCTCGTCACCCAGGTGTAGAACAGGTTCAATAGCTAGTCTAGAATGACCTCATTGTCAGCCTGTTATTTTCCCAGATAACATGTTAATGGCAGTTTGTGGACCTAAAACCAACTGACAGGTTCCTTAGGCTTCTTTCACACTAGCGTCGGAATCTCCCCGTCGCAATGCGTCGGGCAGAGATTCCGACGCTAGCGTTTAACGCACTGCACAACGGAGGCAGCGGATGCATTTCTCCGGCGCATCCGCTGCCCCATTGTGAGGTGCGGGGAGGTGGGGGCGGAGTTCCGGCCGCGCATGCGTAGTCAGAAAAAGCGGTCCGTCAGGAGCAAAAAACGTTACATGTAGCGTTTTTTGCTCCCGACGGTCCGCCAAAGCACGACGCATCCGTCGCACGACGGATGCGACGTGTGGCAATCCGTCGTCAATACAAGTCTATGGGGAAAAAACGCATCCTGCAAGCACTTTTGCAGGATGCGTTTTTTCTGCAAAACGACGCATTGTGACGGACTGCAGTTAACGCTAGTGTGAAAGTAGCCTTATACATCGCACACTCCTCTGATTTGGAAATACAGTGTACCGTTCGCACATGAGGAAAACTTGGTGAGGCAACATAAAGAAGATAATTTTCCATTCTAGATTACAAACTTGATTTTCACAACGGATCACTGAGGGGATGGTGTAACAAATATTCTACATGGCATAATCTAAGATGGATAGGAGTCTTACCCTCCAATTCCTTCACTAATTTGGTGAACTCGTGATCAAACATCATGTAGTCAGGAGTGTGGAAAATCGGTTGAGGTTTCTGAGCAGCCTTTGAATAAAATTCATGCTTTGTGATAAAGCCGAGCTTTTCGGTGAAGATTTCCTTCCCTATTCTCTTCTCTATTAACTGCTTCAACTTCTCTCTGGAGAAGAAAAAAAACCAGTTGATTACAGTTAAAGGGATTCTCCAGGCCTCCAATACTAACGGCTTAGGGTTTGCATAGTATATACAAAAAAAGGTAGCACTCTATCGTGCCAAAGCACGTCAAATATGAAATACATGAAATATGAATAGCAAAATGGCTTTTTGAAAATAAGGACAAATATTTGAGAGACGCTTTGCACAGAATTTGGCCAAATAGTGTGAACCCATCAACCATCGTCAAGGTGGTCTCATTAATCTGATGGGTCCCAGACCTCCCTGTCCAAATGTGAACACTTACCGAAGGCCAATGTCTGTATGCCTGGGTGAATGTGGACACCTCGGTCAGCAAAGCCTACATATGGGTTGGCCGGAACCAAGTGTGAATAGATGTAATTAAAAACCAGATGGTGAAGGGAGGAGTGCTCAGTCAATAAGCTAACATAGAAATGACAGAAAAACGACACATCCAAACTAGTGTGAATAGGTGCATACCAGGAAGAAAGAATGCAACCTTTTGTTGTATATTATATATGGAGGTAGCTGCTCCTGGTATGCACCTATTCACACTAGTTTGGATGTGTCGTTTTTCTGTCATTTCTATGTTAGCTTATTGACTGAGCACTCCTCCCTTCACCATCTGGTTTTTAATTACATCTATTCACACTTGGTTCCGGCCAACCCATATGTAGGCTTTACTGACAGAGGTGTCCACATTCACCCAAGCATACAGACATTAGCCTTCGGTAAGTGTTCACATTTGGACAGAGAAGTGAGGGATTTTTTTCTTTTCTTTTGCTAACTGGGACCCATCAGATTAATGAGACCACCTTGACGATGGTTGATGGGCTCACACTATTTGGCCAAATTCTGTGCAAAGCATCTCACAAATATTTTTCCTAATGTTCAAAAAGCCATTTTGCTATTCATATTTCATTTATTTCATATTCGACGTGCTTTGGCACGAAAGAGTGCAACCTTTTTTTGTATATTGTATATGGAGGTAGCTGCTCCTGGTATGCACCTATTCACACTAGTCTGGATGTGCCAGTCGTTTTTCTGTCATTTTATGGTTTGCATAGGTCATCACTATCAGATGGATGAGGGTCCGACACTTGGCACCACCAATGATCAGCTGTAAGCTGGATGTAAATGGTGAACAGAGCTGGTGCAGTAAATAAAAGCAGAGCTTCTGGACCCAATTCACTTTCATTGTAGCTGAGCCGCGGGAGCAGTGAATGGCCATTTCACTGTGAATGCAGCTGCAGTGTTCACAGTCTACGTCTGGTCACTGGTGGCGCGGGGTGTTAAACCGCAACCAACCCAATATTCAAGACCTATCTCTGAAAAAATTCAAAAATGTTAACACATTTCCATTATGCATCAGGACACTTCACAAATATTTGCCTTTGTCAGAACCTTGTAACTAAAGTCCAAGGGGCCATAAAAATAATCTCGTTTGGAAAACAGACAGACACAGATTTCCTATGATGCAACATTCCTGAGATTATCCCTGTACTATGAAATCATTTTGTGCATTATTCCTAAAGTGAATACAAGAAAGCTGATAGCTAAATTCAAGGTCAAAAAACTTAATCAGAAAAAAAACAAAAAACCTTGTAAACCTTTGGTAACCTGGATAAAAATCCACCTTTAAAAGGAACCTGTCACCCCGAAAATCGCGGGTGAGGTAATCCCACCGGCATCAGGGGCTTATCTGCAGCATTCTGTAATGCTGTAGATATGCCCCCGATGTTACCTGAAAAAGGAGAAAAAGACGTTAGATTATACTCACCCAGGGGCGGTCCCGCTGCTGGTCAGGTCGGATGGGCGTCTCTGGTCCGCTGCGGCGCCTCCCATCTTCATTTCAAGACGTCCTCTTCTGATCTTCAGCCACGGCTCCGGCGCAGGCGTACTTTGCTCTGCCCTGTTGAGGGCAGACAAAGTACTGCAGTGCGCAGGCGCCGGGCCTCTGACCTTTCCGGCGCCTGCGCACTGCAGTACTATCCTCTGTCCTCAAGAGGGCAGAGCAAAGTACGCCTGCGCCGGAGCCGTGGCTGAAGATCAGAAGAGGACGTCATGGAAAGAAGATAGGAGGCGCCGCAGCGGACCAGAGACACCCATCCAACCTGACCAGCAGCGGACCGCCCCTGGGTGAGTATAATATAACGTCTTTTTCTCCTTTTTCAGGTAACATCGGGGGCTTATCTACAGCATTACAGAATGCTGCAGATAAGCCCCTGATGCCGGTGGGATTACCTCACCCGCGATTTTCGGGGTGACAGGTTCCCTTTAATTATCATTTTAAAACCATGTAACAGCCACAAACATCAAAACACAAACCAATCTAGATAATCCCTACCACATCAACCTAATAAATCCTACCTTTCAGCGGAGGTTGGCAAACAAAGTGCAGAAATTGCTCGTGAATAAATTTTATTCACGAGCACTTTCTGCACTTTGTTTTTGTCCGTATCTTTCACCCTGCCACAATCTACCCTTCAGTCAATATCGGCTTTTATAAATCCCTATCTAATTTTTCGGTCATGCATATCTGATGGTCCAAATGAGACACTAAACTAGGGTGCATGTAGGAGATATAGGGTCAGCCGACGTTGAGCGGGGGCGCCAATCTCGCATATATATATGGGGTGCCAACCTCCGCTGATAGGTAGGATTTATTAGGTTGATGTGGTAGGGATTATCTAGATTGCACGGCTGTGTGTTTTTGTTTGTGTTTTGTTGTTTGTGGCTGTTACATGGTTTTAAAATGATAATTAAAGGTGGATTTTTTATCCAGGTTACCAAAGGTTTACAAGGTTATTTGGTTTCTTTCAGATTATTCCTAAAGTGACATCACTATTTATGTAAATCCAATGTTACAACATTACAGTGTAAATTATCCCTGTACTGTGACATCACTATTTTTAACATTTATGTGCTGTTACATCACAAAGCAGATTATCCCCATATTGTGACATCACTAAGTAGATTATCCATGCACTGTGACATCACTGTGTTTAATACCTCTGTGCTATGACATCAATTAATTAGATTATCCATGTATTGTGACATCACTGTGTGTAATACCTCTGTGCTGTGACATCACTAAGTAGATTATCTATGTACTATGACAACACTGTGTGTAATACCTCTGTGCTGTTGCATCACTAAGTAGATTATCCATGTACTATGACAACACTGTGTGTAATACCTCTGTGCTGTTGCATCACTAAGTAGATTATCCATGTACTGTGACATCACTGTGTGTAATACCTGTGCTGTGACATCACTAAGATTATCCCTATATTGTGACATCAGTGTGTAATACCTCTGTGTTGTGACATCACTAAGTAGATTATCCATGCACTGTGACATCACTGTGTGTAATACCTCTGTGCTGTGACATCACTAAGTAGATTATCCATGTACTATGACAACACTGTGTGTAATACCTCTGTGCTGTTGCATCACTAAGTAGATTATCCATGTACTGTGACATCACTGTGTGTAATACCTGTGCTGTGACATCACTAAGATTATCCCTATATTGTGACATCAGTGTGTAATACCTCTGTGTTGTGACATCACTAAGTAGATTATCCATGCACTGTGACATCACTGTGTGTAATACCTCTGTGCTGTGACATCACTAAGTAGATTATCCATGTACTATGACAACACTGTGTGTAATACCTCTGTGCTGTTGCATCACTAAGTAGATTATCCATGTACTATGACAACACTGTGTGTAATACCTCTGTGCTGTTGCATCACTAAGTAGATTATCCATGTATTGCGACAACACTGTGTGTAATACCTCTGTGCTGTGACATCACTAAGTAGATTATCCATGTATTGCGACAACACTGTGTGTAATACCTCTGTGCTGTGACATCACTAAGTAGATTATCCCTGTGCTGTGACATCGTGTACAAGACCTCTGTGCTGTGACATCAATGTGTGTAAGACCTCTATACTGTGACATTACTCACTTACTTGGTATTGCCTTCAAATGAGTTATCATTATAGTAAATGCAGATTCCTAGAAGCAAAGCACACAAGCCCTGAACAAGCTGCTCCTCTTCTCCAAGATTCTCGGATATCTGCCCTGTGAGCTGTAAGTTCATTAAGGAAAAAAAAAAATCTAAAAAAATACCGTACTTATAACTCAGTAGCTTTTTTTTAGTATTTTAAAATAAAAGGTAAAGATCGAGTTTTAAAATGGATCACGTGGAAAAGGTTTAAATTCAAGATTTGGGTTTGGGAAGGACCATAATAGGGAATTTGACTGTAAGGCACTAACTTCTGTGCACATCCCTAGGTGAATTTTGAGGTCCACATACGCCCATCACTCCCTCTTCCCCCCCCCAATTATTTAGATTATAGACTTAAGGGGCTATTGCAACATAGGAGTGTTTTGCTGCCCAGCCTTCCGACATCCTGTCGTGCGCCCGTCCGACACACGAGGACAGCCGCTAGGCTGAACACGTGCCCGCGATGCCTCTGAAAAATCGGAAGCTCAATGATTGTGACAGCAGGGAAGTCAGCACCTTTACAGAGCGATATCTGGGCTATTGGACATGCACAGCCCCTATTCTACGGGCCTGAATGGGGATGGTAGAGGTAGCTTGGGATGAGAAATACCGCAGAAACGTACGCTCCAGACACCAGGCAGGCTGCATAGGAATATCAATAGGCTGAGAAGCAGATGTGTGGCCACTGCTGCCAGATCAAGGAGATGGTCGGAATCCCTGACAACAAGGTGTTAAACCGCGAAGTGGGTGAAAAAATAATATCAGGAGTACAGAAGACTATGAGGAAATCATTTCAAAGGGCGAGTTGCTCATTTTTGCCATATCTAGCGACACATTGCCATTTTGAATGATGGGAATAACCTTTTAAACAAAGGATATAACTTTGGTATTCTCTTTTCAGTATGGTTATTTCATTGGTATAAAAATGATAACACTTGGACAGGAAATATTCATAATAATAAAGGATACAAAAGGCACATTAGCTGCATTGTGTAGGAAATGTGTAACAGCAATGGGACAGTTGGTTAACCAAGTGCACAGCAGCATTAACAGTCCGACTCTGGTCTGCACCTTACTGCCCTGCAAAAAGGGACAATACACAAGCACTTATGAGATTAGACCACAATGTCACGTGATACGTAGCAGCAAGGCAGACTGACAAGTAGATGGCCGCCCAGCTATTACTAGTGTAGCCACTTATACTGAATAGGATAAAATATAATACTAGACAAACTGATACTGCACATCGACAGAGCAGCGTCTTCTCTTCCGCTCTACTCTGTTGATGGGGCATCTCTATCAATGTCATGCTAATTGACAGCCGGCTCCCAGCTGCCTAACTAGGGAGAGCTGACGGTCAATAATCGAGGCATCTACAGTGATGCACAGTTGACAGAGCAGACCAGAAGAGAAGGTGCTGCTCTGTTGACGAGGGGTTAAATTAATCAAGGAGATCGCTGGCTGAGCCAGCAGAGATAGTCTCTGCACAGAACAAGCAGGTAGTTATCAGTTCTTAGCCCCATACACAAAATAATAGAAGTCATGGAAAACCCCTTTAACTGTCCCAGTCGGTCAAGCTCCTTCATTCACCAGGTCTACAAGGGTATGATGGAGTCAGTCTCGCTGCGAGATGATACTGATTCAAGATGGAAACAGGTTTTAGGCTATGTGCACACGTTGCGGATTAGGCTTAGGAATTTCTGGTGCGGATTCTGTCTCTCCTGGCAGAAAACGCACCTGCGGATTTGTCGCGTTTTTTGTGCGGTTCCACAGCGTTTTTTGTGCGTTTTTGCTGCGGTTTTCTTGCGGATTTGCTGCGTTTTTTACCCCTGCAGTTTTCTATAATGGAATAGGTACAAAAACGCTGCAGATTCGCAAAAAAAGAAGTGACATGCTACTTCTTTTAAACCGCAGTGTGCACAGCATTTTTTTTTCTCATTGATTTACATTGTACTGTAAATTAATTGCGGATCTGCAGCGTTTCTGCACCTAAAAAAACGCTGCGGATCCGCAGAGAATCTGCAACGTGTGCACATACCCTGAATTTGCTGTTGACACGGCAGCCGATTCTGGATTTTAGAACTGCGTCAGTAACCTTTAACCCCTCTTTTTTTGCACTTTTATTTTTTCCACCCCTTGTTCTAAGAGCCATACAGTGTTTTTTTTTTATTTTCCATCGACATATCTATGTGAGAACTTGTTTTTTTGCGGAACGAGTTGTAGTGTCAACTTACACCATTCAGATTACAATTTTTACGGCCTTGTGTGGTAAAAATGACCTGGCACCGTGATTCTCCAGGTCAGTACAATTACTGAGATACCAAACTCACCCAGCTTTTTTGTAGTAATAAAAAACTAATTCTGAAATTTGAAAAAAAATGTTGTTTGTGTCACCATTTTATGACGCCCGGAACTTTTTAATTTTCCTATTGGGGCTTGTGTGAGGGCTTGTTTTCTTAGATTGCAGCGGACATTTTATTGAAATAAATCTGAGATTTTTATTGCCTTAAATTGCACTTTTTTATGAAGTTTATCAACTGGAAAACAGCAATTCGATAGTTCTGATTTTTTTTTTTTCCGGCATTTGACATATACGGTAGTTACATAGGTTGAAAAAAAGACTCCAGTCTATCAAGTTCAACCACTGCTTTAAACAATGAACATTTTGATAGATCAGACTTCTTTAGATATTTACTTTTTCATTTCTTTATTTTTGAAAGAGGAAATTTGGGGTGATTTCAACTGAAGTAACCCATAGATGGCTTCACCGGAGTCTTATGGGAGCCAAGGTGTGCACCAGCATGGCACAATTTGAATGCCGCTGTCAGCGATTGACAGCAGCATTTAAATTGTTAAACTGCAGCAATTGGAGCCAACTCAGGTCGCTGCAGTTACAGGAAACTACAGTTCTAATGGGGTCATGTCAACACTTATGAAAACACAAATATCAGTATCCATTAAAAAAAAAAAATTCTTACAATTTCCACACTGGTCACTAGGCCTAAAATTTGACTGTTCTCTGTTTTTGTACATAGAGATGATACGTATCATTATAATCTTGTCTGTGATCATAATGAGACTGCTGAAAAATCATCTGTTCAGAACAGCGAGTTTGAGAAAAGTTTAAAGACCGGTGTGAAATAGGGATTTTTGTGTTACTCACCGTAAAATCCTTTTCTCCGAGACGCTCATTGGGGGACACAGGACTGTGTGACTGTGGGTGTATGCTTCTGCCGCCAGGAGGCTGACACTAAGTAAACTTGAAAAAAAAGTTAGCTCCTCCTCCATCGTATACACCCTGACACTGGCTACCAGAGACTCCAGTTTGGTGCAAAAAGCAGTAGGAGAACAAAACAAAAAATAATATAACAGCATAAATACAGAAAACTTATGTCTAGAAAAGATCCTACTGACTAATGTAATCAGATATAACCAAAGCAGCCATAAGGCTACCAGGGAGGGAGCTGTGTCCCCCAATGAGCGTCTCGGAGAAAAGGATTTTACGGTGAGTAACACAAAAATCCATATTTCTCCTTCGCCTCATTGGGGGACACAGGACTGTGTGATGTCCTAAAGCAGTCCCTGGGTGGGAAAAATAACTCACCAGTAAAAGACATCCAGATGATGGTTGTCTATAAATGCGCCACTGCCGCTTGAAGAATCCTTCTACCCAGACTTGCATCTGCAGAGATCTGGGAGTGGGCATTATAATGTTTGACAAACGTATGCAGACTAGACCAGGTCGCAGCCTTGCAAACCTGTTCTGCTGAGGCCTGGTGCCGAATGGCCCAGGAAGCCCCCACCGCTCTAGTCGAATGAGCCTTGATTCCGGCCGGAACCGTCATGCCCATGGTGCGATAAGCCTCCTGAATGGTCGCCCTTATCTACCTGGCCAGGGTAGATTTTGAAGCCGCGCATCCCTTCTTGTGACCCTGCGGAAGGACAAACAGAGCATCTGTCTGGCGAAAAGGAGCCGTTCGGGAAACGTACCTCCTCAGAGCCCTCACCAGATCCAAAGTATGGAGTGCTTTTTCTACACGGTGCGTAGGTGCCGGACAAAAAGAGGGCAGAACAATATCTTCATTGATGTGGAATGATGAAACATCCTTCGGCAAAAAGGACGGTGCTGGTCTGAGCACTACCTTGTCCTGATGAAAACGCAAAAAAGGGGGACGACAAGAAAGGGCTGCCAGCTCCGAAACCCGTCTTATGGATGTTATGGCCACTAAAAATACGACTTTCCAAGAAAGAAACATCAAAGAAACATCTTGAAGAGGCTCAAAAGGAGCGTTCTGTAAAGCCCTTAAGACCAGATTAAGGTCCCAAGCTTCCAAAGGAGTCTTATAAGGAGGGACCTTATGAGCGACTCCCTGGAAAAAAGTCCTGACCTGA
Organism: Ranitomeya imitator; assembly: GCF_032444005.1. Classification (NCBI taxonomy): domain Eukaryota; kingdom Metazoa; phylum Chordata; class Amphibia; order Anura; family Dendrobatidae; genus Ranitomeya; species Ranitomeya imitator. Next base: position 908,780,820 of record NC_091282.1, read on the forward strand.
CGATTAGTAGCAATCTTGCGCTGAAAAAGGACTGATAAAGCCGAAATCTGCCTTTTAAGGGTACTTGGAGCAAGCCCAGAATCCAGGCCTGCTTGAAGGAAGGCTAGAATGTTTGGAACGGAAAAACGCAGAGGAGGCAGCCCGCGCTCTCTACACCAGGAAAGGAACACCTTCCAAGTGTGATAATAAATCCTGGCCGAGACGGACTTACGTGCACTGATCATGGTATCAGCCACTTCTTGAGAAAACCCTGCCTGAGTTAAAACCCAAGATTCAACGGCCAGGCCGTCAAACGTAGGACCTCTGAGTTCTGGTGGTAGATCGGCCCTTGAGATAGAAGATCCGGCCGATCGGGGAGCCGCCAAGGAACCCAGGCGAGAAGTTGTACCAGGTCTGCATACCAGGTCCGTCGTGGCCAATCCGGAGCGATCAGGATGGCCGGCACTCTCTCTGATTTGACCTTCTTGATTACCCTCGGGAGCAGTGCCAGAGGAGGGAACAGATAAGAGAGATGAAACTGGTTCCAAGACAGTACCAGCGCATCCACGGCGATTGCCTGGGGGTCTCGGTACCGAGAGACAAAACTGGGCACCTTGGCATTCATCTTGGACGCCATTAGATCCACGTCCAAAGTCCCCCAAAGATGGCATATCTGCAAAAATACCTCGGGATGGAGAGACCATTCCCCGGAGGCTAGACCCTGACGGCTTAGAAAATCTGCCGTCCAGTTTTCTTCGCCCGGAATGTGGACCGCTGAGATCACAGAGTGATTTCTCTCCGCCCAGAGTAGAATTTGTTTTACCTCCTGCATGGCTGCCTTGCTGCGGGTGCCCCCCTGGTGATTTATGTAGGCTACCGCTGTGGCGTTGTCCGATTGAATTCGGACAGGGCGACCTGCCAGAACATGGTGGAAATGTAACAAGGCTAGTCGAACTGCTCGAATCTCTAAGATATTGATGGGGAGATCTGATTCCCGAGGAGACCAGCGTCCCTGAGCTGTGTGATGAAAAAACACCGCTCCCCATCCCCGCATCTGTGGAAACCACCAGCCAATTGGTTGGGGGAAAGGGCTTCCCCCTGAGTAGAGATGAGCTGTTTAGCCACCAAGAGAGGGCCTGCCTGGCCTGGAGAGACAACCGAAATCTGCGGTTGAGAGAGAGAGGATTTCTGTTCCACACTGATAGGATTGTTTGTTGGAGGGGTCGAAGATGAAGCTGCGCAAACGGAACCGCCTCTATAGTTGCAACCATCTTTCCTAACACCCTCATGCCAGACCGAATCGTATGAGGGTACGGTTGTTGAAGATTCCTCACTTCCCGCCGAAGGGCTAGGGCCTTGTCCTGGGGAAGGATTGATAGGGCTTGAGAGGTGTCGAAGATCATGCCTAAAAATGAGATCTTCCGAGACGGCTGTAGGGATGACTTCCTTAAATTTACCAGCCAACCTAGACGAGAAAGGGTGTCCAGAGTGATGCCGACATTTTCCCTGCAAGATTGAAAAGTCGGTCCCTTGATCAGCAGATCGTCTAGGTATGGCAAGACAACTATACCTCGGGAGTGCAGAATGGACACCGCAGTAGACATAACTTTTGTGAACACCCTGGGAGCGGAGGCCAGCCCGAAGGGTAATGCCGTGAATTGAAAGTGTAGATTGTTTACGGCAAACCGGAGAAATCTTTGATGAGGCGGAAAGATGGGAATACGTAGATAAGCATCCTGAATGTCTACTGAGGCCAAAAACTCTCCCTTCTCCAGAGAGGCGATGACTGACCGGAGAGACTCCATCCGAAAGTGACGAACGCAGACAAACCTGTTTAAGAGTTTGAGATCTAGGATAGGCCTCACTGCTCCGTCCTTTTTGGGCACTACAAAAAGATTGGAATAAAAGCCCTGAAACCTTTCCTCCCTTGGAACAGGAGAAATGACACCGCTGATACGAAGGGACTCTACGGAATTGAACAGGCTTTGACGGAGAGACTCGGACCTGGGAAGACGGGATGGGAAGAACCGGGGAGGAGGCAGCTGAACCAGCTCTATTTTGTACCCTGATGATACGAGCTCTCCAACCCACCGGTCGTGGATTACCTGAAGCCAGACCTGGCGAAATAAAAGTAGACGTACGCCTACTTTGTTGGAGACACCCAGAGGAGGCCTCCAGTCACTTAGCCGAAAATCTTTGAGTCCTAGATCCTCTGGATCTAGTAGACTGGGGACCCATTCTTCCCCCCTGACTGGCCGTATAAGAGATCCGTCTCGGTCCTGATTGGGTCGACCCTGCGCAGCAGAGCCTGATGTTGGGGCCCATCTAACATTGCGAAAGGTTCTAAAACGGGCCTGAAATTGGCGACGAAAAGGCTGTCTAGCCCTCTGCTGAGGAAGAAACTTACTTTTCCCTCCTGCGGAGTCAGAAATGAGCTGATCCAGCTTCTCTCCGAACAAACGACCACCCTGATACGGTAGGGATGCAAGTGATTTTTTAGAGGTAGAATCAGCCCGCCAGGACCTTAACCAAAGGGTCCTTCTGATGGCAATAGCATTAGACGCAGCCGAAGAAGCACAATCTGCTGCATCTAGGGACGCATTAATCAGATAGCTACCAGCCAGTGCTACCTGAGATGACATTTCCGCCAATTCTGCTGACAAATTACCTTCTTGAAGAGCCTTTGATAACGACTCCGACCAAGATATCATAGCCCTGGCAACCCAAGTTGCCGCAAAGGAAGGAAAAAGTTCCGAACTTGAGGCCTCAAAGACGGAACGAGCCAAGCTCTCTATAAGACGATCCGTAGGATCCTTAATCGATGAGCCATTAGGCAGAGATAGCAACGTGCTAGAGGCTAAACGGGACACTGGAGGATCTACAGAAGGATTTTCTGCCCATTTACTACAAAGTTCCGAAGCAAAGGGATACCTAGCCTTCAGAGCGCTTTGCCCTGAAAAGTGCTTGTCCGGGTGCTCCCGGTTGCGTCGAATCAGGTCCTCAAACTCAGGGTGAGAGGAAAAGACCCTATGGGCCCGTTTAGCCCGCTTAAAAGAGACCTTATGATCAGAGGATGAGGTGAGCTCGTCCTCTATCCCCAAAGATTGATTGACAGCCTCAATTAGGCTATCTACAGACTCCTGAAATCCAGGATTCTCAAAATTCAGGGACCCTTCTGACTCGTAGTCAGTCTCAACTTCCCCGCTTTCCGCAGGGGAAGGAGAACGAGATACGGAACTCCAGGATGCGGAAGCACCTGAATGCCTGGGCGACGCTGTGCGAATCCGCTTTCCATGCGTCTGTCTAGAGTGAGCGCGGCCCCTGCAGGCCGAAGGCTCCTGAGACCCCGAGGCCCTCTCCGAGACAGGTGGACTACCGGCCCTGACTGCCGGGGTCTGCAGAGATTTGATCGCTTCAGTAAGGGACGCCATGGATTGCGACAAGGACGCGACCCATTCCGGCGGAGCTGCCCCAGCATCTGCTTGAGGGACCGGAGCCAGAGAGACTACTGGAGAACTGGCAGGGGGGGGGGGCTCCTGGGCGCGTTCAGAGTCAAAGGCCTCGCAGAGGCGATTGCTTTGGGCGTGCGGAAAAGGGGCACGACAAGTTGCACAACCGGTAAAAAGAACCGTGTGAGTCTTAACCCTTCTAGACATAGTGATCCTGTAAAGCTATACCCAGGGCCAGAGACTGGGACAAAAAGAATGCTTCAGCCAGATGGAGGGAGAAGCACTTACCCCAGTCCTGTGTCCCCACGAGTACAGTGATGGATCCTGAATGCACGAAGCGGAGCCCAAATGCGCTGTCTTATGTGCACAGCAGGCCTTAGGGGGGAGGGAACGCCAATCAACGCTGCGGCCTGGAGCAGGCCCGAAGCCGGGGCCTCAATTTTTCCCCTTCAGAGAGAGGAGAAGCCGGAACCGGAAGTGACGCGCCGGAGGGAGCGGGGCCTCACAGCGCGCTGAACGGAAGTCCCAGGCTCCAGGCAGGACGCTACCCCACGCCCAAAGGAGGCTAGGCAAGGCCTGAAGCCTCTGGGGGATAGCGGCACCGTCGCATTATACCGCTGCTTTTAACGCTGCAGCGCCGGATCACGCTGCAGCGCCGCAGTCCCAACGCAGCAGAGCCGGAACACGCTGCAGCGCCGCAGTCCTAATGCCGCAGCGCCGACTCACACCACCCGAGAAGGAGCCTCACTGCAGCGCCGGAGCAAAGACAAAACAAAGGCACCGCGCTCCCGGAGGACGCAGCAGCAGGTAATGCCAGGAGTCCCCCCTTTGTCACACCGCACTCCAGAGAGGGGGAAGACAAATGACGGTGCAGGAACCCTATCTCCATTATCCCCAGGATAAGGAGAGGGACCGTCCACCACCCCAGCTAACACCGCCGAGCAGGGGTGTAGGAATCAGGGGGGAATACACACGGACATCTACACGCACCTGTACAGCCTGGAGTCTAGCTACCTCAGGGTGGTCAGGGCCAAGTCCGGTGAAGGATCCCACGTAGCGGAAAAGGATACGTGGAAAAAATTCGCACGTACTTGCCCGTTGATGGTTTGGGGAGATCGGACCCTCAAAAAGGTCCGTCGCCCCCTCAATCCAAAGATGTTGAAAATTGGGTCAAAAGAATCCAGGATCCAGAGATGTGCCTCCTTGAGACACTAAGCATAAACTCGGGTCTCTGGTAGCCAGTGTCAGGGTGTATACGATGGAGGAGGAGCTAACTTTTTTTTCAAGTTTACTTAGTGTCAGCCTCCTGGCGGCAGAAGCATACACCCACAGTCACACAGTCCTGTGTCCCCCCAATGAGGCGAAGGAGAAAACTACAAAATTTCACATTTTTAAAAAAAAATTTGGTATGGAAAATGGAAACGAATATTCTAAAACCTATGTAAATATATTTCCCATAAAAGGATAAATTGTTTTCAGGTGACACATTTCCTTTACATTTTACAGATGCTTTTTGAAGACCGTGGGAGGCCGAGAACCTGTCACTACTTGAGTCCCAAAAGCCATGGGGTTAGGATAGGATCCTGGATATAAGCGGTAGTTGTAAGTTTCCCCAATGTGATCTGCGCCCATCTGTACATGACATCAGATAATCATTTGGACCAATTCTGAATATACCGGTATATTTAGAACAGGCGTGAACAATTAAATGAAGACACTGGTTTTACAGAGATTTGTGCACAGATTGATGTGTCCCTCTAATGGCACATACTGGCAATTGTTATTTGTCTAATTGATAAGAAAAAAAGATGAGAAAAGTGAGCTGGAAAAAGACTTCTCTGCATAGACAAGGGGATAGAGACCATTCACGGCATGCCAGGACTATTAGTTACATGTCCTAGGTCAGACCTTGTACAAACAGTAACCAAGTTAGTAGCTGGTTTAGGAAACTCCATAATGCAACAGCAAAACGATTATAAGATTAGTGAAAGTCAATTTTAGAAATCTATTCAAGGTGGCCATATACTGGTCGCCAGATCAACTCGCCAGTATGTATTTTAATTGGGGAGAGAGTGTAAGCCACTGCCATAAATTATATCCAAGAGAATTAAAGGATCGAGCAAGGCGAGATCAGATCACACATACTTGATCCTTCTCTCCTCTACACCCCCCATGGTCTTCTCCCTGTTACATTAGACATTTATGGCCACCTTAAAATGGTTCATGTTAAATGGGTTGTCCGGCCTTAGGCAAGTCACTCTACAGGACTGAAAACTTATGAATCATCACATTGCATGCTGTGAGGATTCTCCAGTGCTGGCACCAGGCGGTCATGTGACTGTGATTTTCATACTTCCGGCCACATTCCAACTAGACTGTGTCCGGGATCCCTCAATACATTTGCATTTAGCAAGGCAGCACCCATCTAGTTCTCACATGATCGAATGTATGCAAATCACTTATTTGCAGTCACGTGCCTGCCCGCTCCCAGGAGCGGAAAATCCTCACAGTGTGCAATGTGCGCGGTGTGAGGATTCACAAATCTGCAGTCACAAAGAATGACTGAGGACTCGTAGTCTAAGGCTGAACAACCCTTTTGATCAAGACCACCAAGAAAGATAGCACTAGTTTACTCCTACAGATGATTAAACCACAATACACAAGGCAAACATTTGCATACTAACAATATAGATGAAAAGGTGGGGGTCACCTAGTTTATTGCACCGCTGGAGTGGTACTTTAAATGTAATTCCCCTGCCCCATGTCTCGTCTCATACTCACCTGCCGCCACCTTCATCCTTTTCCAGTATCGTACCCGTCTGTCTCCGGGAAAAAAAAAAGTTACCTTCCCCCAGCTCCAGTGTTTACAGAGCGCAGAGGTCACTTTTCAATACATCTCTACGAGGTTCTCCTTCTGACTAGTATAGACTTGCACTGAGTATGTGGATATAGAGTCTAACTTCTGTGCAGTCAGAAATTACTGGCACAAGAGGGCACCGCGGGACCAGAGCGGTGTCAGTAAAAGTGATGCTGCTGGAAAGGGAGTATAAGAACGGGAAATAGAGGGCTTACATTTTAAGCGCAACTCCAACTTTTTTTTTGGGAAGGGGGGGGGGGAAATGTTGTTTTCATGCAATATATCAGGAGACTAGACAGGCCCTCTGTTATTCATACAAGGGATCTTATTAAATGACATCTTCATACAGCAGTCTCCCCCAAACTATGTGATTCTCAATTTTCAAGCATTTGCTTCCGGAGTAATATCAGTTTGAAAAGGAACATGTTTCCGCTAGGTTCACGCTCATACAATGCACTCCGCCGCGCACTATGTTGGGGTTTCGGTGAGAATCCCTGAAAATCTGTACTCCGACGGAAAGCCATGATGCGGATGGAGCTACTCTGACCTCCACCCTGGCAGTATTCGCCTTTTTCAAACATGCATAAAAACTTAAGTTACTCGTTTTCGTAAAGGTCTGAAAAAGACAACTACAGCCAAGACGGAGGCCAGACAGAGTTCACATTTACTCCGTCGGCTCGGGATTTACATTGGAATAGATTATTTTAAGGACTCCAACAGAAACCGCGACATAGTACTTGCCAGAGAGCCCTGCAGAATGTGACCCTAGCCTTAGCTTGCCTAGCAGGAAGCCATTCCTACTGTGAAAATCATTGGAAAAGTGGAGCCATTAACACCCATTCGTTTTGAAGTAATGGAGAATGTAAAAATAAAATTTTCTTTCCACAAAATAATGACCTAGTCGAACATCTTGGTTTGTGGATTGCTTTTTAAGCCCTACATTTAGTTAAGAAATGTATGATTTTTTGACGGCATGGAGTGGTCATGTGTGCGAAGAATTGCTTGTGGGTAGAGATGAGGGAATCGATTAGCAGGACCATGGTCCAGGGGCCATTTTATGGCTGCCAAACGGGAGCTGTGCTAACTGCCTCCTACCTGCAGACATCCATCTCTTCTGATTTGTAGACCTGGTGTGACATCATTGTTGCGACGTGATACACATGACGTCATGCCAGGAAGGAAGCAGTTTGCTGGGGTCCAGTCAGGATGACATGCAATTCTGACATGGCCACTGGACCACGATCCTGAGAATCGATTCGCTCATCCCTACCTGTGGGTAACATCAATGGCTACTGAAAAATGGCAAAACTGTTAATTTTCCCAAAATCTTGGGACAGTGACAACTTCAGTCATAGTTTTACTTGCATTCAAGCAAGGATCTGCATGGGGATACATCAGGAACAAGACAGAAAAGACGAATGTAGAAAATGAAATTCACCCGTAAGTAAAAGAAAGGTGCAAAGGACATTTAAATAAGATTTGGTTTATTACTTTAAAGATGCAACTGCAGAATTCAACCCAGAACTGATGTTCTGTCATCGAAATATAAAGATATTAAATATAATAATATGAATACAATATAATACAAGAAACCTTCTGTGTCGATCTTTTTGGTGATACAGAATGCATCTTAAAATAAGGAATTAAGTGCCTCGTCCATCTCTCGTGATTCTAGAAGACATGGACTCTAGAATGATGGAGCAGTCATGCTGCTTACTGAAAGCACCAGTGATGAGCCCAGCACCCTCTAATGGGAATACCCCAGCAGAGGAAAGAACATGTGAGTTAAGAGTCACTTCAGAGCAGTTATTAAAAGGTTAAATGGGAGAACGAAAACAAGACCCAGACGGAAAAAGCCAGTAAAAGAAGCCCTGCAGTGTCAGAAAGCAGTGCCAACATATACATACCCGTCTGTCGATCTTATCCCCCTGCAAATTATGTCACAAATGTAGTTATTAGAATTATTATTATGACACTTTTAAGCTTCGTAATGGATTTCATCCAAAGTCACAAACAATTGTGAGATGGGATAACACTTATAGGACTGGTCGATTGGCCAGGTCAATAATCTGTGAGTGCTGGATGGGAAGCCTGCGAGATGTCCTCCCGTAAGGCTTCCATCCAGCTGTCACAGATTAGTAACTTGGCTGATGGACTGGAGTCCTGCAAATTGATTCTCCCATCTACTTCATATATTATGTACTGTTCCCATATTTCTCGGTAACCCTAGTACAGCTGCATACCCCCTAACTTACTGAACTAAACCTTGGAAGTCTATAGAAAGTAGATATCTGGACGGCTCTGAGCACCAGCACTACATTGGTTTCCCAAACTGTAGCCTACTTTAGAGCTTCCTACTGATGAAACACTGGAGGGAGACTTATTAAACTTTTTCTAGAAGTACTGGGAAATCCCTACAAATGCCTTGGCTTATTTCAGATGCCATGTGAATACTTGTACCTGTGCCAAGATGTTGGTACATTGCTGCAGCAGAGATACAGGTGGGTTGCCAATACTCGTAGCCAGCTGGACTCGGAGCAGCTGTTCCTTCTGTGTGGAATTGTCTAGTAATGCATGAGCCAGCGCCACTGCCGCACACCAGTTTGAGAGCGAATCTGTAGAAAAGAGACCTCCGCAGAGTAGCTGTCCGGCAGACAATGAAGTAGCTGTGGGAAGGGGCAGACATTAATATGCTGTAATGTATAATTTAGCAGAATTCCATAACCTTAACCGCCATATGTTTAGGAGTAGTGCTCTACGATTAATTTAATCAGCCCCATCATGTTCACAATTCGCCAATGTGACTGGGTCCGTATTCAGCTCCTTAGGCTCATCCGCACCATGGATGGATACAGGAGATGCCTGCCATTACCTGCATGATTTCTCTATCGCTTCACTGGTGGACACAGGAAACCATGGGTGTATGCTGCCGCCACTAGGAGGCTGACACTGCAAAAAAAGCTAGCCCCTCCCCAGCAGTGTACACCCACCGACTGGCAGGAAGCTCATCAGTTTTAGCTTAGTGTCAGTAGGAAGCAGGCACAGGTCTGGACCCAGCCCCTTTCTACCTTAGGTTTTGTTGTTTTTTATTAATGATGTCTAGTGATGAGCGAATATACTAATTACTCAAGATTTCCCGAGCACGCTCGGGTGACCTCCGAGTATTTTTTAGTGCTCGGAGATTTAGTTTTCATCGCCGCAGCTGAATGATTTACATCTGTTAGCCAGCATAAGTACATGTGGGGATTCCCTAGCAACCAGGCAACACCCACATGTACTCAGCCTGGCTAGTAGCTGTAAATCATTCAGCTGCGTCAACAAAAACTAAATCTTCGAGCACTAAAAAATACTCGGAGACCCCCCGACCGTGCTCGGGAAATCTCGAGCAACGAGTATATTCGCTCCATGGCTTGTGAGGGCACAGAGTGAAATTGTGTGACTCTTTAAGGACCCTTTCACACATCAGGTTTTTACCATCCGGCACAATCCAGCAAATTTTGAAAAAAACGTATCCGTCAAAAATTGCCGCCGGATCAGTTTTTTTCTCTTAGACTTGTATTAGGAGCCGCATTGCTCCAGATGGCCTCACGTTTCATCCGTTTTTTGCTGCATCTGTTGCAAATTGGTTTTCCGGCGGCCGGAGAAAACGGACAAAAGAATGTTTTTTTCTGTCCGGCGAAAAAAAGCACAGCGACAGATCAGGCGAAAAGCGGATGAAACGTGAGGTGAAATGATGGAATCCGGCGACCGATTGCGTTTTTTTTAAAGACATCATGAAAAAAACTCATGCATTCATTGTCTCTCTCTCGAACAGGAAGTCCAAACTCTATCCCCGGGTAAACACAAAAAACCAGATCCAGCGAAAAAACGTATCCGTTGCATCAGTTTTTCACAATTTGCAACGGTTCTGTTTTTTTCAAAATTCGCCGGATTGTGTCTGACGGCTAAAAACTGATGTGTGAAAGGGGCCTAATCCTACATAGGAGACCAAGAGCACAGTTTGGAGTTGTCACTGCGGAATCATCTATGGTCTACGAGGCCACAGTGGGTACAAACGGCGCCCGCCCTAGTTTATGGTTGTGTTGTTTTCAGGTATGGTTTTTTGTATTCCTGTTGCTTATCCTACTGCTTCCTCACTAACTGATTAGCTTCCTACCAGTTGGTGGGTGTACACTACTGGGGAGGAGCTAATATTTTTTAGATACTGTCAGCCTCCTGGTGACAGCTGAATAGACCCATGGTTTCCTCTGTCCTCCAATGAAACGATAGAGAAAGAGACCTTACACTCAGTACCTAAAATCTTCGGTCATGTGCAGATAGTTGCACACATGGACATCACATTGACCGAAAATTAACCCCTTCATGACCCAGCCTATTTTGACCTTAATGACCTGGCCGTTTTTTGCAATTCTGACCAGTGTCCCTTTATGAGGTAATAACTCAGGAACGCTTCAACGGATCCTAGCGGTTCTGAGATTGTTTTTTCGTGACATATTGGGCTTCATGTTAGTGGTAAATTTAGGTCAATAAATTCTGCGTTTATTTGTGATAAAAACGGAAATTTGGCGAAAATTTTGAAAATTTCGCAATTTTCACATTTTGAATTTTTATTCTGTTAAACCAGAGAGTTATGTGACACAAAATAGTTAATAAATAACATTTCCCACATGTCTACTTTACACCAGCACAATTTTGGAAACAAAATTTTTTTTTGCTAGGAAGTTATAAGAGTTAAAATTTGACCAGCGATTTCTCATTTTTACAACGAAATTTACAAAACCATTTTTTTTAGGGACCACCTCACATTTGAAGTCAGTTTGAGGGGTCTATATGGCTGAAAATACCCAAAAGTGACACCATTCTAAAAAATGCACCCCTCAAGGTGCTCAAAACCACATTCAAGAAGTTTTTTAACCCTTCAGGTGCTTCACAGCAGCAGAAGCAACATGGAAGGAAAAAATGAACATTTAACTTTTTAGTCACAAAAATTATCTTTTAGCAACATTTTTTTTATTTTCCCAATGGTACAAGGAGAAACTGAACCACGAAAGTTGTTGTGCAATTTGTCCTGAGTACGCTGATACCTCATATGTGGGGGTAAACCACTGTTTGGGCGCACGGCAGGGCTTGGAAGGGAAGGAGCGCCATTTGACTTTTTGAATGAAAAATTGGCTCCACTCTTTAGCGGACACCATGTCACGTTTGGAGAGCCCCCGTGTGCCTAAAAATTGGAGCTCCCCCACACGTGACCCCATTTTGGAAACTAGACGCCCCAAGGAACTTATCTAGATGCATAGTGAGAACTTTGAACCCCCAGGGGCTTCACAAATTGATCCGTAAAAATGAAAAAGTACTTTTTTTTCACAAAAAAATTCTTTTAGCCTCAATTTTTTTCATTTTCACATGGGCAACAGGATAAAATGGATCCTAAAATTTGTTGGGCAATTTCTCATGAGTACACCGATACCTCACATGTGGGGGTAAACCACTGTTTGGGCACATGGTAAGGTTCGGAAGGGAAGGAGCGCCATTTGACTTTTTGAATGAAAAATTATCTCCATCGTTAGCGGACACCATGTCGTGTTTGGAGAGCCCCCGTGTGCCTAAACATTGGAGCTCCCCCACAAATGACCCCATTTTGGAAACTAGACCCCCCAAGGAACTTATCTAGATGCATATTGAGCACTTTAAACCCTCAGGTGCTTCACAAATTGATCTGTAAAAATGAAAAAGTACTTTTTTTTTCACAAAAAAATTCTTTTCGCCTCAGTTTTCATTTTCACATGGGCAATAGGATAAAATGAATCCTAAAATTTGTTGGGCAATTTCTCCCGAGTACGCCGATACCTCATATGTGGGGGTAAACCACTGTTTGGGCACACGGCAGGGCTCGGAAGGGAAGGCGCGCCATTTGACTTTTTGAATGGAAAATTAGCTCCAATTGTTAGCGGACACCATGTTGCGTTTAGAGAGCCCCTGTGTGCCTATGCATTGGAGCTCCCCCACAAGTGACCCCATTTTGGAAACTAGACCCCCCAAGGAACTTATCTAGATGCATATTGAGCACTTTAAACCCCCAGGTGCTTCACAGAAGTTTATAATGCAGAGCCATGAAAATAAAAAATAATTTTTCTTTCCTCAAAAATGATTTTTAGCCTGGAATTTCCTATTTTGCCAAGGGTAATAGGAGAAATTGGACCGCAAATGTTGTTGTCCAGTTTGTCCTGAGTACGCTGATACCCCATATGTGGGGGTAAACCACTGTTTGGGCGCACGGCAGGGCTCGGAAGGGAAGGCACGCCAATTGGCTTTTTAAATGGAAAATTAGCTCCAATCATTAGCGGACACCATGTCACGTTTGGAGAGCCCCTGTGTGCCTAAACATTGGAGATCCCCCACATATGACCCCATTTTGGAAACTAGACCCCCAAAGGAACTAATCTAGATGTGTGGTGAGGACTTTGAACTTCCAAGTGCTTCACAGAAGTTTATAACGCAGAGCCATGAAAATAAAATAAAAATTTTATTTTCTCTAAAATGATTTTTTAGCCTGCAATTTATTATTTTCCCAAGGGTAAAAGGAGAAATTTGACCCCAAAAGTTGTTGTACAGTTTCTCCTGAGTACGCTGATACCCCATATGTGGGGGTAAACCACAGTTTGGGCACATGTCGGGGCTCGGAAGTCAAGTAGTGACATTTTGAAATGCAGACTTTGATGGAATGCTCTGCGGGCGTTACGTTGCGTTTGCAGAGCCCCTGATGTGGCTAAACAGTAGAAACCCCCCACAAGTGACCCCATTTTAGAAACTAGACCCCGAAAGGAACTTATCTAGATGTGAGGTGAGCACTTTGAACCCCCAAGTGCTTCACAGAAGTTTATAACACAGAGCAGTGAAAATAATAAATACGTTTTCTTTCCTCAAAAATAATTTTTTAGCCCAGAATTTTTTATTTTCCCAAGGGTTACAGGAGAAATTGGACCCCAAAAGTTGTTGTCCAGTTTCTCCTGAGTACGCTGATACCCCATATGTGGGGGTAAACCACTGTTTGGGCACACGTCGGGGCTCAGAAGGGAAGTAGTGACTTTTGAAATGCAGACTTTGATGGAATGGTCTGCGGGCGTCACGTTGCGTTTGCAGAGCCCCTGGTGTGCCTAAACAGTAGAAACCCCCCACAAGTGACCCCATTTTGGAAACTAGACCCCCCAAGGAACTTATCTAGATATGTGGTGAGCACTTTGAACCCCCAAGTGCTTCACAGACGTTTACAACGCAGAGCCGTGAAAATAAAAAATCATTTTTCTTTCCTCAAAAATGATGTTTTAGCAAGCAATTTTTTATTTTCTCAAGGGTAACAGGAGAAATTGGACCCCAGTAATTGTTGCCCAGTTTGTCCTGAGTACGCTGATACCCCATATGTGGGGGTAAACCACTGTTTGGGCACATGTCGGGGCTCGGAAGTCAAGTAGTGACGTTTTGAAATGCAGACTTTGATGGAATGGTCTGCGGGCGTCACGTTGCGTTTGCAGAGCCCCTGGTGTGCCTAAACAGTAGAAACCCCCCACAAGTGACCCCATTTTGGAAACTAGACCCCCCAAGGAACTTATCTAGATATGTGGTGAGCACTTTGAACCCCCAAGTGCTTCACAGACGTTTACAACGCAGAGCCGTGAAAATAAAAAATCATTTTTCTTTCCTCAAAAATGATGTTTTAGCAAGCAATTTTTTATTTTTTCAAGGGTAACAGGAGAAATTGGACCCCAGTAATTGTTGCCCAGTTTGTCCTGAGTACACTGATACCCCATATGTGGGGGTAAACCACTGTTTGGGCACACGTCGGGGCTCGGAAGGGAAGGAGCACCATTTGACTTTTTGAATAAAAGATTGGCTGGAATCAATGGTGGCGCCATGTTGCGTTTGGAGACCCCCTGATGTGCCTAAACAGTGGAAACCCCTCAATTCTAACGCCAACACACCCCTAACCCTTATCCCAACTGTAGCCGTAACCCTAACCACAACCCTAACCCCAACACACCCCTAACCCTAACCACAACCCTAATTGCAACCCAACCCTAACCCTAAGGCTATGTACCCACGTTGCGGATTCGTGTGAGATTTTTCCGCACCATTTTTGAAAAATCCGCGGGTAAAAGGCACTGCGTTTTACCTGCGGATTTACTGCGGATTTCACCTGCGGATTCCTATTGAGGAATAGGTGTAAAACGCTGCGGAATCCGCACAAAGAATTGACATGCTGCGGAAAATACAACGCAGCGTTTCCGTGCGGTATTTTCCGCACCATGGGCACAGCGGATTTGGTTTTCCATAGGTTTACATGGTACTGTAAACCTGATGGAACACTGCTGCGGATCCGCAGCGGCCAATCCGCTGCGGATCCGCAGCCAAATCAGCACCGTGTGCACATAGCCTAATTCTAAAGGTATGTGCACACGCTTCGGAAAACGCTGCGGATCCGCAGCAGTTTCCCATGAGTTTACATTTCAATGTAAACCTATGGGAAACAAAAATCGCTGTACACATGCTGCGGAAAAACTGCACGGAAACGCAGCGGTTTACATTCCTCAGCATGTCACTTCTTTCTGCGGATTCCACAGCGGTTTTACAACTGCTCCAATAGAAAATCGCAGTTGTAAAACCGCAGTGAAATGCGCAGAAAAACCGCGGTAAATCTGCCATAAATCCGCAGCGGTTTAGCACTGCGGATTTATCAAATCCGCTGCGGAAAAATCCGCAGAGGACCAGAATACGTGTGCACATACCGAAACCCTAACCCTAACCCTACCCCTAACCCTACCCCTACCCCTAGCCCTAACCCTAACCCTAACCCTAGTTCTAACTCCAACCTTAGTGAAAAAAAAAAAAATTCTTTATTTTATTATTGTCCCTATCTATGGGGGACAAATGGGGGGGGGGGGTCATTTACTGTTTTTTTATTTTGACCACTGTGATAGATTATATCACAGTGATCAAAATTCACATTGGAACGAATCTGCCGGCCGGCAGATTCGGCGGGCGCACTGCGCATGCGCCCGCCATTTTGGAACATGGCGGCGCTCGGGGAAGAAGACGGACGGACCCCGCCAGGATCGGTAAGTATAAGGGGGGGAGATCAGGGCACAGGGGGGGGGAGATCAGGGCACGGGGGGGCATCGGAGCACGGGGGGGGAGGGATCGGAGCATGGGGGAGAGTGATCGGTGTGCGGGCGGGTGGATCGCTGTGCGGGGGGGTGGATCGGTGTGCAGGGGGGGTGGTTCGGAGCACGGGGGGGGGATCGCTGTGCGGGGGGGTATGATCGGAGCACGGGGGGAGCGGACAGGAGGACGGGGGAGCGGAGCACAGGACGGAGGGGAGCGGGCCACAGATCGGGGGGCTGGGGGGGCGATCGGTGGGGTGGGGTGGGGGCACATTAGTATTTCCAGCCATGGCCGATGATATTGCAGCATCGGCCATGGCTGGATTGTAATATTTCACCATTTTTTTAGGTGAAATATTACAAATCGCTCTGATTGGCAGTTTCACTTTCAACAGCCAATCAGAGCGATCGTAGCCACGAGGGGGTGAAGCCACCCCCCCTGGGCTAAACTACCACTCCCCCTGTCCCTGCAGATCGGGTGAAATGGGAGTTAACCCTTTCACCCGGCCTGCAGGGACGCGATCTTTCTGTGACACAGCATATGCGTCACAGGTCGGATTGGCACCGACTTTCATGACGCATACGCTGTGTCACAGGTCGGGAAGGGGTTAAAAAAAAGCAGTAAGGAATTTGATGTTTGGCTAAAATATTATCTAATGGACAAATTGGGCAAATCTGACCCTATGCTTTCCAAAATTTATACGGTAACCGATTCTCAAAATACATGAGGATGTGGGAGTAGTAATTATTCAGAGTGGATAGATCGGACAATCATCCAATTGCTGGATTGCCAAGAGGACCCACACGAATCTGGAGAAATGGTCCTGCTTCTGGGGTATAAATGTCCCCTCTTAATTAAAATATCTAGTGACACAGGAAAATGTCCAATTCTACTGCAGAGTCCACGTAAGCACAGCCACCTTGCCAGAAATCATATCTATGTCGACTTTCAGCTTTCATGGCATATAAAGGACATACAATATAAAAGCCGTCTATGGCACAGCAATCTATATCTAATGAATTGGTGCTACAAGAAAAGCTGTATTCCAATATGTCATTCATCAGCTGTCAAGAGATAAATGAGGATACATAAAAGAGGCGTTACCATCAATGGTGGAAGGGAGAAGAGTGGCTACAATCTCCCCTTGTCCCTTCTGATTCTTGTAAAGGAAGCACTGGAAACAGTAGAGAACGGCACATCTCAGGACGAAGGGCTGCCTTTCATTCACCATGGACATTAGAAGCACCACAATGGCCGGCCTTCAGAGAAACAAAAGAGAAAAAAAAAAAGAAAGGTAGAGCGGAAAATGTCTTTCGATTTCAAATGTCACAGTATTGCTGCTCTCTGTGATTACCAAGGGATGCTGTGTTTGTGACTAGAGATGAGTGAATCTCCCAAAATACGATTCAGGAAGATGCCCTCATATTGGCCAGCAATTTCATTCAGTACAAGTCGATAGTGCCCTATTTCCCAAAAAGATGTTTATTTTGCATTTGACATCTCCCTAGACATCAAAGAATAATAACCGGAGATTATACTCGCCCGTCCTAGGCCCACTCTCTCTGTCCTGCTACCGCAGCACACAGTTGGGTCCTCGGCTCCTTCCCTTCATGTGGTCATGTTGGATGTGAAGTACATCAATGACTAGCGCTGCGCCCCAAATGACCATATGGGGACGGGTACTTGACAGATGTATATAGTCTTATTTTTCTCAGGCGTCAAAGAATCCAGCAAAATGGCCACACAACATTCTTTCAGGTGAAAAAAGCCTCAGAAAATGCTTATAAGTATCTTCATAATTGTTTCTATGTTAAAAGTTTTGTTTTGTTTTTTTTAAACACCCAGAATATGTCTGGGAGTCATCTGGAGCATTTTCTGAGCTTTTTTGCGTAACCCCCCCCCTCCCCCCCCCAAAAAAAACCTGGAGTTTTAATCATTGTCTAATGGACTGAAGAAAATGCACGCAATGACCCCCCAAAAAACACAAAAAACAGCCCTCACATAAATGCTTACACAAACATCAAATTAAAAGGGTTTACAAAGCGCTTTGGAAAATGCTGGAATAACGCACAAAAACATACTTCAGGGAAGAAAAAAAACTCCAGCGTCTCCTACAACAGTTTTTGCTTTAAATTTTCAAGCAGGTTCAGCTGCTTGAAAAAAATATTGTGTGATCATACCTGTACTGGCAATGCCTCCTGGGAATAAGAAGAAAACGGTCTCTAGTGCCCCCTACAGGTATCTATCCTGTAAGCCAATGTCTGACTATTGGATATCAGGCAAATAAGAGACGTCCATTTGCCCACAGCTATTGCTGGGCGAGTCTCATTTAAGAATTAGATGGATTGTCCCATTCACACTGGAGAGTTTCTGCAATGAATCTGTGCACTGAAGGATTCTAAAAAGGGGTCACTTCCTAGGGTGCTTCAGTTTAGGAGCTAAGCAGCAGAACTAATTACCTTGGAGGATTCGATGGAGCATTTACGGAAGCGAAGTAGTCCTGATTAACCTGGTTGCCTCTGATCACCTCCGAGACGGTGTTTATGGTCTTTTAAATGCAAAGAAACATAACAATACATCAATTGTGTGTGCCAAGTCAGCAAAGAAAAATCATTGCATGGTATAAATGTAATGAAATCCCTATACACAGCTGTGCGGAATATGGAAAACATAGTTCAGGCTCCTAATGTTTAGTCTTAAAGTGAACCTGACAGCTGATCCATGCTGCCGATCCATGATGCCAGCCAGGTATGTGTGGCTGTGAAATGAGCGGAGATTCAAAGATACTTTACAAGCTTCCGGAGACCGAGACAGACAGGAGTCTAGTCGGAAATGTCAGTCCCTGTAGCTTCTCCTGCCCGTTCCCCTTGGTGGACAGGTCTGTGTGTGTATAGGGAGAGAACCATCAGTCACTGGCAGACGGTGGTGAGAAGCCGCCAAGGACCAGCTTGTCCGGCTAGTCTCCTGTGAGGCATGGTACCCGGCGGTATGCTTTTTCATACAAATCTGGCTGAGATCAGTGCCTGACACATGTTGCCCGTGGGTCCGGCAGTGTGTATCAGCAATCAGCTTCCCTTTAGGACAGTGCAGGAGCAGGGAGAGGCCCGCACACTTCTCAGCCTCAGGGTGGCAACAAGACAAATATACCGACAGGAAAAAGGTCAAAAGCATAACGCAGTAAAAGTTCTACATGGCTATTTTCACAATGATTTTTGTTGGCTCCTGTTAAATGTTTATGAAAAAAAAAGCTAATGGAGTCTATGTTTACCGAAACCCCATGATAGAAGATTTTGGGCACCTACCGTAAAATCTTCTCTCTCGAAGCCTTCATTGGGGGACACAGGAAACCAGCAGTATGCACCCACCAACTGGCAGGAAGCTCATCAGTTTTAGTTTGGTGTCAGTAGGAGGTGGACACAGGGCTCTCAGCCCCATTTCTACCTGTAGGTTTTGTTGTTTTTTTTATTAATGATCTTTCTTTTTCTGATACAGTTTGTGATTCTGGGCGACCGAGTGTAATTGATCACTCCGCTCTCCCCATAGAGACCAGGAGCACAGTGTGGGATTGCATCACTACTGTACCCTCTCGTGTCTACCAGGCAGGACCCCATGCCTCCTAACACATCAAGAGTGTTTGGGGCATCCACATGGAGGAAGATGCGGACTGGTCCTTGCCGCTACACCCTAGCCCGCTCGCCCTCCAGAGCCAGACGTGCAGGGTGGGAAGATGGTATGGGTACCTTATAGCCGCCCAATGTACAGCCCCGGGACCAGGTACCCTCCAGAACGTCTGATGACGTCTTCCTTACCGTGCTGCAAAGATGGATTCCAGGGCCTTCATTACAGTTATCTCTCCCCATAATTCCCGGGATTAAAGGAGGGGGTGTCCCCTTAAACACAATAGTGATATGGTGTTTTTTCCGTAAAATCGCTATGCAGTTATAGCCCAACCACGGCCCCTCGCCACCCTGCTCTCCCGATAGAGGGTTTTCTAAAATTAATCCCTGGCTGGTTCTGGGGCCTGCTCCCGTGGACAGTACTTGCCCTCACCATTTAGTCTGCCAGTTGAGCAGGCTGACTCACGCTCCCCGCCACCGCCCTCATTCCCCACAGCGTGGCACAATCCCCGGAAGCACGGGAACCCAACGCCCTTTTTTTACCTAATGCAGACTCCTCAGCGCCATATTTTTTTCCCAAGTGTCGGGAGACATCCACCTGCTGTACTGCAGTGTTTGGGCCAGACGCTCTGTCTAGACGCTCTGCCTAGATGTTTCAAAATCATTCCCTCCAGCAGTTCTCCCCCTCCCTATCCCTCCAGAGCTTGTGACTCAGCAAAAGCACCTGTATCTCTAATGTTCTAAAAAAAAAAAAAACAAGAGAAAAAAAGTGAATGACTCCAGGACACACTTATTTTAGACATGGTGGCCCTTTGTGTATGCAATATCTTATAGTCCTTCCCTATGAAGCTCCTGCAGCCTGTACATTTCTTCCTCCAGTGATCCCCTTTCTATTCTCCATTTACATTCAAGCGATAGAGAAATAGGGATTTTTGTGTACTCACCGTAAAATCCTTTTCTCCGAGCCATTCATTGGGGGACACAGACCGTGGGTGTATGCTGCTGCCAATAGGAGGCTGACACTAAGTGATACAAAAAAAGTTAGCTCCTCCCCTGCAGTATAAACCCTCCTGCTGGCTCTCAGCTAACCAGTTCGGTGCAAAAGCAGTAGGAGATCAATAACAATATATGAGCGTATAGCATGTCATATTATATATGAGAGTATAGAATGTCAGATTATAAAAAACAATCATAAGCTAATAACAGGGTGGGAGCTGTGTCCCCCAATGAATGGCTCGGAGAAAAGGATTTTACGGTGAGTACACAAAAATCCCTATTTCTCCTTCGCCTCATTGGGGGACACAGACCGTGGGACTTCCCAAAGCAGTCCCTGGGTGGGGACAACAACAGATCAAGCCCTGTGTAACCGCTACTTACAAGTGCGCCACCGCGGCCTCCAGAGTCCGCCTGCCCAGACTCACATCTGTGGAAGTGTGGGAATTATAGTGCTTCAAGAATGCATGCGGACTGGACGAATCCGCAAGCTTGCAGGCGTGCCTTGCTGACGCCTGGTGCCTAGAACCCTTGATAGACAGGGAGATAGGCTGACATCTAGCACGGAAGGACTCCTGGATGGTGAAAAGAATTCACCATGTTATAATGGTCGATGAAACGGCTAAACCCTTCCTGAAAATGTCAGGAAGCCTTCCTCTACCGTCAGGAAGCCCAAATAAAACGTCCAACCTTCAGAAGGACGCCGTCCTCAAGACGTACCTACTCAGAGCACTCACTTCGTCCAGAATATGGGGGATCTTATTCCACTTTGTGGACTGGAGCCAAAAGAGATGAGGGAAGAACTAAGCCCTCATAACAGTGGTAATACAGTACCACCTTGGTAACAAGGGATGGAGATGGCCTGAGGACAACCTTGCCTCGAAGGAAATAAGGGAAAAAAGTCTGAAAGAGCAGAGAAGCTAGCTCCGAAGACTCGTCAGAGTGAGAATATCGCAGAGGAGAACGGGACGACTTTCCCTGATAGTAAAGTCTGCCCGGGTGAAAAAGGAGCCTACTGTAAGGCTCCTAGGAATAATACGGTCCCAATGATCTAACGGTATGCGATAGGGAAGAACTACGTGTGAAAACTCCCTGTGAGAAAGTCCCTACTTGCGGTTGCGCTGCGATAAGGCGAAAAGATACTAGCTCCGCAAACAAAAAAACGGACGTGGTCAGTGCGGATCTCTGAGGATCACTGGGGCCCCTTTCTGCTTCCGAAAGGCTTTCGGAAGCAGTGGAAGGGGAGTTATGGAAACTGGTACCACGGCAGAACCAGAGCATGGAGAGCGATGGCTCTTGGATCTCGAGGCCGAACCACGAACTCGAGTACATTGGCCTTCAGTCTGGATGTCATCCCACCTACAACTGGAGAGCTCCAGTAAGGACAGATCTGATGGAAGACTTCGGGGTGAAGTTCCCACTGACTTGAGGCGGAACCCTGACGGCTGAATTTGTTTGCCGTTCAGAGTTCTACTTCTGGGATATATACTGCCGAGATCACCGAATAATAGACTTCGGCCCATCAGAGAAAGTGAGGTACCTCGGTCATGGCGCCTGACCGTGGGTACCTGCTAGATGACTGACGTAAGGCACCGCCGTGGCATTATCCAATTGAATTCGGATAGGGAGACCCGCCAGAAGGCAGTGGACCTGCTGTAAGACTACCGTTCGGATCTCCAGAACAATGATGGGGAGAAGAAGACTGGCATTGGAAGTTACTAATAACTATTGAACCGGGAGAAAGGCCCTGGATGAAGAAGGAGCTCAGAGACTATTGTCTGAAAGTCTGCTTGACTTGCTGAAAACGAGCGGAGCGAAGGAAACCGCTTCCATTGTCGTCACCATTTTTGCTCAGAACTCTCTTAGCAAATCGAATGAAATGAGGGGGTGAGTAATCAAGTCCTCAGAACTCTCCTTGCGCGAGCTCCCTGTTGAAGGGCCATGACCTTGTCTTGAGGAAGAATTACCATCCTTCTAGAAGTGTGCAGGATCATCCTCAAAAAGGATATCTGCTGGGCTGGAAATGAGGAGAACTTGTCTAAGTGTAGCTGCCAGCCCAGGAGAGAAGGTATCGCAAGAGATATAGACGACTCAGCGTAGTCCTGGAAGGGCGGCTAGAAAGACCAAACAGGGCAGGACGAGCACGCCTCTAGAGTGCAAGAGAAACATGACATCCGCCATGACCCGAGCGAACACTCTGGGTGCGGAAGCAAGGCCGAAGGACAAGGTTGTGACTTGAAAATGCTGTTGACGAATTGAAAGGCGAAGGAATTTTTGCAGAGGGCAAGCAACCCGAATGTCGATGGATGCCGGAAACTGCACCTTTTTCTGTTGAAGTAATGGCTGAGCGGAGTTACTCCATCCAAAGAAGGAGGACCATGTCAAAGGTTGTTAGAAGTTTGAGGTCCAGGGTCGATCTTACTTTTCGTTCCCCTGTTTGGAACCAAGATCCCTTAGATCTAGACTGTGCTGGACAATCCTTATACAATCCTTTGTCAGTCTCCCGCTCAAAAGATTTGATTGGCCAGTTGTTGCTGGTGTGAATCAAGGTAGTTAAGGTCTCCAGCCAGGAGACCATTGCTCTAGCAATCCATGCGGCCGCTAGGGAGGATAGAGCGCTGGACCCGAAGCCGCAAGACGGAACGAACCAGATTTGCTATCTGACAGTCCGTGGTATTTTTAATTGATGACCCATCAGGTAGGGATACTGGTAGGTATACCACAGGAGATTCTACCCGGTTAAACTGCCCCATGGCAGAATGTGCGGCTGCATCCAGCAGGTCATAGTCTCTTGCCATCTCCTCTTTTCACGGTGCAGAGATAAAAATTAGGAACCCTCGATCCATCAACCTCTTAACAGGGAAGTGGAGAGGAATTGTCCGCCCTCTTGCATCATCCACTAAATAGTGGTGATGCAGAGGGGGGAGCTCGTACGCCAAAAAGGGTGCCTCTATATGTCCACAGAGTTCAGGTCTCCAGGTGGACAGGACAGGTTGTCTGGCGTTAGGCCCTCGGTCTGTGTCCTTTAAGACCAGGGACTTCTAATTGTGTGCCTTTAAGACCAGGTACTTCCTTACCCGGGTACTGATGTAGAGTCGATGTGCCCCTTTAATGCAAAAATACTGTCACCCCAGTGTGAGCTGGCCGGGTGGACCAAGATGGCCACCGGGAGCTGCAGAGTTGATAAAATCTCGCAGAGAGCGAGAAGCGCCAATTTGGGGGGCGGAGCCACAGACACGATGTTGAATAGGCCTAAGCCGGGGCCTAAATTTCTGTAGCCGGCGGACGTCACCAGTGGGTCGTTCCAGGCAAGACTTCCAGGATGCGGCCTACAAATCGGCCGAAGCCAGGGGCTAAATTTTTGAAGCCATCCAGAGCGTTACCTCAGAGAGGTGGGCCACAGGTAAGTGGCTGAGGCTGCCTGTCAGCATGTGAATCTCCCACTGAAGATGGATCCACTCACCATTGATGCGCGTCCCGGCATGGAGCCGCCGCGGATGTGGGTTTCAGCGTTGTTCTGTGCAGCGTGGACGGTGCAGGGATAAACCTCAATCCATCATCCGATTGTTAGGGAGGTGGAGAGGAACCGTCCGCCTCCTTGTGCCATCCGCTTACACAGTGGTGGGACAGTGGGGGCTGCTCGGACGCCATAGAGAGCGGCCTCTGTACAGCCACGGAGTTCAGTCCGGGTGGACAGGGCCAGTTGTCCGGCTATAGGCCTGGCTCCAGGAGAGGATACATGGAGGCGACACTCCATGTGGTCGCCTGTTGCTGGTGTGGGGAGATCGGGACCATGAAAGGAACCGTCGCCCCTGAAGTGAGCTCAGGCAAGGCTTCCCATGTCGCAGGAGAGGGTACGGGGAGGTATACTCGCCGTGCTCGCCTGTTGATGGTTTGGGGGAGATCGGAACCTTGAAAGGAACCGTCGCCCCCTTCACTCCGTTAATTAAAAAATAAAAATTTACAGAAAAGTAAACAATAAAATAAAAACGTTGGGGTCTGAAACAGACCCATGTGCCTCCTACAGACACTAAGCAAGAACTGGTTAGCTGAGAGCCAGCAGGAGGGTGTATACTGCAGGGGAGGAGCTAACTTTTTTTGTATCACTTAGTGTCAGCCTCCTATTGGCAGCAGCATACACCCACGGTCTGTGTCCCCCAATGAGGCGAAGGAGAAATAAAAAGTTTTGTTTTATGTTGTTTTTTTACTGGATGAAATTATGACAATTTCCTGCACTATTCTATACAGTACAGACTGTAATTTACACTCCCACTAGAATGGAGGTCCTCTGTGTGAACAGGGGTCTAGAGATGTGACATTTACCCTATCGACCAAAAGCTTTCCAAGCTCAAGCAGTAATCGCACGAAAGTAGTACGAAAAGCGCCTAGAAAATGCTTATAGGGGGCTTCCCACTTCTAACATTTATCAACTGAGTATCACTGAAGTTGGAGATCCAAGCTATGTCAGGAGGGCATAGAGGAATCCTCGTCCTAGTGATGCATACATCGCTAAATCATACAGATCCTACGTTTCCTGCAGATAAGTTATAAAGATCATTAGTAAGAAACCCCCGGTAAAGTGAGTGCCATCAGATTTCACTTATTAGTTAGATCTCTTAGACCTGATGAGGATGGTGTTCTTACTGCGTATATCCCAAGTCAGTATGACTGTATAATCTCATGCACATTTTTTTTCAAAGTAAGTGCACCAGCCTCAACAAGTCTAATAGATAGATGCAGTTTCTAATGCAAAATCTGGTGACTATGGCAGAGAGAATTGATTCCCCGGATCCTGGTCTTGCGGCCATGTCAGTAATTTGTGGCCACTGGACAAGAGCCCTATGAACTGCTTCCTACCTGGGGAATCCCTGGCAGCTCTTCGATCAGAAGACACACTGGGAATGCCGTCATGCCAGGGGGAAAAAGCAGGGCTCCTGGCTACTGAAATGGTTGCTGGACCATGCTCCTGCAAACCAATTAGCTCACCTCTACGGGTGACAGATTACCGTTAGGATTGACATAATTGGCAGCCTGCATGCTCCAGCTACTACAGATGCTCCCCCCAAAGGGATCTTATAAGGCACACCATGATTGTTTCAGATTGTTAGTCATATTACCAGTGACTTACTTCTGTTAAAATGTCCGCAGGGACCCCGGTCGCCATCAAGATGATGCAGAGCTGCTGCAGTAAACCACACTGGTACATGAACTTTTGGCAACTGCTAGTCGCCCCTGGAGGATTCCCTGGAGATACCAGAACCCGGACCAACTGCAAGCAGGAACACAGTGAACTGTCCGTCAAACATCATTCCTCAAATGTACATATGGTTAGAAAAAAATGTAGCCTGTCAGAAACGAGAAATGTCCTACTCCCATCACTTTTGTGGGGTCTGACAGGATGAGAATATACGAAGGTCAGAAACTATATCTAGAATAATCTGCAGGTCGAAGATGATGATTTAGGGCACAGTTACACATAAATGTACCAATTTATCAGATATTTATTGAAAATAAGGTTCTGATTGGACCACACTGAATAATTACATAGAACTCCGCTCTGCAGAAAATATATTCTTTAGTGCTGGCTATCAAGGATAATATAATGCAATTAGTTTTACTACTATTTCATGGAACTCCAGGTTTTCGTTACCCCATCTGAGATCAGCATGATATAGGGAAAGATACCCTAATTCCAGTGATGTATCATTTATTGAGCTGCTTGCTGCAGTTTGGATAAAATCAACTTTTCATGTGTTGCAAATCTATCAGTTCTCTAAATGCTGATCTCTGTATAACCTCGCCCATACCACTGATTGGCAGCTTTCTACCTACACACAGAGTTCACATAATGCTGTCAATTACTGGTGGGGGCGGGGTTATACGGAGCTCATGAATATGAAGGACTACCTGAAGGCAGGTGTACTAGTCATCTAGGAATAATCTCCTGCTGACAAAACAATGATTTTATGAAAACCTCAGCAAGCAGCCAATAAGAGATAAATCGCTTGATTTAGGGTCTATGTCTAAACATTATGCTGCTCTCTGATTAGCTGGCAATAACTTGGTGACACATTACCTTTAATTTAGGATATTTACCTGCAGCATCAAATGAAGATTTGTTACTTTCTGTGCAGACCATCCAGAGTTGTCATCCCCCACTTCAAACCACGGCTTCATACGTTGGATGTAGGAGCCCTCTTTGAAGAAGTTTTGATTGGAGTTGTTATACTTCAGCAGATTCTGGAGCAGCAGTAGGCAATCTTCCACTACAATTCCTACAACAAAAGTAAAGAAAAAAAAGTTTTAAAAAATCTACAAAGATGTAAAGTGCTTGAACTACACAACCTACTTTGCAATTGAATTATCAATTAAATTTGTGTTTACTGTTATTTCCAAATCTTCTTTATTTTGTTTGCTGCTCAAGGCCAAGGGGTCCGGCAGCGCTGTGTGCAGCAGCGGAGGCTGAACTTATTAAGTGCTTACAAGCCCTTTCATAGCGAGTTTGGAAGAACTGCTCTAAGGCTTGCTGATTATTGTGACACCGTTACCTGCCAGCTTCAGTGGCAAAGCTGTCTGATCAAGAGTGCACACAGTTTGGGCTAACAGCATGACAGTGCTACTGCCTGAACTATTAATATAGAGTATCCAATCCCAGCAATCAGGAAGGATGAAAAGAGGGATTTTTGGTACTTCCCGTAAAATCGTTCTTGGAGCCTTCATGAGGGGACACAGGTAACCATGGGGGTGTATGCTGCTGTCGCTAGGAGGCTGACACTATGCAGAAAAAAAGGAAAATAGCTCCTCCTCAGCAGCATACACCCACCGACTGGCACAAAGAATGTCAGTGTCAAAGCAGTAGGAGAAGCCAAAAACAGAACCATGTACTAGTCCAACAAAAGGACGCATAGGTCCAACATAGGCACAAAACCAGGCAGGGTGCTGTGTCCCCCAATGAAGGCTGCAAGAAAGATTTTACGGTGAGTACCAAAAATCCCTCTTTCTTTATCGATTCATTGGGGGACACAGGTAACCATGGGACATCTCCAAGCAGTCCCCCTGAGGGTGGGAAACAGAGTAAACGAAAAAGAAAGGACTTTGGTAGGACGGTGCACAACCGCTGCCTGCAGCACCTTCCTTCCCAGGCCTGCATCAGACGAGGCATGGGTATGAGCCTTGCAAAAACGCACAAAAATGTGCAAAGATGACCAGGTTGGAGCCTTACAAATCTGCGAAGCAGAGGCCTGGTGACAAACTGCCTAAGAAGCCCCCACGGCTCGTCTGGAGTGAGCCCGTACCTCCGGAGGAGAGTGTCTGTCCTGAACGCGATATGCCTCCAGTATCACAAAACGAATCCAACGGTCGATGGTGGACTTGGAAGCTGGAAGCCCCTTATGACGACCCTCAGAAATGACAAGGAGCCAGAGTGACGAAAAGCAGCAGTTCTTGAGAGATAGATCCGAACAGCTCTGACCAAATCAAGCTTGTGGAGAGACTTCTCCAGGAGATGGACTGGAGAGGGACAGAACAAAGGAAGGACAATTTCTTCATTAATGTGGAATGAAGAGACCACCTTAGGCAAGAAGGAAGGAACGGACCTGAGAACAACCTTGTACTGATGTAGAATAAGAAACGAGGAATGGCAGGATAGTGCCGCTAATTCAGAAATTCTCCTGATGGACGTAATGGCAAATAAAAAGGCAACATTCCAAGACAGGAGAGAAAACAAGATGTCATCAATGGGTTCAAAGGTTGCTGAAGTGCGTCGAGAACAAGGTTAAAGGGAACCTGTCACCCCCAAAATAGAAGGTGAGCTAAGCCCACCAGCATCAGGGGCTTATCTACAGCATTCTGTAATGCTGTAGATAAGCCCCCGATGTATCCTAAAAGATGAGAAAAAGAGGTTAGATTATACTCACCCAGCGGCGGTCCGGGTACGATAGGAGGCCCCGGAGCGGACCACGACGCCCATCTTCTTACGATGACGTCCTCTTCTTGTATTCACGCTGCGGCTCCGGCACAGGCTTACTTTGTCTGCCCTGTTGAGGGCAGAGCAAAGTACTGCAGTGCGCAGGCGCTGGGCCTCTCTGACCTGTCCCGGCGCCTGCATACTGCAGTATTTTGCTCTGCCCTCAACAGGGCAGACAAAGTCCGCCTGCGGCGGAGCCGCAGCGTGACTACAAGAGGAGGACGTCATCGTAAGAAGATAGGAGGCCCCGGGCCGGACCGCTACGCCTATCGGACCGGACCGCAGCGGGACCTCCCCTGGGTGAGTATAATCTAACCTCTTTCTCATCTTTCAGGATACATCAGGGGCTTATCTACAGCATTACAGAATGTTGTAGATAAGCCCCTGATGCTGGTGGGCTTAGCTCACCTTCGATTTTGGGGGTGACAGGTTCCCTTTAAGATCCCACGGCTCTACCGGAGGACAATAAGGGGGTGCCTGGTGAGAGGCTCCTTGAAGGACAGTCTTGACTTGGGGATGAGAGGCCAGATTTAGCTGAAAAAGAATCGAAAGCACAGAGACTTGGTGCTTAAAGGTACTGAGTGTGAGACATGAGTCGAGACCAGATTGAAGAAACCTCAGTATGGAAGGAAGAGAAAATGACATAGGTACAGAATTGTTTTCCTCACTCCATCGGAAGAAGGCTTTCTAGTATCTGTGAAAAATACGCAAGGAGGCTGGTTTCCTCGCATTAATCATGGTCTGAATGACCTGTTGGGAAAAAATGGCCTCCGTCAGAACTGCGGCCTCAACGACCATACCATTAAATTCAGAGACCGTGAATTCTGGTGGAGGAAGGGGCCTTGTGAGAGCAAATCTTGACAGTCTGGAAGCCTCCAGGGGACATCAGAGAGCATGTCTAGCAACTCCATATACCAGGCCCTTCTGGACCAGTCCGATGCTTCCAGAATTACCGGAATCCCTTCCGCCTTTATCTTTTTTTACGACTCTGGGAATCAACGGGAGAGGTGGAAAAAGGTAAGGCAGAAATTGGGACCACGGAATCACTAGAGAGTCGCAATCCATGGCTAGAGGGTCGCATGACCCGGCTACAAATTGAGGCACCTTGTTGTTCATCAGAGACACCATCAGATCAATGTCCGGGGTGCCCCATCTCTGATATATCAGGTCGAAGACGGCAGTGTTGAGAGACCACTCGCCTGATGAGAGACCCTGAGGACTCAAAGTCAGCTGCCCAATTGTCGACCCCTGGTATATGGAAGGTTGATATCGTGGGAATGTAACATTCCGCCCAGACTAGTATGTCTCCTCCGCCATGACCTGTTTGCTGCGCGTCCCACATTGATGATTTATGTATGACACAGCAGTGGCATTGTCCGATTGGATGCGGACCAGGTGACCTGCAAGGCGGGTCTGCCAGTGAAGAAGGGAAAGGTAAACTGCCTTGACCTCCAACAGATTTATGGGGAGAGCGGCCTCCTTGGAAGTCCAGAAAACATGTACTGTGTGATGGAGAAAACCCCCTCCCCATTTGAGGAGACTGGCATCGGTGGTGATGATCTGCCAGCGGAGAGGGAGGAAGGATTTCCCATGCAGAACAGAGAAGGAGAGAGTCCACCATGTTAAAGACTGCTTCACCCTGAGAGGCAGCAGAATGGGCTGGTCCAGGGAAGCGGACCTCTTGTCCCAAGCAGACAAGAGGGCCAGCTGAAGGGGACGGGTATGAAACTGGGCAAAGGGCACGGCCTCAATAGCGGCGATCATCTACCCCAGAACGCTCATGGAGAGACGTAGGGGATGTGGAGATGGACGGTTTAGAGCATGGATCCCCTGAAGAAGAGGGGAAATCTCTCCTGGAAGGAAGACCTTGGCTTCAACTGTGTCGAACCTCATGCTCAGAAACACCAGACGCTGAGCTGGGGTCAGGGAGGACTTCTCCCTGTTGACTATACAGCCAAGATGGACGAGAGTGTCCAGGGTGATCTGGAGACTCAGACGGCAGTCTTGGGAAGATGGCCCCTTGATAAACAGATCGTCCAGGTAGGGGATTATGAGAATCCCCTTGGAGCGAAGGATGGCCATAACCACTGCCAAGCCGAAGGGAAGGGCTGTGAATTGATGGTGTTTCTCTTAAATAGCGAAACGGAGAAAACGCTGGTGCTGGACACAGGCAGGAATGTAAAGATAAGGGTCTTGAGTGTCCACAGAGCAGAGGAACACTCCTGGCTCCATAGAGGCAATAACCGGACGTAGGAACTCCATCCGGAAATGACGGATCCGAACATGACGGTTCAGCTGCTTTAGATCCAGAATCGGAAGGAGAGATCGATCCGTCCTTCTTCGGAACCACTAGGAGATTGGAGTAAAATCCTGAAAGGCGTTCGTGCAAGGGAATGGGTACAATAACTTTTGTCCATAGAAGGGAGATGGCCTGAAGAAAACCTGGAGCCTGAGCCGAGAGTCTTGGTAGACGACACTGGAAGAAATGTCTTCCTGATTTTGTAGTCTGAAGTCACAATCTCTCTGACCCAGGCGTTAACGATCAATGACAACCAGGCGTCACGGAAAAGTAGAAGCCGGACTCCCACCCCGGAGGAATTCCCAGGTGGGGGTAACCCATCAGGTTGAGACAAACCTGTTGGAACGAGACTGAGGGTTTGGAGGATCCACCCCTTTTACGCCAGTGAGGAGCCAGTTTGAAGGACGGCTTCCTCCTCTCTCTTTGGGGCAGGTGAGCGAGCGGAAGTCCCTGGAGGAGAAAAGGGCCGAAAGGAGCGAAACTGGAGAGATCGCTTCCTATTGAATGGTCGTTTAGACTGAGGCTGGGGAAGGGAAGTACTTTGGTCACCGGTAGCATCCAAGATTATTTGATCCAGCTTGGATTCAAACAGTCTAAAACCTTGGAAGGAGAGGTTAGTGAGGGACTTTTTAGATGATAGGTCCGCGTTCCAAACTTTAAGCCAGAGAATACGGCATATGGCAACGATGTAGCTGGTAGCCCGGGCGTTACAACTGGCCGCATCCAAGGAAGTTGCCAACAGAAATTTGCCAGCGTGGATGATGTGGTCTGCCAAAGAGGCCAGCACATCCGGGCAACTGCCGTAAGAATACCCTGACAAAGCATTCTTGCCCAGGCAGAAATACCCAGGAAGAAGCAAAAATGGGATTTAAGGAGGCACTGGCTGCGTCGAAAGCGGACTTGGCTAAGGATTCATTCTGCCTTTCTGTGGAATCCTTGAGAAAAGCACAATCCGACAGAGACACAAGTGTCTTGCGAGACACCAGCGGATCAACGGTAGGGGAGTCTGTGCATTTACTAATGAGGTCCGGACTAAGGCAGGCTAAGTACATATCAGCATTTCTGTTCACAACGCATCAACAGCATGCGTAAACGCATGCCAAAACGTCCTAGCGTACCAATGCGTTCCCATAGACAGTAATGCATTGTTTTGACGCACTCATCCGCATGCGCAAGCCTGCACATATTTGACGCCTCAAGAAATGCAACATACTGCGTTTGCTGAACACCGCTATGACGCATGCGTACGCATCCGCATACGAACTGATGCAAATGCATGTCCCTGCGTACACAATGTTAAATATATGTACGCAAGACACATGCAGATCGGTACGCAGGTATACGCTGCGCACACATATACTAATGTGAACCCAGCCTAAATGGATAAAGAACATCCAGCAGTTTCCTCCCTGGGAAGCGGTTTTCAGGGAGTTCCCAATGCTTGGAAACAACTGAATTAAACTCCCCAGTGGTTAGAAAACATCCGGGAGTGACGTTTTTTGCTCGTTTGAAGGAGACGGAATGCTCCTTGACAGGAGCCTCATCCTCTAACACTAAGGGTCTGCGCAATCGCCACAATAAGGCTATCAACTATATCTTGAAGTTTTGAATTCTGAGCCACCTCAGAAGAGGGGGCATGGGATAAGGAGGGCATCCTGGAGGATGTAGAGGGGCCCGGAGAGCTGGAAGAGCTCGCTTCCTTGATATAGCCTCAGATCGGACGTAATCAGGGTTGCGGTCAGGTGCATGCGAATCACCATGAGAGATGTTCGGAGCACTGGTGGCTGCAGACAGGTTTGGAACTCACACTAGGAACTGGACCAGGGACTATGACACCCTGGTCAGGTCAGAAACTGATTGCGACATAGCGACAGCCCACTCCAGAGGAAAGGGTGTGCTCTCATCCCAGACAGTGGGGGGACTCCTGAGATGCAGAAAGGTGAGGGCTGATCTGAGGGCCACTTCTTCTTACAGAAGGCGCAGGTGTAATTAGTAATTGTAGGTTTCGAGGGGCAGGGGAGAGCCTCCCTAGAGTTGGGCATAAGTGGGAGGTTTGCAGATACTGCTGTGGAGGACCAAATGAATAGGGTAGAACAAAGCCCTACCCACTGTCAGCTACGATCCAGCTGAGGCAGCGTGGTCTGCTGTGTCCCTCTGCAGGTTGTGTGTCCGCAGAACTGTGGCAGAAGGGAGCGGTGCGTGCAGGCTGATACAGGCGGCAACGCAAAGATGGAGGAGTCCAAACACTGCAGGAGGCATGGTTGGCCAGTACGCCTGCCGGTAATGCGATGCAACAGCCCACCCATTGATTGGCTATGCCACCGGTGGGCGTGTACTGACCGAGGAGAAGAGGCCCTGTGATAGGCCTAAAAACAAGCGAGGAAGAAGCAGGCTGACAAAGCAATTGCGGGGGGGGTGTGGCCCAGAAATGCCAGGACTGTGATAAAGGCGAGCTTTCATTGGAAAGAAAGCACGCAATCTAAAAGAAGAGCGGTGAGTGGCCAAGAAGGGGGAGTTGCTGAAAAGAGGGGCGCTAACGAAGGGCCGAAGATGGCCATTAAATCTAACTGGGGCACCGCAGCGAATAAGCGCTAGTGCGGAGTGAAACCGCGGGGAGGTCAGGGACATACCTGAAAAGGGAGTTCCGAATACTTCTTTGCCCCTTGAGGATAACATCAGGAGCCCGCGGGTAGGAGAGGAACACTGGGATAAGGTATCCTCCTTCCCGCACCATCCTGGGTCCAGACGGTGCAGAAGACTGTCAACCACTAACAAGTAAAGGAGAAGGCCACCACTGGTGATCACGGTCTTCCTCCCAGCCCTCTCCAAGGAGAGGGGTGGGGAGGGCAAAAGGGTAGGACCGGCCACCGGGAATCAACCTGAAGCACCGTGACAGGGGATTAGGTCCTGCCCTGCGGGTCCGAGAGTGACTGATGTGCGTGACTCCACACTGCTCTCTCGGTCGCACTATAGTGGGAAAACAGGGTGAAAAATCTGCACCCTGTAGAAGGAGAAAAAAACTTGTAAAACAAAGGGAAAAAGATTAATAAAACACAACAGGTGCTCTGAAAAGGAAACAACGGGTCTGGGAATAGATCCAGGTTTGCCTCCTACTGACATTAAGCAAAAACTGGCGTGCTATGTGCCAGTCGGTGGGTGGATACCACTGAGGAGGAGCCATTTTCCTTTTTTTCTGCATAGTGTCAGCCTCCTATCGACCGAAGCATACACCCCATGGTTAACGGTGTACCCCAATGAAGCAACAAAAGCAAGTAGTGCACTGCTGAAGACAGGGTATGGGAATAACCCTTTACCAAGAGTTTCTTAATAATAATACTAGCATGGAACTGTGAACGCCTGCTGTGCTTCTGAAACGTCCATCATCACAAATGCTGAGAAAATAACATTGAAAATCAATAAGAATGATTTCACATTGCATTCTGTGTACCCGTCAGAGCATATGTTTGAAAACGCCTGCAAAATGGGGGTCAGACACAGGCACCTACGCGGCCATAGTCTGTAATGGTGACGGCAGAGCAATCGGAAGTGTACACCTGCAGGAGGATGACAGTCAGAAATAGTTGACTATGTCCGAGTGTCCGCCTCCTGTAGGTGTATACTCCCTTAATAAGTGCACAGCAGAGCACACGCTGGCTCTGCAATCACCATTAGTCTATTGGCTCTTTCGGTGCATGCGTCCGGACCCAGTTTTGAGGGGAATCTAGAATGTATGCCCTGACGGGGACACAGAACGGACTGTGAAAGCATCCTAACACAATCCACATAATAAAATGGTTCCCACCATGAAGGGTGAACTACATATGAGGTCCGATGAGTAAAGCAACCTCCCTGAAGCTCCATTTTATGGAAACCACAAAACTATTTATTAGCCAAGTTCTCAAGTTAAAGAAACGTTGTAATTCACCACTTCACACTCACCACCATCGCTGTTCCCTTCCTCTGTAATGATGTCAAGGAGTCTCTCAAAAGCATTTTCAAAAGCTACAATTTTCTGTATGGCGGCATTGCTTTTTGTCAATTGCTGTAGCAACAAAAGGCCCTGCAGTACAAAAGAGAAGTTACCTTCAGGCGGCCTGAGCACATTCATGCCAGGTCATCATCGCCTTAACGCTAAATTACTTTAACGACTGAAAGCTCCGAGCTATAATTAGATGGAGAACAATACTTATTAATGGGAAACGTATTTATTTATTTATTTTTTTAAGAAATTAGTGATCAAGGGGAAGACTTGGAATGTTTATTTCAAGAAACTATTTTTGTGTGTGTTTTATTTTTAGTGCTTAGTTAGTAATAGGTGTCTGAGAGGAGAGACAAATCTCCATTACTAACATCGGGGCTTCATGTCAGCTGTGTTTTTCTACAATTACCAGCTGACATCAGCCCCAACTACCATTACCACGATTGCCAACACACTAGGGCAATCAGGAAGAGCATAGGCGAAGCGCCAGAATTGAAGCATCTCATGTGACGTGCCACCTGTGGACTTGCGAGGCAGCTGTGATCTAGTATTTTTAGGCTGGGAAAGGCTCAACAACCATGGATCTTCCCAGCCTGATAATATCAGCTCTCTGCTTTACCTTTGCTGGTTACCAAAAATAAGTC
Source organism: Ranitomeya imitator (assembly GCF_032444005.1). Lineage (NCBI taxonomy): Eukaryota > Metazoa > Chordata > Amphibia > Anura > Dendrobatidae > Ranitomeya > Ranitomeya imitator. Next base: position 908,815,759 of record NC_091282.1, read on the forward strand.
TTTTTATTTTTTTTTTTTTGCATTTTATTAGTTTATTACATGTACAGTAAGCTACACACAACTCACTTTTTGCATATCTTTAACATCTAAAAATCTGGAATTTCTATTCTACAGTCTATTCCAGTACACGTCACTCGGACGGCACATGGATAGTACACAGGGATGGCCAAGTGAAAATCATACAGATAGTAAAAACGGACCATCTCCTGCTTACATGTTTTTTAAACGGACATGTGAAGGGGGTCTAACAAAAGAAAAACATATCTGCACATAGGTTAAATCAAACTAAAACACACATCAAAAAGATAAACAGATGTAGCAAGGTTTTAATGTACTATATCAGTACATGATTCTTTTCCATTTCACGGCTTAGTCTTTGACTTACATCATTACGGATCACCTCTCTGGAGTCATCTAGCAAATCCATAAGTCTGGAAACCCCTGAAAAAGAAGATTTCTTCATTATAGAATATAACCTAACATCGTTCACACTGAGATATTATGTGACAGCTATGACCAAAATGAAGCATCTGTCACTATGACCGACACCTCCTATTTGGCACTTTCAGGGCTATTTAGCAGACTCCACTACTGTCAAATGTTCTCGCTCCAATGAAGTACTAAACTTATGTAGTCGGTCAGAGTAACAAACTCCAAAAAATCTGGTGCTTTTAAAAGATCTATAAAATATATAGCATGCAAATAATAAAGACCAGTCATTGTGGCAAATGACCCTTACCCATAGGGCTGACCAAAATAATCTGCTGAACTTGAGGGCCCTGCTGTCTCAGAAGACTTGTCAGTAGTTTCACACCCGGCCATCGAACATGGAAGTCAAATTCCTGTAAAAGTAAATGAGACAGAGAAATAATGGAGCAGATTTATGAAGACCAGTGCCATAATTCAAGCTTGAACTGCACCACAAAATTGGGGCAAGTGCTATGCTCCACATTTACTACATGCTCAGTCACTTGCATTGTTAGATACTTTTTAATAAGTTTTCTTTGTGTGGTCATGAAATACGGCTGGAAGGTGAAAAATTACTGGTACCTGGACAACGTCAAGCAAAAAGTGCCGTATGTATTGTATCCTACAGTATGTGCCACTGTGATCGATTCTTTTCACAGTAAGCACGAGTCTAAAATCGCCCCAGTGGCCAGTGTGAAAATGGTAAGATTAATAATTTTTATTTATTTTATAAAGATCGCAAAGCAAACAGAAAAAAAAAATCCCAAAAATGTTTTAAAAATACAGGTAATACAAGACCCTAATAATCATAAGGCTATTTTCTGATGATAGCTTCCCTTTTAAGTGCATCAGTTACCAAATTTCACAACATTAACTGCACAAATTATTAAAAAACATCTTTGACCATGTTTTTGACAACAAATCTGAATGTAGCATAATGTAGGGACAGAAATTCTGATTGCAGTGATATGCATCACTTACTGGGCTGCTTGCTGCAGTTTTGATAAAATCACCGATTTATCTGCTGCAGATCTACCAGTTCTCTGAACTGTGTATAACCCCGCCCACACCACTGATTGGCAGCCTTCTGCCTATGCACAGTTTATACAGTGGCCAATCAGTGCTGTGGGTGGGGTTTTCCAGAGCTCATGAATATGGAAAACTACATGGCAGCAGGTGTACTAGTCCTCCAGTGATAATCTTCAGCTGATAAAAACCGATTTTATCAAAACTACAGCAAGCAGCCCAATAAGTGACACATCGCTGGAATCAGAGTCTCTGTCTACATTATGCAGCTCTCAGATTAGGTGACAAAAACTTGGAGACAGATTCCCTTCTTGGTGACAGATCTTCTATGTTTTGTATTTGAGGAATTAATGTGCACACGAAATGTTTAGTTTATCATCTGTAATATTCAAATAGAACATCACTGAATCCAATTTTAATATCTGTGCATTTTTATTACAAACACTGCTCACATTTAGTAATTAACAGTCAGCAGTTACATATACAGTCTGGCGTTTCCATGCAATTTGCCCATGTGCCAGCTATGAACTATGACCTGACAAGGAAAACCGCATTTCTCTGAAAAGTGAACATTTTTAGGTTCTTAAGGATGCACCATACGTTGCAGTGTAACGTCACGTGTACGAGGCCAACAGTGGCACTCCCGGCAGCAGCGTCCTGGAGTACCACAACCAGGCTGATTTGGGACTCTATAGGACGCAGGAGGGTATAATATATGGTGGACGTAGCAGCTTCTTTTTCCGCCTGTGTGAGGGTCTGCCCTATGGTCTGCCTGTTTCTACCCCTGAAATAACAATCTCCTCAATCCCAAACTGTCACTGAGGGTCCTCTATGAGAACCCAGGGTAAGTACTGCCAGGAAGAAGCAAGATACCAGAGCGGTGGATTCTGCAAAATGCCCTTCACTTCTACGTCATTACGACTGCCTCATACTGCAGGGATAAGAAAGCAAAGTTCTCCTAACCAGGGAAATGAAAGGAAAAAAATGTATGCGGAGGGGCATGGCCTGCAATCTTAAAAATATATATAAATATTTTATCTGCTGTGGCATCTAGAAATAAAAAGATGAAGTTTTTTTTTTTACCAGACAGCCACTTGTTGAAGACAAAAAGAAGAAACAGAAGAGACTAACCTCTAAAATAGAGAGTACCATTGTGACATTTTCCTGCTGTTTAATGAACATTTCTGTGAACTGGACTCCCAGGTCGTCTGTCTGCACTTGCTGGTTCTCCTCTGTAAAAGGAATCACACACATTTTAGAAGTAAAATGGTAGAGGACTAGAATGTGCTGTCATCTGTGTTAATGGTAATGATGGTGAAGGTGAAAGTGCCCTCGGTGGTTTTACCCCACAATCAGATCCTGGGCATGCTAAAAGAAATAGTGGAAAATACCCAAAGTGGAAGGCACTCCAGCCTCCAACACTGGAGACAAGCAGGTCTGCATTTGATAAATATATAATGTATTTACTTTGTAACAGCGCTATGCCTTCTCCATCTTGTGCCGCCCCTCTTCCCCAGCATGGTGTCATCGTTAAGCAGACTCATCTAGTCCTATTCAATAGACTGCTGATATCTCAGATTAGGCATTAGATTTTATGGGAAGGTGCTCCCACTGCCCAGACACAAAATCTGACTAGCCGCTCTTCATGTGAGTACCAAAGAAATAACATATCACAGCTGAATATATGCGCCCAGTCCCAGATACTTTATTAATGACACTGCCCCTGTACAGTTACTTCAGTATGGCAGAACCCTTGTGTGACAGACGTACATAAGTAACATTCTGCAATATGGCATTACTGGACATGTACATATGGGGGGGTGCGTGACTGTAGTGTGGCTGTGTGTGTACGCACTGTGTACAGGTGTAGAAAGGGTGATCATGTGTGTCTGTACAGGTGGAAAGTGTGTGACTGGAGCATGTACGGATGTAGAGAGTGGATGTCTGTACTGTGTACAGGTGTAGAGAATGTGAGTGAGCAATGCTCTATGAAGCCAGGGCTGTCAAGCAAAAAAGAAGGAAGGCGGACATAAAAGGAAAACAAGCAGGTGGGAAGTTGCACTTAAACCTGTCAGCAGGTTTTTGCTATGTATTCTGAGGACAGAACGAGATAGGGGTTAAAACACAGACTTCAAGGATGTGCCACATGTCAGGCTGTATGCTGTTACTTACAATGAAGGCTACATCACCTAGTGATTATCATTGTCTGGACTACAGCAGCTATGAATGATAGTCCCACTCTGTCCCATCCCGTGATTCGCAGCTCACTGTCTACGGACAATGCTCACACAGAGCCTGGTGGGGTAGCTTTATCAGCTCTGCTGCATTGCTAAATCTAAAAACTCGGTGTCTGTCCTGCTGCACTCAGGGAACTAAGTGATACACAGTTGGATTCAGCTTCTTTTTACCTGCATCACGCTGCTGTCAGATGAGCTAGCAAAAACCTGCTGATAGATTCCCATTAAATGTTTGGCCACGCCATGATGCACTGAGTGGCTATGCTTTGTTTGAGCAGTAGCAGTCATTCCGAGTCCCTTTAACATTCTAGTATCACTTAGTGGGACCCAGATAGGCCCAATTTTATCTACGAGACAGCTTCTATTGTTTCTTAGTATTGGAAATGTGAGGAGAATGATTTTTTAATGGAGCTTGACTATGGAGCTTGCTCCTAATCTACCACTCGATCATCCAAAAAAAAACAAAAAACGGTAATTTGACAAATTAAAAACATTAAAAACATTACCATGTAGCAAAATAAAGAACATTGCCAGACAACAAATGGCAATTGTGTGTATAATAATAATATACACACATGAATACGTATACTCCTATCCTACTGTACACCTACAGCTTGAAGTTTCCTCTAATTAGAAACCTGAAGACTGTGCTATATCAGAATACCCTGTATATCCAGTATACCGTATAGAAGCCGAGATTTTCAGCCCATTTTTTTTAGGCTGAAAATGCCCCTCTCAGCTTATACTCAAGTCATTGTCCCAGGGAGTCAGCAGGGGAGCGGCAGGAGTCGGCGGCTGTCATATCATACTTCACCCCCCTCCTGGTGCGGTCTCTGCATGTCCCTGCTTCTCAGATGGTCTCCGGCACTGGCAGCTCTTCCTGTGTTCAGCGGTCACGTGGTACCACTCATTAAAGTAATGAATATTCACGCGACTCCACTCCTATAGGCGTGGAGCTCATATTCATTACTTTAATGAGCGGTACCATGTGACCACTCAGCACTGGAAGGAGCTGCCGCCCCAGGACAACGGAGAAGAAGGGAAGTGCAGAGACAGTGCCAAGAGGGTGAGTATGACAGGAGAAGGTGAGCCATGCGATATTCACCTGTCCCCGTTCCACCGCCGGACTACGTCTTCCGCGTCCTCTGGCTGCGACGTTCAGGTCAGAGGGCACGATGATATGTTTAGTGCCGCCCTCTGCCTGAACAGTCACTGCAGAGACCCGGAAGACACAGCGGCGCGCAGTGGTGGAACAGGGACAGATGAATATCGCAAGTGCCGATGTCCTGAGCCAGCGGCGACTCCCGCACCTGACCCCCATAGTGCACCGGTGTCCCCGCCTGCTTAGGACACTGGCAACTGGCCCCCAGTGACGAGAGGTGAGTATGTCATTTTTTTTTTTTTAATCACAGCAGCTGCATATGGGGCATATTGTTCTATAGAGCATCTTATGGGGCCATCAATCTTTATGAAGCATTCTATGGAGCATATTATGGAGCCATAAACCTTTATGGAGCATTATTCTATGGAGCATGTTATGGGGCAATCAATAACCTTTTGTGCAGCATTATATGGGTCATATTTTAATATGGAGCATCTCATGGGGCCATTATTAACCTTTGTGCAGCATTATATGGGGCATATTTTTTGCATGGAGCATCTTATGGGGCCCATCATGAGCTTTATGGAGCATTATATGGGGCGTATTTTGCATGGAGCATCTTATGGGGCCCATCATGAACTTTATGGAGCATTATATGGGGCTCCTTATTCAATATGGATATTCAAAAACATTTAACCTACTGATGTCTCAATTAATTTTACTTTTATTGGTATCTATTTGTATTTTTGAAATTTACCACTAGCTGCTGCATTTCCCAGCCTAGGCTTATACTTGAGTCAATAAGTTTTCCCAGTTTTTTTGTGGCAAAATTAGGGGCTTCAGCTTATACTCGAGTACACACGCTACTTTTACCTCTCAAAATGCTTGCTTTAAAAGGAACACAATGCCACCATTAAACACAGATTCTAATCTGCTAATGGTTTCATAAAGCTACAGCGTGGACATTTCAGTCTAGTTATAGCAAAGTTTTCACTTTAGAGTATAAATTAGGTGTTGTTAGTAGTATGTTAGTACAGACCAGATATGTCCTACATTCAGTATCATCTAGTTATTGGTCCTTTTTGGAGATACTAGAATTAGATCTTATTTAAGTAAAGAGGACCTGTCACCAGGTGAAAAGTAGTAATTTTTCCGCTTATTTTATTATAGCAGCTCCGATGAGTATTCAACTTGTTATCATTTTTAAAATCTACTATATAGTTGAAGAGCTATGGGTGTTTTTTTTTAAATTGTCTTTACAAGGGGGCGTGGCTCACACAATTCTGGCCTTAGGTGGCTCTGCATTATTATGCAGGGAGCCACACCCCCTTGTTTCAGATCATAAAAATTAGCATTAATTAAATAGGCCCATATCTCTGGAGCTATATGGTGGAAAGAAGAAACTGGAATATTTAGGTGAACAGTGGCAATAAAAGAATAGCAAAAATTGGTCACTTTTAATCTGGTGACATGTCCTCTTTAAAGGGGATATCTGGGATGGCACTTCAACAGAGCAGGGGCCTTTTTTCAGCTCTGCTCTGTTGACAGGGCAGGACTGCCAATGTCTTTCTGACTAACAGCCAACTCCCCGCTGCCTAACTGGGAGAGTCGGCTGCCAATCAGCATGATATTGGCAGTTAGGCCCCATTGGAAAAGAAGCCGGTACTCTGTCGAAATGATGTTAGCAGAGGCAGCTGAATCGCCGGCAGGAGCAGTCTGTGACCGCTCTGTGCTGCGAAAGAACGAAGTCGGGCAGGCAAGTAAGTAGCAACTAACAGGCAGGTAAGTAGCAACTATCTGCCTGTTAGTGCTTAAGCACACTTATTTTTTACAAAGTCCCAGATATCCCCTTTAACAGGAGTGCGTGATATTAGCAAGACAAGTCTGTTTTTCCCCAGAAACATCGCCCCTTCTGTTCATAGACTGTGACTGGTATTGAATTGACTTTAATAGAGTTGAAAAGCAATAATAGACACAGAGCCATTGGACAAGAGGAAAGAAAAAAAAAAAGATCATAGATTCTAATGTGATACAACCCATGGAAATTGAATAAAATACTGCTCATATTAAAAAGTAGATCATTAGGGATCTACAGTACATGGGAAAAGACAAAGCTAAACCAACACCAGTTAGCGAGTATGTGGGATGAGAACAGCAGGCAGACACCAATTTTACCTTCAGATTCGGCTGCAAAGACATGGAAGAAAGAAAGAAAAGTTTACAACACAAGACAGATAAATGAAGGCTAGAATATACAAGGTATACATCGGTGGTGATGGGAGCATGCCATGTTAACAAGCCACACGGTCACATACGACAGAGACCGAGCAACGGCGGAGCTCCTGTCATAGCAGGACATCATTCACGCACAGATCTGCCTGGCTACAAAGCAAAATAACGGCAGAAATTCAAGAAGTGTTAACAGCGTTGCTACCATCTAATACTGCACAAGTGCGGACGATGCACAAACAACATTTTGCAAAAAGGTACATGGAAAAAAGCAAATGTGACAATGTCCAACATGATGCTGTTGCGGACAGTGAAACGTGCATGCGTGGTGGTGGGTCACTGCACCAACAAAAGCAGCCTGTCTGTTTGCCAGAAGCAGTGTTTTCGTAGGTGCTAGTTCACCTGCATCTCTGGGAAGGAGGCTCCACGAAGGGAATCGACCAACTGCATGAACAATTTGGCAAGGGAGCAAAATCAGAGTAAGCGGCTAATTCCTGAATTACTGAAGGCGGACATAACAAAACAGGTCATACATCCTTATCAGGTCTAATGCAAACTAGCAGCAACTCCAAGATGTCCTACGGGTATGTCCAAAAGTGGTGGAGCTGGGGTGAGAAAAGAGCAGCAAATAACGCACAGTTCTCCAACAACTGATATGGCGAGTAACAGTGAAGGATAAAAACCAAAAACATGTGCTCCACTATTAATCGCCAAGAAACCACATCAAATTATTTTACTGCCATGCTGCAGCATAAGTGCCATGTGTGAACAAATCCTAAGATGTAACCTGTGCTAAAGAGCTCAACCTACTGCAAGCACGCAAGGCAAAGCAGTATCTAGGACCCCCAACTGAAAGGAGAAGAGGGGTTCTGTTCTCACATAGGCCGTTATGCCTGGCCACAATGAGAAGACAATCATAAACCTCTCTGCCGCAATCTCTGTGGGGAATGCCTACAACAGTCTGACAACTCGTCTGCGCTTCTCCTCCATCTTCTGCCCAAGTACTGCAACACTCAATCAGGGCACTAATGGCCCCATTGTGCTAATGACCTGACATTTATGACATATCCCTAAATATACAAACTAAACCATCAGCAGATGCAAAGCCCATACAATAGCAGATAACAGTGGCTAATAGATTGCTCGGGAATAGATCAGAACAAGTGGTAATAGACTGCAGCATTACAATTCTACAAGTCAATATCTACTCAAAAAGCACATGCAATGTTTCAACATCTACAACGTCTCAGGTGTTTGGGTAAAGCTTTACTGTTCCTTGTTTTGAAGATTTCCTAAATAGTGATGAGCGAACGTGCTCTGATGAGATATTATCTGAGCATGCTTATGCGCTAACTGTCTTCAACAGGATTTCTTACAGCTCTTCTGACAACCACAACAATCTGGGATTGAATGACAGACAATCCATGCATGTGTTGCGGCTATCGAAAAGCCGCGGGGACTAGAGCATAGTAGTCGAGCACGCCGAAGAGCCTCCGTTAGCACACAAGCATGATCGGATAACACCTTATCTGAGCACGTTTGCTCATCACTAATCCTAATGAAGATTCAAGTCTGTGAACCCAATGTAAAATAAGGGGATGACCAAATTCTACCCATTAATATGTATGGAAGTCACTATTTTGCAAACGCAAAATTGTCTCAAGGAGCAGCATCACTGGTATTAATGTAAATATATAGTACGTCCTCAAATAGCTTTCACGTTTATCTGTCCTACAAACGTACATTTTTATCACAACTTCTAATTTACATTGTTAGGCTAGTTTCTCATGAGTTTTGTGCAGCTAGTCGTTTCTCAACCTGATGATGATCCTAGCGCACAAAGCCAGGCAGAGAAAAGTTGCATGCAACCTCTTCTGTCCAGCACAGCCTGGTGACGACCGGACAATTAATATCATAGGGAACATACAGGTGCTTCTCACAAAATTAAAATATCATCAAAAAGTTAATTTATTTCAGTTCTTCAATACAAAAAGTGAAACTCATATTATATAGTCAATAAAAACAGAGTGATCTATTTCAAGTGTTTATTTCTGTTAATGTTGAGGATTATGGCTTACATCCAATCAAAACCCAAAAGTCATCTCAGTAAATTAGAATAATTAACAAAAAACACCTGCAAAGGCTTCCTAAGCATTTAGAAAGGTCCCTAAAGGTACCGTCACATTTAGCGATGCTGCAGCGATCTAGACAACGATGCCAATCGTCGCTGCAGCGTCGGTGTGTGGTCGCTGGAGAGCTGTCACACACAGACAGCTCTCCAGCGACCAACGATGCCGAAGTCCCCTGGTAACCAGGGTAAACATCGGGTTACTAAGCGCAGGGCCGCGCTTAGTAACCCGATGTTTACCCTGGTTACCAGTGAAGACATCGCTGAATTGGCGTCACACGCGCCGATTCAGCGATGTCTGCGGGAGATCCAGCGACAAAATAAAGTTCTGGCCCTCTAGCTCCGACCAGCGATGTCACAGCAGGATCCAGATCGCTGCTGCATGTCAAACACAACGATATCGCTATCCAGTACGCTGCAACGTCACGGATCGCTAGCGATATCGTTGTTAAGTTGTTCAGTGTGAAGGTACCTTTAGACTGTTTTAGTAGGCTCCACAATCATGGAGAAGACTGCTGACTTGAGAGATGTCCAGAAGGCAGTCACTGGCACACTCCACAAGGAGCGTAAGCCACAAAAGGTCATTGCTAAAGAAGCTGGCTGTTCACAGAGTGCTGTATCCAAGCATATTAATGGAAAGTTGAGTGGAAGTAGAAAGTGTGGTTGAAAAAGGTGCACAAGCAACCGGGATAACCGCAGCCTTGAAAGGATTGATAAGAAAAGGCCATTCAAAAATTTTGGGGGAGATTCACAAGGAGTGGACTGCTGCTGGAGTCATTGCTTCAAGAGCCAGAACACACAGACATATCCAGGACATGGCCTACAAGTGTCACATTCCTTGTGTCAAGCCACTCATGACCAATAGACAACGCCAGAAGCATCTTACTTGGGCTAAGGAGAAAAAGAACTGGACTGTTGCTCAGTGGTCCAAGGTGTTGCTTTCAGATGAATGTAAATTTTGCATTTCATTTGGTAATCAAGGTCCCAGAGACTGAAGAGTGGAGAGGCCACAATCCAAGCTGCTTGAGGTCTAGTGTTAAGTTTCCACAATCAGTGATGATTTGGGGAGCCATGTCATCTGCTGGTGTAGGTCCACTGTGTTTTAGTCAGCGCAGCCTTCTACCAAGAAATTTTAGAGCACTTCATGCTTCCCTCTGCAGACCAGCTTTCTGGAGATGGAGATTTCATTCTCCAGCAGGACTTGGCATCTCTCCACACTACCAAAATTACCAATACCTGGTTTACAAACAACAGTATCACTGTGCTTGCTTGGCCAGCAAACTCGCCTGACCTTAGCCCCTTAGAGAATCTATCGGGTATTGTAAAGAGGAAGATGAGAGACATCAGACGAAACAATGCAGACAAGCTGATGGCTGCTATCAAAACGTCATGGTCTTCCATAACACCTCAGCACTGCCACAGATTGAAAGCCTCCATGACAAGCCGCACTGATGCAGTAATTGATGCAAAAAGAGCCCCGACCAAGAATTGAGTGCATTTATTGAACATACATTTCAGTAGGCCATAATTTCAGATTTTAAAATCATTTTTCAAGCTGGTGTTATAAAGTATTCTAATTTACTAAGATGACTTTTGAGATTTCATTGGCTGTAAGCCATGATCATCAACATTAACAGAAATAAACACTTGAAATAGATCACTGTTTGTAATGACTCTATATAATATATGAGGTTCACTTTTGTATTGAAGAACTGAAATAAATTAACTTCTTGATGATATTCTAATTTTGTAACAAGCACCTGTAGGTGCTCCTATAGGAAACTGCAAGATTAAATGTGCCATCAGTTTCAGAGCTTGTTCACACGACTGAATTTTCAGTGGAAGTGCTATCCATAAAAAAACAAAAAAAAAAAAAAAAAAACGGACAGCACTCGGACCAATGTTATTCAATGGGGCAGTGCAGATGAGCGTTTTTTTTTCCTCCGACCAAATCTGCCTGTGAAAAAAATTGCAGAATGCACTAGTTTCTTCCGTAAACTGTCCATTCAAGCATATGAGTGCGCACAAAAAAAACAAAGGATTCCATATGGAGCCATAGTATAGCTACTGTTTTTTATGGAACGGTTGCAATTCTGTAACATAGGAAACTAAATGGTTTTGTGATGTTATTCCAAAAAACGCATTGTACTCGGACTACACACGGGTGACAAGTGAGTAAAATATTGTCAGTTTTCAGCAAGAAAATGAACAATGTTCTATAAGCCCTTGTGAACCTGCCCTCACAATACAATGAATAGACATATATAGAAGGGTCTTAGAAGTTTTTTAAAGGAGGAGCCCAATTCTAACAATCTTTTCTTAATCAACTAATAGCCCTAGTTGCTATGGTTAAATGGCTATTTCCATCTCAGCTTTTCATGGCTAATACATGAACAACTCTGTCCACCTCCAACCACTAGAGATAGGACTACGACATCAGCCTAACCTACATTGTTTCTGCAATGCTCATAAAAGTTAAAGAGAGTTACAGAAATATTAGTCAGAGATGGACAGATGTCATCTCAGACTTTTACTGTACATAGGAGGCTATGCGGGGGCTCATACTGTACATAGGAGGCTATGTGGGGGCTCATACTGTACATAGGAGGCTATGTGGGGGCTCATACTGTACATAGGAGGCTATGCGGGGGCTCATACTGTACATAGGAGGCTATGTGGGGGCTCATACTGTACATAGGAGGCTATGCGGGGGCTCATACTGTACATAGGAGGCTATGTGGGGGCTCATACTGTACATAGGAGGCTATGTGGGGGCTCATACTGTACATAGGAGGCTATGTGGGGGCTCATACTGTACATAGGAGGCTATGTGGGGGCTAATATTGTATATAGAGAGGTTATGTGGGGGCTAATATTGAATATAGGAGGCTCTATGTGGGCTCATATGGTATATAGACAGGATGTGTGTGCTCATACGTTATATAGGGGGATGTCAGCCTACTTAATATTAAGAGATACAATTAAGAATAATATAAATAATTACAACTAATATACTAATATTAATATTGAGCACAATTAATTTCATCATATTGGTTCGGCTCTCCACAACAGTCAAGGTCTCTCATGTGGCCCCTCGGGAAAATTAAATGCCCACCCCTGCTATCTAACCATGGCAGACACTTAGATCTGCTAAGGAACTCTCTATGCAAAACATGGCAGGATGCTTTTAGCTAAGACTATTTGATAAGTTGTCTCGTCTTTTGATTTTTTTTTTTTTTGGGGGGGGGGGGGAGGGGAGGGGGTTAGATGCACTGGATAACAAAAAAAAAAAAAAAGCCCAGGTTATTAAAAGACTATGGAACCGGCAGTTTAATGGTAACTACTTGCGTATATTAGGCACTTTCACACTGATATCATGTTCATGGAGAACATTTCATATGTTTTCTACAAGGGATGGGGACTATAAGACTAATGCACAATAAATAAAGAGAACTTCTGGCTGTGAGACAGACAGGCGCTTACTGTTAGCTGAATAATGTAAAATCATTTCAGTGGATGATGATATCTTTGTGAAAACGTCATTCCGATTTACAAATGGTAAGTGCAAGAGGTGAGTAATAAGAGAGCATCTAGGTGAGACTCATGACTTACCTGCCTCTTCCACATCATTAGACATGATGTTGTAAAGTGTGTCCAGAGCATAGCCGATTATTTCAGAATCAGCACTGAAAGATACAATGTACATTGGATAAACCATTCAGTATTAGGATATGTTTATGTCTATGAAATGTAAGGTTGTGTTCACGCGAAGTCTTTTTTCGCCATTTTTGTGGAAAACACAGCAAAAAATACACAAAAGGATGAACATATTCATCTCTATGGAAAAACGACTTGTTATTTATATTACATTATATGTTTCTGCCTCTTTCAAACGCGTCAGGCCTTCAAAACGCGCCAAGCTGGATTTTAGGGTTTCTGATGAGAGGAGAGTTTCCAAAGGTGTCTTCTGCTTGAAAAATGGACATGTTTCACTGCTGGAAAAAGACGCAGTGTGGACATACCCAAAATCTCTTCTTAATGCACTTTAGTCTCCATAGGAGAACAGAAGGTGAATAGAAAGGCACCTAGCATGTAGAATGGGCTGAAGAGAGAGGTTCTGCACAACCATGAAAACCATGGACAGTACTCGTCCAATATAACTGGTCGTGTGCACGAGCCCCAAGTCAAACAACTCGACTAATAGCTAAGGCTTTGTTCATGGAGGGTTTAAAATGGATCAGTGGTTGTGCATTTGTCCTGCCGATCTGTTCATTAACCGTAGGACCACTCAGAAATATGGATTACTAGGGACCCTCTAACGATCACACATTTTCTAGTGTATAAATACTTGATAAATGTCAATTTTATGGACACACCTACATGAAGTATTCTCACACATAAAATACTATGGAGAAGAATTGAATTTGTGCTTCGTACACAACAAGCCGAGTTAGAACCACTGACTGAGGAGTCGACACTTCAGTATATACAGAAGTGTCCTTTGGGACATGCTGAAAACACATGTAAGCATGCTCCCGGCTATTTATAAGAATGAGAGCAGAAAAGAAAATGGTGTTGCCCACTGAGACCTCTTCCTTTTGCTACAATAAAGACAAAACATTCACTTCAGGTTTGTTGCTTTGTTTTCTACCCATGTGCACTAAAACAAATAAATGGAAAATATGAGAACTAATAATTGGTATTGATATCAAGGTTTCTGGTAGTAATGCAAGTATAAAAGGTTAAACGTGATGAACAAACGCCTTTTTTCAACTGTAACTTTATAACTAGATGAAAAAGTAATTGTTCCTTACCGGTCGGACTGTAGTACACTCAGCAGATGGTCCATTGCCTGGGTGCCAACCTCAACACGATATTTCTGGTCATAGAAAGAGAAAATAAATGAGTTTATTGGCTTATTAAACTATATGGGCTTCAATATAAAAACAATAAACAGAAGGTGTTCAGGATGCTGACCTGAGAGGACACATGTCAGAGGAGTTCCCGCCAGGAGCTGCTAAAATAATTCCCACTAAAGAACCGGCCAGCAGATCTATCTGAATGGGTCACCGGTAGGGCAAGACCCATGACCGCATGCACCAGCTATAGCACTCACTGCTTTGCTCATCAAGGAGCTGACGGGCTCCAGCATCTCAGCGCCATCCTGGCCTATGATGGACATAGCCCCTGCATGCCACGCTACAAAGATTTTTGCAGTCGGCACCGAGGTAGGAGAGGTTCCACTCACTTCAATAATGGAGAAGAAGAATCTGGCTGGGAATCTTGGCCCCATCTTTGAATCTGACTTCCCGCAGACGTATCTTGAGCTAGGGTTGTGTGCCCCTCAGCCTACCTCCCAGAACAGAGGCCTGACAGCTCACACTGGACTTGGGCATAGAGCATAAAAAAGACCTTCCTGAGTCCACCCCACCGTACTCTGGCCATCGGACCCAACTTACCCCAGACCAGGTATATCATTTTCTAAAAGGACAAAAATACAGCAAAAAGGCAGAGATCTTTACCTGCCCAGGTCTTCAAACAAATGCACTAGCAGGATGCAGTGGACCCATGAAGTTAAGATAGCAGTAACACAGGTGCAAGAATACCGATGAGGCAACTGCTCACAGCCTACCAATTCATGGAGGGGGTGGCTGCTGCTATATTAATGCACAATAAAGACTTGCATGTGGCGCTTTTCACACTATGGCAATGCACAGAATCCAGGTTAACAGCCTAGTAGTTACACCCTTCTATTAGATCAGGCGAATAGGTACCACAGTTTACAAGACATATCATTTTCTAAAAGGGCCCAATAATACTAGGACCTTGGTGAGGTCACATACCTGGGAGGAACTCCACTGAAACTAGGCCACAATAAAAACACAGAGGGATGGAACTCATCCACCGCTCCATCAGATTATGAATGGATGGACATGGACCTTCCTCATCCATCGCTACTTGCAAGAAGTACCTACGCCACTTGCCTACTAAGGAGGACTTTAAAACTTTAATTACAGAAGTAAAAGAAGCTTGTAGATCTGAAATTGCATGTGTCAGACAAGATTTGCAGCACCTCACAGGCCGAATCGACACTCTGGAGGGGGTCCAAGATGTTACCAGATCTCATGTAGTGGGTCTTCAACAGTTGATAAATATCCCAAAAGAGAGCTGTGAAAAACCTACATACTCATATTGAGGATATTCAAAACAGGGGCAGGAGGTGCAACATGAGAGAACGGGGTATACCTGTTTACAAAGTATATCAGGCCTTTAAACCTAAAGGATCACCGATACACACCAGTGACATACTGATAGGGATCCAGATCACCATCGGGGACAGCAATGATAATGTGTGCAAAACTATTATTTATAAATAAATAATAATAATAATAACTGTAAAGCGCTGCGGAATATGTTGGCGCTATATATAAAGTTTATTATTATTATTATTATTAGTGGCATAATTGGTTGCTTACATGCTTATGAAACTAAAGAAAGAATAATGAAGGCTAGATCTCAGAAGGCCGTAACTTACTTGGGCCCTGAATTAGTTATTTCCTGATCTTTCACTTAACCCTTCATAAGAAAAGAAGGCACCTCAAACCATTATTGAAGATAATTGATTGTTTGTCGGAGCAGGATATCAACGACACAATGTTCCCTGGAGGATCTGCCTTCTTTCTGTGATCCACTGAATCTGACCTTACCAAAAATCTGGGACTTATCAACACCTCCAGAGGTCCCCCCTCCTGTATGAAATCAGAGTGGAAGAGGATAAGGGAGAGGTGCTGATGATTATGAAGTTTCAGTGAATTACACCTCCCCCAGTACTCCCAGACTCAAACCTAAACGAAGTTGGGGTCCCTTTGTATCTTCTAGGTCCTCTACAAGGACTGTCTAAATAGTACTGGCTGGTACTACTAGAGTTTATTCCGATTCACACTTAGCCGTTCCTCAGTTGCGCGGGTGTCACGCAGTTCATTTGTAATGGGCACTCGGATAGGCACTCCAATGGTTATCTTGCAGTTCCTCCCACTTCTTCTTTCTCCTGGTCCCCTCCTACTTAAAAGTTTTGTTTGGGGTTCCCTTGTTTTTTCTCTTTTCCAATATTTGAGTTCAGTTGTCTAGGTAGCACATTACTGGGCTCACTTAGTGCTGCAGAAGTAACCCTACTCCAGGAAACTTCCTGGGAACATTATATATATATATATATATATATATATATATATATATATATATATATATATATATATATATATATATATATATATATATATATATATATATATATATATACCGGTATATATATATATATACACACATGTTCTCATTTACCGTTACTGCGGTCTCTGTCTTCCTCTTGTTCTCCTGTGCACCCCTTACCCTTGTTGCCAGATCAACGCCCACCCTTGAAGGAAATTGTACTTCTCTAGCAGATAGAAAAACATTTCTCTTCCAAAGGTGGCCTAGGGGATGCATCTGCAAGCCGACTCAAACAAGTGAGTATAAATAGAAACTTCACTACCTAACTTCCATTATGTTGTCCCCATGGTTCGTCTAATATCTCTTACTGTAAGGGGTCTTAATTCTCCTAGGAAAAGAAGAATTAACTTACAGGAGTTGAGTGCCCAGATGGTGGATATTGCCTCTCTACAGGAGACACTCTATGACAGGGGTGTTAAACTGCATTCCTCGAGGGCTGCAAACAGGTCATGTTTTCAGGATTTCCTTGTACTGCACAGGTGATAATTTAATCACCAACTCATTATCTGTGTAGGTGATTAAATTATCACCTGTGCAGTACAAGGAAATCCTGAAAACATGACCTGTTTGCAGCCCTCGAGGAATGCAGTTTGCTTTTCACATTACAAACAACCGCTTCCCCACCACTTATTTTGAGGAGTGGTGATTCTAATCCTACTAAGCTGTTCAATTCAGGTGATTAAAGGTACCGTCACATTAAGCGACGCTGCAGCGATATAGGAAACGATGCCGATCGCTGCAGCGTCGCTGTTTCGTCGCTGTGTGGTCACTGGAGAGCTGTCACACAGACAGCTCTCCAGCGACCAACGATGCCGAAGTCCCCTGGTAACCAGGGTAAACATCGGGTTACTAAGCGCAGGGCCGCGCTTAGTAACCCGATGTTTACCCTGGTTACCATTGTAAATGTAAAAAAAAAAAAAAAACACTACATACTTACATTCCGGTGTCTGTCCCCCGGCCTCAGCTTCCCTGCACTGTGTCAGCGCCGGCCGGCCGTAAAGCAGAGCGGTGATGTCACCGCTGTGCTTTACGGCCGGCCGGCGCTCATAGTCAGTGCAGGAAGCTGACGGCGAGGGGACAGACACCGGAATGTAAGTATGTACTGTTTGTTTTTTTTTACATTTACAAATGGTAACCAGGGTAAAAATCAGGTTACTAAGCACGGCCCTGCGCTTAGTAACCCGATGTTTACCCTGGTTATCAGTGAAGACATCGCTGAATCGGCGTCACACACGCCGATTCAGCGATGTCTGCGGGAGATCCAGCGACGAAATAAAGTTCTGGCCTTTCTGCTCTGACCAACGATGTCACAGAAGGATCCAGATCACTGCTGCGTGTCAAACACAACGATATCGCTATCCAGGACGCTGCAACGTCACGGATCGCTACCGATATCGTTGTTAAGTTGTTCAGTGTGAAGGTACCTTAAGTCCTACCTAGAGCCGGAAGGTAGATATATTATAAACGAAGGTCTTCTACAGGGTAAGCCCATTACTCTACGTAATATATATGGGCCAAACACAGGCCAAATACATTTGCTGTGTAAAGTATTCTCCTTTTTACAGAAACTACCTTAATCAACCCTAACGATAGGAAGTGACTTCAAAGTCAGCTTGTCGGAAATCTCAGACAGGATTTGGATGGGAGTGATGTCCTCCCTCCGCAAACTTATCACGATTGAGGGCTCGGTTCAGAAAAATCAATCACCAATGACATTTTAGATATCTTAAAAGGACCTCCCTTTAGTAGATACCAGGGACATGACGGTCTGACATACCTGTATTATAAAACATTTTCAGATTAGTTACCCACCCATATGACCACACTGTTCCAATTCCTTTTTGATAGGTTCTCCTATACCTGATACTCTAACCCTCTTCTATCTAATTCTTATCCTATAACCAGGTAGAGATCCTCTTGATTGCTCTTTATAGACCAATTGCTCTCCTTAACGCGTACCCAAAGATTATTACCAATCTCCTGACCAATAGACTCAATTACTGGCTACCGCAACTAATTCACAAGAATCAAGTGGGCTTTGTTCCTTTCCGAAAGGGTAGGTACAACAACAGGAGGGTGGTGGATTTGATGGTAGTGGAAAATAGAAATAAAAACCAAGCCCTTCTCTTAAGACTGGACGCGGCTGAGGATCGCCTTAACTGGTCCTTCATGTTTGAGACAGTCAAAACACTCGGACTATCAGGCTCCTTACTTACAGCCTTAAGAGCACTAAATCCCCTTTGGCTTCCATTAAAATTTGTCCACCAAATATCTCCTAGTTTTAAAATCTCAAAAAGGAAGAAGACAGGGGTGCCACCTATTGAGCTTTAACAAAGAATGCAGTTTGTATGTATGAAACACGTTGCTGTGTCTATCCTCATGATGTAATCCTTTTAATCCAATAAATTTCGCAACTACCGAAGCTGGAATCTTTTCCTTTTCTCCTGTTTGCAAGTCGTCCTTTGAAATTCCGTGCCTCAGGATGCTGGGAGACTGAGTGAGCTGGTCAATCTTTTGTTTCGTAATGCCACCTTTTGCCCCTATTATTTGCATTGTGTATTGAGCCATTAGCAGCAGTTATTCTTGAAAACTCCAATATCTTGGGGTGCAAATAAAAGATAATGTTCAAAATTTCTCTTTTTGCAGATGTCCTATTAACCCTTACTAAGCTTCATATTACACCACCCAATCTTAAATTAACCTGTTGGGAATATTAGAAATTGTCGAGGCACAAGATTAACGCCTCAGAGATAGTGGCGCTCCCATTGGCGATATGGTATGATCTTAAAAAAACAGACAAAAAAAGTAAAAAACTACAAATTCTGTTGGAAAACGGAAACAATTAAATACCTGGGTGTAAACTTATGCTCTTTATACAATACTTTGTACTTAAGCAATTTCCCCTCCCTATTTACATATTGCTATATAGGGATATGAAGAACTTACTGGCTAAATTGAAATTCCTTTACCTGTGCCTCAAATGACAGAAGAGCCAGATCACATATACCTCAGTCGTCTAGACGCAGGACTGTGATAAGTGAAGAAATATATATTCTGCTCTCCAAGTACAAGGATGTTATCTCCAGCTTCATCCTCCTCCTGTCGGACTGACAGCGTTATAGCAGTGCACAAGAGACTCATTATGTATTCCCATTCTGCACGTATTAATTGAGAAAGATGAAGCTGAAGAGAACCACCATTGTGCTCAGCAAAAAGTTATACTTCTTCACACATTGCAGTCCTTCTCTTGGCCTCCTGAGGTGTGTGTGATCTGGCTCTTCTGTCAGTTGAGACACAGGACTTGGGAGCTTTATGTCTTCAGTCTGCAGCCTGCCCTGACACATTACTAGGATGGGATGCAGTTTGAATGATATCACGGGCATCATTTTACCAAGTTCTCAGAGAACCCCTAAGGACATTAATGGGCTTTATTCTAGTGTACTTTATTGTTAAGGTGCGTGTCCACTGTCCAGATTCATGCCGCTTTAGACGGAGTGGAAAACCCACTTCGCCCAAAGCACCGTCCCCTTCTGTACGAGCGGTGATTCCGGATGTGGTCATTGCACACATCCGGAATCTCCGCACCCCATACATAGGGCCCTGGGATTTACCTTGCGTGACAGAGCGTCGCTGGAAGGTAAACAGACATGCTGCGTTCTAAAAAGACGAGTCGCATGTCCGTAAACGCAGGGCCGCCGGATGCGTGTTCGCACGCATAGTAGAGACGGGATTTCATAAAATCCCCTCCACTATGCTGTAACATCTGGACGCTGCGGGTTGAAAGCTGCAGTTGTACGCAGCGTTCAATCAGCAGCTAATCCAGACAGTGGACACATACCCTTACTTTGTTTAGAATAATGCCTGCATTGCATGCAGTAGTTCAAAGAGTCATGGGTTGGGTACAACCGCAAGAGGATAAAACCTATGTAAGAACTGTTTATAAAAGGGTCGAGAAAGCAGAAACAGTAAACCATTTTGGAGTACTGACCCCACCATCCACCGAGCTTATACAGAATTTGTTTCTAAGTTTTTAAAGGGAATTAGTTAGCAGTTGTTTTTTTCTAATTAATCCAACAGCAACATGATCTAGGGACAAAGTGATGTATCACTTAGTTTGCTGGGTACATCAATTGTAATAGTTCTGCCAAAAAAAACCCGGAATTCTAGCAGAGCTATGTATAACCCCGCCGGCAGCGCTTTCTGTGCACTCTGTACATTAATAGAGAGCTGCTAATCAGTGATGAGGGTGGGATTACACAAAGCAGTTGACCTGGAAGCACAAGACAACTAGTCCTCTAGTGATAATCTCCTGCTGATAAAACACACATTTTATTAAAACGGCAAAACACTGCCCAATTAGTGACATGGCCGAAATCAGAGTCTCTGCCTCAACATTATGCTGCTCTCAGAGTACAGAACAAAAACCTGACAATAGGTTCCTTTTATTTACTCTGTTACAAAAAAAATAGGTTGAAAGTGAAAACAATGGTACATAATGTTTTTATTTTAACCACTAGAAAAGTCCAAACTTGATATAAAAAAAAATAATTTCAGACATGTCAGAAGTTTTGAACAGTTTAAAAGGATTTTGACCAGAAAGTAAAATTTACTGTGTGTTTAGGAAGTCAGACGGTTGTCAAACTTTGGAATAGTGACAATAAGAGGTACAGTCAAAATATTTGATATCTTCATGAAGCGCATTCATAAGTCACAATGTAGCTGCACTTCCTGATGTTACTTTTAATTATTGCCTCTTTCTTCAACACTATGCAAACTTCAGACCCTATTTCTATTATTGTCGGCAACCACAGAAGTAACAGGTGCAGACAGGAAGACTCAGATCAGATTGCTAATGAATTGCAGGAACAGTTCACTTTTTACATTATGATCCATGCATATAGCCAATAACAAACCTTGGATAAGGATTTGAGGGCTCGGACGGCATCTCTTCGGTCATCAAGTAAGGTTGATGAGGCAACTCGGTCACAAAGCTTTTGGATCTGCGATTTAAAGGGGGAAATTATTAATACCAATAAGTGCAATAGAAAACGTGAACCAAAGCCTAATTGGTTAAAAATGACCATATAGTTAACAAAGAATGCTGTGCAGTAATCTTCATTATGACAAATGCCAATGTGTAGGCCATTTTTTATGTCTTATGCCATATTTTAAAAGGTTTTCAACTAGAAAAACCAGACACGAAATGGATCTCCTACTCACAGAAATGCTTAAAAAAGATGGACTTTGACATGAAGCAAACAATAACTCAATGTACCGTATATATATTTCACAGGTCTTATCCTTGGTCATCAATGGAGATAAGCCAATGCCTGGTAATAATTTACTCACCTTTTCTCGCTAACAACACATGGACACTTGGCTGAGTCCATCGTAGCTGTGTATGACAAAGTTGGGAAAAGCAGCCAGCGGCTAATTAATGTATACATAATATATATATGCACACATTAAATAACCTGACATGAATAGATGCTTATGCATTTAGTTTTAGCGTATATGCCAAAAAAGTACATGCTAAACTTGTCTGTGGAGCCCCGTGAAATAGAGACCAAAAGAGTGTTCTTCAGACCTCCATCTGACTAGAGGATGTCAGCGTATTACAAAAAATAAAAGGTAAGGAATAGGGCAGTAGGCTATGCTATGCCATCCATAGGACTCACTTAAAAAGGTATACTTAGCAGTATTTGTTGTTATTTTTTTACATTGAGTCTATGGGTATATATCACCATCGTGTTAAATGGATACCATACGATCGTATGGGTTGTGATCGCCTGTTATGATTGTCTGAGTGGCATCTTTCACACTTAAAAAGTGTTCTCCAAGGGTAAGACGGTGATGTCCTATCCATAGGATAGGTCATCAATATCAGACCGGTGGAGGTCCAACACCCAGACATTGAATGGAGCTGTGCAGCTCTGGTCAAAGTGTAGTGGCTGCACTTCAGATCCGCTCCGATTCAGAATAGGACCTGATCTGCAGCACCCAGCTGCAGCCTCTACACAGCGTATCCGTGCGTGTTGTGCTAATAGCACCCGATTGGTTTCAGGACCTGAGGTCGGACCCCTATCGATCTGATATTGAGGACAATCTCAGGAAGGTGATCAACATCATCTGCCTGGAGAACTCCTTTACTCTAAGGAAGCATCAGTTCAATATTTACCCCATCATTGAGTATTCTGTCCTATCCAGTCATGGACATTTTTCATCTTTGAGCCTTTGTCTTTTCCCTCCCAGTCATCAAAAAGCCTTCTTTTTCTCACTGATAACCGTATAAACGTTTCGTTTCTTTTTTGTTTTTTTAGGGCCAAACTGTAGTTTTGAATGAAACCACTTTAACATATAACGTACTCTAAAAATCCAATGTGACCTGGTGAAAGAAGTGTAACAAAAATAACGTGGCAGATTTATTCTTTTCCTGGAAACTTTGTCAGTCTGGTTACAGCTATACCAAACGTATAACTTTTTTTAATATTCTACTGCTTCAAAAAAAAAAAAAAAAAAAACAACAAAAAAACAATTGTTTAGTGTTCTCTCTGAGAGGTCTCACCATATCAGAAGGAAAAGATCAGACTTTTGTAGTCACTGAAATAGCCAGTATGCTTAGTTTTGTTTCTCATTTGGGGGAAACTGTGATTTTCCTTTTTAAATCTCAAATTGGTTTCATAAAATTTGGTTACTTTTCCTAGTGGATTTGAAATTGTGATCTTTTGTAAAATTAACGCCCTCAGCAAACCTTGACAACCCCACTGGACCAGGGATGGGAGAGGGATGTTGGGGTAATAGAAGATACCCCCAATATCTAAAAACTTTAATGCTGCTGTCGCAATTGAAAGCAACATCTAAAAACTTACACAGCATCGATGAGAGTTACTGGCAGGGTGGATAAAAATCAACGTTTTTTTTTAATAAAAAAAAAAATAAAAAAAATCGGATTTTTTTTATTTAAATCGGATTTTTTTTTATTTAAATCGGATTTTTTTCAATAAACTGCTTTTTGAGGAAAATATTTTACCATCCAAAGGTTCTTCCATCATGAGATAAAGCTGAGTTGTTTAACTCAGTAGAATAAAGGCTGTATATGTGTAACATTCACAATGCCATGCTCTTCCAGAGGTTTCTGTAGGATTAGTGGGCAGTTTCTCTCCTATATTATCACAGACGCTCGCTTTACTTATGCAGTTCTCAAAACTGAATTGGACTCCGCAGAGGTCCCAGCCTCTTCTTCACGGCAAAAATGTTACAACATGAACAGAGTTGAGAAAAAGACCTTAATCCTATTGTTCTACAAACCTATGAATACAGAATCAACCCCTTCAGTGCCAAGTCCAAGAAGTTAGACAATATGTTTCTGATTGTTTGGAGTGGAATAGATCTGCACAACACAAGAAGAATGTGAATCTAAGTGTGAGGAGGAGGAAGGGCAAGCAGACAAGAAAATGAAAGTGAAACTTTGAGCACAATACTGCAGCATAGCCACAGACAGACAAGTCTGGATCTGTTTGTGTGTACGATCTGAGGTTTATTACATTCTTTCCTTATAATGGCAGCAGGCCGTAAAAGAGACCCAGTTTGGGAATATTTTAATGAAGCTCCTTCGCCTATCGGTAAGGCAGGCATGCGTGCAAAATGCAAACATTGCAACAAAGAGATGCAAGGCCTGGTGGCGCGAATGAGGCAACATCATGAGAAGTGCGGTGATGAAGATGACCAAAGAAACACTTCTGAACAGGCAGGATCTTCAGGTTGGTAAACATTTTTATTGAATCCTATTTCTAAAGACTGAACTGTCATGTGTGAGAAAAATTATATTTCTTATTATTACTGCATGTTACTGTCATTTGGTACAGTTATGAAGAAAAACAAATATTCCTTTTGGGGCAGGGGCAGTGATGTGTTGTGTACAATAAGCAGAAATTGCATAAACAATAAAATAACAGCATTGACTTTTTTTGTTTAGGGGAATTCATGGATTCTGGAAACTATCCACCTCCAAGATCACCATCATCCTATTCTACAGTTTCAGAGTTATCCATCCAGGATAGTGCTTCATTAGCAGCAGCATCATCATCAGACACCCACAGCCACATATCACCATCACCCAAAAGGAAGAAAAAACCTTTACCTCCTGGAACCACCATAGATAGGTTTGTGATAAGAACTAGCAGATTAGAAAAAGAGTTGATTGATGAAAAAATTGCCCAGTTTATTTATGCAACAAACTCTTCTTTCCGTCTGACTGAGAACCCACATTTCATTAATATGGTTCAGTCACTGAGACCAGGATACAGTCCACCCAGCAGAGCTGATGTTGCAGGGAAACTGCTGGATCAAGTGTATGACAGAGAAATGGAGCAATGTGCAACAGCTCTGGAGGGTAAAATTGTTAACCTAAGTATTGATGGGTGGAGTAATGTCCACAATGATCCTATTATATGTGCTTGTATAACAACAGAAGAAGGTAAAGTTTTTCCTTGCACAAACAACTGATAAGTCAGGAAATGCACACAAAGCAGAATACTTACAAGAAGTGGCAGTAAAAGCTATAACGACATGTGAACAAAAATTCAAATTTCTAGTACGCAGTTTGGTCACTGACAATGCTGCAAACGTATCCAAGATGAGAGGAGATTTAGAAGAGCAGGGAGGGAATACAAAGCTGCTAATAACATATGGTTGCAGTGCTCATTTGCTGCACCTCTTAGCCAAAGACTTAAGTGTTCCAGAAATAAAGGCTAATGTTGTTGAAATTGCTAAATACTTCCGTAATAATCATTTTGCTGCAGCAGCTCTGAAAAGGATGGGTGGAACCAAGCTAACGCTCCCACAAGATGTTATATGGAACTCTGTGGTGGACTGTTTTGAGCAGTATATCAAAAACTGGCCTATTCTGATGACACTTTGTGAAGAAAATCGAGATAAAATAGATGGCACTGTCACGGCCAAAATCCTCAACATTGGGCTTAAAGGAAAGGTGCCGTGATTTTACTTTTTGTATTAATAATTATTGATTATACAATCAATTATTTTTAATACAAAATTAAATTAACTACTTTAATAGTTTTTTATTTGACATTTGTGTGTGCCACTGGGGGCTGCCATTTTGACTAGTGGGGGTGTGTGTGTCTGGGAAGGACACTTGCACTCCTCACTTACGGCACACATGGACATAGGAGCCAACAGTCGGACCCGACTGCATCTCTTACATTGAGGCCGCTTCTCCTGCCTCTCAGCTGTGACCTGGACACGCCCACTGGGCTGCTCCGTCACAGCTGTGAGAGGAGATCGCGGCCATTTTGTTTGCTGTGGGCTGCGAGGACAGAAGATGTTGAGGAGAAGCTGCTGGGAGCGAGGGTTTGGGGTAAGTATCTGCAGCATTAGCAGTGATCACAGCCTGTACTTATTACAGTACAGGCTGCGATCACTGCCGACCTGCCCTGTGTTGCTGAAAGCTTCCTCCCTCAGTCCAGGGGCGGGAAATCCCCCAGCAGCAGCAGTGTGTCTCCCTGTACATGGAGCGTTATGTGTGCAGCACTGATCTGTGGCAACACTTCATCACCCCACACAGTGACTGTCCCTGTAGATTGCAGCCTGGAGTCTGAAGCCCCATGATTCTAAAAATAGAGCAATTCTCTGCAGCAGGGGATCCCTTCTGGTTACAAGGGGCGGCACCCAGGCTGGCCTGTAATGGTTAACCCTTCCCTGCCTGCAGCTGTGCATGGTGCAGGGGGATCAGTGTGCAGGCAGGCAGCAGCCTGGGGGCTTCACCTATGGATCAGGTGGGAGGTCTGCACAGTGTAAAGAGGTGGGCTATGGTTGGCACAGTAATAGTGTTCTAACATTTGGGCTATGGTTGGCACAAGGAAGCAGACCCAGGGGGTGATGACACTCAGCAAGCTCTAGCTGCTGTGTCACTACAAGTCCCAGCATGCCAGGACTGAGCTCCTAAGTGTTGTAGTCCTGCAGCTCCTCAGGTCTCCTGCCTGATCGTCCTACTATACAGTGCAGAGCAGAGGGCAGGTGGTCTGAGACTAGTGATCCAGGGAGCAGAAGAGGAAAGACTGAGACTGAGCCCTGACACCCACCCTAAGCTCACTGACCCACCCCATGCCCCCTGACACCCATCTCCTGCTCCCTGAAACCCACCTCAATCTCACCGACACCCCAAGCCTGCTGTCTTTCAGGACAAGCTGTGAGGATCGTCACCAGGGGCGTACATACAAATCATAGGGCGACATAGCATAAGGTCTAATTGCCCCCCCCCCCTCCCAAAAAAAAAAAAATAATAATTGTGGGGGTCACAGAAGGGCATAGCTCACAACTTTCCTGCCTTTACATAATAAATATACCGCCATATATATTTATTACATAATACTGCCATATAGGTCATACATAATGCCGCCAGATATATCTATTACATAATACTGTAATATGGACGGAACGTAATGTTGCCATATATATATTTTTTGCATACTGCTGCCATATAGATCAAACATGATGCCACCATATAATGTATATTTTTTACATAATGCTGCCATATAGACCACACTTGATGCCGCTAATTATTATGTGTGACCTGTATGATAATAATAATAATAATAATTTTTATTTATATAGCGCCAACATATTCCGCAGCGCTTTACAAATTATAGAGGGGACTTGTACAGACAATAGACATTACAGCATAACAGAAATACAGTTCAAAACAGATACCAGGAGGAATGAGGGCCCTGCTCGCAAGCTTACAAACTATGGGGAAAAGGGGAGACACGAGAGGTGGATGGTAACAATTGCTTTCGTTGTTCGGACCGGCCATAGTATAAGGCTCGGGTGTTCATGTAAAGCTGCATGAACCAGTTAACTGCCTAAGTATGTAGCAGTACAGACACAGAGGGCTAATACTGCATAAAGTGTATGAGAACATGATGCGAGGAACCTTTTTTTTTTTTTTTATTATAAATAGGCCACACAGGGATCGTTAGGTTAATGCATTGAGGCGGTAGGCCAGTCTGAACAAATGAGTTTTTAGGGCACGCTTAAAAGTGTGGGGATTGGGGATTAATCGTATTAACCTAGGTAGTGCATTCCAAAGAATCGGCGCAGCACGTGTAAAGTCTTGGAGACGGGAGTGGGAGGTTCTGATTATTGAGGATGCTAACCTGAGGTCATTAGCGGAGCGGAGGGCACGGGTAGGGTGGTAGACTGAGACCAGAGAGGAGATGTAGGGTGGTGCTGAGCCATGGAGTGCATGGAGTGGCATTATGTGTGATCTATATGACAGTATTATATGTAATATGTATGGTTGTATTATGTTTGATCAGTATGGTGCAATAATATAAGAACTATATGACGGGATTATATGAGAACTGTATTGTGGGATTATGTGTGATCTATCTATGTGGCAGTATTATGTGAGAATTATATGGTGGTTTTATGTTTGATCTACATGGCGGTATTATGTGTGATCTGTATGTCAGTATTATATTCAGAAAGCGGACCCATTCTAGGGTGGTTCTGGCTGAGCACCTGCACGCGGGTCTGGGGTAATAGAGGGGACAGCATGACCTCCAGTTAGGTGTAGTCAGGGGAAGGCTGGTGAGGCAGCTGAAGAGAGGGGTCTCATTTTTATTGTTACTATATGGCTACATTTCCTTCCCAGCGTCACCCCGACTGTGCCTGTCGCCTCGCTTTCACACATCGCCAGGACAGGATCTGAGGAGGGGAATGGGGTCTGCATGCAAAGTCTGGATCAGAACAGGCCATCAATCCACAGAAATGTTTCCTGGATTTCTGTGAAGCAGACGGTCCATCCATGTGTATAAGACAGCGCTCTATGTACAATCCCTGGCTGCTCCGTGCACCAAACAGGGGGCCCCTATAGACCAGCACACTGCTCTCCTGAAATACTCTGTGCTGCTGTCACCCTGCTCCCTCCACCACATATCTCCCAGAATCCTTGCTGCCTGCCATGGTGACTGTCTACTTGTCAGTATAAGGCTGCTTTCACACTAGCGTCGGTACGGGCCTTTCACAGTGCGTCGTACTGACGCATGCTGTGAAAGAAATGCCCGACGTGGGCAGCGGAAGCAGTCTTGCGACGCTTCCGTTGCCCCATTGTAAGGTCTGGGCATGAGGGGGCGGAGTTTCGGCCGTGCATGTGCGGTCGAAAATGGTGGACTCGACGCACAAACGTTACATGCGTCAGTAATGTTAGTCTATGGGGAA
The DNA here is from genome assembly GCF_032444005.1 of Ranitomeya imitator. Taxonomy (NCBI): domain Eukaryota; kingdom Metazoa; phylum Chordata; class Amphibia; order Anura; family Dendrobatidae; genus Ranitomeya; species Ranitomeya imitator. The sequence continues at coordinate 908,844,452 of NC_091282.1, forward strand.
AAACGCATCCTGCAGACAACTTTGCAGGATGCGTTTTTTCTCCTGAATGACGCATTGCACTGTACAGCCAAAATCGCTAGTGTGAAAGTAGCCTAAGGTTTGCCGTCCACGCTCAGTATTTGGTCAGTATTTTACCTCAGTATTTGTAAGCCAAATCCAGGAGTGGGTGATAAATGCAGAAGTGGTGCATATGTTTCTATTATACTTTTCCTCTATTTGTTCCACTCCTGGTTTTGGCTTACAAATACTGAGGTAAAATACTGACCAAATACTGATAGTGTGACGGCAGCCATACTCTGCAGTCACCAACAAAATGGCTGCTCACTGGGTCCCTGAATCTCATCCTCTCTAATCCCTTAGCAAACACCCAGAAGGGGAGGAGACATCACACAGGTCAGCAGACTCCGCCCATAATTACTGCAGTGCTGTAATGTGAGCTATTTGTACACTAGGTTTTTCTGAAATTTCAGCAGCTGCTCCCCCTAGTGTTGAAAAGTGGAAATTCCAAAACTTTTCAAATTATTTTTCATATTTTACTAAATTATAAACAAATGATAATATTTTTTAAGAAAATGTAATCATTAATTCTTTACATTTTTACAATTTCTGAAAAAACTTTTTTTTTTATGGCACCTTCCCTTTCAGAGAAATGTTGAACATATGCTGAGCTTCCTGAAACCCATCTCTCAAGCTTTAAACTACAGAAAAATAGCTGTTTTATTGCGGATGCTGTTGAAATTTGGAAGGAACTGAGTGAACACTTAAAAACAGAACTACACATGGACAGAATTTAATTACAAGCAGTAAACAAACGAATGGGACAAGCACTGACTCCAGCTCATTTTTTGGCAAATATTGTCAATATCCAATATCAGGGTCAAAACCTAAGTGCTGAGGAAGAGGAGTTAGCTATGACATGGGTATCCAGCAATCATCCATCTTTAATGCCAACTATAATAAACTTCAGAGCTAAGGGGCAACCATTCAAGAAATACATGTTTGCTGAAGATATTTTAAGGAAGGTCACACCAGTAAACTGGTGGAAGTCACTTAAGCGCTTGGATTTAGAGACTGTTGAAGTAATGATTTCACTTTTAACAGCAGTAGCTTCTTCTGCAGGCGTTGAAAGAATATTCTCTTCCTTTGGACTCATTCATTCTAAATTGAGAAATCGGTTGGGACCCAATAAAGCAGGAAAGCTTGTTTTTCTTTTCCAGATTATGAATAGGAACAAAGAAGAAGATGATGATGAAGATAACGACAAGTGAGCTACAGAGGACAGCAGGGACAGTAGTATTTAAGTTTTTCATGTGTCGGCTGGGCTGACAGTCTAAGTTTCTTATAATATATATATTTTGTTTAGCCAAATTAGTTAACAAACATGGATGTTTGTTTAACCCCTTCCCGACCCATGACGCCACGTAGGCGTCATGAAAGTCGGTGCCATTCCGACCCATGACGCCTATGCGGCGTCATGGAAAGATCGCGTCCCTGCAGGCCGGGTGAAAGGGTTAACTCCCATTTCACCCGATCTGCAGGGACAGGGGGAGTGGTAGTTTAGCCCAGGGGGGGTGGCTTCACCCCCTCGTGGCTACGATCGCTCTGATTGGCTGTTGAAAGTGAAACTGCCAATCAGAGCGATTTGTAATATTTCACCCATTATAACGGGTGAAATATTACAATCCAGCCATGGCCGATGCTGAAATATCATCGGCCATGGCTGGAAATACTAGTGTGCCCCCACCCCACCCCTCCGATCGCCCCCCCACCCCCCCGATCTGGCCGGTACACTGCTCCGGCTCCCCTCCGCCCTGTGCTCCGCTCCCCCCCGTGCTCGTGTCCGCTCGCCCCGTGCTCCAATCACCCCCCCGTGCTCCAATCACCCCCCCTGCACTCCGATCCACCCCCCCCGTGCTCCGTTCCACCCCCCCGTGCTCCGTTCCAGCCCCCCCGTGCTCCGTTCCACGCCCCCCGCGCTCCGTTCCACCCCTCCCGCGCTCCGATTCCCCCCCCCCGTGCTCCGATCCCCCCCCCCGTGGTCCCCCCCCACCCTATCATACTTACCGATCCAGCCGGGGTCCCGTCCGTCTTCTCCCGGGCGCCGCCATCTTCCAAAATGGCGGGCGCATGCGCAGTGCGCCCGCCGAATCTGCCGGCCGGCAGATTCGTTCCAAAGTGCATTTTGATCACTGAGATATAATCTATCTCAGTGATCAAAATAAAAAAAATAATAAATGACCCCCCCCCTTTGTCACCCCCATAGGTAGGGACAATAAAAAAATAAAGAAATTTTTTTTTTCCCACTAATGTTAGAATAGGGTTAGGGTTAGGGGTAGGGTTAGGGTTAGGGGTAGGGTTAGGGGTAGGGTTAGGGTTAGGGGTAGGGGTAGGGTTAGGGGTAGGGTTAGGGTTAGGGTTAGGGGTAGGGCTAGGGTTAGGGCTAGGGTTAGGGTTAGGGTTAGGAATGTGCACACGTATTCTGGTCCTCTGCGGATTTTTCCGCTGCGGATTTGATAAATCCGCAGTGCTAAACCGCTGCGGATTTATGGCGGATTTACCGCGTTTTTTTCTGCGCATTTCACTGCGGTTTTACAATTGCGATTTTCTATTGGAGCAGTTGTAAAACCGCTGCGGAATCCGCACAAAGAAGTGACATGCTGCGGAATGTAAACCGCTGCGTTTCCGTGCAGTTTTTCCGCAGCATGTGTACAGCGATTTTTGTTTCCCGTAGGTTTACATTGAACTGTACACTCATGGGAAACTGCTGCGGATCCGCAGCGTTTTCCGCAGCGTGTGCACATACCTTTAGAATTAGGCTATGTGCACACGGTGCGGATTTGGCTGCGGATTCGCAGCAGTGTTCCATCAGGTTTACAGTACCATGTAAACATATGAAAAACCAAATCCGCTGTGCCCATGGTGCGGAAAATACCGCGCGGGAACGCTGCGTTGTATTTTCCGCAGCATGTCAATTCTTTGTGCGGATTCCGCAGCGTTTTACACCTGTTCCTCAATAGGAATCCGCAGGTGAAATCCGCACAAAAAACACTGGAAATCCGCGGAAAATCCGCAGGTAAAACGCAGTGCCTTTTACCCGCAGATTTTTCAAAAATGGTGCGGAAATATCTCACACGAATCCGCAACGTGGGCACATAGCCTTAGGGTTAGGGTTGGAATTAGGGTTGTGGTTAGGGTTAGGGGTGTGTTGGGGTTAGGGTTGTGGTTAGGGGTGTGTTGGGGTTAGGGTTGTGATTAGGGTTATGGCTACAGTTGGGATTAGGGTTAGGGGTGTGTTGGGGTTAGTGTTGGAGTTAGAATTGAGGGGTTACCACTGTTTAGGCACATCAGGGGTCTCCAAACGCAACATGGCGCCACCATTGATTCCAGCCAATCTCGTATTCAAAAAGTCAAATGGTGCTCCCTCACTTCCGAGCCCTGAAGTGTGCCCAAACAGTGGTTTACCCCCACATATGGGGTACCAGCATACTCAGGACAAACTGCGCAACAATTACTGGGGTCCAATTTCTCCTGTTACCCTTGTGAAAATAAAAAAATGCTTGCTAAAACATAATTTTTGAGGAAAGAAAAATGATTTTTTATTTTCACGGCTCTGCGTTGTAAACGTCTGTGAAGCACTTGGAGGTTCAAAGTGCTCACCACATATCTAGATAAGTTCCTTGGGGGGTCTAGTTTCTAAAATGGGGTCACTTGTGGGGGGTTTCTACTGTTTAGGCACACCAGGGGCTCTGCAAACGCAACGTGACACCCGCAGACCATTCCATCAAAGTCTGCATTTCAAAAGTGACTACTTCCCTTCTGAGCCCCGACGTGTGCCCAAACAGTGGTTTACCCCCACATATGGGGTATCAGCGTACTCAGGAGAAACTGGACAACAACTTTTGGGGTCCAATTTCTCCTGTAACCCTTGGGAAAATAAAAAATTCTGGGCTAAATAATTATTTTTGAGGAAAGAAAACGTATTTATTATTTTCACGGCTCTGCATTATAAACTTCTATGAAGCACTTGGGGGTTCAAAGTGCTCATCACACATCTAGATAAGTTCCTTTCAGGGTCTAGTTTCCAAAATGGGGTCACTTGTGGGGGGTTTCTACTGTTTAGGCACATCAGGGGCTCTGCAAACGCAACGTGACGCCCGCAGAGCATTCCATCAAAGTCTGCATTTCAAAACGTCACTACTTCAATTCCAAGCCCCGGCATGTGCCCAAACAGTAGTTTACCCCCACATATGGGGTATCACCGTACTCAGGAGAAACTGGACAACAAATATTGGGGTCAAATTTCTCCTGTTACCCTTGGGAAAATTAAAAAATTCTGGGCTAAATAATTATTTTTGAGGAAAGAAAACGTATTTATTATTTTCACGGCTCTGCATTATAAACTTCTATGAAGCACTTGGGGGTTCAAAGTGCTCACCACACATCTAGATAAGTTCCTTTGGGGGTCTAGTTTCCAAAATGGGGTCACTTGTGGGGGGTTTCTACTGTTAAGCCACATCAGGGGCTCTGCAAACGCAACGTGACGCCCACAGAGCATTCCATCAAAGTCTGCATTTCAAAACGTCACTACTTCACTTCCGAGCCCCGGCATGTGCCCAAACAGTGATTTACCCCCACATATGGGGTATCAGCGTACTCAGGAGAAACTGGAAAACAACTTTTGGGGTCAAATTTCTCCTGTTACCCTTGGGAAAATAAAAAATTGCAGGCTAAAAGATCATTTTTGAGAAAATAATTTTTTTTTTTATTTTCATGGCTCTGCGTTATAAACTTCTGTGAAGCACTTGGGGGTTCAAAGTCCTCACCACACATCTAGATTAGTTCCTTTGGGGGTCTAGTTTCTAAAATGGTGTCATTTCTGGGGGATCTCCAATGTTTAGGCACACAGGGGCTCTCCAAACGTGACATGGTGTCCGCTAATGATTGGAGCTAATTTTCCATTTAAAAAGCCAAATGGCGTGCCATCCCTTCCGAGCCCTGCCGTGCGCCCAAACAGTGGTTTACCCCCACATATGGGGTATCAGCGTACTCAGGACAAACTGGACAACAATATTTGGGGTCCAATTTCTCCTATTATCCTTGGCAAAATAGGAAATTCCAGGCTAAAAAATCATTTTTGAGGAAAGAAAAATTATTTTTTATTTTCATGGCTCTGCGTTATAAACTTCTGTGAAGCACCTGGGGGTTTAAAGTGCTCAATATGCATCTAGATAAGTTCCTTGGGGGGTCTAGTTTCCAAAATGGGGTCACTTGTGCGGGAGCTCCAATGTTTAGGCACACAGGGGCTCTCCAAACGCGACATGGTGTCCGCTAACAATTGGAGCTAATTTTCCATTCAAAAAGTCAAATGGCGCGCCTTCTCTTCCGAGCCCTGCCGAGTGCCCAAACAGTGGTTTACCCCCACATATGAGGTATCGGCGTACTCGGGAGAAATTGCCCAACAAATTTTATGATCCATTTTATCCTACTGCCCATGTGAAAATGAAAAAATTGAGGCGAAAAGAATTTTTTTGTGAAAAAAAATTACTTTTTCATTTTTACAGATCAATTTGTGAAGCACCTGAGGGTTTAAAGTGCTCACTAGGCATCTAAATTAGTTCCTTGGGGGGTCTAGTTTCCAAAATGGGGTCACTTGTGGGGGAGCGCCAATGTTTAGGCACACAGGAGCTATCCAAACGCGACATGGTGTCCGCTAACGATGGAAATAATTTTTCATTCAAAAAGTCAAATGGCGCTCCTTTCCTTCCGAGCCTTACCATGTGCCCAAACAGTGGTTTACCCCCACATGTGAGGTATTGGTGTACTCAGGAGAAATTGCCCAACACATTTTAGGATCCATTTTATCCTGTTGCCCATGTGAAAATGAAAAAATTGAGGCTAAAAGAATTTTTTTGTGAAAAAAAAGTACTTTTTCATTTTTACGGATCAATTTGTGAAGCAGCTGGGGGTTTAAAGTGCTCACTATGCATCTAGATAAGTTCCTTGGGGCGTCTAGTTTCCAAAATGGGGTCACTTGTGGGGGAGCTCCAATTTTTAGGCAAACGGGGGCTCTCCAAACGTGACATGGTGTCCGCTAAAGAGTGGAGCCAATTTTTGATTCAAAAAGTCAAATGGCGCTCCTTCCCTTCCAAGCCCTGCCGTGCGCCCAAACAGTGGTTTACCCCCACATATGAGGTATCAGCGTACTCAGGACAAATTGGACAACAACTTTCGTGGTTCAGTTTCTCCTTTTACCATTGGGAAAATAAAAAAATTGTTGCTAAAAGATAATTTTTGTGACTAAAAAGTTAAATGTTCATTTTTTCCTTCCATGTTGCTTCTGCTGCTGTGAAGCACCTGAAGGGTTAATAAACTTCTTGAATGTGGTTTTGAGTACCTTGAGGGGTGCAGTTTTTAGAATGGTGTCACTTTTGGGTATTTTCAGCCATATAGACCCCTCAAACTGACTTCAAATGTGAGGTGGTCCCTAAAAAAAATGGTTTTGTAAATTTCGTTGTAAAAATGACAAATCGCTGGTCGAATTTTAACCCTTATAACTTCCTAACAAAAAAAAATTTTGTTTCCAAAATTGTGCTGATGTAAAGTAAACATGTGGGAAATGTTATTTATTAACTATTTTGTGTCATATATCTCTCTGGTTTAACAGAATAAAAATTCAAAATGTGAAAATTGCGAAATTTTCAAAATTTTCGCCAAATTTCCGTGTTTATCACAAATAAATGCAGAATTTATTGACCTAAATTTACCACTAACATGAAGCCCAATATGTCACGAAAAAACAATCTCAGAACCGCTAGGATCCGTTGAAGCGTTCCTGAGTTATTACCTCATAAAGGGACACTGGTCAGAATTGCAAAAAACGGCAAGGTCTTTAAGGTCAAAATAGGCTGGGTCTTGAAGGGGTTAAGCAAATAACTTATGCTGTAATGTTGTTATTGTTTCAGTTGAATAAATCTATTTAAATTGATATTAAGGTCAGGATTATTTTTCTCCTTCCTAAGTACAACAGAACAGTGGTGTCCAAATATGAATGATTAACCCATTAAACGGGGGAGAAAAAAGTAATATAAAAAGTGATTCTAAAAATCTTCATCTACTTGCATGTTAAAGTAGCAAGAACTAGTTTAGGTAGAAACTTTGATTTCAATCACTGATTTAAATCAAGCCTTACTGACTAGTGATTTAAATCGTGATTTAAATTAGTTAGATTTAAATCAAATCCACCCTGGTTACTGGTGGCTCTGATCACTGTGTTTAGTGGCAAGTGTTAGCTGTATCACACAGCCAGAGTCAGCCATGAATAGTTCAGGCTCAGCTCCTGAGTCCGCACCATACACCCATATCTAACATGATGCCCTGAATCCTGCTAGCACTCTTGAAGATAGATTCTTATGATTTTTACACTACGACCATTTATTCATTTATTGTTCTACAGATTTTCTGTTTGTTTGTTTTTTTCTTTATAGCAAACCTGTTTTCTTCTACTGTATAAAAAAAGAAGGGAGTAACTGAAGAACCTTCTTTAAAAAGGGAACTGGTCACATCCAGAAAAGTGGAGGTGTAATCTGTAGTTAAATAGTGTTTAAACATGATTGGAGGGCTCAGTGGAACAGCGGCTACAGGGAGAAAAGCCGGATTACGTACCGGTAATGCTCTTTTAATGAGTCCACGACAGCACCCCACATGAGAGAGAGGGATCCGCCCATAGGAACAGGAAACCTACAGAATAAAAGGAGGCGGTCCCCTCTCCTCCTCAGTTTAGTTACAGAGTATAAAAAGGGGAACCGCAAAAGTGTTAGTATTCATTCTTATTCAGTCACATAAATTTCTTAACTCTATACAACCATTATTTGTGACCTTAAAGGAAAGAGCTGTGCATAATTTAGGGAGGGTAATACATGGGTGCTGTCGTGGACTCATTAAAAGAGCATTACCGGTACGTAATCCGGCTTTTTACCCTTCGCCACGACAGCACCCCACATGAGAGATTTTCAGAGAGTCATTATTTGGGTGGGATTACTGTATTAAGAACAGCTCTACCAAAGGTCAGATCAGAAGACGTGGACAGATCAAGTCTATAATGGTTGTAGAAGGTAGAAGGTGTAGACCAAGTTGCAGCCTTACATATTAAATGGATCGGTACATCTGCTTGTTCCGCCCAGGAGGAAGCCATGGCTCGTGTTGAGTGCGCTTTTATACCCACTGGAGGAATCTCGCCTTTTGACGTATAGGCCAAGCAGATAGCCTCTCTGATCCACCGAGATATGGTAGCTCTCGTGACCCCATGTCCTTTCTTGTGGCCCTGAAAGGAGATAAACAGAGCCCTACTCTCCCTCCATGTCTGACACCTTTCTATATAAGTCAGGATGGCTCTTCTGACATCTAAGGTGTGGAACTTATGATGTTCTGGAGTTACAGGTGAATCAAAAAAGGAAGGGAGAAATATTTCTTGTGACCTGTGGTAGGTGGACGCTACCTTAGGGAGGTATGAGGGGTCTGGTTTCAGGACTATCCGATCATGAAATATCAGTAAGAAAGGTGGGTCTACTGATAGGGCCTGGATGTCACTAACCCGTCTAGCTGAGGTTAGGGCTACTAGTAAGGCTACTTTATATGTTAGGATTTTTAAAGGTATTGAATCTAATGGTTCAAATGGAGAGCTTGTTAAGGCCTCTAATACTAGATTTAAATCCCACGGAGGTAGACGGGGAATATGGACCGGTTTACTACGTTCACAAGATTTTATGAATCTGGAGATCCACCTATTAGCTGCTATATTGCATCCATATAGGGCTCCTAATGCCGAGACCTGAACTCTTAAGGTATTTACAGATAGTCCTAACTCTCGGCCTTTTTGCAAGAACTCTAGGATAGGTGTGAGTGGAACTTGCTTAGTGAACGGTACCGTGTAGAAGTCTAAAAATTTATTCCATACCCTACTATATATTAGGGTGGTAGATCTTTTCCTGCTCAATAAGAGGGTGTTTACTAGTTCTGTTGAGAACCCTCTGGAACTTAATAGTTGCCTCTCAAATTCCACGCCGTCAAGTGAAGACCTTTCACTTGCGGGTGGAAAAAGGGGCCTTGGTACAGCAGCTCCTTGTCTGATGGGAGGATCCAAGGATCGCATAGGCACATGGTCTGGAGACAAGAGAACCATGGTCTTTTCGGCCAGAATGGTGCAATGAGGATTACTCTTGCCTGTTCCCTCCTGATCTTTCTGATCACTAGAGGAATCAGAGACATTGGAGGAAAGGCATATGCCAGTCTGAACCGCCAAGGATGGTGGAGAGAGTCCAACATATCTGGGTGATCCCTGGTGTTCAGGGAAGCGAACCTTTGTACTTGCCGGTTGTCTCTTGTGGCAAATAGGTCGATTTGTGGTATCCCCCATGCTTCTGTTATCCTTCTGAATATGGATTTGTTTAAGGTCCATTCTCCTTGACGCAACTCGTTTCTGCTGAGGTAGTCTGCCCTGATGTTCTCTACACCTTTGATGTGCAGGGCTGTTAAGGATGTTAGATGAGCCTCTGCCAGCTGAAAGATGTTTGCAGCTATGGTCATCAGACTTCCTGACTTTGTACCACCCTGACGGTTCAAGTATGCCACTGCGGTGGAATTGTCTGAGTAAATTCTTACATTTGTTCCATGAATCTGCGGAAGAAAATGATATAAGGCACATTCTATTGCTTTTAACTCCTTCCAGTTGGAGGAACATATTAATTCTGTCTGATCCCAAGTATTTTGGGCCAGATTGTCTTCCATATGTGCTCCCCACCCAATAGGGCTGGCGTCGGTGGTAATTATTTTAGACGGGTCTATTATCCATGGCACACCCCGTGATAGGTGGTCCATGTCTAGCCACCAGGATAGCGATTCTAAGACATTACTGGAAAGAGTTATTCTACTTTCTAAATAACCGTCTTTCCCCTGAGCCGACAATACTTCGTACTGCAATTGACGGGTATGGAATTGTGCCCAAGGTACAGCAGGGATACATGATGATAATGACCCCAGTAAGGACATGGCCTTTCTTAGTGTCATGTAGGGTTTGCGTATTGCGTCTGATACCTTTGATTGTATAGTCAACCTCTTTGACTGAGGAAGAAAGCATTTCTGACTTACGGAGTCTAGCTGGATTCCTAGAAATGTCTGAACGGTTTCTGGATTCAGCCGAGATTTTTCGAAGTTGACGATCCAACCTAACTCCTGTAGGGACGAGATCGTATTAGATAAACGAGTTTTACATTGAAGTGCAGAGCTTCCTACCACTAGAAAGTCATCTAGGTAGGGTATTATCAAGGTATCTCGTTGGCGTAGATGAGCCATCACTTCTAGTATCACCTTAGTGAAGACGCGGGGAGCCATAGAAAGCCCAAATGGCATTGCAACATATTGAAAGTGACGAACCTTTCCCTCCAGGGTGACTGCTACCCTTAGGTACTGCTGATGTTCGGCATGTATGGGAAGATGGTAATAGGCGTCCTTTAAGTCTATTCCGGCCATGACACACCTAGGGAATAAGAGTTTTATGGTAGAACTAATGGATTCCATTTTGAAGGTATGATTACGCAGGAAAGAATTTAATTTTTTAAGATTTATGATGGTTCTAAATGAACCATCTGGTTTATTAATCAGGAATAAAGGGGAGTAGAACCCTTTCCCTTTTTGATCCTGGGGAACTTCAATCAGGACTTTCTTAGATAGAAGAGATAGGATCTCTATTTCTAGAGCCCTCTGTTGGTCCTGACCTTTTGGAGATGTTATTATGAAGGAATCCCAAGGGATTCGATCAAATTCTAATTTAAGGCCGTATTGCACAATGTCCAGAATCCACTGGCTGGATGTTATCTGTCCCCATTGGGGAAGAAAAAATTTTAATCTGCCGCCTACTTCCTGGTTAGCGGTATTTACGTCTCGGATTATGGGACCCGCTAAAAAAGGCACCTTTTTGCTTTGGGTCCTTCGACTCCCATCGCTCTCTTTGTTCAAGCGGCTTGTTCCTAGTAAAGGGGCGTCTCCTGAAGGCTCTCCTGTAGGATGGAAGATACTGGTTAGGGAAGCCTTTCTTCCTTTCACCTGCTTTATTCAGGAGTTCATCCAGCGTCTTCCCAAAAAGGAACTCACCCTGACAGGGAATCGCACAAAGTTTTGCTTTAGCTTGTGCGTCCCCCTTCCAATTCTTTAGCCAGAGTGCACGCCGGGCTGTGTTGACTAGGCCGGCTGACCTGGCTGCAAGACGTAGCGAGTCCACTGAGGCATCAGCTAGGAATGCTACTGCTTCTTTAATTTGAGGCAATTTCAGCAGGATAGATTCCCTCGAAGTTTTGCCTCTAATCTGTTCCTCCAATTGCTCCGTCCATACTAGTAGAGATCTTGCAGTACAGGTACTAGATATGGCGGGCCTGAACGCCCCCGTATTGACTTCCCATGACCTCTTTAGTAAAGCTTCTGCTTTACGGTCCAGCGGGTCTGTTAGGACCCCTGAATCCTCCACTGGTAGGACCGACTGTTTGGTTGTGGAGGCTACCGCAGCATCAACTTTTGGCACCTTTGACCAGGTGTTTAGGTCTTCATCGCTGAAGGGATAGCGCCTTTTAGAGGATGATGGTAAAAACCCTCTATTCTGCTTGTCCCACTCCTTTTTGACAATATCTTTGATGGTTTGTATGACGGGGAAGGACCTACGTTTCTTCTGTCCTAACCCCGCAAACATTATGTCCTGTGCTGATTTCTTTTCTTTCCCATCTGGGCACCCCATCGTGCTCCTGACAGATTTTATTAAATTGTCCACATTACTGTTGGGAAGACAAAGTCCCCCTTCAGTCTCGGATGAGCTCGGCTGAGATCCCTCTTCGTCTGAAGAAATACATACACCCTCTGACTCCGAACTAACCGGAGACCGGGACCTGCTAGGCTGACGGGTACTGGCGCTACTTGTCTGCGCCAAACCCTGCATCTCTTCTCGGATAATAGCTCTGACATCTGAGGGAGTCATGATATTTTCCTGCCGTAGAGTTTGCATGATACACTCTGCACACAGTTTTTTGGCATAATCATCCGGGAGGGGCTGCGTACATAAAGCACACTCTTTATGCTTAGATTTGTGTGTCCTTTTCTTAGTCTAGAGGAAGGATACAGGAGGAACATATATCAGCATATAGGAAGAGACTCTTTCAAAAACTCACCCAGTGAAGCTGACAGGTACCGGTTCTGGAGGCGGAATTCGTTTGGTGGTAGAACTCTTCTCTGGAGGTCGGCCACCACTCTTTGTGCTGCTCCTCGTGCTTCTCTCCCTGCTGGGAGAGCGCTGTTGCACTGCGGGCAGGTGCGCTTCGTCGGCCGGTGAAGCCATTTCACACACACCGGCCCGACGCTAGCGCTGCATTTTTAAACTTGCCGCCCATTCTCCTGCCTCCCCGGACCAACCCGGAAGTGCTCCCGCGACTTCCGGGTTAGACGCGCCGCTCTCACCACCATGCGGCCGCCAGAGGCTATTAAGCCGGCCGCTGCAGCGCGCGCGTCCTCACAGTGCCGGCCGGACCTACGGTGACCGGACCCGGACCGTGGATGTTTGGCCAGACGAGGGGGGAGGCTGCAAGCAGGGGCTCCCCCGCCGCTGCTTCTGGTACCGCAGCCCCTGCCGTTCCCACAGAAACCGACGCAGGCGGGTGCATGGCCCAGGGATCCTCTTCATCTGTAGGTAAGCCGGGTCCCTGTAGGAACAGGAAACCTAAACTGAGGAGGAGAGGGGACCGCCTCCTTTTATTCTGTAGGTTTCCTGTTCCTATGGGCGGATCCCTCTCTCTCATGTGGGGTGCTGTCGTGGCGAAGGGTAAAAATGAAGTTATAATCTACCTTCAGCCGCTTGCTTTCAGTCATTGGCGCGGTGCAGGGAGCTATTACAGCTTACTATGCAGTGAGCGTGCTATAATCACTCCTGGCACTTTGCTTGACAGCCTGCTCTATAGCGTATGTGTGAGAAAGCCATAGCAGAGAGCTCACAGTATAGTGAGCAGTAACCGCTCCCAGCACTGCCCCAATAACTGGATAAGAGCAGATGCACAGAGAATACAACTTAATTTTCTCCTTGTAGCCGCTGCTTCAGTATGCAGGCCAAACATGATTTAAATGCCATGTACCTGCATATTACCAGTGTTTGAAGGAAAATGGCATTCCTTGACAACAGGTTCCCTTTCATTTAATGGGATCCATCAAGAATTGTTGGAGTTCAGATGAATCTATCATACTATAGTTGTGAATGGAGCTTTAGCAGCGTATCAAACACGGTGGCTTCATTGGCAGCTTATCGGTATGGGTGAAAGTCTTTAGTGTTCATGACCATTTTGCATCCCAAGAACCAATAAACTAATGTTTCCCTTTTCTTTAGTACGCTAATTGGCCTTCTCTAATTCTATTACAGCCGGTATAGGATGTGTCTGAGTGATGACTGCTTCATTGCAAGGTCCTGCTGCTCAGTTCTGCACAGTTTTATTTATACAGGGCTTTAATAATACAACAGCAGATATAGATGTCAGGAAACTGTTGTCAACTATAAAAAGCTCAAAAGAAAAACAACTTTATTCACTTCTTCTTATTTAGCACCATTAAAGAGAACCTGTCACCTTTTCCATGCTCCCCGGACCTCTTACAGCATGATCCGACACCGGCAGCTGTGTACGATTACTCTGAACCACTGCAGGGTTTCATTGAAAACACACTTTGAAAATCTGTCCATGGACTATGCGCCTTGGATGCTTAGTCCTGGGATGATCTCTGGTGTCTTCTCACCATCCCCCTCTCCAAGACTGACAAGTCTGTCCCTATGTGCAAGAACAGGGAGAGACCTGTCAGTCATGAGCAGCGTGGCGTGGAGGGCCATCAAAGACCTGCCTCAGACTAATCATCCAAGATGCATAGATGTATTCGTTACAATTCAATAAGCCTGGAGTTGTGCACGCCAGTCTTAATGTAGGGGCTGGATAGCAGATGACGTGCCCAATTCTTTAAGTAGCGCATGCCAATTTATGAATTACGTCCATCGGTTAGCTAGTGTGCGCTGCCGCAGAGATGTACGCCACTTTATAATGAACGTATAAGCGGATTCATGCCACACAGGGACTGGAATACACTTCTTGGACAAAATAAACTACTTAAGTGGCATAACTTTTCAGGAACTTGACGGGCTGACTTAGGCTACATTCACATTAGCGTTGTGCGGGGCAGCGTCGGTGACGCAACGCACAACGTATGCAAAAACGCATGCACAACGCAGCTTTTTGTGACGCATGCGTTCATTTTTGCATGATTTTTGGCGCAGAAAAAACTGCATCATGCAGCATCCTCTGCGCCCTGACAGTTGCGCCAAAATGACGCATGCGTCACAAAACGCAAGACAACGCATGTCCATGCACCCCCATGTTAAATATAGGGGCGCATGACGCATGCGTCGCTGCGGCTGCGCCCGACGCTGCCCCGCACAACGCTAATGTGAACGTAGCCTTAGCCACACCACACACATATTAGTGTAGCCTTTTGCACAGCTTGCTTCCAGGGGATTTTTAAAGTATCTTTTTCTCTGACATACAGCAGCGTTTTAGAGTCATACATACCTGGCTGGGATCACACAGCCAGTGCCGGATACATGCTGCTCATAGATCGGGCAGCATGTATCAGGTTCCCTTTAATATGGAATAGTGCAGTTTGCTAACCAAACAAGCAAGAAAGACACTTTTTTGCACTTCGCTTAGCAATAGGGACATATGGATGTGTTTGGTGCGTGCACTGGGAGCTTTCCAGGCCTACATGCTAAATATAGGGCAAAAACCTGATGTGAACAGGGTCTTATTAAACACAAGAAAATACCGCCATAACCTTCCGTGATCCTGCAGGGAAAAGTTTTAGTTGTCCCAACAGCTGGCCTTCACTATTATGCCAAAGGTCTACAGCTCTTTTTTTAGTTGTACCACGCAGAATAATATTACAGTCCATAAATACAATTACATTATACAATTCTGCCAGTAAAAACGTTCTTTATTGAATGGAGGCATTTGGCATCAGAATCGTCTCCTACTGTACAAATCAGAGAAAAGTTCCAGCAGCACACAGTCGTGTACATCACAGCTCAGCTACAAGCCCGCCCTAAGGATATAGATATTATGACTGATCCTTCAATGGTCAGTAAAAAGAACTGCTCAGCGCATCGTCCATGCTGTAGAGTGATCAGGATTTTCTGTAAGGCCATGTTCACACTGTGCGTTTTTTTCTGCGGAACCGCAGCGTTTTTGCCGCTGCGGTTCCGCAGCTGTTTTCCATGCAGGGTACAGTGTACTGTACCCTATGGAAAACAGGAACCACTGTGCACATGATGCGGGAATCGGGGAAAAAAGCCGCGCTGAATAGCCGCGGTAAAAAAGAAGTACCATGTCACTTCTTTTTTCGGAGCCGCAGCGGTTCTGCACCCATTGACCTCCATTGTGAGGTCAAACCCGCAGTAAAACCCGCAGATGAAAAAAATATCTGCGGGTTTTACTGCGATTTGTGGTGCAGAACCGCTGCAGCAGGAAGTGCGGGGAAGCGGGCGGAAGTGCGTGGGCGGAGTGTGGCTGCCCCCCCGTGCTCCGATCCCGCCCCCCCCGTGCTCCAATCCCACCGCCCCGTGCTCCGATGCCCTCCCCCCAGTGCTCCAATGCCCCCCCCGTGCCCTAATCTCCCCCCCTTATACTTACCCGGCGTCCCGGTGTCCGTCCGTCCGTCTTCTCCCTGGGCGCCGCCATCTTGCAAAATGGCGGGCGCATGCGCAGTGCGCCCGCCGAATCTGCCGGCCGGCAGATTCGTTCCAAAGTGCATTTTGATCACTGAGATATAACCTATCTCAGTGATCAAAATAAAAAAAAATAGTAAATGACCCCCCCCCCCCCCCCTTTGTCACCCCCATAGGTAGGGACAATAAAAAAAATTAAGAATTTTTTTTTTTTTTGTCCACTAAGGTTAGAATAGGGTTAGGGGTAGGGTTAGGGGTAGGGTTAGGGGTAGGGTTAGGGTATTTTCAGCCATTTTAACTGCATAGAAAACTGCATAAAAAAAAGGATCAAAAAAAGGACAAAAAAAGGACCAAAAAAAGGACCTGCGTTTTCTGCCATGAGCTGCAGTTTTTTAAAAAACAGTCGTGAAAAAAAAAGGATGGAAATCAGGAACGTGTGAACATACCCTAAGCCTTTACGAGCTGCTCAGTACAAAGTCACGCCATGGCAGCTCACATCCTGACACACCGACGCACGCTTCCCTACACTTACATGAGCACTCAGCAGTCATTCTACTACAGCAAGTATTATTTTTCTATTTTAAGTCCAAGAAGCTTTCTTTATTCACACTATGCCAAGACCTAGCTAACCCCATACATAATAAGTCAACTGTTCCGCCGAGGGTTCTCTTTTCTGACACTGGAATTCTCAGCAGAGATCTCCTGTGTCCTCTATCAGAGGGTCGTTACCTTTGACGGTGACTTATCTCCTGAAGAACAAACGGTTCGTCTGTCGGAAAATTATCGAGTCTGTATCCTTCTCTTCCTCCCACCCCATATCTTACCCTATTGACAAGAGCCAGGATACCTATACTCATTGTAGACGGTCAGCTGAATCAATAGCAAGACTGGCTGACCTGAGTGTAATGTGTAAGGCTGGTTTCACATTTGCGGTTGTGTCCGCAGCGTTTATGCCGCATTTTTCCGCATGCGTCGTGTATTCCTATCTTTAAGATTAGGGAAGCAGGTGCCTGCGATTGGATGCGTTTTGCCGCGTTTGACGACGTATGCGCCGTTTCGTTGTCTGCGGCTTGGCGCGGTAAACGCTACACGTTGTAATTTCAGAGGCGTCAATTTGCCGCCTAGAAATGTATGCAGTTGTAGCGGATGGAATGCGGCAAAAAAAAAACTGCATTTCAGTCTATGAGAAGTTCGCAAGCACATGCGTTTGTGAACGCATTAGTTTTTTCCACAGGAAAACCTGTCTAGACACTGATTAGCCGCCCCACACATACAAACTGATAAACGGAGGGAGTGGGCATTGGAAGCTCACTACTCAGCAGACTGGGAACAAGAGAACAAGCTCTGAAGCTGTGAAGAATCTACACTTTGAACAATGTGAGTATCAAAGCCAATGTCTGTATTTTCTTTTTCCTCTCTCTATATGTCCTAATAATTTTTGTCTCTTTTTTCCTTGCCGCATGCATCAGAATGTCATCGTCTTCTTCTGAGGAGCTTCTTGGGCCTGAACAAGGTGGAAATGAAAGTGAAGTGAGTACTCACCTCTTCAGATTGGTAAGTATTCTCTGTCACATCTACACGTGACAAATTTTTATTTTTTTTCAGAACAGTTCTTAAACTGCGGCAGAGCCCGTCCTGAGCAGCATGGACACGTTCGTGTGGCAAGGCGGCGTGTAAGTATACCTGACTGATTGTACTGTTTATTGTATCCTGACTTTACTATTCTTGACTGTTCATTTATTTACTTTGCCCTTTCTTTACCTTTTTCTTCTTGACTTTGAATATTCTTGCCTGTTTTCTGTCTCCGTTTTCTTTCTTTTCCTTATGTCAATGTCTCCAACATTAATGTATTTATTTATCTTATAGGTTCCAGAACGGGATGAGGACCTCATTGACAATGACATCCTCATCTCCCTGGTCCATGAGCGAGTCCCGTTGTGGGACACCCGGGTTCCGTAGCACTCGGACAATGTGACGATCCGGCGACTATGGAATGAGGTGGCCCATGCGAGTTCCTCTCATCGCACACAGTTGTGTGATCCCGGCCAAAAGTGCATTGTCTAACCATTTTTTTTTTTTTTAAACAGTGCTCAAAGTCAGAACACGTTGGCGTTCGCTTCAACAAGGACCTTCTTCAAGAGAGCCGGGTTCCCAGTAGTTCTGGAGCAAGGGTCAGAAAATATAAGCATCACCGCATGCTGGCATTTTTGAGACAGGTCCTTGTCCAGAGAACGTAAGTATTTTTGTGGTGCATTGGATTGTGTTGTATTGCCTAATCTGTATTTTGCGATTCCACAGGAGTTGGCGCTTTTACTATTATAAATGTTTTGTACTAATGTTTTTTTGTTCACAGCACCTGGAGCAGCACTCTTGACCCTGGTTCTGGAGCGGTCCTTCAACAAACAGCCACGGACCCGTCCCAGCCTTCTAGCAGCGCAGCAGCAAGTGGACATGCAACACAGACTGGAGACCAGGAAGCTGGTCCATCAGGTGTTCCCCTGTCCCAGTCCTCTGCCTCTTTTTTGGGGGGCTCTCTCGGCAGCGGCAGAGGGCCTCAGACAGGTCACTCATGCCCGAGTTTTTGCACTTGAGCTCGATCTTTCATGATGGACTCAAGGCGATGGGAGACAGACTGGATAGTGGCTTCAACCTTATGAATACACTTATCAGGATGTCACCAGAAGCCTTGATCAAGTGAAAGCCGACCTCCAAAGGCCAGCACATCATTTTTTTAATCAAATAGAAAAGGGCATGTTAGAACACCTTACTCCTGATCTCCAGCTCAGTGTCGTGCAGGCCTGCAATGCTGCTTACATGCAGGCTATGCAGCAGACTCGGTATTTTCAGCAGCCAGTGGTGGATTTCCACCTGTGCCAACACTGTCGCGCTTAACCTCAATGCCCAGCTCTGCTGGATACCACTGCACGGCCACCATTCCAAGCACTGCCGGACACCACTACAGCGCCACCACCATGCCGAGTGCTGTTGGACAGCCCACCGCCACCACCATGCCAACTGCTGCTACTGCTTGGACATCCTCAACTGCCACCAGCATGCAGCAGCAGCACCCCGACCAGGACAGGTCGTTAACCATCACCAGGTCCCAGCTGCAGCAGAAGCCGGACCCTGGCATCGCCTTCACCACCACAACACAGCAGCTGGACCCTGGCATGGCCTTCACCACCACGCAGCAGCAGCTGCACACAGACCATGACAGGTCGGCCACCAGCACAGGGCCGCAAGAAATGACCCCACCGAGGCTCCCCAGACCGCAGCGCCGATCCCAAAATGGGAAAAAGAAAAAACAGCGGACTATCGCTATCCCTCGCCCCTCACCTCCCAAGGTATCGGTGATGTCAGGTTTGTCTCACCCTTCTAGTGTGTCTCTGCCATCCCATGCCTCTAGTACCATCCCTGAACTCCCTGACCCCACTAGTTTAATTGCCCCTTCTCCTGCAACCCCTGCGTCGTCTTCAGCCAGCCAGGACTCACAGCTACACACCCCCTAGTTCCGTCACTCTACCCCAAGCCGGCGCAGTTAATTTTTTTTTTTAATAAATGTCAATGTTTTCTCCCCAATACTGTTTGGTTATTTGTGTATTTCACCGCCGGCAACATACACTGTGCGCCGAATAAACACACTGCGCCGTACACTTTGTGTTTTTGCCACCTCATAGCTCCAGGAGTGAGACAAGTAGAACACTGCAGCTTTGTGTGTTTGGTATGGAGCTATGAGTTGTCAAAAACTAATATTACTTGTTTTTCCTCCATAATCTCTTCAGTCTGCTTAATCTATGTGACGCAGACTGAAGAGACAATGGCGGTAATACAAAGCAGATCTATACTCAACAGGTCATGTGTCATAAATAGTGAGTTCATGATGCTCAAAACTCTGCGTCTTGAAATCATTATTTATCACACCTGACCTGGGGAGTAGAGAATTGCCTTGTATAACCTCCATTTTCTCTTCAGTCTACGTAATCTACCGTATATACTCGAGTATAAGCCGAGATTTTCAGCCCAAAATTTTGGGCTGAAAGTGCCCCTCTCGGCTTATACTCGAGTCAAGGTGGGTGGCAGGGTCGGCGGGTGAGGGGGTGAGGGCGCTGAGGCATACTTACCTAGTCCCAGCGATCCTCGCGCTGTCCCTGCCGTCCCACGGTCTTCTGTGCTGCAGCTTCTTCCCCTCTTCAGCAGTCACGTGGGACCGCTCATTACAGAAATGAATAAGCGGCTCCACCTCCCATAGGGGTGGAGCCGCCTATTCATTCCTCTAATCAGCGGTGCCGGTGACCGCTGATAGAGAAAGAAGATGCGGCACCGAAGACCAGGCAGAGGGACAGCGCGAGGATCGCCAGGACTAGGTAAGTATAGCATATTCACCTGTCCTCGTTCCAGCCGCCGAGCGTCGCTCCATCTTCCCGGCCGGCGCCTCCATCTTCCCGGCGTCTGCGCTCTGACTGTTCAGGCAGAGGGCGCGATGACGCATATAGTGTGCGCGGCGCCCTCTGCCTGATCAGTCAGAGTAGAGACGCCGGGAAGATGGAGGCGCCGGAACGAGATGCCGGGAGCTGCAATCAAGGGAGGTGAGTATGTGTTCGGCGGCGGCAGAGATTTATGTGGAGCATCTATGGGGCACAGTGAACGGTGCAGAGCACCGTATATGGCACATCTATGGGGCACAGTGAACGGTGCAGAGCACCGTATATGGCACATCTATGGGGCACAGTGAACGGTGCAGGGCACCGTATATGGCACATCTATAGGGCACAGTGAACGGTGCAGAGCACCGTATATGGCACATCTATGGGGCACAGTGAACGGTGCAGGGCACCGTATATGGCACATCTATGGGGCACAGTGAACGGTGCAGAGCACCGTATATGGCACATCTATGGGGCACAGTGAACGGTGCAGAGCACCGTATATGGCACATCTATGGGGCACAGTGAACGGTGCAGAGCACCGTATATGGCACATCTATGGGGCACAATGAACGGTGCAGAGCACCGTATATGGCACAGCTATGGGGAAATATGAACGGTGCAGAGCACTGTATGGCACAGCTATGGGGAAATAATGATCTATTTTTATTTTTGAAATTCACCGGTAAATGCTGCATTTCCACCCTAGGCTTATACTCGAGTCAATAAGTTTTCCCAGTTTTTTGTGGCAAAATTAGGGGGGTCGGCTTATACTCGGGTCGGCTTATACTCGAGTATATACGGTATTTCACACAAACTGAAGAGACAATGGAGGTCATACAAGGCATATCCATACTCACCTGGACAGGTGTCAGAAATAGTGAATTCATGAGGCTGGGTTTTGTGCATCATGAAGTCATTATTTCTCACACAAGAAATGGTGAGTATAGATCTACTTTGTATTATACCTCCATCGTCTCTTCAGTCTGCGTCCTATAGATACTGCAGAAGAGATTCAGGATGCAATGACCAACTACCTTACCACTAACAACATAAGTGGTTTTTAGAGGAAAGACATAGGAGACTCAGTACAGGTATCAAAACACGTTGTTTATTAACAAATATTAGTAACATTTAAAACATAACTGGTACAGACCCAACAGCACATTTTACACAATATTGTTCTGCCATGCCACATGTCCGATGTCAGAAACAAAATAGGCAGCAAATTGGTTCCGCATGTGGGCAACTTCAACAGTTGACCGCAGTGGGTGATGCTGGTAATCTGGCAATGGGTTTTCAACTGGTTAATCCAGTTCAATGTTGGGTCGCTCCTTAGCCATTATGTAATTGTGGAGAACCACACAGGCTTTGACAACCTCATCGACTGTCTCCACTTTTAGATTAATGACTGTCCCAAGAATGCGCTATTTTGAGACAAGAATCCCAAAGGTACACTCAACTGTTCTTCGGACCCTGGTCAGTCTGTAGTTATAAATCCCTTTAGTGTGGCTCAATTCCCGACTGGAAAATAGCTTCAGTAGGTTTTCACACATCTGAAAGGCCTCATCTCCAACCATAACAAATGGCATCGGTGGGCCTTGAGTTTTGGGGAGAGGTCGTGGCATGGGAAAATTAAAATTTTTGCCATACAAACGTCAGCCCATATCCGAGTTCTTGAAAGTCTGGGAGTCATTGCCATGGCCAAAAGCTCCAATGTCCACGGCGATAAAACGATAGTCCGCATCCGCATCTGCTATTGCCATGAGCACTACAGAAAAATATTTCTTGTAGTTAAAGTACTCCAGATCTGGCGGGTTTGATAATCCGTATGGGAGCAGTGGGCGGAAAGCACAAACAGTTGGGGAAAACACACACTCTCCAGAATTTGTCGGCAATTTCCATCCACATGTCAGTGGGGTAGGGGGATAAATTCATCCCGTAGAACGTTCCACAAAGCCCGGCAGGTGTCCGCAACTATTCCAGACAAGGTGGAGATTCCAAGTCAGTACTTAAAGTGGAGCGATGATAAGCTCTCTCTGGTAGCAAGCAATCTGAAAGAAAAACAAAAAACAAAAAATTACGAACAATTCTATTTATTGTGGGGTTTTGCTAAACACAAAGGAAAATACAAATAATACATGGCAGAACAATAAGAATTATGACAGGCATTTGTTTAGAATTTTTACGTACCTTAGTGTGACCAGGAGACGTTCCTCTGCAGGAATCGCTCTACGGAGCTGGGTGTCCTGTCTCCGGATGGCTCCTTGGACACAACCAAGTAAATCCTGAAAAGTCTCTTGAGACATCCTGGTATATTCCGGGAATTTGTCCAGGTTGGCATCAAACTCGCCATATAGCGTGTGGTAGGCTCCATGGCTCTCCCTGAGTTCAATAATGGGGTGTCTCCAAAAAAGCCGACGCCGTATCCTTCTCTGTCTTTCTCGATTTCTTTGTAGCTCCCAAGCAAACGCATAGGCAAGAAACAGCTTGATACTTAAATCCAGGTTGAAATAAAAGCTCTCCATGCGAAGATCCATCATGACACAGGATACAGCAGCAAAATCTGAAGATTTCAGCAGTCCAAGGGTCTATATAAAGATATCCCATAATACACTCCCACTGTTGTCCTATTGGCGGTGTCTGTTTATCGAGAATTTTCTCCTGTTAAATTTTCCACCATGCACGCAGAAAATGCAAATGCATGCAAAACGCATGAAAGACTTTATGCGTCTAAAAAGCGCTGCGTTTGCATGCTATTTATCGTGCGTTTCAGGTTGCGGCATAAACGCTGCAGATTCTACCGCAAATTTGAAACTAGCCTAAGGGGGCCTTCTTTTTTTTTACGCAGACACTATTTTAGCCCCACGTACAATTTTTTTTCTCTTTCCATTCTGACAGTTGCAGTCATGGCCGAAAGTGTTCCAGAAAATGAAGTATTTCTCCCAGAAAATTATTGCAATTACACTCTTTGTTCTATACATGTTTATTTCCATTATATGTATTGGAACAACACAAAAAAAAAACGGAGAAAAGGGCAAAATTGGAAATCATTTCAAACAAAACCACAAAAATGGGCCAAGCAAAATAGCTGGCACCTTTCTAAAACTGTGGTTAACCCCTTTCTGCCAGCTGACGGAATAGTACGTCAGCTGGCAGAACCCCCGCTTTGAGGTGTGCTCCGGCGGTGAGCCCACCTCAAAGCCGCGACATGTCAGCTGTTTTGTACAGCTGACATGTGCGCGCAATGAGCGCGAGCGGAATCGCGATCTGCCTGCGCCCATTAACTAGTTAAATGCCGCTGTCAAATGCTGACAGCGGCATTTAACTAGCGCTCCCCGCCACGCAGCCGGAAGTGCTTGCACCGCTGACCCCCGTCACATGATCGGGGGTCATCGATGCATTGCCATAACAACCAGAGGTCTGCTTGAGACCTCTATGGTTGTTGATGACCGATTGCTTTGAGCGCCACCCTGTGGTCAGCGTTCAAAGCAACCCTGCATTTCTGCTACATAGAGGTGATCTGTGCTTCACCTCTATATAGCTGAGGCGATCGAGTTATGCATGCTTCTAGCCTCCTATGGAGGCTATTGAAGCATGCCAAAATTAAAAAAAAAAAAAAAGTGTTTAAAAATATAAAAAAAAAATTAAAAATATATAAAAGTTCAAATCACCCCCCTTTCACCCCAATCAAAATAAAAAAAAATAAAAAAATCAAACCTACACATATTTGGCATCACTATCACCGCATTCAGAATCGCCCGATCTATCAATAAAAACAAAGGATTAACCTGATCGCTAAATGGCGTAGCGAGAAAAAAAATCAAAACGCCAAAATTAAGTTTTTTCGGTCGCCGCAAAATTGCATTAAAATGCAATAACGGGCGATCAAAATAATGTATCTGCACCAAAATGGTATCATTAAAAACGCCAGCTCGGCATGCAAAAAATAAGCTCTCACCCGACCCCAGATCACAAAAAATGGAGACGCCAACATTATCGGAAAATTGCGCAATTTTTTTTTTTATTTTTTTTTTTTAGCAAACTTTGGAATTTTTTTTCACTACTTAGATAAAAGAGAACCTAGACATGTTTGGTGTCTATGAACTCGTAATGACCGGGAGAATCATAATGGCAGGTTAGTTTTAGCATTTAGTGAACCTAGCAAAAAAGCCAAACAAAAAACAAGTGTGAGATTGCACTTTTTTTGCAACTTCATCACACTTGGAATTTTTTTCCCGTTTTCTGTTACACGACATGGTAAAACCAATGGTAATCGTTCAAAAGTACAACTCGTCCCGCAAAAAATAAGCCCTCACATGGCCATATTGATGGAAAAATAAAAAAGTTATGGCTCTGGAAATAAGGAAAGCTAAAAACGAAAACAGCTCCGGGGGTGAAGAGGTTAAATAACTTTCAAGAATGTGATGCTCGTTCAAACTCACCTGTGGCTACTAACAGGTGTAAGCAATATGAAAATCACACCTGAAACCAGATAATAAGGGGAGAAGTTGACTAAATCTTTTCAGTGTGTGTCTGTGCGTAACACACTGAGCATGGAGAACAGAAAGACATATAAAAGCTAGACTGCAGTTTACCAAACTGTACGCAAGCCAAAATCGTTCTGGGAGACCACACCAAGATAGAGTTTTTTGGTAAAGCACATCATTCTGTTTACTAAAAACAAAATGAGACGTACTAAGAAAAGAACACACTACCTACAATCAAATATGATGGAGGTTCAGAGATGCTTTGGTGTTGTTTTGCTGCCTCTGGCACTGGGTGACTTAACTGTATGCAAGGCATCATGAAATCTGAAGATTACCAACATACTTTGGGTCGCAATATAGTGCACAGTGTCCTAGGTCATGCGTCATCCAGCAGGACAATGTCCCCAAACATACTTCAAGAAGCACCCAGAAATGGATGGAAACCACGAGCTGGAGAGATCTTAAAATTGCTGTTGGGAGAAGGCACCCTTCAAATACGAGAGACTTGGAGCAGTTTGCAAAAGAAGAGTGATCAAAAATTCCAGTTGAGAGATGTAAGAAGTTTGTTGACTGTTATAGGAAGCGATTGATTGAAGTTAATTATTCCAAAGGGTGTGCAACCAAATATTAAGTTATCAACAATTTTGTCTAGTCCATTTTTGGGGTTTTGTATGATATGTATGGCCAATTTGACTTTTTTGTATTGTTATAATACACACAAGGGAAACAAAACATGTGTTTAACAAAATGTGTGTAGTTTCAATAATTCTTCAGAATATGTAATTTTCTGGAACAATTTTAAGGGTGCCAACACTTTCGGGCATGACTGTATATTTAAAAGTAGCCATATGAGGCTTTATTTTTTGCAGAACAAGATGAACTTTATTTAGGAACCATTGTTTTGGTACATATACATTGGTGTTTAAATAGTAACTACACTTTTTTATACAACAGTAGAAGCGTCGATTAGAAACTTTCTACTGGAGGAAAATATCACTTTTCTTCAGATCTCAAACCCATTGAAAACCTTTGGAGGGAGTTGAAAGTCCGTGTTGCCCAGCGACAGGCCCAAAACATCACTGCTCTAGAGGAGATCTGCATGGAGGAATGGGCCAACATACCACCAACAGTGTGCGCCAACATTGTGAAGACTTACAGAAAACATTTGACCTCTGTCATTGCTAACAAAGGATATATAACAAAATATTGAGATGAACTTTTGTTAATGACCAAATACTTATTAACCCCTTACCGGCATCGGACGTACTATACCGTCCGATGCCGGCTCCCCTGCTTTGATGCAGGGCTCCGCGGTGAGCCCGCATCAAAGCCGGGACATGTCAGCTGTTTTGAACAGCTGACATGTGCCCGTAATAGGTGCGGGCAGAATCGCGATCTGCCCGCACCTATTAACTAGTTAAATGCCGCTGTCAAACGCAGACAGCGGCATTTAACTACCGCTTCCGGCCGGGCAGCCGGAAATGACGTCATCGCCGACCCCCGTCACATGATCGGGGGTCGGCGATGCGTCTCCATTGTAACCATAGAGGTCCTAGAGACCTCTATGGTTACTGATTGCCCGTCGCTGTGAGCGCCACCCTGTGGTCGGCGCTCACAGCACACGTGCAATTCTGCTACATAGCAGCGATCAGCAGATCGCTGCTATGTAGCAGAGCCGATCGTGCTGTGCCTGCTTCTAGCCTCCCATGGAGGCTATTGAAGCATGGCAAAAGTTAAAAAAAAAAGTTTAAAAAAATGTGAAAAAAATAAAAAAAACATAAAAGTTTAAATCACCCCCCTTTCGCCCCAATCAAAATAAATCAATAAAAAAAATATCAAATCTACGCATATTTGGTATCGCCGCGCTCAGAATCGCCCGATCTATCAATTAAAAAAAAGTATTAACCTGATCGCTAAACAGCGTAGCGGGAAAAAAATTCGAAACGCCAGAATTACATTTTTTTGGTCGCCGCGACATTGCATTAAAATGCAATAACGGGCGATCAAAAGAACGTATCTGCACCGAAATGCTATCATTAAAAACGTCATCTCGGCACGCAAAAAATAAGCCCTCAACCGACCCCAGATCATGAAAAATGGAGACGCTACAAGTATCGGAAAATGGCGCAATTTTTTTTTTTTTTTTTAGCAAAGTTTGGAATTTTTTTTCACCACTTAGATAAAAAATAACCTAGTCATGTTTGGTGTCTATGAACTCGTAATGACCTGGAGAATCATAATTGCAGGTCAGTTTTAGCATTTAGTGAACCTAGCAAAAAAGCCAAACAAAAAACAAGTGTGTGATTGCACTTTTTTTGCAATTTCACCGCACTTGGAATTTTTTTCCCGTTTTCTAGTACACGACATGCTAAAACCAATGATGTTGTTCAAAAGTACAACTCGTCCCGCAAAAAATAAGTCCTCACATGGCCAAATTGACAGAAAAATAAAAAAGTTATGGCTCTGGGAAGGAGGGGAGCGAAAAACGAACACGGAAAAACGAAAAATCCCCCGGTCATGAAGGGGTTAATTAACCTTCATGGATCGAGGCAGTTTATGAAGGACAGGACTTGTATGTACTGCAGCTCAGGGACACTGGGAAGTCACAGCTGCATGACGACCGTGAGCCCTGGGCACTTGGATTTTCCCAGACTTGCACTGTAGACGATTGCAAGCCAAACACTTGTCCAGCCAGCAGCTAT
This sequence comes from Ranitomeya imitator, assembly GCF_032444005.1. Taxonomy (NCBI): domain Eukaryota; kingdom Metazoa; phylum Chordata; class Amphibia; order Anura; family Dendrobatidae; genus Ranitomeya; species Ranitomeya imitator. Next base: position 908,871,849 of record NC_091282.1, read on the forward strand.
TCTTTCCCACCCCATTACACGAGCACATTTAGATTGGTCATTCATCATGGTATATTAAATGGGGATAGTGGAAAGAGCTGCCATCGGGTGTCCCTTGTGTCAGCACATTTTCCCTAAGAACAAAAGGATCAGGAAAATTGAAATCCAACAGCCTGATCCTTCCTTCCAAAGCCATCAGGGACGCCCCCATACACATGAAATGGTTGGTGGGTTAAACATTAAAGGGCCTCTGTCACCCCCTCCAGCCGATTAGACAGGTATTTTGGAGAAGTTATAAAACGCTTTAATTTTGGGAACAAATGCACCAAAACTAAAAGAGCCACCTTGTTATAATGCAGCATTACTGCTGCACAAGGTGACTCTTTTAGTTTATAACGGCTGGAGGGGGTGACAGAGGCCCTTTAAGGATATGTGCACATGCTGTGGATTTTGCTGCGGATCCGCAGCAGATTGGCCGCTGCAGATTCGCAGCAGTTTTCCATGCGTTTACAGTGCCATGTAAACCTATGGAAATCAAAATCCGCAGTGCACATGCTGCAGAAAAAAAATGCGTGGAAACGCTGCGTTGTTTATTCCACAGCATGTCAATTCTTTGTGTGGATTTCGCAGCGGTTTACACCTGCTCCATAATAGGAATCCGCAGGTGTATAACCGCAGGTGAAATCCGCACAAAAAGCGCAAAAAAAAAAAAAAACGCGGTAAATCCGCAATAATTCTGCAGGAAATCCGCAGTGCGGAGTACCTGCGGATTTAGCAAAATCAGTCCGGAAAAATCTGCAGAGTAATCCGCAGCGTGTGCACATAGCCTTAAAGGATCTTTCAGAAGGATCAACCCTCCTAAGCCGTCTATATGGGCATGTAGGTCATAGGAAGCTGAATAAAATTATACCTTAACCCCTTTCCCACATCGGGCATTATAGTACGCCGAAGTCGGACTCCCTCCCTTTGATATGGGCTCCGGTGCGGAGCCCACATCTTTTCCGGCACAAGTCAGCTATTCAGGGTTTTGAATAGCGGACATGTGCCTCTAACAGCCGAAGGAAATCACGATCCATCCGCAGCTGTTAACAAGTTAAATGCCACTGTCAATCACTGTCTTCCGAAAAGCGCGTGGGAAATCCCGCCCATCGGCGCCCGTGTCACAATATTATTATTTCTTATTTATATAGCACCATTGATTCCATGGTGCTGTACATAAGAAGGGGTTACATACAAGTTACAGATATCACTTACAGTAAAACTAACAATTACAGACTGATACAGAGGGGCAAGGACCCTGCCCTTGAGGGATTATATTCTGCAAAATGATGGGGTAAGAGACAGTAGGTTGAGGGTTGCAGGAGCTCTGGTGTTGGTGAGGCGGTAGCTCCAGTGGTGGTGAGTAGGCAGTGGGGTCAGTGCAAGCTGTAGGCTTTCCTGAAGAAATGGGTTTTCACGTTCCATCTGAAGGATCCGAATGTGGTTGATAGTCGGACGTGTTGGGGCAAAGAATTCCAGAGGATGGGGGATATTCGGGAGAAGTCTTGGAGGGGATTAGGTAAGTGTTGAGGAGAGAAGGAGGTCTTAGGAGGACCGGAGATTACGTGAGGGAAGATATCGGGAGATTAGTTCAGAGATATATGGAGGAGACAGGTTATGGATGGCTTTGTAGGTCAGTATTAGCAATTTGAACTGGATACGCTGAGGAAATGGGAGCCAGTGAAGAGATTTACAGAGGGGGGAAGCGGAAGAGTAGCGAGGAGAGAGATGAATTAGTCGGGCAGCAGAGTTAAGGATTGACTGGAGAGGTGAGGTCACAGAGGAGGATGTTGCAGTAGTCGAGGCGGGAGAAGAGGAGGGCATGCATAAGCATTTTGGTAGATTGAGGGTTGAGGAAAGGACGGATTCTGGCAATATTTTTGAGCTGGAGGCGACAGGAGGTGGAAAAAGCTTGGATGTGCGGTTTGAATGACATGGCAGAGTCAAGGGTTACTCCGAGGCAGCGGACTTCCAGTACGGGGGAAAGCGTGATGTCATTTATTGTGATAGATAGATCAGGTAAGGAAGATCTGTGAGATGGAGGAAAGATTATGAGTCCAGATTTGTCCACATTGAGTTTGAGGAAGCGAGAGGAGGCCGCGGGTAGCCCATGGGTTGGCATGACAACCAGACGTCTCCAGGTGATCGGCGCTCATAGCAAGTGAGCAATTTTGCTACATACAGGCGATCATCACCTGTATGTAGCAGAGGAGATCGGGTTATGCCAGCTTCTAGTCTCCTATGGAGACTATTGAAGTATGCCAAAAGTAAAAAAAAAAAAAAAAGTTTTTACAAATAAAAAAAAATAACAAAATATAAAAGTTCAAATCACCCCCCTTTCGCCCCACTCAAAACAAAAAAAATAAAAATCAAACATACACATATTTTGTATCATCACGTTCAGAATCACCTGATCTATTGATATATAAAAAAAATTATCCTGATCGCTAAAAAAGTCAATACCCCAGAATTATGTTTTTTTTTGTTAGCTGTAACATTGCATTAAAATGCAATAACGGATAATTAACCCCTTCATGACCAGGGGATTTTTCGTTTTTCCGTGTTCGTTTTTCGCTCCCCTCCTTCCCAGAGCCATAACTTTTTTATTTTTCCGTCAATTTGGCCATGTGAGGGCTTATTTTTTGCGGGACGAGTTGTACTTTTGAACGACATCATTGGTTTTAGCATGTCGTGTACTAGAAAACGGGAAAAAAATTCCAAGTGCGGTGAAATTGCAAAAAAAGTGCAATCCCACATTGGTTTTTTGTTTGGCTTTTTTGCTAGGTTCACTAAATGCTAAAAATGACCTGCCATTATGATTCTCCAGGTCATTACGAGTTCATAGACACCAAACATGACTAGGTTATTTTTTAGCTAAGTGGTGAAAAAAAATTCCAAACTTTGCTAAAAAAAAAAAAAAAAAAATTGCGCCATTTTGCGATACTCGTAGCGTCTCCATTTTTCGTGATCTGGGGTCGGTTGAGGGCTTATTTTTTGCGTGCCGAGATGACGTTTTTAATGATAGCATTTCGGTGCAGATACGTTCTTTTGATCGCCCGTTATTGCATTTTAATGCAATGTCGCGGCGACCAAAAAAACGTAATTCTGGCGTTTCGAGTTTTTTTCCCGCTACGCTGTTTAGCGATCAGGTTAATACTTTTTTTATTTGATAGATCGGGCAATTCTGAGCGCGGCGATACCAAATATGCGTAGATTTGATATTTTTTTTATTGATTTATTTTGATTGGGGCGAAAGGGGGGTGATTTAAACTTTTATGTTTTTTTTATTTTTTTCACATTTTTTTAAACTTTTTTTTTTAACTTTTGCCATGCTTCAATAGCCTCCATGGGAGGCTAGAAGCAGGGACAGCACGATCGGCTCTGCTACATAGCAGCGATCTGCTGATCGCTGCTATGTAGCAGAATTGCACGTGTGCTGTGAGCGCCGACCACAGGGTGGCGCTCACAGCGACGGGCAATCAGTAACCATAGAGGTCTCAAGGACCTCTATGGCTACAATGGAGACGCATCGCCGACCCCCGGATATGTGACGGGGGTCGGCGATGACGTCATTTCCGGCCGCCCGGCCGGAAGCGGTAGTTAAATGCCGCTGTCTGCGTTTGACAGCGGCATTTAACTAGTTAATAGGTGCGGGCAGATCGCGATTCTGCCCGCGCCTATTACGGGCACATGTCAGCTGTTCAAAACAGCTGACATGTCCCGGCTTTGGTGCGGGCTCACCGCGGAGCCCTGCATCAAAGCAGGGGAGCCGGCATCGGACGGTATAGTACGTCCGATGCCGGTAAGGGGTTAAAAGATCGTATCTGCAAAAAATGGTATCATTAAAAACGCCAGCTCAGAACGCAAAAAGAAGCCCTCACCAACCCCAGATCACGAAAAATTGAGACGTTACGGGTCTCAGAAAATGGCACAATTTTTTTTTTTTTTTTTAACAAACTTTGGAATTTTTTTTTTCACCACTTAGATAAAAAAGAACCTAGGCTTGTTTGGTGTCTATGAACTTGTAATGACCTGGAGAATAATAATGGCAGGTCAGTTTTAGCATTTAGTGAACCTAATAAAAAAGCCAAACAAAAAACAAGTTTGGGATTGCACTTTTTTTTTTGCAATTTCACCGCACTTGGAATTTTTTTATCCGTTCTCTGTTACATGACATGGTAAAACCAATGATGTCGTTCAAAAATACAACTCATCCCGCAGAAAACAAGCCATCACATGGCCATATTGACCAAAAAATAAAAAAAGTTATGGCTCTGGGAAGAAGGGGAGCAAAAAATGAAAATGCAAAACTAAAAATACCCCTGGTCGATAAGGGGTTAAGATATCTGTCACCAGATTTGTCCCATATGAGGCAAGGCCAGTACCTGTAAGCCCCCCATATACAGCATTCTAATATATGGCCCCAACCCAGCATACAAGACAGGAAAAAGACCTTTCATTATACTCACCTACGGAGCAGTCGGGTATGATGGCCGTTGCGGTCTTGGTTAGGTGCCTCTTCTTCATGTGGACGATGTGCCCTACGTTATCCACATGGTGTCCCTGGCATTGTGCTCTTGCGCAAGCGCACCTCTCTCTGCCCTGCCGAGGGCAGAGCAAAGTACTGCAGTACGCATGCACAGAAATAGGCTAAAGAGCGCCGACGCATGTGCACTGCAGCACTTTACTCTGCCCGCGGTAGGGCAGAGAGAGGTGCGCTTGAGCAGGAGCCCAGTGCAGGACATTGTATGTATGACGTAACAAGTCATCGACCTGAAGCAAGGACGATGGCAGTGCAAGAAGAGAAGAGGCGCCAGATCAAGCCCAGAGACGTCATTGGACTGGACCACCCAGTAGGCGAGTATTTATAAAAGGTGTTTTTCTGGTGTTGCAGGCCGGATAGGGGGCAGACATACAGCATATTAGAATGATGTGCATGAGGACTGATAGGTATTGGCCTTACCTCATATGGGACAAACCTGGTGACAGGTTCCCCTTAATCACTCTCACAAGCAACATTGCTTATCTTGGGCAATATAATAAAATTGTATATTGATCCTGTCTGATGAATGCATAAAACGTTAGGCCGAGTCTGTGCAGGGCTCGCATCGGAAGCTGAGTGGGTTCTGTGTGCTGCCGTATAAACAGAGCCAATCTCCTATGTAAGCAAGGCTCCGATTAATAAAAACGCTATATACAGAGTCCTATAGAAAGTGGCACAATGGCAACCTCCTACTGACTCCAATAGATGGTGATTTTGTGTGAAATCGGAGGCACATATAGTACAGTAAAGGCCCCACACACTGGAATGGGAGACAAAATATGGCTTTGAAAGACAATACGACAGTGAGTGGGAGGACTTAAAAGGGTTAATCAAAACCAGGATATCAAGTACCAAGACATAGTATAAGATGCAAAAAGAAGAGTAAACAGGCTTTTACATGGCGCTTCTGATGACACTAAAAGGATGGAAAACATATAGCAAAGTACCTTACAAAAAAAAAAATATATAGGAACTTGTCTTTTTGAGTGATGTTAGTTTGTCTTTATTTATCAAGTTACTCTTAGGAGAGGTCATCAACGTGAGATAAGCGAGGGTCCGAAGCCCAGCACTCTACGATCAGCTGTGCTCAGCTCCGGTGGCGGCCAGATGTACACAGTGAACAGCACAGCTCCTATTTCCAGGACTGTGACTGGAGCAGGGGTCTTCTACTCTGCACACTATGTATATCCAGAGCTGAGAACTACTGATCGGTGGGGGCCAGATGTGCAATCCCTCAAGTGTGATAATGATGACATATCCTAAAAAAAAAAAATGCATCGATACCATAGTCCTGGAAACCCCTTTTACTTATTGCCGGGTAGCACTGGTGTCTCCGATTGTGGGGGAAGGCACGGCGACGTCCCCTATTGCGGGGGACGGCACGGCGATGTCACTGATTATGGGGGAAGGCACGGCAACATCCCCGATTGCTGGGGGGGGGGGGGGGGGGGACACACAGCGATTGCGGGGGAAGGGGCGCAGCGATATCCCCGATTGCGAGTGGCGGAAACAGAAATGTCACGCATAAAGGACACTGCCATCTCCTGACTCTCCTCCTATCTCTCTGACCACTCCTTCAGTGTTCTGTTCTCTGGCTCCACTTCATCTCCTCTTCCTCTCACTGTCGGGGTACCTCAGGGCTCAGTCCTTGGCCCCCTTCTCTTCTCTCTCTGCACGGCCCCAATTGGACAGACCATCAGCAGATTTGGCTTTCAGTACCATCTTTATGCCGACGACACACAACTATACACGTCATCCCCTGACCTTACCCCCGCTGTACTACAGAACACCAGTGACTCTGTCTGCAGTCTCCAACATCATGTCCGCTCTCTGACACTCAACCTCTCCAAAACTAAACTTCTGCTGCTCCCGCCATCTACTAACCTCCCTAAATCTGACATTTCCCTCTCCGTGGGTGGCACCATAATAACACCCGCTGTCTGGGTGTTATGTTTGACAACTATCTTTCCTACACCTCACGTATACAATTTCTTGCCCGCTTGTGCCGCTTAAGGCCCCTTCACATTTAGCGACGCTGCAGCGATACCGACAACGATCCGGATCGCTGCAGCGTCGCTGTTTGGTCGCTGGAGAGCTGTCACACAGACCGCTCTCCAGCGACCAACGATGCCGGTAACCAGGGTAAATATCGGGTAACTAAGCGCAGGGCCGCGCTTAGTAACCCGATGTTTACCCTGGTTACCATGCTAAAAGTAAAAAAAAACAAACACTAGATACTTACCTAACGCTGTCTGTCCTCCAGCGCTGCGCTCTGCTTCTCTGCTCTCCTCCAGTACTGGCTGTGAGCCGGAAAGCAGAGCAGTGACGTCACCGCTCTGCTTTCCGGCTCACAGCCAGTACAGGAGGAGTGCAGAGCACAGCGCTGGAGGACAGACAGCGGTAGGTAAGTATCTAGTGTTTGTTTTTTTTTACTTTTAGCATGGTAACCAGGGTAAACATCGGGTTACTAAGCGCGGCCCTGCGCTTAGTTACCCGATGTTTACCCTGGTTACCAGTGAAGACATCGCTGGATCGGTGTCACACACGCCGATCCAGCGATGTCAGCAGGGAGTCCAGCGACGAAATAAAGTTCTGGACTTTATTCAGCGACCAACGATCTCCCAGCAGGGGCCTGATCGTTGGTCGCTGTCACACATAACGATTTCATTAACGATATCGTTGCTACGTCACAAATAGCAACGATATCGTTAACAATATCGTTATGTGTGAAGGTACCTTTACACCTATAGAACATCTCTAGAATCCGCCTCTTTCTCACCATGGACACAACAAAGACCCTCATTGTCGCCCTGATCCACCCCCGCCTGGACTACTGTAACGCTCTACTAATTTGACTCCCCCTTACTTGACTTTCCTCTCTCCAGTCTATCCTTAGGCCATGTCCACATTGCATTGGGGCACTCCGTTTAAAGGATCCGTTTGTAAGCAGCACTAACACAATGTAACGGAAATGTTAACGCACCCATAGACTTCCATTAGTGTAACGGATTCTAACTCATGTCAAAATCGGCATGCGTTTGCAACGGTCCGTTAGTTTGTGACGCACCTTCCAACCGGGACTACGTTTTCGGATCCGGTACGGCAAACGCACAGTGAACGGAAGCGTTCCTTCTGCCATAGAACTCTATTGCAAACGCAAATGACCTAACACAGCCACATGTGTTAACGCGATGGCAAAAATACACCACAAAAAGACAATTTTGAGCTTATTTTTAGCACATCCGTTTAACGGATTTGCACTAACGCAATGTGGCCGTCCATCTGGCTAATTGGTACTCGGACGCATCCGTTCTTCACCAGTCCTTTCACTGGCTGGCCATTCATTATAGGATCCAATTCAAAGTACTTTTTCTCACCCACAAAGCTCTCCACAGTGCGGCACCCCCATACATCTCCTCCCTAATTTCTGTTTATTGGCCTAACCGACCACTGAGCTCTGCAAACGACTTTCGACTAACATTGCACCCAATAACACCACAAATACAGCCACGACCAATCAGCAACGGGCACAGTCCGGCGGCAAAATGGCCGCTCCCTACTCCCCTGCAGTCAGTGCCCGCTCCATACTCCCCTCCAGTCAGCGCTCACACAGGGTTAATGGCAGCGTTAACGGACCGTGTTATGCCGCGGTGTAACGCACCCTGTTAACGCTGCTATTAACCCTGTGTGACCAACTTTTTACTATTGATGCTGCCTATGCAGCATCAATAGTAAAAAGATCTGTTAAAAATTAAAAAAAATCATTATATACTCACCCTCTGTCGGCCCCCCGGATCAAGTTCAGGCCGTTCCCGCTCTTCGCGACGCTCCGATGACCGGTCCATGCATTGCGGTCTTACGAGATGATGACGTAGCGGTCTCGCTGCGTCATCATCTTGCGAGACCGCAATGCAATCTTGGGACTGGAGCGTCGCGAGGAGCATCGGTAAACGGATGGTGAAACGGCCGACGGAGGGTGAGTATATAGCTATTTTTTACTTTAATTCTTTTTTTTAACAGGGATATGGTGCCCACATTGCTATATACTATGTGGGCTGTGTTAGATACTGTGTGGGCTGTTATATACTACATCTCTGTGCTATATACCAGAGGTGCCCAACTCCAGTCCTCAAGGCCCACCAACAGGTCATGTTTTCAGGATTTCCTTTGCATTGCACAGGTGATGCAATTATTACCTGGGCAAGACTAAGGAAATCCTGAAAACATGACATGTTGGTGGGCCTTGAGGACTGGAGTTGGGGACCCCTGCTATATACTATGTGGGCTGTGCTATATACTACGTGGCTGTGGTATATATTACATCGCTGTGCTCTATACTACGTGGCTGTGCTCTATACTACGTGGCTGGGCAATATACTACATGGCTGGGCAATATACTACATGGCTGGGCAATATACTACGTGGCTGGGCAATATACTACATGTCTGTGCTATATACTACGTGGCTGTGCTACATACTATGTGGCTGTGCTATATGCTACTTGGCTGTGCTATATTTATTTTCTGTATCTGTGCATCATGAATCGTGGTATATGTGAAAGAGGAGGGCCCACTGAGACTCTTTCGCCCGGGGCCCTCAAAAACCTGGAGCCGGCCCTGGCTTCATTGATTGGTCACGCCCGGCCGCGAATAATCAGCAACAGGCGCAGTCAGCCCGCGAATTGGCGCGGAATTTGAACCACGCTTCGCTAATTGGACGCGGCAGGCCGAATCCTGTGTATAAATTGCATTACTCTGAAAACTTCATAAATAAACTACATACATATTCTAGAATACCCGATGCGTTAGAATCAGGCCACCATCTAGTTGTAAATAAGGACCTGTACTTTGTATCTCGCTCACCTCATTGTAGACTGAAAGCTCTTACAGGCAGGGTCGTCTTATTTTGCTTTAACCCCTTTACCCCTAAGGGTGGTTTGCATGTTAATGACCTGGCCAATTTTTACAATTCTGACCACTGTCCCGTTATGAGGTTACAACTCTGGAACGCTTCAACGTATCCTGATGATTCTGACACTGTTTTCTCGTGACATATTGTACTTCATGATAGTGGTAAAATTTCTATATTGCCTGCGTTTATTTGTGAAAAAAATGGTAAATTTTGAAAATTTCGCAATTTTCCAACTTTTAATTTTTATGCCCTTAAAATCACAGAGCTATTTCACACAAAATACTTAATAACTAACATTTCCCACATGTCTACTTTACATCAGCATAAATTTGGAACCAATTTTTTTTTTTATGTTAGGGAGTTATAAGGGTTAAAAGTTGACCAGTAATTTCTAATTTTTTTACAACACCATTTTTTTTAGGGACCACATCACATTTGAAGTCACTTTGAGGGGTCTATATGATAGAAAATACCCAAGTGTGACACCATTCAAAAAACTGCACCCCTCAAGGTGCTCAAAACCATATTCAAGAAGGTTATTAACCCTTCTGGTGCTTCACAGGAATTTTTGGAATATTTAAATAAAAATGAACATTTACCTTTTTTTCACAAAAAAAATTACTTCAGTTCCAATTTGTTTTATTTTACCAAGGGTAACAGGATAAAATGGACCCCAAACATTGTTGTGCAATTTGTCCTGAGTACGCTGATACCCCAAATGTGGGGGTAAACCACTGTTTAGGCGCATGGCAGAGCTCGGAAGGGAAGGAGCGCCGTTTGGAACGCAGACTTAGATGGATTGGTCTGCAGGTGTCACGTTGCATTTGCAGAGCCCCTGATGTACCTAAACAGTAGAAAACCCCCACAAGTGACCCCATATTGGAAACTAGACCCCTCCCCCCCCCAAGGAACTTATCTAGATGTGTTGTGAGAACTTTGAACCCCCAAGTGTTTCACTACAGTTTATAACACAGAGCCTCGCAAATAAAAAATATTTTTTTTCCACAAAAATTATTTTTTAGCCCCCAGTTTTGTATTTTCCAAAGGGTAACAGGAGAAATTGGACCCTAAATATTGTTCTCCAATTTGTCCTGAGTACGCTGATACCCGATATGTGGGGGGGAACCACCGTTTGAGCGCATGGCAGAGCTCGGAAGGGAAGGAGCGCCGTTTGGAACGCAGACTTAGATGGATTGGTCTGCAGGTGTCACGTTGCATTTGCAGAGCCCCTGATGTACCTAAACAGTAGAAAACCCCCACAAGTGACCCCATATTGGAAACTAGACCCCTCCCCCCCAAGGAACTTATCTAGATGTGTTGTGAGAACTTTGAACCCCCAAGTGTTTCATTACAGTTTATAACGCAGAGCCGTGAAAATTAAAAAAAAAAAAATTTTCCACAAAAATTATTTTTTAGCCCCCGCTTTTGTATTTTCCCAAGGGTAACAGGAGAAATTGGACCCCAAAAGTTGTTGTCCAATTTGTCCTGAGTACGCTGATACCCCATATGTTGGGGTAAACCTCTGTTTGAGCGCGCGGGAGAGCTCGGAAGGGAAGAAGCACTGTTTTACTTTTTCAACGCAGAATTGGCTGGAATTGAGATCGGACGCCATGTCGCATTTGGAGAGCCCCTGATGTGCCTAAACAGTGGAAACCCCCCAATTATAACTGAAACCCTAACCCAAACACATCCCTAACCCTAATCCCAACCCTAACCATAACCCTAACCACACCCCTAACCCAAACCTGCCCCTAGCCCTAATCCCAACCACGCCCCTAGCCCTAATCCCAACCACACCCCTAACCCTAACACCAACCATAAATGTAATCCAAACCCTAACTTTAGCCCCAACCCTATCCCTCCCTAATGGGAAAATGGAAATATATACTTTTTTAATTTTATTATTTTTCCCTAACTAAGGGGGTGATGAAGGGGGTTTGATTTACTTTTATAGGTTTTTAGCGGATTTTTATGATTGGTAGCTGTCACACACTAAAAGACGCTTTTTATTGCAAAAAAAAATAGTTTTTGTGTCTCCAAATTTTGAGAGCTATAATTTTTCCATATTTTGGTCCACAGAGTCATGTGAGGTCTTGTTTTTTGCGGGACGAGTTGACGTTTTTATTGGTAACATTTTCGGGCACGTGACATTTTTTGATCGCTTTTTATTACGATTTTTGTGAGGTAGAATTAACAAAAAACCAGCTATTCATGAATTTATTTTGGGGGAGGCGTTTATACCGTTCCGCGTTTGGTAAAATTGATAAAGCAGTTTTATTCTTCGGGTCAGTACGATTACAGCGATACCTCATTTATATCATTTTTTTATGTTTTGGCGCTTTTATACGATAAAAACTATTTTATATGAAAAAATAATTATTTTTGCATTGCTTTATTCTGAGGGCCATAACTTTTTTATTTTTTCGCTGATGATGCTGTATGGCGGCTCGTTTTTTGCGGGACAAGATGACGTTTTCAGCGGTACCATGGTTATTTATAGCTGTCTTTTTGATCGCGTGTTATTCCATTTTTTGTTCGGCGGTATGATAATAAAGCGTCGGTTTTTTTTTGCCTTTTTTACGGTGTTCACTAAAGGGGTTAACTACTGGGAAAGTTTTATAGGTCGGGTCGTTACGGACGCGGCGATACTAAATATGTGTACTTTTATTGTGTTTTTTTAACACATGTAAATATTTACTTTTTTACATTTCCCCCTGGGGTGGGGGGGGGTATCATGTTATAGTGTAAGATCGCTGATCTGACACTGCAGTGCACTGTGTCAGATAAGCGATCACACAGGCACTGCAGGGAGGCTTCCTGGCGCCTGCTCTGAACAGGCGCTTGAAATCCACCTCCCTGCAGAACCCGGAAGGAGCCCCGTGGCCATTTTGGATCCGGGGCCTGCAGGGAGGACGGAGGAGACCCTCGGAACAATGCGATCAGATCGCGTTGTTCCGAGGGTCTCAGGGAAGCAAGCAGGGAGCCCCCTCACTGTGCGATGCTTCCCTATTATGCCGGAACGCTGCGATCATGTTTAATCGCAGTGTTCCGGGGGTTAATGTGCCAGGAGCGGTCCGTGACCGCTCCTCGCACATAGTGCCGGATGTCAGCTGTAATAATCCGCTGACACCTGATGGCGATCGGCCACGCTCTCCCCATGAGCGCGGCTGATCGCCTATGACGTACTATTCCGTCCACGGGAAGTAGGGCCCACCCCACATGGACGGAACAGTACGTCTAATGGCAAAAAGGGGTTAATTATTGTATTGTTAACGTTCTTACTTATGACTTGTATATTGTTTACTGTAAACGATATCTATAACCAGGGCCGTATTTGCCATTAGGCACTGGAGGGCAGGTGCCTGGGGCGGCAGCATGCTGGGGGGCGGCACCCGAGCAAGGTGTTTTTTTTTTTTATAGTTCGGGTTCTTAGTCTGGGGTCGGCCGCCCACCCACCTTGGCTCAGTCAGTCAGTCAGTCTTCAGAGCGGAGATGTTGCAGGGACGAGTCATGTGACCTGCCTGTGTCACGTGGTTCCTAGTTCTCCTCAACACCTAGCAGGAGCTGCTCCGGTTCACTGCAGATGCAGCCAGGCTCCGTGCTCTGCCGAATGACCTCCAGCAGGTCAATGCTGTGTGTCCTGTCCTCAGTCCGCTGCAGGTGGTGTGGGGGAAGGGGGGCGGACTGCACAACTTTTTGTACTTATTAGAATGGGAGGCAGACTTTGTGCTGGGAGTTTTAGAAGGTGGGTTATGCAGCCCCCAGTCTCTGTGGCAGGGGTTACTTACTAGCTTATAGCTGTGCAGCTTGAGTGGAACTACAGGTCCCAGCACACACTGCAGAGCCGCAGCTTAGTGGATGGTGCAAATCGGCTCCGTGCATTAGAAACCTAGTGAGAAGCCTATGGTCTTACACAGAATTACTACACAATGTGACATCTCCAGGTGTCAAGACTTGTGCAAAATTGTTACTAGGAGACCGGACAGCGGCGGCATCAGTATGGAAGTAGCAGAGCAGAAGCGGCATCAGTATGGATGTAGCAGAGCAGAAGCGGCATCAGTATGGATGTAGCAGAGCAGAAGCGGCATCAGTATGGATGTAGCAGAGCAGAAGCGGCATCAGTATGGATGTAGCAGAGCAGAGGTGGCATCAGTATGGAAGTAGCAGAGCAGAGGTGGCATCAGTATGGAAGTAGCAGAGCAGAAGCGGCATCAGTATGGATGTAGCAGAGCAGAAGCGGCATCAGTATGGATGTAGCAGAGCAGAAGCGGCATCACTATGGATGTAGCAGAGCAGAAGCAGCATCAGTATGGATGTAGCAGAGCAGAAGCGGCATCAGTATGGATGTAGCAGAGCAGAAGCGGCATCAGTATGGATGTAGCAGAGCAGAAGCGGCATCAGTATGGATGTAGCAGAGCAGAAGCGGCATTTGTACGGATGTAGCAGAGCAGAAGCGGCATCAGTATGGATGTAGCAGAGCAGAAGCGGCATCAGTATGGATGTAGCAGAGCAGAGGCGGCATCAGTATGGATGTAGCAGTGCAGAAGCGGTATCAGTATGGAAGTAGCAGAGCAGAGGCGGCATCAGTATGGAAGTAGCAGAGGCGGCATCAGTATGGATGTAGCAGAGCAGAGGCGGCATCAGTATGGATGTAGCAGAGCAGAGGCGGCATCAGTATGGATGTAGCAGAGCAGAGGCGGCATCAGTATGGATGTAGCAGAGCAGAGGCGGCATCAGTATGGATGTAGCAGAGCAGAGGCGGCATCAGTATGGATGTAGCAGAGCAGAGGCGGCATCAGTATGGATGTAGCAGAGCAGAGGCGGCATCAGTATGGAAGTAGCAGAGCAGAGGCGGCATCAGTATGGATGTAGCAGTGCAGAAGCGGTATCAGTATGGAAGTAGCAGAGCTGAGGCGGCATCAGTATGGAAGTAGCAGAGCAGAGGCGGCATCAGTATGGATGTAGCAGAGCTGAGGCGGCATCAGTATAGAAGTAGCAGAGCAGAGGCGGCATCAGTATGGATGTAGCAGAGCTGAGGGAATCGTATTGTGATTTCTTATATACCACATTTATTGGGCATCATGCTCCTCTGCTCACATTACGTCTTGTACTAATGTCACAGCATGGTCCTCTGCGATGTTCTGGCATAACCCCGGGGGCTGCTGGTCTAGTACACAGCACATACAGGGCAGCATGACCGCTTCAGCTCTGCTACATCTGATAGTTTACAGTTATGTGCAGCTATCCGCCTCTGATGTGTCCCATCTCCCCCCTCTAAAAGAGGATGGGGCTCAGCAGTTAGTGGAACTACAAGTCTAAGAATCTCCTTTATCAACACAATGGGACTTGTTTGATTATATTAACCCCTTCATGACTGGAGCTTTTCGTTTTCCACTCCCCTTCTTCCCAAAGCGATAACTTTTTTACTTTTCCGTCAATATGGCCATGTGAGGCTTATTTTTTGTGGGACTAGTTGTACATTTGAAAGACACCATTGGTTTTACCATATTGTGCACTCGAAAACGGGGGGGGAAAAAAAAGTCCATGTGCAGTGAAATTGCAAAAGTGCAATGTCACCAAAAATTTGCGCCATTTTCCGAGACCCGTAGCGTCTCCATTTTTCATGATCTGGGGTCGGTGAGGGCTTATTTTTTGCATGCCGAGGTGACGTTTTTAGTGATACCACTTTTGTGCAGATACGATCTTTTTATCGCCCATTATTGCATTTTAATGCAATGTCGCGGCAACCAGAAAAAGTAATTCTGGTTTGATTTCCCCCCCCCCCCCCCCCCGCTACGCTGTTTAATGATCGGGTTAATTCATTTTTTTTTTATTGCTAGATCGTGTGATTCTGAACACAGCGATACCAAATATGTGTAAGTTTGATTTTTATTTTGATTTGGGTGAAAGGGGGTGATTAAAACTTTTTTTTTTTTTTTTTTTTTTTTAATTTTTAAACACTTTTTTTTTTTTTTTTAACTTTTGACATGCTTCAGTAGCCTCCATGGGAGTCTAGAAGCTGGCATAGCCTGATCGGCTTTGCTGCATAAAGGTGATGCATAGATCACCTCTATGTAGTAGAATCACAGCATTGCTATGAGCGCCGACCACACGGTGGCACTTATAGCAATCCAGCATCAACAACCATAGAGGTCTTGAGGATACCTCAGGTTGTTATGGCAACGCAGCGCTGACCCCCGATCACGTTACGGGGGTCAGCGCTGCAAGTATTTATGGCTGCGTGACGGAAGCTCTAGTTAAATGACCACTGTCAGCACGAAAAAAAATAGAGCTACATGGGCATATACATAGATTTGGCCTCATTCATTCCCTATGGGACTTGCAGACATGTGCAGCACTTGCGGTTTTGCACTTGTGGTGAGACAAAAAAATACCGTTAGCAGCGTTTTTTTTTTTCCATTGCTGCAAGTACCGCATTTGCAGGATCACAGCAAAACCGCAAGTGCCGCACATGTCTGCAAGTCCCATAGGGAATGAATGAGGCCGAACGCAGTGTTACCGTAAGTGATCCGTTATGCGACAGATGCAAAAAACTGCCGGATCTGCCGCAAATGGCAAAAATCGCTGATGTGAAAGTAGCGTAAGTCACTGCCGACAGTCTCTGCATTAGTCATACTGACCAATGGGGGAGGCAGCACGAAAAGTGCCTAGGGCAGCAGAAACTCTAAATACGGCCCTGTCTATAACCCTGTATGTAACCCCTTTCTCATGTACAGCACCATGGAATTAATGGCACTATATAAATAATAATAGCATATGAACTGTTAAACTGTAAAGCACTGCGGAATATGTTGCCGCTGTACAAAGGTTCTTATTATTATGTTCCTGATTGCGGTGGGGGCACAGCAATGTCCCAGATTGTGGTGGGGGGGCACAGCAATGTCCCAGATTGCAGGGGGGGCACAGCAATGTCCCAGATTGTGGTGGGGGGGCACAGCAATGTCCCAGATTGCAGGGGGGGCACAGCAATGTCCCAGATTGCAGGGGGGGGGGGGCACAGCAATGTCCCAGATTGCGGTGGGGGGGCACACCAATGTCCCAGATTGCAGGGGGGGGGGCACAGCAATGTCCCAGATTGTGGTGGGGGGGCACAGCAATGTCCCAGATTGCGGGGGGGCACAGCAATGTCTCAGATTGCGGGGAGGCACAGCAATGTCTCAGATTGCGGGGAGGCAAAGCAATGTCCCAGATTGCGGGGGGGGGGGGGCACAGCAATGTCCCAGATTGCAGGGGGGGGGGCACAGCAATGTCCCAGATTGCAGGGGGGGGGGGCACAGCAATGTCCCAGATTGCGGGGAGGCACAGCAATGTCCCAGATTGCGGGGAGGCACAGCAATGTCCCAGATTGCGGTGGGGAGGCACAGCAATGTCCCAGATTGCGGTGGGGAGGCACAGCAATGTCCCAGATTGCGGGGGGGCACAGCAATGTCTCAGATTGCGGGGAGGCACAGCAATGTCCCAGATTGCGGGGAGGCACAGCAATGTCCCAGATTGCAGGGGGGGGGGCACAGCAATGTCCCAGATTGCAGGGGGGGCACAGCAATGTCCCAGATTGCAGGGGGGGCACAGCAATGTCCCAGATTGCGGGGAGGCACAGCAATGTCCCAGATTGCAGGGGGGGGGGCACAGCAATGTCCCAGATTGCGGGGGGGCACAGCAATGTCTCAGATTGCGGGGGGGCACAGCAATGTCCCAGATTGCGGGGGGGCACAGCAATGTCCCAGATTGCGGGGAGGCACAGCAATGTCCCAGATTGCAGGGGGGGGGCACAGCAATGTCCCAGATTGCAGGGGGGGGGCACAGCAATGTCCCAGATTGCAGGGGGGGGGCACAGCAATGTCCCAGATTGCGGGGGGGCACAGCAATGTCCCAGATTGCAGGGGGGGGGGCACAGCAATGTCCCAGATTGCGGGGGGGCACAGCAATGTCCCAGATTGCGGGGGGGCACAGCAATGTCCCAGATTGCGGGGAGGCACAGCAATGTCCCAGATTGCGGGGGGCACAGCAATGTCCCAGATTGCGGGGGGGCACAGCAATGTCCCAGATTGCGGGGGGGCACAGCAATGTCCCAGATTGCGGGGGGGCACAGCAATGTCCCAGATTGCAGGGGGGGGGGCACAGCAATGTCCCAGATTGCGGGGGGGCACAGCAATGTCCCAGATTGCGGGGGGGCACAGCAATGTCCCAGATTGCGGGGAGGCACAGCAATGTCCCAGATTGCGGGGGGCACAGCAATGTCCCAGATTGCGGGGGGGCACAGCAATGTCCCAGATTGCGGGGGGGCACAGCAATGTCCCAGATTGCGGGGGGGCACAGCAATGTCCCAGATTGCGGGGAGGCACAGCAATGTCCCAGATTGCGGGGGGCACAGCAATGTCCCAGATTGCGGGGGGGCACAGCAATGTCCCAGATTGCGGGGGGGCACAGCAATGTCCCAGATTGCGGGGGGGCACAGCAATGTCCCAGATTGCAGGGGGGGGGGCACAGCAATGTCCCAGATTGCGGGGGGGCACAGCAATGTCCCAGATTGCGGGGGGGCACAGCAATGTCCCAGATTGCGGGGAGGCACAGCAATGTCCCAGATTGCGGGGGGCACAGCAATGTCCCAGATTGCGGGGGGGCACAGCAATGTCCCAGATTGCGGGGGGGCACAGCAATGTCCCAGATTGCGGGGGGGCACAGCAATGTCCCAGATTGCGGGGAGGCACAGCAATGTCCCAGATTGCGGGGGGCACAGCAATGTCCCAGATTGCGGGGGGGCACAGCAATGTCCCAGATTGCGGGGGGGCACAGCAATGTCCCAGATTGCGGGGGGGCACAGCAATGTCCCAGATTGCGGGGAGGCACAGCAATGTCCCAGATTGCGGGGGGGGGGCACAGCAATGTCTCAGATTGCAGGGGGGGGGGGCACAGCAATGTCCCAGATTGCGGGGGGGCACAGCAATGTCTCAGATTGCGGGGAGGCACAGCAATGTCCCAGATTGCGGGGGGGGGGCACAGCAATGTCTCAGATTGCAGGGGGGGGGGGCACAGCAATGTCCCAGATTGCGGGGGGCACAGCAATGCCCCAGATTGTGGGGGGCGGCTCTCCTCATTTACAATGGAACGCCCTGGCATTCTGGGCTCGCCCTGCTGTCGCCGGTTACATGTCTGACCCCCAGGTGTGCAGAGACCCGCACCTATGGAGAATGACCCCTGGCCACAAGTCCTCAGTGGAGATAGAAGCCATGCACTAGTCACACGGGGTAATACAGGGGTCTCTGACAGGGACAGGTGCAGCCCCCCAGTGCATGGAACAGACATGGGCCCACACACCCCATAACGCTGTGATCTGACACGTATGACGTCACGTTACGTATAACAAGCAGCCAGAGGCAGCAGCACTCACAGTCTCGCCGCCAGACGGCTGCACCCCGGAGCTCTGCTGACCGCCCATCACTCCCCTCAGGAAATTCATGGTGAAGGATGCCGTCAGGTGAGAATGTGCCGGAGAATCGCTACACAGAGCCCCAGCACTGGACGCACAGGCCCCGGTGCTGTGAAGACGCGGCGGGGTGAAGGGTGAAGAAGGGGCGGAGGATGATGCCAGTGTACACGGCGGAGGAGTGATGACGTGGGCATCCAGGAATGAAACCAGGAAGCGACAGCGATTGGCGCATGCGCGGAGGACGTGGCGGTGACGTGTAGGGTGCAGACTTGTGTCACATGACCACACTGCACAACATACAGTTGCTAGTGTCAGTACTAGTGTTCAGGTAGGTGAGGGCTGCGGGACAGCACGTCACATATGTCGCTTTACGGCATTTCTCAGGCGAGTCCACTAGTACCGTGGTTGCGTCTAGTTTGGAGTTGATTTTTTTTGTGGCCTAATTTTATCAGCTCCACTGTAGACGGCTCACTCAGCCATATTACTGTACTAGATTGTGGCCCGATTCTAACGCATCGGGTATTCTAGAATATGCATGTCCCCGTAGTATATGGACAATGATGATTCCAGAATTCGCGGCAGACTGTGCCCGTGGCTGATTGGTCGAGGCAACCTTTATGACATCATCGTCGCCATGGAAACCATTATGACATCATCGTCGCTGTGCCCGTTGCTGATTGGTCGAGGCCTGGCGACCTCGACCAATCAGAGACGCGGGATTTCTACGTCGATGCTGTGCCCGTCGCTGATTGGTCGAGGCCTAATTGCCTCGACCAATCAGACAGGCGTAATTTCCAGGACAGACAGACAGACGGAAAAACCCTTAGACAATTATATATATATATAGATTATCTCTGACCCCACAGCCATATTACTGTATTATATCTGACCCCACAGCCATATTACTGTATTATCTGACCCCACAGCCATATTACTGTATTATCTGACCCCACAGCCATATTACTGTATTATCTCTGACCCCACAGCCATATTACAGTATTATCTGACCCCACAGCCATATTACTGTATTATCTGACCCCACAGCCATATTACTGTATTATCTGACCCCACAGCCATATTACTGTATTATCTGACCCCACAGCCATATTACTGTATTATCTGACCCCACAGCCATATTACTGTATTATCTGACCCCACAGCCATATTACTGTATTATCTCTGACCCCACAGCCATATTACTGTATTATCTGACCCCACAGCCATATTACTGTATTATCTGACCCCACAGCCATATTACTGTATTATCTCTGACCCCACAGCCATATTACTGTATTATCTCTGACCCCACAGCCATATTACTGTATTATCTCTGACCCCACAGCCATATTACTGTATTATCTGACCCCACAGCCATATTACTGTATTATCTGACCCCACAGCCATATTACTGTATTATCTGACCCCACAGCCATATTACTGTATTATCTCTGACCCCACAGCCATATTACTGTATTATCTGACCCCACAGCCATATTACTGTATTATCTCTGACCCCACAGCCATATTACTGTATTATCTGACCCCACAGCCATATTACTGTATTATCTGACCCCACAGCCATATTACTGTATTATCTGACCCCACAGCCATATTACTGTATTATCTCTGACCCCACAGCCATATTACTGTATTATCTGACCCCACAGCCATATTACTGTATTATCTCTGACCCCACAGCCATATTACTGTATTATCTGACCCCACAGCCATATTACTGTATTATCTGACCCCACAGCCATATTACTGTATTATCTCTGACCCCACAGCCATATTACTGTATTATCTGACCCCACAGCCATATTACTGTATTATCTGACCCCACAGCCATATTACTGTATTATCTCTGACCCCACAGCCATATTACTGTATTATCTCTGACCCCACAGCCATATTACTGTATTATCTGACCCCACAGCCATATTACTGTATTATCTGACCCCACAGCCATATTACTGTATTATCTCTGACCCCACAGCCATATTACTGTATTATCTCTGACCCCACAGCCATATTACTGTATTATCTCTGACCCCACAGCCATATTACTGTATTATCTGACCCCACAGCCATATTACTGTATTATCTGACCCCACAGCCATATTACTGTATTATCTGACCCCACAGCCATATTACTGTATTATCTCTGACCCCACAGCCATATTACTGTATTATCTGACCCCACAGCCATATTACTGTATTATCTCTGACCCCACAGCCATATTACTGTATTATCTGACCCCACAGCCATATTACTGTATTATCTGACCCCACAGCCATATTACTGTATTATCTGACCCCACAGCCATATTACTGTATTATCTCTGACCCCACAGCCATATTACTGTATTATCTGACCCCACAGCCATATTACTGTATTATCTCTGACCCCACAGCCATATTACTGTATTATCTGACCCCACAGCCATATTACTGTATTATCTGACCCCACAGCCATATTACTGTATTATCTCTGACCCCACAGCCATATTACTGTATTATCTGACCCCACAGCCATATTACTGTATTATATCTGACCCCACAGCCATATTACTGTATTGTCTCTGACCCCACAGCCATATTACTGTATTATCTGACCCCACAGCCATATTACTGTATTATCTGACCCCACAGCCATATTACTGTATTATCTCTGACCCCACAGCCATATTACTGTATTATCTGACCTCACAGCCATATTACTGTATTATCTGACCCCACAGCCATATTACTGTATTATCTGACCCCACAGCCATATTACTGTATTATCTGACCCCACAGCCATATTACTGTATTATCTGACCCCACAGCCATATTACTGTATTATCTGACCCCACAGCCATATTACTGTATTATCTGACCCCACAGCCATATTACTGTATTATCTGACCCCACAGCCATATTACTGTATTATCTCTGACCCCACAGCCATATTACTGTATTATCTGACCCCACAGCCATATTACTGTATTATCTGACCCCACAGCCATATTACTGTATTATCTGACCCCACAGCCATATTACTGTATTATCTCTGACCCCACAGCCATATTACTGTATTATCTGACCCCACAGCCATATTACTGTATTATCTCTGACCCCACAGCCATATTACTGTATTATCTGACCCCACAGCCATATTACTGTATTATCTGACCCCACAGCCATATTACTGTATTATCTGACCCCACAGCCATATTACTGTATTATCTCTGACCCCACAGCCATATTACTGTATTATCTGACCCCACAGCCATATTACTGTATTATCTCTGACCCCACAGCCATATTACTGTATTATCTGACCCCACAGCCATATTACTGTATTATCTGACCCCACAGCCATATTACTGTATTATCTCTGACCCCACAGCCATATTACTGTATTATCTGACCCCACAGCCATATTACTGTATTATATCTGACCCCACAGCCATATTACTGTATTGTCTCTGACCCCACAGCCATATTACTGTATTATCTGACCCCACAGCCATATTACTGTATTATCTGACCCCACAGCCATATTACTGTATTATCTCTGACCCCACAGCCATATTACTGTATTATCTGACCTCACAGCCATATTACTGTATTATCTGACCCCACAGCCATATTACTGTATTATCTGACCCCACAGCCATATTACTGTATTATCTGACCCCACAGCCATATTACTGTATTATCTGACCCCACAGCCATATTACTGTATTATCTGACCCCACAGCCATATTACTGTATTATCTGACCCCACAGCCATATTACTGTATTATCTGACCTCACAGCCATATTACTGTATTATCTCTGACCCCACAGCCATATTACTGTATTATCTGACCCCACAGCCATATTACTGTATTATCTGACCCCACAGCCATATTACTGTATTATCTGACCCCACAGCCATATTACTGTATTATCTGACCCCACAGCCATATTACTGTATTATCTCTGACCCCACAGCCATATTACTGTATTATCTGACCCCACAGCCATATTACTGTATTATCTCTGACCCCACAGCCATATTACTGTATTATCTCTGACCCCACAGCCATATTACTGTATTATCTGACCCCACAGCCATATTACTGTATTATCTGACCCCACAGCCATATTACTGTATTATCTGACCCCACAGCCATATTACTGTATTATCTGACCTCACAGCCATATTACTGTATTATCTCTGACCCCACAGCCATATTACTGTATTATCTGACCTCACAGCCATATTACTGTATTATCTCTGACCCCACAGCCATATTACTTTATTATCTCTGACCCCACAGCCATATTACTTTATTATCTCTGACCCCACAGCCATATTACTGTATTATCTGACCCCACAGCCATATTACTGTATTATCTCTGACCCCACAGCCATATTACTGTATTATCTCTGACCCCACAGCCATATTACTGTATTATCTGACCCCACAGCCATATTACTGTATTATCTCTGACCTCACAGCCATATTACTGTATTATCTCTGACCTCACAGCCATATTACTTTATTATCTCTGACCCCACAGCCATATTACTGTATTATCTGACCCCACAGCCATATTACTGTATTATCTGACCCCACAGCCATATTACTGTATTATCTCTGACCCCACAGCCATATTACTGTATTATCTGACCCACAGCCATATTACTGTATTATCTGACCCCACAGCCATATTACTGTATTATCTCTGACCTCACAGCCATATTACTGTATTATCTCTGACCCCACAGCCATATTACTGTATTATCTCTGACCCCACAGCCATATTACTGTATTATCTGACCCCACAGCCATATTACTGTATTATCTCTGACCTCACAGCCATATTACTGTATTATCTCTGACCCCACAGCCATATTACTGTATTATCTCTGACCCCACAGCCATATTACTGTATTATCTGACCCCACAGCCATATTACTGTATTATCTGACCCCACAGCCATATTACTGTATTATCTGACCCCACAGCCATATTACTGTATTATCTGACCCCACAGCCATATTACTGTATTATCTCTGACCCCACAGCCATATTACTGTATTATCTGACCCCACAGCCATATTACTGTATTATCTGACCTCACAGCCATATTACTGTATTATCTCTGACCCCACAGCCATATTACTGTATTATCTGACCCCACAGCCATATTACTGTATTATCTGACCTCACAGCCATATTACTGTATTATCTGACCCCACAGCCATATTACTGTATTATCTGACCCCACAGCCATATTACTGTATTATCTGACCCCACAGCCATATTACTGTATTATCTCTGACCCCACAGCCATATTACTGTATTATCTGACCCCACAGCCATATTACTGTATTATCTGCGACCCACAGCCATATTACTGTATTATCTCTGACCCCACAGCCATATTACTGTATTATCTGACCCCACAGCCATATTACTGTATTATCTGACCTCACAGCCATATTACTGTATTATCTGACCCCACAGCCATATTACTGTATTATCTCTGACCCCACAGCCATATTACTGTATTATCTGACCCCACAGCCATATTACTGTATTATCTGACCCCACAGCCATATTACTGTATTATCTCTGACCCCACAGCCATATTACTGTATTATCTCTGACCCCACAGCCATATTACTGTATTATCTCTGACCCCACAGCCATATTACTGTATTATCTCTGACCCCACAGCCATATTACTGTATTATCTCTGACCCCACAGCCATATTACTGTATTATCTGACCCCACAGCCATATTACTGTATTATCTCTGACCCCACAGCCATATTACTGTATTATCTCTGACCCCACAGCCATATTACTGTATTATCTCTGACCCCACAGCCATATTACTGTATTATCTGACACCAGCCATATTACTGTATTATCTGACCCCACAGCCATATTACTGTATTATCTGACCCCACAGCCATATTACTGTATTATCTCTGACCTCACAGCCATATTACTGTATTATCTCTGACCCCACAGCCATATTACTGTATTATCTCTGACCCCACAGCCATATTACAGTATTATCTGACCTCACAGCCATATTACTGTATTGTCTCTGACCCCACAGCCATATTACTGTATTATCTGACCCCACAGCCATATTACTGTATTATCTCTGACCCCACAGCCATATTACTGTATTGTCTCTGACCCCACAGCCATATTACTGTATTATCTGACCCCACAGCCATATTACTGTATTATCTGACCCCACAGCCATATTACTGTATTATCTGACCCCACAGCCATATTACTGTATTATCTGACCCCACAGCCATATTACTGTATTATCTGACCCCACAGCCATATTACTGTATTATCTGACCCCACAGCCATATTACTGTATTATCTCTGACCCCACAGCCATATTACTGTATTATCTGACCCCACAGCCATATTACTGTATTATCTGACCCACAGCCATATTACTGTATTATCTGACCTCACAGCCATATTACTGTATTATCTCTGACCCCACAGCCATATTACTGTATTATCTGACCCCACAGCCATATTACTGTATTATCTGACCTCACAGCCATATTACTGTATTATCTCTGACCTCACAGCCATATTAC
Source organism: Ranitomeya imitator (assembly GCF_032444005.1). Classification (NCBI taxonomy): domain Eukaryota; kingdom Metazoa; phylum Chordata; class Amphibia; order Anura; family Dendrobatidae; genus Ranitomeya; species Ranitomeya imitator. The sequence goes on from NC_091282.1 coordinate 908,897,388, forward strand.
TGTATTATCTCTGACCCCACAGCCATATTACTGTATTATCTGACCCCACAGCCATATTACTGTATTATCTGACCTCACAGCCATATTACTGTATTATCTCTGACCTCACAGCCATATTACTGTATTATCTCTGACCCCACAGCCATATTACTGTATTATCTGACCCCACAGCCATATTACTGTATTATCTGACCCCACAGCCATATTACTGTATTATCTGACCCCACAGCCATATTACTGTATTATCTCTGACCCCACAGCCATATTACTGTATTATCTGACCCCACAGCCATATTACTGTATTATCTGACCCCACAGCCATATTACTGTATTATCTCTGACCCCACAGCCATATTACTGTATTATCTGACCCCACAGCCATATTACTGTATTATCTGACCCCACAGCCATATTACTGTATTATCTCTGACCCCACAGCCATATTACTGTATTATCTGACCCCACAGCCATATTACTGTATTATCTGACCCCACAGCCATATTACTGTATTATCTCTGACCCCACAGCCATATTACTGTATTATCTGACCCCACAGCCATATTACTGTATTATCTGACCCCACAGCCATATTACTGTATTATCTCTGACCCCACAGCCATATTACTGTATTATCTGACCCCACAGCCATATTACTGTATTATCTGACCCCACAGCCATATTACTGTATTATCTCTGACCCCACAGCCATATTACTGTATTATCTGACCCCACAGCCATATTACTGTATTATCTGACCTCACAGCCATATTACTGTATTATCTGACCCCACAGCCATATTACTGTATTGTCTCTGACCCCACAGCCATATTACTGTATTGTCTCTGACCCCACAGCCATATTACTGTATTATCTGACCCCACAGCCATATTACTGTATTATCTGACCCCACAGCCATATTACTGTATTATCTGACCTCACAGCCATATTACTGTATTGTCTCTGACCCCACAGCCATATTACTGTATTATCTCTGACCCCACAGCCATATTACTGTATTATCTGACCCCACAGCCATATTACTGTATTATCTGACCTCACAGCCATATTACTGTATTATCTCTGACCCCACAGCCATATTACTGTATTATCTGACCCCACAGCCATATTACTGTATTATCTGACCCCACAGCCATATTACTGTATTATCTCTGACCCCACAGCCATATTACTGTATTATCTGACCCCACAGCCATATTACTGTATTATCTGACCCCACAGCCATATTACTGTATTATCTGACCCCACAGCCATATTACTGTATTATCTGACCTCACAGCCATATTACTGTATTATCTCTGACCCCACAGCCATATTACTGTATTATCTGACCCTCACAGCCATATTACTGTATTATCTCTGACCCCACAGCCATATTACTTTATTATCTCTGACCCCACAGCCATATTACTTTATTATCTGACCCACAGCCATATTACTGTATTATCTGACCCCACAGCCATATTACTGTATTATCTCTGACCCCACAGCCATATTACTGTATTATCTGACCCCACAGCCATATTACTGTATTATCTGACCCCACAGCCATATTACTGTATTATCTCTGACCCCACAGCCATATTACTGTATTATCTGACCCCACAGCCATATTACTGTATTATCTGACCTCACAGCCATATTACTGTATTATCTGACCCCACAGCCATATTACTGTATTGTCTCTGACCCCACAGCCATATTACTGTATTGTCTCTGACCCCACAGCCATATTACTGTATTATCTGACCCCACAGCCATATTACTGTATTATCTGACCCCACAGCCATATTACTGTATTATCTGACCTCACAGCCATATTACTGTATTGTCTCTGACCCCACAGCCATATTACTGTATTATCTCTGACCCCACAGCCATATTACTGTATTATCTGACCCCACAGCCATATTACTGTATTATCTGACCTCACAGCCATATTACTGTATTATCTCTGACCCCACAGCCATATTACTGTATTATCTGACCCCACAGCCATATTACTGTATTATCTGACCCCACAGCCATATTACTGTATTATCTCTGACCCCACAGCCATATTACTGTATTATCTGACCCCACAGCCATATTACTGTATTATCTGACCCCACAGCCATATTACTGTATTATCTGACCCCACAGCCATATTACTGTATTATCTGACCTCACAGCCATATTACTGTATTATCTCTGACCCCACAGCCATATTACTGTATTATCTGACCCCACAGCCATATTACTGTATTATCTGACCCCACAGCCATATTACTGTATTATCTGACCCCACAGCCATATTACTGTATTATCTGACCCCACAGCCATATTACTGTATTATCTGACCCCACAGCCATATTACTGTATTATCTCTGACCCACAGCCATATTACTGTATTATCTGACCTCACAGCCATATTACTGTATTATCTGACCCCACAGCCATATTACTGTATTATCTCTGACCCCACAGCCATATTACTGTATTATCTGACCCCACAGCCATATTACTGTATTATCTGACCCCACAGCCATATTACTGTATTATCTGACCCCACAGCCATATTACTGTATTATCTGACCCCACAGCCATATTACTGTATTATCTGACCCCACAGCCATATTACTGTATTATCTGACCCCACAGCCATATTACTGTATTATCTGACCCCACAGCCATATTACTGTATTATCTGACCTCACAGCCATATTACTGTATTATCTCTGACCCCACAGCCATATTACTGTATTATCTGACCCACAGCCATATTACTGTATTATCTGACCCCACAGCCATATTACTGTATTATCTGACCCCACAGCCATATTACTGTATTATCTGACCCACAGCCATATTACTGTATTATCTCTGACCCCACAGCCATATTACTGTATTATCTGACCCCACAGCCATATTACTGTATTATCTGACCCCACAGCCATATTACTGTATTATCTGACCCCACAGCCATATTACTGTATTATCTTGACCCCACAGCCATATTACTGTATTATCTCTGACCCCACAGCCATATTACTGTATTATCTGACCCCACAGCCATATTACTGTATTATCTCTGACCCCACAGCCATATTACTGTATTATCTCTGACCCCACAGCCATATTACTGTATTATCTCTGACCCCACAGCCATATTACTGTATTATCTGACCCCACAGCCATATTACTGTATTATCTGACCCCACAGCCATATTACTGTATTATCTGACCCCACAGCCATATTACTGTATTATCTCTGACCTCACAGCCATATTACTGTATTATCTCTGACCCCACAGCCATATTACTGTATTATCTCTGACCCCACAGCCATATTACTGTATTATCTGACCCCACAGCCATATTACTGTATTATCTGACCCCACAGCCATATTACTGTATTATCTCTGACCCCACAGCCATATTACTGTATTATCTGACCCCACAGCCATATTACTGTATTATCTGACCCCACAGCCATATTACTGTATTATCTGACCCCACAGCCATATTACTGTATTATCTCTGACCCCACAGCCATATTACTGTATTATCTGACCCCACAGCCATATTACTGTATTATCTGACCCCACAGCCATATTACTGTATTATCTCTGACCCTCACAGCCATATTACTGTATTATCTGACCCCACAGCCATATTACTGTATTATCTCTGACCCCACAGCCATATTACTGTATTATCTGACCCCACAGCCATATTACTGTATTATCTCTGACCCCAACAGCCATATTACTGTATTATCTGACCCCACAGCCATATTACTGTATTATCTTGACCCCCACAGC